>NC_082724.1:71649616-72311641 GCF_030144855.1 Hypanus sabinus
GGTGGAGAGGATGTTTCCAGTAGTGGGAGAGCCCAGGACCAGAGGGCATAGCCTCAGGATAGAAGGTCACCCCTTTAGAACAGAGATGAGAATGAGATTCTTTAACCAGAGAGTGATGAATCTATGGAATTCATTGCCATGAATGGCTGTGGAGACCAAGACATTGGGTGTATTTAAAGCAGTATATTCTTAATTAGTACAGGTGTGAAAAGTTAAGGGGAGAAGGCAAGAGAAAGGGGTTGAGATGAATAATACATCAGTCATGATGGAATGTCAGAGCAGATTCATTGGGTCGAATGGCCTAATTCTGCTCTTATGACCTTATTCTTAAATTTTCCTCTCACAACCTCATTTAGCTCAGCAATATAACTGCTTCCTTTGGAAAGAGAAAGCATGCAATAGTAGGTATTCCCTGTATTTATGCAAAGTTCCTTCTTGTGGCATCATGTAACATTATATTTAAGTATTTTCTTATTCAGGACAACCATATTATTTATATTTCAAGAAAATCAGTCACACTAAAAAGAGAAAAGGTCATGATTGCCTTTTGCTTTGTGTGCTGGATACACATAATTAATGGTTTTATGGTACAACACCAACATCATCAGTCAAAGGAAGTCATGCATATTCCATACTTTTCATGGCCCTATTTGCTTCCACTATTTTTTGCCTTTTGTTTTACATTCTGATGTGAGAATTCCATTGTGCAGAAGTTAGAGTAAATTTTGGATAAGCCAAATGAAGGAACACTGTAAATGAATAAGCCCCAAATCTTTCAGAATGAGTTTGGATGAACTGAATTTGACAATACAAATTCACAGACGCTGACTGGTCTCACCTATCACCTGCCAGCTTGTACTCTTTCCCCTCCCCACCTTCTGTCTCCTTCCTTTCCAGTCCTGATCAGGGGTTTTGGCCTGAAACATTGAATGTTTATTCCCCTCCATTGATGGGACATGACTTGCTGAGTTCTTCTAGCATAGAGCAGCACAGTGATGTAGCAGTTAGTGTAACACTTTTACAGAAACGCATGTTCCAGCCTGCCACTCTCTGTAAGTTCTCTCCATGACTGGGTTTATTTGTGATCATTTTGGGTTCTGTTATTGTTGTTTTGTTGCACCCCTGCTTTGATTGCATTCTCTGTTTCAGATGGCAGGGTTTACGCTCTGGGAGGGATGGGTTCTGACGCAGCTCCGCAAGCACTGGTACGTGTGTACGACCCAGCCAGTGATCACTGGCATCCCTTGCCACCAATGCTGACACCCCAGTACGCAGCCTCGGCCTACCTCAAGGGCAACAAGATTTTTGTCCTAGGTAAATGAATACTTCTGGCAGGATGAATAGTCTGTTATTGCTGTAGCTTTACTTGTTTCTGTTTCAACACCTACCGGTGTGTTAAAGTTGTTTTAAACTACTTTAATAATGCTTATTTTAATTGTTGAAGTGGGGCACTGAAGTTGTACTTGTCCCGGGGGCAATGCCATTATTAAAGCTGATGTAATTAATGCATTTTTGTCTTTCTGGTTGAACACATGGAGGTTGGGAACAGATGAAATCGGGACATGAATCACTCATTCTGCTCTTTGAGCATACCTCCTGATTTGGCACGAAAAAAGTTATTAAACTCATTCTATCTATATTGGCTCTAAAAGCCATTCATCCAAACCCACTCCCTGTCATTTTAGTCATTATCTTTGATGTTATCCCTTTCTGTTCCACAGTAGCATGCACCCCCTTTCACAGTCCCCCTCCGCTCTGCTCATTCCATCTTTCCCATAGCATAGCTCTGTCCATTCAAGGTAAACAGATTTGTCAGCTGGCAATATCAGTACCATGACCCATTCCTAATCATCCCATCAGAGTTATGGCAGAAGCCAATATTAAGCCGAAACACTTTAACTTCTTTATGCTTAACTAAAGTACCTACAACATTCAATTTTGTCAAAGATAAAGATTAGCTTTATCAGTCACATGTACAAAGCATCAAATCAAACCAGCGAGGATTGTGCTAACTCACTAACCCTAAAGATCCGTCTTTGGTATGTGTGAGGAATCCAGAACACCTGGAGGAAACCCACGTGGTCACAGGCAGCAGCAAGATTTGAACCCCGATTGTGATTGCTGATGCTGTGCTTTTGCTTTTTGTACCATGTTAATAATTGGTTAGAATAAAGAACAAACTCTTCAGGCTTGTTCCACGTGTTAAGGTTTACACTTTCAGTATCATTCACGTAACACTGCTGGCCTTATTCTCTCTCACACCTGACCTAGTAAGTGCTGTTGAGGTGGAAGGAAAGCTTGTTCTCCTTCCAGATCTGTATGATCACTAACAGATCATGTAACCTTGCTAACCCACACACCCCAGTGCATATTGAGAGATTAGTTTCATTACATTTTCCTGAAGTCATGTGTACCCAGAATGATGGGGATTATTCCTCCTATCTCCAGATTGCAAAAGAACACTCCTGTCATCATCATCCAACCATACTGACCACTGGATTGAAAACAAGGCAGGCTGAAGCTCCTTAATACCAAGGATGACTCAGGTTAGCAGCTGATCTAGGCCTGTAGCCTAAATCTGTGCCATTTTGGAGCCTCCTTGTAGATCTTGCATTGCTGTGTTCAAATCTCAAGCTTGGACTTCTGCGCTGTTATATATCTTCAGATATTTGTGAAGGTTACTGAAAGCAAAAACTAAACTGTTTCTTTGACAGTGTTCTGAGCACTAAAACCACATTGTCCAAATACAATCCACAAATAATAATGTTTTGCTGTTTTGTCAGGAGGAAGACAAGGTAAACTGCCAGTGACTGCCTTTGAGGCCTTAGACCTGGAAACAAAGAGCTGGACGAAGTACGCCAGTATTCCCAGCCGCCGTGCATTCGCTAACTGTGCCATGACCGAGAAATGCTTCTACAGCATGGGCGGCCTACAGCAACCAGGCCCTCACAACTTCTATTCCAGGCCACACTTTGTAAATACGGTGGAAGAATTTGACATGGAACAAGGTAACTCAACTATTTTATCTCTTATTTATTTGATGATTAACTGTAAATTTTGATGTAGTTGAGGAAAGTGCAGGCCTTCAGGCTCTTCTGGTGATTTGTTCATCTTGTTCCTAAGATCAACAGGCTTGATTCTTCTGCTTTTACCTTCTTTCTCTTTTTTTTGGTATCAGCTTCCTTTCACTGAAGTGCTAATTCAGACATCTATGTCAAAACACTGGCATTTCAATATAATGTAATAGGAGAGAGGTAAAGAGGATCTGGCCTCCAACTTGCTTATTCAGAAGTAATTGACAAAGGCCCATGGGAATCAGTGAACAATTTAAGACAGTGAGCACAAATAATATCATTCCATATCTATGTGATTGCGTATCGCTCATGCTGAGAGTTTTATGATATTCAGGCTTTTGCATCAATGTCATTAATTAGTTTGCTGCTCCTAAGAAGGCAGCAAGTGCCAAGGGTAATTTCAGTAATCAGCAAAGAACATTTTTTGGATATTTAAGACATCTGTGAATAATCATTGGAGCATTTCTGGTGAAATGTTTCCTTGGTTACTTGGGTTACAATATTTAACTTAATTAAATTTAGCACAATAGATAAAAAGATTATTAGATGTAATTGGCAAGATTTACCTTTACAAATTTTGTCAGAAATATCAACTTCACAAGAACACATGAAAATAGGAACAAGAATGAACCACTCGGCCCCTAAGCCTGTACTTAACATTTAACATCATGACTTATCTGCCCTTGGCTGCAGCTCCTCATCTGTGCCAGGTGCTCACTGCCCTTAAAACCCAAAATCTATATAACTTCACTTTAAATATTTCCAATGATACAGCCTCCACAACTCTCCAGGGTATAGATTCTAGAGATTCACTACCCGCTGCAATAAGAAATTTCTACCTATCCCTTTCTGCCTTTGAATCACCAGCTTCTGCAAGAGGAAATGTCTCCATATCTTCGCCTTAAATAATCTGCCCATTACCTCTATCTAGGATTCTTCATTTGAGTGTCTCCACCCACTAGAAACACCTCACCAAGCTGTCAATCTCCTTGATGTTTCTTACATTTCAGAAAGGTCACCCTTCATTATTTCAAGTTCCAACGAACACAGATTAAACTTTTTAAAACTATCAACCCTCTCATTTCAGGATTTAGTCTGGTGAATGCATTTTGAACTTCTTCCAATACAACAATATCCCTTCTTATAAAAGGGGACCAAAAATTCTGATACTGCCTGAAAAGAGTTTGTACATCCCTCCATGTGAGCGTATGGGTTCCCACTTGGTGCTCTGGTTTCCTCACACATTCCAAAGACACACCGGCTAGTCGGTTAATTGTTCGTTGTAAATTGTCCTGTGATTAGGCTGGGCGGTGTGGCTTCTTGGGCCAGAAGGGCCTGATCTGCACTGTTATCTCAAATGAAAATAAAATGAAGACCGTGCACACTACTCCCAAGTGTGGTCTCTTTAATACACAGTACAATTGTAATTGTACTTCCCTATTTCTAAACTCAAATAGCTTTACAATAAAGCCTTTTGTCCTCTAAATCATTTTCTGCAGCCGCCTGCTAACATTTTGTGATTGATGTACAGGATCCCAAAACAATGCCTTCACTATAATCTCTCCCCATTGGGATAATGGTCAGCCTTTTGACTTTTTATTCTCCATTTGCCAAGATGTTGCTCATGAACCTAGTCTGTCAATGTCCTTTTTTCAGTCATTTCTTGCAATGTGCATATTTCTGTGTCATCAGCAAACTTGGATACCATTCATTTGCCCTGTGCTCCAGGTTATTAATCCAAAACATAAATAATTGAAGGCCATGAACACGGGTCACCCCGCTGTTTGCATCCTGTCAACTTGGTTAGCACTGTATTAAGTAAACTAAGACACGTCTCAACGTAGGTACTGATAAAATTAAGATTAGCTTTATTTGTCACTTGTACATCAAAACATCAAAATATACAGTGAAATGTGTTGTTTGCATCAAATCAAGTCAGTGGAGATTGTATTGGGCAAGTGTCACCGTACATCTGGCAACATCATAGCTTCCCCTTAACTCACTAACCCAAACGTGGGAGAATCCCAGAGAAAACCCACATGTAAAAACTCCTCACAGACAGCGGCAGGAATTGAACCCTGATCTTACGGCAGAGCTGTAAAATGATGTGCTAACCACTATGCCGCTCTGTGTTAACTTATACCATAGTGTATTATTTTACAGTTATGATTATTGTCAGAATAGAATATTCATATTATCAATTAAAGTCTCATTGGAATTATGCAATGAGTGGGAAATGCACTCAGCTTGATCATTGTATTCTCTTCTCCTGTAACGTTTCCCATATTACAACAGCAATAGACTTCAGATTAACTCCCTGAATATAAACTGTATCACCACATCTATGTTCTGGCAGTTTCATTAGTTGATCTTGCTGTAAGCGATGGAATGTAAATGAGTTTTTCTCTGCCTTCCTCCCAGCAGTAGTCAAATGCTCTGTGTCATATAGAGACTTACACTGAGCAATTATTTTTGGAACTAAAGCAAAATTTTAAAGCTTTAGGAGGAAAAGCTAGAATGTTCTTTATTAAAGCTGCAAAATACTGTTTAATGTTGTAATGATCGGAGGTTTTACCTTGAATTTGAAGAAGAAATAATGAGTAGTGGAAGCCCAAATTGTCAATGGGTATGCAGTCAATATAGCCAAGAATAGTTGCAGGAATACATCATTATTATCATTTTTGCTGTTACTTTCAGTGGTACAAATGGGTCCTAATTTATTCTGCCTGTCACCCGCACACCTGTCCACCTGCATTTCTTCTCTCTGGGCTTCCCTTCCTTATCTGTTTCCATCTGCCCATCATCCCTCCCCTATCTGGTTCCACCTATCGCCTTCTGGCCTTTGTCTCTACTGTCCCCTTCCCCTCCACTCACCTGGGTCCATTGCCCACCATTGCCCCCCTCTCCTGGTTCCATCTATCATGTACTAACCTCTGTCTCATCCCTCCCTCTGCCAACTTTATACTGACAAACTTCCTTTACACTCTTGTTCCTGATGCAGGGTCTCAGTGCACCCACAGATATTGTTTGATCTGCAGACTTTTAGTTCTATAATCCAGTGTCCTTGTGCCTCCTTATATAATCTTGCCCTGATACTCAGGAGGACTGAGATACTTGGCCTTCCCTTATTCACACTAATCTGGTCTTTCTTAAATGTCCATTTTGCAGCTGCCCCTTTACTATAACATGGTTGCCACTGACAACACCAATCAGAATTTCAACTGATTCAACTTCAGTGTATCATTTGAGAACAAGGATGTCCGGGGGGTGGGGGGTTGTGTTCAAATGTGATTCGTCGATTTTCTTTTTATGGGATAATGGAAAGAAGCCTGTTCAGAAAGGAGGCAGTTTTTATTCTTTATTTTCATGAAAAATCAGACTGTCCAGGGACTGATATATTACCACTATCACTTTATCTTAACTCCTCAGCCGCTCTCACATCAATTGTTCTCGCACACAAAAATTCAGATTCAGATTCAGTTTATTGTCATTTAGAAACCACAAATGCAATGCAGTTAAAAAATGAGACAACGTTCCCCCAGAATGATATCACAAAAGCATATGACAAAACAGACTACACCAGAAAATCTATGGAGTCTCTCAAAAGCAGAGGTGGAGGAGTATGCCTCATGATTAACTCTTCTTGGTGCACAAATATATCAGTGCTGTCCCAATTCTGCTCACCAGACCTAGAATATCTAGCAGTTCAGTGCTGTCTTTTTTACCTACTGCGGGAGATTTCCGGGATCATTTTGGTAGCGGTATACATTCCTCCTCAAGCCGCTGTCAATCAGGCTTTAGATGATCTGAGCAATGGGATCAACATGCACGAAACAGCGCACCGTAGCACCTTCACCATCGTTTGGGGGATTTTAACCAGACCAGTCTGAAAAAAGTCATTAGGCAACTACCATCAACAGATTACTTGCAATACTAGAGGAAGCAACACACCGGACCATTGTTACACCACCATCAAGAATGTCTACCATGCTATTCCACGCCCTCACTTCGGGAAGTCTGATCACCTGGCTGTACTTCTACTCCCTGAGTATAGGCGGAGACTGAGGACTGCAGCACCAGTAGTGAGGACCAAGGTTTGGACAGGGGAAGCACAGGAGCGCCTACAGGACTGCTTTGAATCGGTGGACTGAATTGTATTCAGGGATTCATCTTCGAACCTGGATGAGTATGCTGCAGTTGTTACTGACTTCATTAAAACCTGTGTGGATGAGTGTGTGCCTACAAAGACTTACTGTACATTCCCAATCCAAAAGCTCTGGATGAACCAGGAGATACGTCATCTGCTGAAGGCTAGATCTGTGGCATTCATGTCTGGTGACCCAGGTCTGTACCAGAAAACCAAATATGTCTTGCAAGTCAAGTATGACCCCCATGGACATTGAACCCGTGAACACTATCTCACTTTTCAAAAACATATTATTTCTGTTTTCTGCATGATCTTTAATCTATTCAATATACATATACTGTAATTTATTTATTTATTTAGTTAGTTTTTTTTTCTCCTTCTATATTATGTATTTCATTGAACTGCCGCTGCTAAGTTATCAAATTTCATGACACATGCCGGTGAAAATAAACCTGATTCTGATTCTGACTTGCTTTGTCACGGTTTTTCTACTGGGGTTAAGACAGTTCCTCCCTCTGCCTCATTTTCCTTCCCACCAGCTGTGCATAAGCCACTCAAAGAATTTGCATTTGACTACATCAAGACAGAACAGCTAACACCAAGCTACAAAAAATCTCTCTTTTATCAGTAATGCACTTTACAATTCTTGTTACTAAGAATAGTAAGGTGTGAGATTATGTATAATCTCCAGTCATCAAGAGTGGTGAGGAGATTACACAGATTGTTGGACATGTCACATCCAATAATATTTTGTTCAGTTTCTAGCAGGCTCTGCTTCTAATTGCACTTACTAAATTGAACAGGATAAAAGGTCATTCATTCATTTGTATCAAAACAAAAGCTAGTGTGTTGAATTTCTAAAAGCTTATCCTCAGTTCTTTCCATGTGATTACATGGAGAGCTTATTTTCATAATAAATGCAAAGTAATTCTGCTACCTGAAAATAGTATTAATCACTATATTGAAACGTTACAAAGGAACAGAAGTTGCCCAGTCTTTCAAATACATTTCATTCCTCTTCCAAATGTATTAAGAAGTATCATTCTAAGTTGGCACGGTGGTGTAGTGGTTAGCACGGCACTTTAGAGTACAAGCAGCCTGAGTTCAATTTCCACCGCTGGAGCGTCCACGTTCTCCCCGTGAATGCCTGGGTTTCTTCTGAGCCCTCTGGTTTCTTCCCACAGTCCAAGGACGTACCAATTGGTAGATTAATTTGTCATTGTAAATTGTCCTGTGATTAGGCTAGGATTAAATCAGGGGTTGATGGGCAGTTTGGCTCAAAGGGGCAGACGGGCCTGTTACGCGCTGTATCTCAATAAATATAGTAAATAAACAAACAATAAGACAAATAAATCAATCATTCAATCAATCAATTAATCTGTTACCTGTACTTTGGATTAATTAATTTACTGAGAGTATGGCCCACTTCGTGAATGCCTCCCCCAAGACAGGGGTTCCCAACCTGCCATCCGTGGAGCCCTTTGTTGTATATTTCATATTACAATAATATTTGAGTAATCTTAAATATATATATTTATATATTGTATGATTAAGCATTCTTGTTCACGTTAATAATTCATTACAGGTTACATGTACAAATGCACAAATTGCATATATCATTGCACTACATTTGCCTCACTTAAAGTAAACACCAAGGTACAAAACCTAACGTTGGCAATGAGTTATTTTAAAAACACACCCGAGATAGCTATCAATCTGTTGAAGCACAGCGAGATGTTCAAACTTAACAAAAGCACAGCCCAGCATGGGTATATACAGTTGAGCTGGCAAAAAAGGCAGGACAGTACATGTTCTTCAGAAGAGGAGACACGATCCAATTTCAAAACAAAGTCAGAAAACAGAAAACTTCATGGGTTCATATACAGTGAGTACCAGGTGATAATAATGACAAAAAGGAGCAGAAATGGCTAGTTACATTGTAAAGGTAGACACTTCTGATTACACAACGGATAACTGGATTTTATATGCTGAGCAAATGAAACAGTAATTTGAAGCAAATGAAATAGCCTATGAGAAGCAAGTACCAATTTTGCTGAGTGCATTCAGTTTGAAGGCATACAGTTTGCTTTGAAGTTTGACTGCTCCAACTACACCATTAGATATGATCTTTGCTGATATTATCAAAGTAATGCAGGAACATTTAGAACCAAAACTATTCTTGATTGCAGAACACTGTAGGTTTCATAAGCAGTATCAAAAGGAAGGGGAGTCCATTTAACGGTATGTGGTTGAATTGAAATGATTGTCTAAGCCTTGTCAGGTCGGTAATGATCTTAATGACACAGTAAAGCTATCATTCTGTTTCTAGAATCTTACAAGAAAGCATTCAAAAATGGCTTCTAACTGAAGCACTTCTTACATTTAAAAGAACATTTGAAATCACTGTTTCAATGGAAACCACAGACAGAGACGCAATTGAGTAGCTGTTAAGAATGAAAGTGAGCATGAACAAAATTGTAATGTCTAAATAGAATTCGGTAAGGCTAAACAAATTGTGTTACCATTGTGGCAAGGCTGACATACACAAGACTAATGCAGGTTTAAGGGCAAAACTTGCAGAAAATGGAAATAAATAGGACGTGTGCAAAGCATGTCGGGCAGACAAAAGTAAATAGACTGCACAGGGAAGAGAAAAAAAGCAAAAATCATGTTGCAGTTTCAAAATGAGCTCTAATCTGCATACTGCTGATGAAAAATATAATGAGAGTGACTCAGGACTGTGTAGCCTTGAAACTTATATTGTGAAAATTAACAATAGACAAATATTATGGCTTACCCAGAACTGAATGGCAAATTATTTAAAGTGGAATTGGGTATTGGCTTGGCTGCTTCAGGCAATCCACAAAATATGATTGAATGGCTTTTCAAAAATATCAAGCTGAAGCCGGCAGATATCCAACTGAGAACGTATACCGAAGAAAAAATAACTCCTGTGAGAATGGCATTTGTAACAGTGAAATACACAACCAACAAGCCACATTGAGCTTGTATGTGGTAAAAACAGAAGGACTTGCATTGTGGGGCAATGATTGGCTGAGACAATCACAACTTGATTGGAAATCTATTAACCATTTGCATGCCATATTCCTTGTAATAAAGATATACGAAAGCAACTAAGAAATATACTTAATGACTCCACAGCAGTGTTCAAGGATGGCATTGGAAAACTCAATCATATTGATAAAATTGTGTTAAATGAAAATGCCCCACCCAAGTTTAACAAAGTCCATCTGGTTCCTTATACCATCTGTGATAAAGTAGCCAGTGAGCTAGATCACAGGTCACATGGAAGATGAAGGGATTTTTTCCAAGGCTGATTGAAGCCCATGGCCAACACCAGTGATCCCAGTAGCCAAGAAGAATGGGTCTGTCAGGATCTGTGGTGATTTTAAGGTCACCATCAACCCAGTAATGAAAATAAATGATTTTAATGTGTACTGAAAGTAAGCCTGCCCTGGATTGGGAATATCTTTGTAAAATCCTTTCTGGAGGGAAACACTTCAGCAAAATGGATGTTGTTGAGGCCTACCAGGCCTCAGATGGAGATGGAAGAAGATTCCAAAGTGTTTCTCAACATGAACACTTACAAAGGGCTTTGTTGCTACAATTGACTTACTTTTAGAGTAATACCTGCACCTGCATTCTGGCAGAAAGCTTCAGACCAGGTGCTGCCTGGCTGCCCAGGCTCTCAGTGTTGATATCATCGTTGCTACAGAAGATGACAAAGAACATCTTCAGATCTCAAACAACAACACACACAGAATGCTGGTGGAACACAGCAGGCCAGGCAGCATTGATAGGAAGAAGCACTGTCGACATTTCGGGCCGAGACCCTTTGTCAGGACTAGAAACAGTGTTAAGATAAGAAGATTTTGAGCTCAGACCATGACACAACAAGTCTGAATTCTTTAAACCATGCATCACCTGCTGTGCTCACACAATTAACGCACAAGGTTTACACAAGTGTGCTGAGAAATTTCAAGCAGTGGTGGATGCCCCAAGGCCAAAGGATGTGTCACAGTTGTGGTTCTTTTTAGGATTTGACAATTAATATAACGGGTTCCTGTCAAATCTAGCTATTGTGCTCGGCCCCTTGACCTCATTACTACAGATCAGGAAGAAATAGCATTGGACAAAGCTGTGTAAGATGGTTTTTAAAAAGACAAAGGAAATGGTGACATCAGACACTGTACTCACACGTTATGATCCACATTGTCCAGTGAAGCTTGTCCGTGATGCCTCGCCTTAGGTATAGGTGCAGCCACGTCACATGCTCTGAGTCTCGGGTTTGCAGCTGCAAGACTTTCTCGGAGGCCCAGGTGATAGGACCCTCCTGTGCGACGTGGCTACCGGCCAACCTCGCCCCATCGTCCCGGCAGCCTGGAGGCGGCGAGTTTTCGACTCCATACACGGTTTGGAGCACCCATCTATCAGGACAACCATCCGGCTGGTCTCCAGCAAGCTCGTGTGGCACAGACTTCGCAAGCAGGTCAGTGAATGGGCCAGAACGTGCGCGCAGTGCCAAACAGCCAAGGTGCAGCAGCACACTAAAGCCCCGCCGCAGCAGTTCGAACCCACCCACTGGAGGTTCGACCACATTCATGTGGATATTGTGGGCCCCCTACCAGTGTCCCAAGGAGCGCGGTACTTCCTAACTATGGTAGACTGGTTTACGAGGTGGCCAGAGACGGTCCTGCTCACCGACACATCTGCCGATTCCTGCGCCTGAGCACTGATCGCAACCTGGGTACCGGCCCACATTACCTCCGACAGAGGCGCCCAGTTCACCTCCAGCCTGTGGTCGGCCGTGGCCAGCCTGTTGGGAACGCAGCTACACCACACTACTGCCTACCACCCACAGTCGAACGGACTGGTGGAACACTTCCACCGTCACTTGAAGTCTGCTCTCATGGCCCACCTGAGAGGACCTAACTGGGTGGACGAGCTTCCCTGGGTCCAGCTCGGAATTCGCACAGCGCCAAAAGAGGATGTGCACGCCTCGTCGGCTGAGTTGGTGTACGGCGTGCCCTTGGCCATCCCAGGAGAGTACATACCAGCCTCATGGGGGCAAGAGGAAGAACTCACAGCAGTCCTGGACAGGCTACGCGAAAGGCTCGGCAACCTGGCCCCCGTACCGACTTCACAGAATGGACGGACCCCAACCCATGTACCCAAAGACCTGCAGAACTGTAAGTTTGTGTTTGTACGAAGGGGTGGACACCGAGCACAGCTACAGCGGCCATACGAGGGGCCATTCAAGGTGATCAACAACAATGGGTCCACGTACATTCTGGACATTGGGGGGAAAGAGGAGTTTGTCATGGTGGACCAACTCAAACCAGCCCATGTAGACTTGGCGCAGTTGGTTGAGGTTCAGGCACCGCGGCGCAGAGGCAGACCTCCCAAACAGAGTCCGACCCAGACTGTGGACATTGTGGGGTGTATCGCCAGTTCTGGGGGGGGGGGGCGGTTATGTGGCGACCTACTTTCTGTGTAGGTGAACCGGCTCACAAATAGCCAGTGAGCGGGGGGAGACTTTGATAATGCACCTCTGATGTCATTTCCACCCGGAGAGGGCGAGCGCTAGGGATTTAAATGCCAGCGCCGCGAAGTTTGAATAAACTAGTCTCAAAACAGCTTACCGACTGTGTGTCGTTATTTCAGCGCTGTGTGTAGCACATCGTTACATGCTCCCCAATCCAGGCAACATCCTTATAAATCTCCTCTTCACCCTTTCCACATCCTTCCCGTAGTGAGGTGACCAGAACTGAACACAGTACTCCAAGGGGGTCAGACCAGGGTGCTATATAGCTGTAAAAACCATATAGCTACCGAGTGATATGTGTGCACCTCGCTTCGAGTAAACACCAAGTCAGACCTATACTTTGGACTCTCATGTCTGCCTTTGAATTAGTTTAATATTTTGGAAGTTACAAAACATAACGCGCTTACTTAATAGTATTAGGCCGTGGCATAAAAATGTTTGGAAACCCCTGTCCTAAGGTAAAACAAGGTGGTCTTGGAACAAGAAAGCCTTTATAAACAACAATTTAAATTAAGTCGATAAAACAAGTAAAAAAAATATGAAGAAAAAAAACACATTATAGACTGTCCTTACAATTGTTTTATGCTTTACAAGTTAGATTTATAAAATTTACTGGTCTAAAACAGGCCCATTGGCCTAACTTGTCCATGTTGACCAAGTTGCCTACCTGAGTTAGTCCCATTTTTCTGTGTTTGGCTGATCATCCTCGAAACCTTTCCTATCGATGTGATTTTACCCACCTCTGACAGCCTGTTTCATGTACCACTACATTCTGTCCCTCAAGACCCCTTACAACTGCAACTGATGCCCTCTAGCTTTTGACTCTCCTACCCCAAGCAAAAGAACATTTCCACTGACTCACGCGGCATGACATGCGTTGTTTTCTGGCAGGAGTACAGTACAAAGAAGTAAGATTACTGTAACTTACAGAACTGACTACTGAGTACGAGACACAAAGTGTTCATGGGTTCATGTACTAATCAGAAATCCAAAGGCAAAACAGAAAGAAGAAGCAGTTTTTGAATTGTTGACTGTGAGTCCTCAGCTTCCTGTATTTCCTCCTGGATGCAAATAACAAGAGGAGAGCATGTCCCAGATGGCGAGGGTCCTTAATGGTAGCTGCCGCCTCCTCGAGGAGCTGTCTTGTGAAGATGCTGTCCAAGGTGTGGAAGCTAGTGCCCATGATGGAACTGGCTGAGTTACCTCTTGCTCTGGAGCCTCAATACTAGGCAACCAGTCAGAAGGCTCTGCATTGTCAGAGTCTTTGGTGACGTGATGAGACTTCTCAAACAGTGTCAATGCCTCATGATTTTATGTATCTCTGTAAGGTCATCCTTCAATCTCCAAGGCTCCAGGAAAACATGCCCCAGTCTACCTAGTCTCTCCTGGTAACTCAAGCCCCTCCAGCATTGCCCCGCCAGTTCCAGTTACATCCTCCTGAATCTTTTTTACACCATTTCCAGCTTGACAGCATCCTTCCTACAGCAGGGTAACCAGACTGTAAACATTTCTCCAAGTACTGACACCTTTTACATCTGTAACATGAAAATCCAACACTTGTACAGAATTCCCTGACCAATGAAGGTAGTGCACCAAACATTTCTTTACTACCCTGTGTACCTGTATCGCCACTTTCAGGGAACTATCTACTGGAACCTCTCAGTCACCTCATCACTCTCCAGGGCCTACTATTTACTGGGGAAATCCAGCCCTCATTTAATTACCCAACACCTGTCAGAGTGCTTAGTCTCAAAACTTCCCCTTCCCTTTTCCCTCTGCTTTCTGTAGGAAATACTCTCTATGTAACTTGTCCCTCCCCATTGATCTCCCTGCTGGCATTTATCCCAGTGACCATGACAAGTGCTACACTTGACCCTCACCAACATTCAGCCCAAAGAGTCCTTCCAGGAGAGATGAAACTTCACCTGCAAGTCTATCAGGAATATCTATTGTATCCAGTGCTCCCAGTTTGGCCTCCTCTACAATAACCCAAATTGGGATCCATTTTGTTGACCAGCTTCACCCATCTGCCACAAGAGACAGGATCTCCTGCTGGCCACCCATTTCAATTCAACTTTCCATTCCCATTCTGATATGTCAGTCATGCTAGATCCAAACTCAGGTCGGAAGAGCAACACCTCATGTTCCATTTTGTAGCCTCCAACCTAATGGCATGAACATCCATTTCTCTAACTTCCAGTAACTTCTTGCTCCTCCCCCACCCCCAGCTTTTTATTCTCAGTTCTGTCCCTTCTCTTTCCAATCCAGATGAAAGGTCTCAGGACAAAACAGAAATTGTTTATTCCTCTCCATAGATGCTGTTTAATTTGCTCAGTTCCTCCCAACATTTTAAGTATGTTGTTCTAAATTACCAGCATCAGGAAAATCTTGCGTTTATGATTTTTACAATCAATCTGCATGGTTTATTGGATCACAATGTTTTTCAACAAAACTAAGAAAACGTTTCAGCACAAGGATCAGAGATTGCTCTAGAGTATCTTGTACATGTTTGTTTGATTAACAGGCCCCCAGTGTTTGCCACAGTGCATAGTAACAAGGAGTGCACTCACTTGTACTCCTCAAAAGTCTTTTCTGTCTCTGCTGCCAGCAATATAAACAGTTATAAATGAACCAAGTGGAGTTAAGCTGTGACTGATGGAATGCATTTTCACCTGAGTTACCAAAGTGATATTAAAATAAAGCCTTAATTCGTTAGTGATGCAGAAAGTTAATTTAAATTCTGTTCTGGCCCTCTCTTGGCTGGAGTTGAGCAGACACTACATGCAAATTAATTCAGCAGTTCGATTCTTTCTAATAAGAAGGGAGCGATTCTATAAATGCTTCACAGTGAAAGGCACAAGAAATAATATAACAAAGGATAAAGTGGGGAATATACTGCAAACTATTCCACAACCAGGTTCAGGAACAGCTATTACCCCTCAACTGCCAGGTTCCTGAACCAATGGATAACTTCACTCACCCCCAACACTGAACCGATTCCACAAACTATGGACTCACTTTTAAGGACTTTACATCACATGTTCTCAGTATTATTCATTTACTATTATTTGTTTTTTCCTGTGTTTCCACGGTTTGTCTTCTTTTGCACATTGGTTGTCCGTCATTCTGTAGCTCTTCATAGATTCAATTGTAATTTTTTGTTCTAATGTGAATGCCTGTAAGAAAAGGAATCTCAGGATATTATATGGTGACATTATACGTACTTTGATTATAAAATTACTTTGAACTGTATTATTAAGGAAGTGGTAAAATTTCACTTGAAAAATAATACTAGAACTGGGCAGTTTCAACATAGATTTACAAAAGAGAAATCATGCTTGTCAAGTCTGATTTTTATTCAGGATTATCTCAATCAGAATAAATACAAACCAGTTGATATGATGTATTGACTAAATATTAAGAAAGGGACTGAGAGGGATAATAAATAGGCCGTGATGGAATGGCGGAGCAGACTCTATGGCTGAGAGGCTCCTATGTCTCATGGTCTAAAAAGCCATGTAAACGTTTATTAAGCAAATTAAGAGTTCACAATATTTTGTATAATATATCAATGTAGCCTTCATAATTAAAGGTCAGAACATACAATGACTGGAACATTTTAGAGTGGGAAACTATGACCAGTGGGATGCCTCAGGAATAGGTGCCAGGGCCCCAGCTGCTCACAATCTGTCTCAGTGATTTGGATGCAGAGATCAAATGTAATATATTCAAGTTTGTAGTCAAGTTGCATACAAGACCAGGTAGAAGTGCAAGTTGTAATGATAGACAATGGAGAGTGAATGGACAAGGGCTTAGCAGGTGAACTATAATGTGGAAAGATGTGAGCTCATTCATTTTGGTATGAAGATAGAAAGGTGGGGATTTTCTTAATCAGAATCAGTTTTATTATGACAAATGTCATGAAAGTTGTTGTTTTGTGGCAGCAGTACATGATAATACATAAAAATACTACAAGTTGCAATAAGAAATGTATAAAAATATGCTGTAAGCCTTGCAAAAAGAGAGCAAACCAGCGAGGTAGTGCTCATAGTCCGTCTGAGGGCAGAGGAGAAGCTGTTTCAATGCTGAGTGATTGAGAGGTGTTGGTGTTCAGAAAGACATTAATCACCTTGAATCTCTGAAAGTTGATATGCAGGTATAGAAACCAATTAGAAGGGCACCTGGTACATTAGCCGTTATTGTGAAAGGACCTGAGACTTATAACTTGGAATATTGTCTATGGGTCTGGCTTTCCTTCCTAAGGAAAGCAGTGAAGGATTATCAGATTGACTCCTGAGATGGCATGTTTGTCACACAAGGAAAAATTAAGCCTTGAGTTTAGAAGAGGTTGACATCAATAGTGGCAGAGCCTAGGACCAGAAGCCTCAGCCTCAGAATAGAACAGAGATGAGTGGAAATTTCTTTTCTGTGGAGGCCACGTCATTGGGGATATTTAAAATGGAAATTGATAGGTTCTTGATTAGTAACCATATAACCATATAACAATTACAGCACAGAAACAGGCCATCTCGGCCCTTCTAGTCCATGCCAATGCTTACTCTCACCTAGTCCCACTGGCTCGCACTCAGCCCCTAACCCTCCCTTCCTGTCCATATACTTATGCAATTTTACTTTAAATGACAATACCAAACCTGCCTCTACCACTTCTACTGGAAGCTCATTCCACACAGCTACCACTCTCTGAGTAAAGAAATTCCCCCTCGTGTCACCCTTAAACTTTTGCCCCATAACTCTCAAATCATGTCCTCTTGTTTGAATCTCCCCTACTGTCAATGGAAAAAGCCTATCCACGTCAACTCGATCTATTCCCCTCATAATTTTAAATACCTCTATCAAATCCCCCCTCAACCTTCTACGCTCCAAAGAATAAAGACCTAAATTGTTCAGCCTTTTCCAAAGAATAAAGACCTAACTTGTTCAGCCTTTTCCAAAGAATAAAGACCTAACTTGTTCAGCCTAGTAAGGGCATCAAAGATTATAGGGAGAAGGCAGAAGAATGAAGTTGAGAGGAAAACTAAATGAGCCATAATTGAATGGCAAAGGATACTCAATGGACCAAATGACCTAATTCTGTTCCTATGTCTTATGGTTTTATTATCTAAATGCATGAAATTCTTAAGGGGATTGACTGGGTGGATGCAGAACTGATGAGTTTCCTAAATAGTTCAAAGTAAATTCATTATCGAAGTACATATATGTCACCATATACAACCCTGAGATTCATTTTCTTGCAGGCATTCACAGTATATACAAAAAGGACAGTAGAGTCAATGAAAGACCACACCCACCAGGACAGACAAAACAACCAATGTGCAAAAAGAACAACAAACTGTGCAATTACAAAAATAAAAATAAATAATAGGAAAAATAATAACAATATAACAATACTGAGAACTTGAGATGAAGAGTCCTTAAAGGTGAATCCATAGGTTGTGGGAACAGTTCAGTGATGGGGCAAGTGAAGTTGAGTGAAGTTATCCCCTTTGGTTCAAGAGCCTGATGGTTGAGGGGTGATAACTGTTTCTAGATCTGGCAATGTGAGTCCTGAAGCTCCTGTACCTTCTTCCTGATGGCAGCAGTGAGACAAGAGCTTGACCCGGGAGGTGGAAGTCTATGATGATGGATGCTACATTCATGTGGATGTGCTCAATTGGAGGGCTTTAACAGTGATGGACTGGGCTGCACAAACTACTCTCTGTAGGATTCTCTGTTAAAGGACATTGGTGTTTCTGTACCAGGCTGTGAAGTGGCAAGTCAATATACTCTGCACTACACAGCTATACAAGTTTGTCAGAGTTTTCGATGTCATGCCGAATCTTCGCAAACTCCAAAGGAAGTAGGTCAATAGTTGAGTGCAATGTAGGCAAAAGAAAAAACCTCCTCTTAAACAGAATATCCTTTCAGTTTTCAGTAGCTGTCAAAGAGAAGGCTGAATCCTGGGCTGTACCATCACTTGTCAGCAGATTCATGCCTGAATGTATCTTTATCCTTCCATCAGGATCCTGCCATGTGTTAACTCTAAATCCCTGTGCAAATCTTGCTGAGACCCATTTTTGATTACTCTTTAAATTTCACTCATTAGTTTTCCCTATCCCAGTTTTGTGTTGTTCCCTATCCATAGCCCCACCCCCAAAACCAGCAGACAATATATAGAATAGTAGGTTATTGGGCAAATAAAGATGCACAGAGATTGTGTGCAACGAGCACAGGATTCTACAGATCTCGAGGCAAAATAAAGATAGCTGTAGGGGAGCAGTGACAATGCTGTCAGGGGAACAGTTGAAAGTTTTATGGCAGTCCCTATGCAAATTAACTTTGTAATTGTCATGCAAATAAAGCTGCCAATCACAAATTATCTCCCAGGTGTCATGTGTGGCTTCCCCGTGCACTGAAAACAGACATTGACATCGGTCTCATCCCAGAGTAGATTCAGTAATTCTAGGAACTACGCTCCCAATTATTGTTCCTGAACTTGGCAATCAAGAAGAATTGTCCTTTTGGTGCAACTTGTATGAATATCGTCAAAAATTCTTCATAAATTCAATTTTATTTATAAATTGCATCCTCTAATTAAGGATATTTTTATAAATACTTTCTGATGTGGAAATTTGGAAATAATAGTGAATAAGATCCAGGAAATAGGTCACCAAATTCAAATAGAGTGAAAGGTAAAACTCAGTTCTTGCTAAGCTGTTGTTTGACATGTTGTATGCTAATCCAAAAGGTGCACGGGCTCCATGGTGACTTGGCCATTTGGATAAAGAGTTAGCTTGCCCATGGAAAAAAAAAGCATAGTTATTAATGGGACTTACTGTGTCCTGAGGTCCATGACTAGTAGTGCTCCACAGTGTTCTGCTGTTTGTGACATAAGAAAATGACTTAGCTAGATGGGCTGGTAAGGTCACAGATAATACCAAGATTGGCGGCAATGTGAAGAGTGTAAAAGGATACAGCAGGAAATGGATCACGTACAGGTATGGGCAGAGAAATGCCAGATAAAATTTCTTCCTGCCAAGTGTTAGGTGTTGCAGTTGCATTGTGAGAGATCAAATGTAAAGGACATTACACATTTAATTGCAAGAGCCTTGGGAGTGCTGATACATAAAGGGTTAACTCCCTCAGTGTAGCTCTACAGGTTGATAGCATGATAAAGGAGCTTCATGGCATACTTGCTTTTTTTAATTGAGGTCTTGAGTTCAGGAGAAAGGAAGTTATGTTGCAGCTTTATGAAACTGGTTAGGTTGCCTTTGAAATATTCCATTAATTTCTGGACACAACATACCATTATAGGGAGGATCTAGAGACTTTTGAAAAGCCTCAGAAGTTCACTGCGATTGTGCCTATATTAGAATGAATGTACTATAAATAGTGGTTGAACAAACTTGGGTTGTTTTCTCTGGAGTAACAAGACTGCGGCAAGATCTAATAAAAGTTTATAAGATTTACAAGAGGCATAGATAAAGCAGGCAGCTGGTATCCTTTTCCCAGGGTTAAGATAACTAATATTGTGGAGGTGATTATGATACAGGAATTTTATTTATTTAGAGATGCAACGCAGAATAAGTCCTCTTGGCCCTTCGAACCACATTGCTCAGGAACCCCTGACAATTTAACCCTAACACAATCATGGGATAATTTACTATAACTCAGTACATTTTTGGATTGTGGGAGGAAACTGCTGAACCCAGGGGGAAACCCACACAGTCCACAGGGAGGACATACAACTCCTTACAAATTGAACTTGGTACTCTGATGCCCTAGCTTTAAAGGCATTGTGCTAAGTGCTACACTACTGTGGTACCTTTAGCTGCTTCAGAATATGCAGAGAATGGAGAGATATTGGATAGAGTATAAGCAGAAGAGATTACTTTAATTGGGCATTCAATTACCAATCTAATTGGTTTGGCACAAAACCATCGGCCCAAGGGTCTGTTCCTGTACTCTACACTTCAATGTTCTATGTTGGTAACTGAGAGAGAGAACATTCTAACTGCCTGCTGATGTTCAGCTGTGTAAACGAAGGTGGAGTTATGAATATTTATACTTCAAAAATTAGAGCTTTATTTATTAACTTGCAATTAAATTTCCCAGTGGGTAACATTGATCTCTTGCTTTACCCCATGCGGCTGCATTGTCCATTTGATTGATACATCGTACTGCATTTTAAGGCTCTGTAATTGATTTGGTTTGATTCAGTCCTTTGTAAATTTTCTCCCCCATAGTCAGGATGACTGGCCTTTTTCCAAATTGTACTGCCGTTTGGTTTGTACTTACTTAATATTTAATTTACTGTTGGATGGGTCTATTGGCCTGAATTCCTATGGACCCTTTACCAAGTTAAAATATACTTTATCCAAGTAAACACAGCAACCAGCATTTCCATTTGATGTTTTGCTGGTCTAAGCTGGCAGGCATCCAGAAATAGGACTCTGATTCATTCTGGCAAGATTCCACCTAAATTTGGACTCATTCCATTTTGTGCTATCATTACCAGTAACTAGAAGATCATTTTGGATCTTTATTTGAATACTAGTGGCAAATTTAATCTGCAGCAATGAGAATAACTAGGGTATATATGTAGCAGCATTTTTGAAAACCTGTTCATATTGTAACAAGCAAAGTGAAAACAGGAGATGTTGGAAATACTCAGTAACACAGGCTAAAACACTTGAAAATTTCTACAGGTGTACCGTGGAGAGCATCCTGACAGGCTGCTTCACTGTCTGGTATTGGGGGCGGTGGGGGGGGGGTGTTGGTTACTGCACACGATCGAAAGAAGCCACAGAAATTTGTAAAGTTAGTCAGTTCCATCTTAGGTACAAGCTTCTATAGTACCCAAGATATCTTCAAGGAGCAGTGTCTCAGAAATGTGGCATGCATTATTGTAGCCCCATCATCCAAGATATGCCCTCTTCTCATTGCTGCTGTCTGGAAGGAGGTACAGAAGTCCAAAGGCACACACTCAGTGATTCAGTAACAGCTTCTTCCCCTCTGCCATCCGATTCCTAAATGAACATTGAACCCATGAACACCACCTCACTTCTTTAAAATTTCTGTTTTGTACTATTTAGCATACATATGTATTCTTCCTGTAATTGATTTACTTATGTATTTTTCTATGTGATCATGTACTGCATTTTATTGACGCGGCTAAGTTAAGAAATTTCACAACACATATGGTGATTCTGATTCTGCAACTGTGGAAAGTGTAAATGGAGATTGTGTTTCAGGCTGAAGATCCTTTGCTGGAACTGAAACTTATTCATCTGCACAGAGGCTGGAGGAGGGGTTAGATAGAGGGTTGAGGGTAGCTTGACAGTTTTAACTTTTAGCAAGTAATATCTCTTCTCTAAGCCACCTACTGCCACAAATATCAAACAGAGGTTTGCACAATGATCTTATTAGTTTCAGTTAGGTTTTTGAGAAATGCTTGATTTACGGTTTGTACAACACAGTTGAACCAAGTTTCTGCTTTGCAGATCTGTGCATTACCTAATGAGAAAGAAACAAGCCCTGATTCATTAGACGTTGCAGTAAATCTTTGCTTGAATGACTGCATGGTATAAACTGAAAGCAATTAAAGAGACGATGCAGTGATTGATTAATCAATTATAGCTGTTTATTATACCTCTGAGATTTTTGTTCTGGGTTAAGAACATGTATAATCTTTGGTACTTTGGACTAAAACCCATTGGTCTATGTTTTCTCTGAAGAGAAAATCCATTAGCTTCTGGATCCTAATCGTTCTTTCAAGGTTTCAGAAAACCAAAGATAAGGACGTCTTTACTTCACAGTTGAGATATAAAGAAGAGGTTATGAGTTTCACTGTACTTGCAATTTTGCAATATCTTCTGCCTCACAACCACCTTTTTCTGCTATAAAATGCCTTAATTCTCAAACATATTGTAATTTCCAATCACATTAACCTGAAATACCAGCAAGAATACCAATTGTTTCCACATAGTACTCTCAATGCAATTTCACTGGAGACCATGGATAGAGTTTTCCCTGTGAAAAAAAATGACCTTCACATTCACAAAAATATCTTCACATTGTTCCCTACATATCATCAATAAATGCAGATATTTCATTTGATGAATTTGAAGTTTATATAAGGATGCCTATTTAATCCATGAAATTCTAGAAATGCTGTCCTAATGCAGCTTTTAGAATCCACAGTCCCCTTGGGCAGTCTTTAAAATGAACCTCTCAATAGCAGTGTAGATCCATTGGTTCAGCACAATTTCTTCATCAGAGTTGGCCATATCTGGAGACTGGGTCACTTTTTTGACTGGTTGCTTAAGTCCTAAATCCACTTACTTAGAAATCAATACTGTGAGTTGACTTTTCCACAAATTCTGAAGACATTTAACATAAGAACATAAGAGATAGGAGCAGGAGTAGGCCAATCGGCCCCTCAAGCCTGCTCTGCCATTCAATAAGATCATGGCTGATCCAATCTTAACTCTAGTTATCACTGAATCCCACAAGGCAACAGTGCCAACCAACAGGGCACCATGCCGCCCATTTTATTTTATTATTCATCCCGCCCAAACCCTTGTGATCATCCGGGGGGAAAAAAAAACGATTTGCCAATTGAGGAGATGAAATCTGGAAAATTCCTCTCCGACCCATCCAGGCTATCGAAAACTAGCCCAGAAGATCACATGGCTGATCTAAACCTAGCCTCTTGTCCACTTACCTGCTCGCTCACCGTATCCCCTAATGCCATTTTTATCCAGGAAAATGTCTGAATATGTTTGAAGCATCTTGCCAGTGAATGAACCATTGCAGCTCAGTTGAGAACTGGAGGGTGAAACTGTTCATAGATGTAATGGGCCAAATCACCTCCTCCTGTACTCTAGAGATACTATCATTTGTACTGGTAACTAACAACAGTGCTTTGTACATTGAGTGGCTGATGCACCATCAATAACTCTGGGAGACATGAGGCGAGATATAGGCTTTTATTGGCTGGAAGAAAGAACAAGCAGCAATTGACCACCACTCTACATCCTGGAGATCGAGGCCGGGGCTGTGTCTCCAATCGCCTTTATACCGGGGTCCATGGAAGGAGGCACAGTCTGTGGGAGGAGCCACAGGAGCAGTCAGCAGGGGGGGGGGGGGGTGTGACAAGACAGGTATATGTAGTTCACCACGGTTGCAAGACACTGAAATTCATAGTCCCGACAGAAGATCTTAGAATTGGTTAAAATCTTTTTAAATTATATAATGATTGCATAATGATTATCTTCTTTTGCCTGTAACTTCACTGGTGGGCAGACAGTGCCTCGTAGACTGCAGCTTACAGGGACATTGGGTGCAGTGATATGGGACCCAAGTTCACAAGTGTGCATCATAGTCGAGCGGTATAAAACTAGGCACTTACCTGGAGTTAAACTGAGGGATGTTTTGGAGGCAGTAGAGTCACCTGAGGCATTAGAGCTGGTGACAGCCAATGCCATGTGTGGGGTGGGGTTGTGAGATCACTTTCACATTAGCTTCGCCTGGTGCAAAAGAATTGATCATACCAGTTCTAGTTCTGAAAGGTTGACCCTTGCCCCACCCATCATTGGATTCAAACTGACTGAACAGATTATAATGGAGAATGATGAGAGAAGTCTGAAAGACAGAGAAGGAGAACCTTTATATGAAACTGTAGGAGCTGCATTCCTTAGCCTTAAGAGAAGCAAAATCAAGGCATTGATCAGTCTGATTTGCATTGAGAGTCCCTGTGAGTATCGAGTAAAGGCAACCAGGGAGAGAGTTAATGTACCCGAACATACAGCAGCACAAGTTCAATGCTATGCACAGTCTCCATTTGTGAGGGAAGACAAAATAATGTTCTTTGAACCAGAAATGAGCAGAAGGCCTTGAACTGTGTGAAACATTTGTACCACTCCAGAGAGGGCCACGTCCATACATTGACGTGCACAACAGAACAGTCCATGACGTCCTGCTTACTGAGAAGGCAGTACTCAGCACGTTGCAACCAGTTAAGCTTGAGTTCCCTGTCACTGTGTGAGAAGGTGCTGTATCCAACCTTGCTATTTGACATCAAATAAAGAATGATATGGATGAGCTTGACTCTGATTTATGGGATCCCCCAGTCAATGTGAGCCACCTAGCAGCAGATCATGAAGCAGAATCTATGAGAAGAAAGTCACGCTTTTTCAAAATCAGACAGTGATGTTGGATATACCAAAGTTTTGCAGCTGAGCATCTCTTTCAAAGATGATGAACCAGTTGCCCACTCTTATATCCCAGTTCTAAAACCCCTCTACAACAAAGTGAAGGATTGCTTGCATAACTTACTCATCCAAAGGTGGATCAAGAAATCTAACCCTCACCTTACGCCTCACCAATTGTGTGCCTCAGAAAGAAAGATGGACTATAGGGACTCTCTATTGACTATAGGGACCTGAATAGGAAAACTATTCCTGAATGGCAGCCCTTCCCACAAGTGCAAGAATTTAGGAGCAGCTTCTTTTATTATTTATAGATGTGGGCGTCACCAGCTAAGCTAGCATCTATTGTCCATCCCTAGTTGCCCTTGAGAAGGTGGTGATGCCTTTTTGAACCGCTGGAGTTCTTGAGGTGTAGGTACACTCACAGTGCTGTTAGGGAGGGAATTCTATGATTTAGCACTGAAAGAAAAGAGGCCAAACACAGTGGAAGAACTGAGAAAGATTACGGGTCTATTAAGCTACTATCAACAGTACATTAAAGATTGCTCTCAAAATCCCGACCACCTCTATGACCTGTTAAAACACAGGGATGACAGTGACCAAAATCAGCTCGGTCGGGGTAGCATTACAAAGGCAGACAGGGAGAGGAGCTTTGTGTCCTCTTGCAAACCAATCACTTAGATAGAGACGCCTTCACTGGGATTCCCAGACTGTGAACAACTATCCATTCTCCACAGTGATGCCTCCAGTCAGGGGTTGTATTAAAAGCAAGATGGCAAATTGAGAGTAATAGCCCATAGTTCAAGCATTGACGGATGTAGAAAAAACGACTACCACCCACATCACAGGAAATTGGAATTCCTTGTCTTGAAACATAGAAACACAGAAATCTAAAGCACATTACAGTCCCTTCAGCCCACAATGTTGTTTGTGCCAACCATGTAACCTACTCTAGAAACTGCCTAGAATTTCCCTAGAAGTGGACAATTACTGGAAAATTTAGGGATTACCTGTACTATGTCCTGACATTCACAGTTTACTGTGACAACAACCCCCTCATGTACGTTCTGTTTGCAGCAAAGTTGAATATAACTGGATATAGATGAGTTGCCGATTTCATCTTCACTGTCTGTTATTGCCCAGGAAAAGAAAATGATGATGCTGACGCTTTGTTCTGGATGCTGGTAGCCATGGAAACAACTGTTGAGTGCACGAAAGAAATCTCATCTGATTCAGTGGGAGTCACAGTCCAGGCCACTGAAGTGCAGACTTACCCTGTCCGTGGCAGTATTTGTAAAGTTAGATGCAATAAACATTGACTTGGTGGACATGTCATTTTCACCACTGTCCAGGAAAGAGATCTGGCAGGACAGGAAGAGGATGGAGACAACAAAACAATAATTGACTTTGTACGCTCAGGTTCAACGCCTACTTTTCAACAAATACAGACATTAAGCAAGTGAGCCAGGTGACTTCTGTGAGAGTAGGTTAAATTTAATGTGAATATCATTTTATGTAGAGTAAAAAGGGATATTACATTAAAAAACATGCAAGTGTGTTTAGTTGAAAATTCTGAGAATCTGCAAGATATTCTCTTATAGTATTGCGCACTGAATCTGCCTTTGACTTGTAAAGGCTTGCATTCAATCTTCAGCACACAATTGATTGCTTACGCCTAATGGAATGCTTGGGAAGGGGCAGTATATGCAGTACACTCACTCACTATAAAATGACCGATGCATGAACATTACAGAGTTTATTTGTCACGTGGTATTACACAGACACCTGGCACAGAGAGTAGACTGCCTTCAATCAGTACTTTCAATGATTTCATCCTCCAAAACTTCATTTTTACCGTAACATTCAAGATGATGGTCAATACCCTGAAATACTTCATAATTCTTAACTCGCTGAAGTAACAAAATCATTTCATGTGCAATTCCCAGCCATTTCTGGCATTTGTGGGCCTGAGCAAAACAATTTAAATTGTCTTACTGTTTATTTCTTGACAACTATCTGTGAGAAAAATCACTGCTTTTTGAACACAAACACATGAAACTGACGCTATTTAAAAACTGTTTGTTCTAAACATGGTGTAGTGTCTAACAGCCACATGATTTGCGAGCAACTGACGCTAGTTGGAAAATGTTTAAGAACAGAATTCTGTCCCAATAAATTGGTGTGGTGCCACAATTAAACAAGGGAAATCCCGGCTATTTTGATTAGTTTTTGTTATTTAAGACTTGTCCCAAATAAATGGCTCCCCCAACTAACTGATGGTCTAATTAACCAGAATCTTCTGTACTATAATTTATACTACAATTTATGTATTACTCTGTACTGCTGCCACAAAACAACTCATTTCACTATATTTGTCAGTGATAACAGATCCAATTCTGATTCCTTGTTCAAGTAATAACGTGCATTTCTCTTATAACAGCAATGTTTATAATAAAAATTTTGCCTTAGTTTTACTAAGTAATGTTCCAAGCATCGTATGATTCATAATCTTGACATTTCTAATTGCTTGTTCTGAATATCTTAATAAGAGTCAAATGAAGTAATTGGCTGAACAATTATACTGCATTTATAATGGGACATCAGAGTATCAAATAGATTTAGGATTGTGAATTTTATTTTGTTTTACAAACTACCTATGTGATTCTTAACTGAAAATCTATGAGGAAATTTTAAATTTAAATCAACAATTCACAGATAAAATTGGTTTGGAGAAATTACTTATAATGTGCAAGTTCCAATAAAATGGTTTAATATAGCTGAGGATGCAGTGTTTTCATACCATTATCAGTCTTTTCAATTCTGTTTTCAATGCATGATCATATATCCTTTCTGTCTCTTTATTGTGGTCAAATGATAGATAAGCAGATAGATAGATAGATACTTCATTGATCCCAAAGGAAATTACAGTATCACAATAGCATTACAGATACACAGATATGCTGAAATTTGAAGAGAGGTCAGAATTTTTTTTTTAAAAAGTTATAACAAACAGTTTAACAGGAGGGGTCATAACTTCTCCGGCTATAGGTTGACTCATTATAGAGCCTAGTGGCCAAGGGTAAGAATGACCTCATATAGAGCTCTTTGGAGCAGCGTAGTTGCCTCAGTCTATTACTAAAAGTGCTTCTCTATTCAGTCAAGGTGCAGTGTGTGAGAAACATTGTCCGGAATTGCCAGGATTTTCTGTGGTGCCCTTTGTTCTACTGCAGCCTCCAGTGTGTGCAGTTTGACTCCTACAACAGAGCCAGTTTATTGAGCCTGTTGGCATCACCCGTGTTGATGTCATTGCCCCAGTACACCACCACATAGAAGATTGTACTAGCGACAGCACAATGGTAGAACACATGAAGGAGAGACCTGTATACTTCAAAGGACCTCAATCTCCTCAGGAACTTGAGATGACTCTGGCCCTTCTTGTACACAGACTCTGTGTTGTTGCTCCGCTCAAGTCTGACATTCAGGTGCACCCCCAGGTATTTGTAGGTCCTTACCACATCCACTCTCACCATCAATGGTAACAGGGAGCAGTGCAGGCTTAGTCTTCCTAAAGTCCATCACCATCTCCTTTGTCTTACTGATGTTGAGCTGCAGATGATTCAGCTTGCACCACTTGACAAAGTCCTCCAGCAGGGCCCTGTATTCATCCTCCCATCCTCCCTCTTACAGCCAACTATTGCACAGTGTATTGATAGGAGTTAGTGCAGTAAAGATGCTGTCTCACAGCTTCAGTGGCCATGTTCTATCCTGACCATTGATGCTGGCTGTGTGGAATCGGGACGAGAGGAGACATTGGGACTAGCTTAGAAGCTGCTGTGGTCAGCATGGACTTGTTAGGCTGAAGTACTGTATCGCTCTATTGCTCTATGACTAATTTCCAAGTTTTCCCTCTGACTAGTTTCCTCAGGGTGCTCCTGTTTCCTCCAACCTGCCAGGTAGACAGGTTTATGAGTCTTGGGGAGTGCTGATGGGAACATGCAGAGAATGAAAAATGGGATTAGTGTAAGTAGAGACCTGCTAGTTGGTGAGGACAGTGTGCAGAAGAGCTTGTTTCAATGCTAGTTTATCTAAATTTAACACATCAGTTATAATTTTATCTTACAAGAACACTTAAGTGATTTTCACTCTAACTTTTTCCCCCCGTCTCCTGCCATATTTTATTACTCTTCACCTTGTTCTCTACCAGGTATGACAGCAGTGATTTCAAAAGCCTCTTGGTCACTTCACTGCACACTGTACAGTGGGGACGTAGCAGTTCGTGTAACGCTATCACAATGCCAGGAGTAAGACTGTGGTTCAATTCCCACTGCTGTCTGGAAGGAGTCTACATTCTCCCCATGACTGTGTGTGTTTCCTCCTGGTGCTCTGATTTCCAAAGACGCCTGAGTTAGGGTTAGGAATCGTGGGCATGTTATGTTGGTGCGGGAAGCAGGTTGACACTTGCACAGTACAGCCCTCGCTGATTAGATTTGACTCAAACGATGCAATCACTGTATGTCTGGATATAAATATGACTAAAAAGCTAATTTTTAAAGAAGTCTGCTTCCGTCCACATTCTCCCAGGCAAATAAAAATAGGCAATAAATAATATCCGTGACAAAAACATACTGTAATTAAATGGCTTCAGTGAAGTTTATTTGTCATTGCCAGCCATTTTTTGGATAAAAACCAGAACCTTCTGTTAGTTATAAGCACAAGAGATGCTACAGATGCTGGAAATCCAGAGCAACACACACAAAACGCTTTGGACTCAGCAGCTCAGGCAGCATCTGTGGAAATGAATAAACAGTCGAAGTTTCTGACTGAGGCCTTCATCGGGACTGTAAAGCAAGGGGAAGGTGCCAGAGTAAGACTGTGGGGAGGGTGAGGAGGACAAGTCAGAAGGTGAGAGATGAAGCCAAGTGAATGGGGGGGGGTGATAGGTGGAAAAGGCAAAGGACTGGGGAAGAAGGAATCTGATAGGAGAAGAGACTGGAGAAGAGTGTGGACTATGGAAGAAATTTAAGGAGGTGGAACACCACGAGGAGATGATAAGTGAAGAGAGAGAAGAGGTTGAGGGAGCAAAGTTGGAATTTAAAAGGGAAGGGGGAATGGGAAGGGGAAAATTACCAGAGATTGGGGAAATCAATGTTCGTGCCATCAAGTTGGAAGCTGCCCAGATGGTTTGCTCCTTATATTCCTCATATGAGAGTAGTTTCATCATAGCCATAGAGAGGGCCATGGACTGGCATGGTGGAGTGGGAATAGGGATTGGAATAAAATGGGTTGGACACAGGGAAATCCTGCATTTTGCAGATGGAGTGAAGGTGATCTGCCAGTTCTCACTGGGTCTCACCAACGCAGGGGAGGCCGCATCATGAATACCAAACCCAGTAGCTGAGCCTAGCAGATTCGCAGGTGAAGCATAGTCTCATCTGGAAGGATTGTCTGGCGCCTTGAATGAAGGTGAGGGAGAAAGAGAATGAGCAGTTGTAGCAACACTCACAAAATACTGGAGGAACTTAGCAGGCCAGGCAGCATCTAGGAAAAGAGTAAAGTCAATGCTTTGGGCCGAAACCCTTCGGCAGGGCTGGAGAAAAAAAACTGAGGAGTAGATTTAAAAGGGGAGGGGAGAGCCAAACACAGATGAAAGGTGAAATCTGAAGGGGGAGGGATGAAGTAAAGAGCTGGGAAGTTGATTGGTGAAGGCCGTGGAAGAAAGAAAAGGGGGATGGAGCAGCTTTTCCTTCTTGCAGGAATAGGTGTCAGGAGCAAGATTATTAGGGAGAGACAAAATGGACAAGGAAATCACAGAGGGTATAACCCCTTTGGAAAATGGAGAATAAGAGGGGAGGTGAAGATGTATTTGGTGGTAGGGTCTCATTGAAGATGGCAGAAGTTGCAGAGAATGATGTGCTGGATATGGAGGCTCATGGGGTGGTAAGCGATGAAGAATTAATTGTGTAAATGCACAAATAAAAGCACATTAGAAGAAGTGTTATATTAAAGATGAGAGCTAAGGAGGAAGTTGACTACCTTTTATGCCATTCTTTTGGACTTTGCCTCAGATAATTTCCAGACGTTCAGCTCTACAAACTAGCATTGCAAGTGAATACCATGCCACTGACCGTATATCTGCACTGGATAACTGTACCTCAGACAATGAACAGAAACCCTTATCACTGCATTTCAGATTGAATAAATCACATGCTCTCACAGGATCTTATGGACTTTGGAACAAAAACTATCAAGCTGCAGCTTAAGCTATGAAATACCATGTGTTTATTAAGCAGAAGATAGATAAGCGAATAGTTGCAGCCCTTAAAGCAGAATTACCAATGTGGCGGATTTCCAGAATATAGTATTATGTAGCTGGTCTTGCCCTTTGTTTTAATACTCAAAGTAAAATGGGAAAGTATGAAATACATGTGAAGAAAGTTTTAAAGTATGCAGTCCTTGTTCTTATGCAGAAATTGTAGCAGCATTGGTAGTACTGTAATACTCTCAATCTGATTTTGGTTAAGGGACAGATTCTATTGAAGGTGATGATCCCCATCATCCAGGTCATACTCTCTTCTCGCCACTGTCATCAGGAAGGAGGTACAGGAGCTTTAGTTCCCACATCAACAGGTTCAGGAACAGTTACTACCTTTCAATCATCAGGCTCCTGAACCAGAGTGGATAACTTCACTCACCTCATCACTGAACTGATTCCACAACCTAAGGATTCACTTCTATTTTTCTTTTGTATTTGCACAGTTTGTCTTCTCTTGCAGGTTGGTTATTTGTCAGTCATTGTGTGTGGTTTTCATTGATACTACTGTATTTCTTTGTCTGCTGTGATTCCCCATATAAAAGTGAATCTCAGGACAATATATGGCGACATTTAAATACTTTGATGCTTGCATTTACTTTGAACCTTGAATAGGGTTAACTTCCCATGCTATTCTGAATAGGGTTAACTTCCCATGCTATTCTGAATATGGTTAACGTCCCATGCTATTCTGAATAGGGTTAACGTCCCATGCTATTCTGAATAGGGTTAACTTCCCATGCTATTCTGAATAGGGTTAATGTCCCATGCTATTCTGAATAGGGTTAACTTCCCATGCTATTCTGAATAGGGTTAACTTCCCATGCTATTCTGAATAGGGTTAACGTCCCATGCTATTCTGAATAGGGTTAACGTCCCATGCTATTCTGAATAGGGTTAACGTCCCATGCTATTCTGAATAGGGTTAACGTCCCATGCTATTCTGAATAGGGTTAACTTCCCATGCTATTCTGAATAGGGTTAACTTCCCATGCTATTCTGAATAGGGTTAACGTCCCATGCTATTCTGAATAGGGTTAACTTCCCATGCTATTCTGAATAGGGTTAACGTCCCATGCTATTCTGAATAGGGTTAACTTCCCATGCTATTCTGAATAGGATTAACTTCCCATGCTATTCTGAATAGGGTTAACGTCCCATGCTATTCTGAATAGGGTTAACTTCCCATGCTATTCTGAATAGGGTTAACGTCCCATGCTATTCTGAAGAGGGTTAACTTCCCATGCTATTCTGAATAGGGTTAACGTCCCATGCTATTCTGAATAGGGTTAACTTCCCATGCTATTCTGAATAGGATTAACTTCCCATGCTATTCTGAATAGGGTTAACGTCCCATGCTATTCTGAATAGGGTTAACGTCCCATGCTATTCTGAATAGGGTTAACTTCCCATGCTATTCTGTGAAGGGTTAACTTCCCATGCTATTCTGAATAGGGTTAACTTCCCATGCTATTCTGAATAGGGTTAACGTCCCATGCTATTCTGAATAGGGTTAACGTCCCATGCTATTCTGAATAGGGTTAACGTCCCATGCTATTCTGAATAGGGTTAACTTCCCATGCTATTCTGAATAGGGTTAACGTCCCATGCTATTCTGAATAGGGTTAACTTCCCATGCTATTCTGAATAGGGTTAACTTCCCATGCTATTCTGAATAGGGTTAACGTCCCATGCTATTCTGAATAGGGTTAACGTCCCATGCTATTCTGAATAGGGTTAACGTCCCATGCTGTTCTGAATAGGGTTAACTTCCCATGCTATTCTGAATAGGGTTAACTTCCCATGCTATTCTGAATAGGGTTAACTTCCCATGCTATTCTGAATAGGGTTAACGTCCCATGCTATTCTGAATAGGGTTAACTTCCCATGCTATTCTGAATAGGGTTAACTTCCCATGCTATTCTGAATAGGGTTAACTTCCCATGCTATTCTGAATAGGGTTAACGTCCCATGCTACTCTGAATAGGGTTAACTTCCCATGCTATTCTGAATAGGGTTAACTTCCCATGCTATTCTGAATAGGGTTAACTTCCCATGCTATTCTGAATAGGGTTAACGTCCCATGCTATTCTGAATAGGGTTAACTTCCCATGCTATTCTGAATAGGGTTAACTTCCCATGCTATTCTGAATAGGGTTAACGTCCCATGCTATTCTGAATAGGGTTAACGTCCCATGCTATTCTGAATAGGGTTAACATCCCATGCTATTCTGTGAAGGGTTAACTTCCCATGCTATTCTGAATAGGGTTAACTTCCCATGCTATTCTGAATAGGGTTAACTTCCCATGCTATTCTGAATAGGGTTAACGTCCCATGCTATTCTGAATAGGGTTAACGTCCCATGCTATTCTGTGAAGGGTTAACTTCCCATGCTATTCTGAATAGGGTTAACGTCCCATGCTATTCTGAATAGGGTTAACGTCCCATGCTATTCTGAATAGGGTTAACGTCCCATGCTATTCTGAATAGGGTTAACTTCCCATGCTATTCAAAATAGGGTTAACGTCCCATGCTATTCTGAATAGGGTTAACGTCCCATGCTATTCTGAATAGGGTTAACTTCCCATGCTATTCTGAATAGGGTTAACTTCCCATGCTATTCTGAATAGGGTTAACGTCCCATGCTATTCTGAATAGGGTTAACTTCCCATGCTATTCTGAATAGGGTTAACTTCCCATGCTATTCTGAATAGGGTTAACTTCCCATGCTATTCTGAATAGGGTTAACTTCCCATGCTATTCTGTGAAGGGTTAACTTCCCATGCTATTCTGAATAGGGTTAACTTCCCATGCTATTCTGAATAGGGTTAACGTCCCATGCTATTCTGAATAGGGTTAACGTCCCATGCTATTCTGAATAGGGTTAACGTCCCATGCTATTCTGAATAGGGTTAACTTCCCATGCTATTCTGAATAGGGTTAACGTCCCATGCTATTCTGAATAGGGTTAACTTCCCATGCTATTCTGAATAGGGTTAACTTCCCATGCTATTCTGAATAGGGTTAACGTCCCATGCTATTCTGAATAGGGTTAACGTCCCATGCTATTCTGAATAGGGTTAACGTCCCATGCTGTTCTGAATAGGGTTAACTTCCCATGCTATTCTGAATAGGGTTAACTTCCCATGCTATTCTGAATAGGGTTAACTTCCCATGCTATTCTGAATAGGGTTAACGTCCCATGCTATTCTGAATAGGGTTAACTTCCCATGCTATTCTGAATAGGGTTAACTTCCCATGCTATTCTGAATAGGGTTAACTTCCCATGCTATTCTGAATAGGGTTAACGTCCCATGCTACTCTGAATAGGGTTAACTTCCCATGCTATTCTGAATAGGGTTAACTTCCCATGCTATTCTGAATAGGGTTAACTTCCCATGCTATTCTGAATAGGGTTAACGTCCCATGCTATTCTGAATAGGGTTAACTTCCCATGCTATTCTGAATAGGGTTAACTTCCCATGCTATTCTGAATAGGGTTAACTTCCCATGCTATTCTGAATAGGGTTAACGTCCCATGCTATTCTGAATAGGGTTAACTTCCCATGCTATTCTGTGAAGGGTTAACTTCCCATGCTATTCTGAATAGGGTTAACTTCCCATGCTATTCTGAATAGGGTTAACTTCCCATGCTATTCTGAATAGGGTTAACGTCCCATGCTATTCTGAATAGGGTTAACGTCCCATGCTATTCTGTGAAGGGTTAACTTCCCATGCTATTCTGAATAGGGTTAACGTCCCATGCTATTCTGAATAGGGTTAACGTCCCATGCTATTCTGAATAGGGTTAACGTCCCATGCTATTCTGAATAGGGTTAACTTCCCATGCTATTCAAAATAGGGTTAACGTCCCATGCTATTCTGAATAGGGTTAACGTCCCATGCTATTCTGAATAGGGTTAACTTCCCATGCTATTCTGAATAGGGTTAACTTCCCATGCTATTCTGAATAGGGTTAACGTCCCATGCTATTCTGAATAGGGTTAACTTCCCATGCTATTCTGAATAGGGTTAACTTCCCATGCTATTCTGAATAGGGTTAACTTCCCATGCTATTCTGAATAGGGTTAACGTCCCATGCTATTCTGAATAGGGTTAACTTCCCATGCTATTCTGAATAGGGTTAACTTCCCATGCTATTCTGAATAGGGTTAACTTCCCATGCTATTCTGTGAAGGGTTAACTTCCCATGCTATTCTGAATAGGGTTAACTTCCCATGCTATTCTGAATAGGGTTAACGTCCCATGCTATTCTGAATAGGGTTAACGTCCAATGCTATTCTGAATAGGGTTAACTTCCCATGCTATTCTGAATAGGGTTAACATCCCATGCTATTCTGAATAGGGTTAACTTCCCATGCTATTCTGAATAGGGTTAACTTCCCATGCTATTCTGAATAGGGTTAACGTCCCATGCTATTCTGAATAGGGTTAACGTCCCATGCTATTCTGAATAGGGTTAACGTCCCATGCTATTCTGAATAGGGTTAACGTCCCATGCTATTCTGAATAGGGTTAACTTCCCATGCTATTCTGAATAGGGTTAACGTCCCATGCTATTCTGAATAGGGTTAACTTCCCATGCTATTCTGAATAGGGTTAACTTCCCATGCTATTCTCAATAGGGTTAACGTCCCATGCTATTCTGAATAGGGTTAACGTCCCATGCTATTCTGTGAAGGGTTAACTTCCCATGCTATTCTGAATAGGGTTAACTTCCCATGCTATTCTGAATAGGGTTAACGTCCCATGCTATTCTGAATAGGGTTAACGTCCCATGCTATTCTGAATAGGGTTAACTTCCCATGCTATTCTGAATAGGGTTAACTTCCCATGCTATTCTGAATAGGGTTAACGTCCCATGCTATTCTGAATAGGGTTAACGTCCCATGCTATTCTGAATAGGGTTAACTTCCCATGCTATTCTGTGAAGGGTTAACTTCCCATGCTATTCTGAATAGGGTTAACGTCCCATGCTATTCTGAATAGGGTTAACGTCCCATGCTATTCTGAATAGGTTTAACGTCCCATGCTATTCTGAATAGGGTTAACTTCCCATGCTATTCTGAATAGGGTTAACGTCCCATGCTATTCTGAATAGGGTTAACTTCCCATGCTATTCTGAATAGGGTTAACTTCCCATGCTATTCTGAATAGGGTTAACTTCCCATGCTATTCTGAATAGGGTTAACGTCCCATGCTATTCTGAATAGGGTTAACTTCCCATGCTATTCTGAATAGGGTTAACTTCCCATGCTATTCTGAATACGGTTAACGTGCCATGCTGTTCTGAATAGGGTTAACTTCCCATGCTATTCTGTGAAGGGTTAACTTCCCATGCTATTCTGAATAGGGTTAACTTCCCATGCTATTCTGAATAGGGTTAACGTCCCATGCTATTCTGAATAGGGTTAACGTCCCATGCTATTCTGAATAGGGTTAACTTCCCATGCTATTCTGAATAGGGTTAACGTCCCATGCTATTCTGAATAGGGTTAACTTCCCATGCTATTCTGAATAGGGTTAACTTCCCATGCTATTCTGAATAGGGTTAACGTCCCATGCTATTCTGAATAGGGTTAACGTCCCATGCTATTCTGAATAGGGTTAACGTCCCATGCTATTCTGAATAGGGTTAACGTCCCATGCTATTCTGAATAGGGTTAACGTCCCATGCTATTCTGAATAGGGTTAACTTCCCATGCTATTCTGAATAGGGTTAACGTCCCATGCTATTCTGAATAGGGTTAACTTCCCATGCTATTCTGAATAGGGTTAACTTCCCATGCTATTCTGAATAGGGTTAACTTCCCATGCTATTCTGAATAGGATTAACTTCCCATGCTATTCTGAATAGGGTTAACGTCCCATGCTATTCTGAATAGGGTTAACGTCCCATGCTATTCTGAATAGGGTTAACTTCCCATGCTATTCTGAATAGGGTTACCGTCCCATGCTATTCTGAATAGGGTTAACTTCCCATGCTATTCTGAATAGGGTTAACGTCCCATGCTATTCTGAATAGGGTTAACTTCCCATGCTATTCTGAATAGGATTAACTTCCCATGCTATTCTGAATAGGGTTAACGTCCCATGCTATTCTGAATAGGGTTAACGTCCCATGCTATTCTGAATAGGGTTAACTTCCCATGCTATTCTGTGAAGGGTTAACTTCCCATGCTATTCTGAATAGGGTTAACTTCCCATGCTATTCTGAATAGGGTTAACGTCCCATGCTATTCTGAATAGGGTTAACGTCCCATGCTATTCTGAATAGGGTTAACTTCCCATGCTATTCTGAATAGGGTTAACGTCCCATGCTATTCTGAATAGGGTTAACTTCCCATGCTATTCTGAATAGGGTTAACTTCACATGCTATTCTGAATAGGGTTAACGTCCCATGCTATTCTGAATAGGGTTAACGTCCCATGCTATTCTGAATAGGGTTAACGTCCCATGCTATTCTGAATAGGGTTAACTTCCCATGCTATTCTGAATAGGGTTAACTTCCCATGCTATTCTGAATAGGGTTAACGTCCCATGCTATTCTGAATAGGGTTAACTTCCCATGCTATTCTGAATAGGGTTAACTTCCCATGCTATTCTGAATAGGGTTAACTTCCCATGCTATTCTGAATAGGGTTAACGTCCCATGCTATTCTGAATAGGGTTAACTTCCCATGCTATTCTGAATAGGGTTAACTTCCCATGCTATTCTGAATAGGGTTAACTTCCCATGCTATTCTGAATAGGGTTAACGTCCCATGCTATTCTGAATAGGGTTAACTTCCCATGCTATTCTGAATAGGGTTAACTTCCCATGCTATTCTGAATAGGGTTAACGTCCCATGCTATTCTGAATAGGGTTAACGTCCCATGCTATTCTGAATAGGGTTAACTTCCCATGCTATTCTGAATAGGGTTAACTTCCCATGCTATTCTGAATAGGGTTAACTTCCCATGCTATTCTGAATAGGGTTAACGTCCCATGCTATTCTGAATAGGGTTAACGTCCCATGCTATTCTGAATAGGGTTAACTTCCCATGCTATTCTGAATAGGGTTAATGTCCCATGCTATTCTGAAGAGGGTTAACTTCCCATGCTATTCTGAATAGGGTTAACGTCCCATGCTATTCTGAATAGGGTTAACTTCCCATGCTATTCTGAATAGGATTAACTTCCCATGCTATTCTGAATAGGGTTAACGTCCCATGCTATTCTGAATAGGGTTAACGTCCCATGCTATTCTGAATAGGGTTAACTTCCCATGCTATTCTGTGAAGGGTTAACTTCCCATGCTATTCTGAATAGGGTTAACTTCCCATGCTATTCTGAATAGGGTTAACGTCCCATGCTATTCTGAATAGGGTTAACGTCCCATGCTATTCTGAATAGGGTTAACGTCCCATGCTATTCTGAATAGGGTTAACTTCCCATGCTATTCTGAATAGGGTTAACGTCCCATGCTATTCTGAATAGGGTTAACTTCCCATGCTATTCTGAATAGGGTTAACTTCCCATGCTATTCTGAATAGGGTTAACGTCCCATGCTATTCTGAATAGGGTTAACGTCCCATGCTATTCTGAATAGGGTTAACGTCCCATGCTGTTCTGAATAGGGTTAACTTCCCATGCTATTCTGAATAGGGTTAACTTCCCATGCTATTCTGAATAGGGTTAACTTCCCATGCTATTCTGAATAGGGTTAACGTCCCATGCTATTCTGAATAGGGTTAACTTCCCATGCTATTCTGAATAGGGTTAACTTCCCATGCTATTCTGAATAGGGTTAACTTCCCATGCTATTCTGAATAGGGTTAACGTCCCATGCTATTCTGAATAGGGTTAACTTCCCATGCTATTCTGAATAGGGTTAACTTCCCATGCTATTCTGAATAGGGTTAACTTCCCATGCTATTCTGAATAGGGTTAACGTCCCATGCTATTCTGAATAGGGTTAACTTCCCATGCTATTCTGAATAGGGTTAACTTCCCATGCTATTCTGAATAGGGTTAACGTCCCATGCTATTCTGAATAGGGTTAACGTCCCATGCTATTCTGAATAGGGTTAACTTCCCATGCTATTCTGTGAAGGGTTAACTTCCCATGCTATTCTGAATAGGGTTAACTTCCCATGCTATTCTGAATAGGGTTAACTTCCCATGCTATTCTGAATAGGGTTAACGTCCCATGCTATTCTGAATAGGGTTAACGTCCCATGCTATTCTGTGAAGGGTTAACTTCCCATGCTATTCTGAATAGGGTTAACGTCCCATGCTATTCTGAATAGGGTTAACGTCCCATGCTATTCTGAATAGGGTTAACGTCCCATGCTATTCTGAATAGGGTTAACTTCCCATGCTATTCTGAATAGGGTTAACGTCCCATGCTATTCTGAATAGGGTTAACATCCCATGCTATTCTGAATAGGGTTAACTTCCCATGCTATTCTGAATAGGGTTAACTTCCCATGCTATTCTGAATAGGGTTAACGTCCCATGCTATTCTGAATAGGGTTAACTTCCCATGCTATTCTGAATAGGGTTAACTTCCCATGCTATTCTGAATAGGGTTAACTTCCCATGCTATTCTGAATAGGGTTAACGTCCCATGCTATTCTGAATAGGGTTAACTTCCCATGCTATTCTGAATAGGGTTAACTTCCCATGCTATTCTGAATAGGGTTAACTTCCCATGCTATTCTGTGAAGGGTTAACTTCCCATGCTATTCTGAATAGGGTTAACTTCCCATGCTATTCTGAATAGGGTTAACGTCCCATGCTATTCTGAATAGGGTTAACGTCCAATGCTATTCTGAATAGGGTTAACTTCCCATGCTATTCTGAATAGGGTTAACGTCCCATGCTATTCTGAATAGGGTTAACTTCCCATGCTATTCTGAATAGGGTTAACTTGCCATGCTATTCTGAATAGGGTTAACGTCCCATGCTATTCTGAATAGGGTTAACGTCCCATGCTATTCTGAATAGGGTTAACGTCCCATGCTATTCTGAATAGGGTTAACGTCCCATGCTATTCTGAATAGGGTTAACTTCCCATGCTATTCTGAATAGGGTTAACGTCCCATGCTATTCTGAATAGGGTTAACTTCCCATGCTATTCTGAATAGGGTTAACTTCCCATGCTATTCTGAATAGGGTTAACGTCCCATGCTATTCTGAATAGGGTTAACGTCGCATGCTATTCTGTGAAGGGTTAACTTCCCATGCTATTCTGAATAGGGTTAACTTCCCATGCTATTCTGAATAGGGTTAACGTCCCATGCTATTCTGAATAGGGTTAACGTCCCATGCTATTCTGAATAGGGTTAACTTCCCATGCTATTCTGAATAGGGTTAACTTCCCATGCTATTCTGAATAGGGTTAACGTCCCATGCTATTCTGAATAGGGTTAACGTCCCATGCTATTCTGAATAGGGTTAACTTCCCATGCTATTCTGTGAAGGGTTAACTTCCCATGCTATTCTGAATAGGGTTAACGTCCCATGCTATTCTGAATAGGGTTAACGTCCCATGCTATTCTGAATAGGTTTAACGTCCCATGCTATTCTGAATAGGGTTAACTTCCCATGCTATTCTGAATAGGGTTAACGTCCCATGCTATTCTGAATAGGGTTAACTTCCCATGCTATTCTGAATAGGGTTAACTTCCCATGCTATTCTGAATAGGGTTAACTTCCCATGCTATTCTGAATAGGGTTAACGTCCCATGCTATTCTGAATAGGGTTAACTTCCCATGCTATTCTGAATAGGGTTAACTTCCCATGCTATTCTGAATAGGGTTAACGTGCCATGCTGTTCTGAATAGGGTTAACTTCCCATGCTATTCTGTGAAGGGTTAACTTCCCATGCTATTCTGAATAGGGTTAACTTCCCATGCTATTCTGAATAGGGTTAACGTCCCATGCTATTCTGAATAGGGTTAACGTCCCATGCTATTCTGAATAGGGTTAACTTCCCATGCTATTCTGAATAGGGTTAACGTCCCATGCTATTCTGAATAGGGTTAACTTCCCATGCTATTCTGAATAGGGTTAACTTCCCATGCTATTCTGAATAGGGTTAACGTCCCATGCTATTCTGAATAGGGTTAACGTCCCATGCTATTCTGAATAGGGTTAACGTCCCATGCTATTCTGAATAGGGTTAACGTCCCATGCTATTCTGAATAGGGTTAACTTCCCATGCTATTCTGAATAGGGTTAACTTCCCATGCTATTCTGAATAGGGTTAACGTCCCATGCTATTCTGAATAGGGTTAACTTCCCATGCTATTCTGAATAGGGTTAACTTCCCATGCTATTCTGAATAGGGTTAACTTCCCATGCTATTCTGAATAGGATTAACTTTCCATGCTATTCTGAATAGGGTTAACGTCCCATGCTATTCTGAATAGGGTTAACGTCCCATGCTATTCTGAATAGGGTTAACTTCCCATGCTATTCTGAATAGGGTTACCGTCCCATGCTATTCTGAATAGGGTTAACTTCCCATGCTATTCTGAATAGGGTTAACGTCCCATGCTATTCTGAATAGGGTTAACTTCCCATGCTATTCTGAATAGGATTAACTTCCCATGCTATTCTGAATAGGGTTAACGTCCCATGCTATTCTGAATAGGGTTAACGTCCCATGCTATTCTGAATAGGGTTAACTTCCCATGCTATTCTGTGAAGGGTTAACTTCCCATGCTATTCTGAATAGGGTTAACTTCCCATGCTATTCTGAATAGGGTTAACGTCCCATGCTATTCTGAATAGGGTTAACGTCCCATGCTATTCTGAATAGGGTTAACTTCCCATGCTATTCTGAATAGGGTTAATGTCCCATGCTATTCTGAATAGGGTTAACTTCCCATGCTATTCTGAATAGGGTTAACGTCCCATGCTATTCTGAATAGGGTTAACGTCCCATGCTATTCTGAATAGGGTTAACGTCCCATGCTATTCTGAATAGGGTTAACTTCCCATGCTATTCTGAATAGGGTTAACTTCCCATGCTATTCTGAATAGGGTTAACGTCCCATGCTATTCTGAATAGGGTTAACTTCCCATGCTATTCTGAATAGGGTTAACTTCCCATGCTATTCTGAATAGGGTTAACTTCCCATGCTATTCTGAATAGGGTTAACGTCCCATGCTATTCTGAATAGGGTTAACTTCCCATGCTATTCTGAATAGGGTTAACTTCCCATGCTATTCTGAATAGGGTTAACTTCCCATGCTATTCTGAATAGGGTTAACGTCCCATGCTATTCTGAATAGGGTTAACTTCCCATGCTATTCTGAATAGGGTTAACTTCCCATGCTATTCTGAATAGGGTTAACTTCCCATGCTATTCTGAATAGGGTTAACGTCCCATGCTATTCTGAATAGGGTTAACTTCCCATGCTATTCTGAATAGGGTTAACTTCCCATGCTATTCTGAATAGGGTTAACGTCCCATGCTATTCTGAATAGGGTTAACGTCCCATGCTATTCTGAATAGGGTTAACTTCCCATGCTATTCTGTGAAGGGTTAACTTCCCATGCTATTCTGAATAGGGTTAACGTCCCATGCTATTCTGAATAGGGTTAACGTCCAATGCTATTCTGAATAGGGTTAACTTCCCATGCTATTCTGAATAGTGTTAACGTCCCATGCTATTCTGAATAGGGTTAACTTCCCATGCTATTCTGAATAGGGTTAACGTCCCATGCTATTCTGAATAGGGTTAACGTCCCATGCTATTCTGAATAGGGTTAACGTCCCATGCTATTCTGAATAGGGTTAACGTCCCATGCTATTCTGAATAGGGTTAACGTCCCATGCTATTCTGAATAGGGTTAACTTCCCATGCTATTCTGAATAGGGTTAACTTCCCATGCTATTCTGAATAGGGTTAACGTCCCATGCTATTCTGAATAGGGTTAACGTCCCATGCTATTCTGAATAGGGTTAACGTCCCATGCTATTCTGTGAAGGGTTAACTTCCCATGCTATTCTGAATAGGGTTAACTTCCATGCTATTCTGAATAGGGTTAACGTCCCATGCTATTCTGAATAGGGTTAACGTCCCATGCTATTCTGAATAGGGTTAACGTCCCATGCTATTCTGAATAGGGTTAACTTCCCATGCTATTCTGAATAGGGTTAACGTCCCATGCTATTCTGAATAGGGTTAACGTCCCATGCTATTCTGAATAGGGTTAACTTCCCATGCTATTCTGTGAAGGGTTAACTTCCCATGCTATTCTGAATAGGGTTAACTTCCCATGCTATTCTGAATAGGGTTAACTTCCCATGCTATTCTGTGAAGGGTTAACTTCCCATGCTATTCTGAATAGGGTTAACTTCCCATGCTATTCTGAATAGGGTTAACTTCCCATGCTATTCTGAATAGGGTTAACGTCCCATGCTATTCTGAATAGGGTTAACTTCCCATGCTATTCTGAATAGGGTTAACTTCCCATGCTATTCTGAATAGGGTTAACGTCCCATGCTATTCTGAATAGGGTTAACTTCCCATGCTATTCTGAATAGGGTTAACTTCCCATGCTATTCTGAATAGGGTTAACTTCCCATGCTATTCTGAATAGGGTTAACGTCCCATGCTATTCTGAATAGGGTTAACTTCCCATGCTATTCTGAATAGGGTTAACTTCCCATGCTATTCTGAATAGGGTTAACTTCCCATGCTATTCTGTGAAGGGTTAACTTCCCATGCTATTCTGAATAGGGTTAACTTCCCATGCTATTCTGAATAGGGTTAACGTCCCATGCTATTCTGAATAGGGTTAACGTCCAATGCTATTCTGAATAGGGTTAACTTCCCATGCTATTCTGAATAGGGTTAACGTCCCATGCTATTCTGAATAGGGTTAACTTCCCATGCTATTCTGAATAGGGTTAACTTCCCATGCTATTCTGAATAGGGTTAACGTCCCATGCTATTCTGAATAGGGTTAACGTCCCATGCTATTCTGAATAGGGTTAACGTCCCATGCTATTCTGAATAGGGTTAACGTCCCATGCTATTCTGAATAGGGTTAACTTCCCATGCTATTCTGAATAGGGTTAACGTCCCATGCTATTCTGAATAGGGTTAACTTCCCATGCTATTCTGAATAGGGTTAACTTCCCATGCTATTCTGAATAGGGTTAACGTCCCATGCTATTCTGAATAGGGTTAACGTCGCATGCTATTCTGTGAAGGGTTAACTTCCCATGCTATTCTGAATAGGGTTAACTTCCCATGCTATTCTGAATAGGGTTAACGTCCCATGCTATTCTGAATAGGGTTAACGTCCCATGCTATTCTGAATAGGGTTAACTTCCCATGCTATTCTGAATAGGGTTAACTTCCCATGCTATTCTGAATAGGGTTAACGTCCCATGCTATTCTGAATAGGGTTAACGTCCCATGCTATTCTGAATAGGGTTAACTTCCCATGCTATTCTGTGAAGGGTTAACTTCCCATGCTATTCTGAATAGGGTTAACGTCCCATGCTATTCTGAATAGGGTTAACGTCCCATGCTATTCTGAATAGGTTTAACGTCCCATGCTATTCTGAATAGGGTTAACTTCCCATGCTATTCTGAATAGGGTTAACGTCCCATGCTATTCTGAATAGGGTTAACTTCCCATGCTATTCTGAATAGGGTTAACTTCCCATGCTATTCTGAATAGGGTTAACTTCCCATGCTATTCTGAATAGGGTTAACGTCCCATGCTATTCTGAATAGGGTTAACTTCCCATGCTATTCTGAATAGGGTTAACTTCCCATGCTATTCTGAATAGGGTTAACGTGCCATGCTGTTCTGAATAGGGTTAACTTCCCATGCTATTCTGTGAAGGGTTAACTTCCCATGCTATTCTGAATAGGGTTAACTTCCCATGCTATTCTGAATAGGGTTAACGTCCCATGCTATTCTGAATAGGGTTAACGTCCCATGCTATTCTGAATAGGGTTAACTTCCCATGCTATTCTGAATAGGGTTAACGTCCCATGCTATTCTGAATAGGGTTAACTTCCCATGCTATTCTGAATAGGGTTAACTTCCCATGCTATTCTGAATAGGGTTAACGTCCCATGCTATTCTGAATAGGGTTAACGTCCCATGCTATTCTGAATAGGGTTAACGTCCCATGCTATTCTGAATAGGGTTAACGTCCCATGCTATTCTGAATAGGGTTAACTTCCCATGCTATTCTGAATAGGGTTAACTTCCCATGCTATTCTGAATAGGGTTAACGTCCCATGCTATTCTGAATAGGGTTAACTTCCCATGCTATTCTGAATAGGGTTAACTTCCCATGCTATTCTGAATAGGGTTAACTTCCCATGCTATTCTGAATAGGATTAACTTCCCATGCTATTCTGAATAGGGTTAACGTCCCATGCTATTCTGAATAGGGTTAACGTCCCATGCTATTCTGAATAGGGTTAACTTCCCATGCTATTCTGAATAGGGTTACCGTCCCATGCTATTCTGAATAGGGTTAACTTCCCATGCTATTCTGAATAGGGTTAACGTCCCATGCTATTCTGAATAGGGTTAACTTCCCATGCTATTCTGAATAGGATTAACTTCCCATGCTATTCTGAATAGGGTTAACGTCCCATGCTATTCTGAATAGGGTTAACGTCCCATGCTATTCTGAATAGGGTTAACTTCCCATGCTATTCTGTGAAGGGTTAACTTCCCATGCTATTCTGAATAGGGTTAACTTCCCATGCTATTCTGAATAGGGTTAACGTCCCATGCTATTCTGAATAGGGTTAACGTCCCATGCTATTCTGAATAGGGTTAACTTCCCATGCTATTCTGAATAGGGTTAACGTCCCATGCTATTCTGAATAGGGTTAACTTCCCATGCTATTCTGAATAGGGTTAACGTCCCATGCTATTCTGAATAGGGTTAACGTCCCATGCTATTCTGAATAGGGTTAACGTCCCATGCTATTCTGAATAGGGTTAACTTCCCATGCTATTCTGAATAGGGTTAACTTCCCATGCTATTCTGAATAGGGTTAACGTCCCATGCTATTCTGAATAGGGTTAACGTCCCATGCTATTCTGAATAGGGTTAACGTCCCATGCTATTCTGAATAGGGTTAACTTCCCATGCTATTCTGAATAGGGTTAACTTCCCATGCTATTCTGAATAGGGTTAACGTCCCATGCTATTCTGAATAGGGTTAACTTCCCATGCTATTCTGAATAGGGTTAACTTCCCATGCTATTCTGAATAGGGTTAACTTCCCATGCTATTCTGAATAGGGTTAACGTCCCATGCTATTCTGAATAGGGTTAACTTCCCATGCTATTCTGAATAGGGTTAACTTCCCATGCTATTCTGAATAGGGTTAACTTCCCATGCTATTCTGAATAGGGTTAACGTCCCATGCTATTCTGAATAGGGTTAACTTCCCATGCTATTCTGAATAGGGTTAACTTCCCATGCTATTCTGAATAGGGTTAACGTCCCATGCTATTCTGAATAGGGTTAACTTCCCATGCTATTCTGAATAGGGTTAACTTCCCATGCTATTCTGAATAGGGTTAACGTCCCATGCTATTCTGAATAGGGTTAACGTCCCATGCTATTCTGAATAGGGTTAACTTCCCATGCTATTCTGTGAAGGGTTAACTTCCCATGCTATTCTGAATAGGGTTAACTTCCCATGCTATTCTGAATAGGGTTAACGTCCCATGCTATTCTGAATAGGGTTAACGTCCCATGCTATTCTGAATAGGGTTAACGTCCCATGCTATTCTGAATAGGGTTAACGTCCCATGCTATTCTGAATAGGGTTAACTTCCCATGCTATTCTGAATAGGGTTAACTTCCCATGCTATTCTGTGAAGGGTTAACTTCCCATGCTATTCTGAATAGGGTTAACTTCCCATGCTATTCTGAATAGGGTTAACTTCCCATGCTATTCTGAATAGGGTTAACGTCCCATGCTATTCTGAATAGGGTTAACGTCCCATGCTATTCTGAATAGGGTTAACTTCCCATGCTATTCTGTGAAGGGTTAACTTCCCATGCTATTCTGAATAGGGTTAACTTCCCATGCTATTCTGAATAGGGTTAACGTCCCATGCTATTCTGAATAGGGTTAACGTCCCATGCTATTCTGAATAGGGTTAACGTCCCATGCTATTCTGAATAGGGTTAACGTCCCATGCTATTCTGAATAGGGTTAACGTCCCATGCTATTCTGAATAGGGTTAACTTCCCATGCTATTCTGAATAGGGTTAACTTCCCATGCTATTCTGAATAGGGTTAACGTCCCATGCTATTCTGAATAGGGTTAACGTCCCATGCTATTCTGAATAGGGTTAACGTCCCATGCTATTCTGTGAAGGGTTAACTTCCCATGCTATTCTGAATAGGGTTAACTTCCCATGCTATTCTGAATAGGGTTAACGTCCCATGCTATTCTGAATAGGGTTAACGTCCCATGCTATTCTGAATAGGGTTAACGTCCCATGCTATTCTGAATAGGGTTAACTTCCCATGCTATTCTGAATAGGGTTAACGTCCCATGCTATTCTGAATAGGGTTAACGTCCCATGCTATTCTGAATAGGGTTAACTTCCCATGCTATTCTGTGAAGGGTTAACTTCCCATGCTATTCTGAATAGGGTTAACTTCCCATGCTATTCTGAATAGGGTTAACTTCCCATGCTATTCTGAATAGGGTTAACGTCCCATGCTATTCTGAATAGGGTTAACTTCCCATGCTATTCTGAATAGGGTTAACGTCCAATGCTATTCTGAATAGGGTTATCGTCCCATGCTATTCTGAATAGGGTTAACTTCCCATGCTATTCTGTGAAGGGTTAACTTCCCATGCTATTCTGAATAGGGTTAACTTCCCATGCTATTCTGAATAGGGTTAACGTCCCATGCTATTCTGAATAGGGTTAACGTCCCATGCTATTCTGAATAGGGTTAACTTCCCATGCTATTCTGAATAGGGTTAACGTCCCATGCTATTCTGAATAGGGTTAACTTCCCATGCTATTCTGAATAGGGTTAACTTCCCATGCTATTCTGAATAGGGTTAACGTCCCATGCTATTCTGAATAGGGTTAACGTCCCATGCTATTCTGAATAGGGTTAACGTCCCATGCTATTCTGAATAGGGTTAACTTCCCATGCTATTCTGAATAGGGTTAACGTCCCATGCTATTCTGAATAGGGTTAACTTCCCATGCTATTCTGAATAGGGTTAACTTCCCATGCTATTCTGAATAGGGTTAACGTCCCATGCTATTCTGAATAGGGTTAACGTCCCATGCTATTCTGTGAAGGGTTAACTTCCCATGCTATTCTGAATAGGGTTAACTTCCCATGCTATTCTGAATAGGGTTAACGTCCCATGCTATTCTGAATAGGGTTAACTTCCCATGCTATTCTGAATAGGGTTAACGTCCCATGCTATTCTGAATAGGGTTAACGTCCCATGCTATTCTGAATAGGGTTAACTTCCCATGCTATTCTGTGAAGGGTTAACTTCCCATGCTATTCTGAATAGGGTTAACTTCCCATGCTATTCTGAATAGGGTTAACGTCCCATGCTATTCTGAATAGGGTTAACGTCCCATGCTATTCTGAATAGGGTTAACTTCCCATGCTATTCTGAATAGGGTTAACTTCCCATGCTATTCTGTGAAGGGTTAACTTCCCATGCTATTCTGAATAGGGTTAACTTCCCATGCTATTCTGAATAGGGTTAACGTCCTATGCTATTCTGAATAGGGTTAACGTCCCATGCTATTCTGAATAGGGTTAACGTCCCATGCTATTCTGAATAGGGTTAACTTCCCATGCTATTCTGAATAGGGTTAACTTCCCATGCTATTCTGTGAAGGGTTAACTTCCCATGCTATTCTGAATAGGGTTAACTTCCCATGCTATTCTGAATAGGGTTAACGTCCCATGCTATTCTGAATAGGGTTAACTTCCCATGCTATTCTGTGAAGGGTTAACTTCCCATGCTATTCTGAATAGGGTTAACTTCCCATGCTATTCTGAATAGGGTTAACGTCCCATGCTATTCTGAATAGGGTTAACGTCCCATGCTATTCTGAATAGGGTTAACTTCCCATGCTATTCTGTGAAGGTTGATCATCTCCCTTAGAGTAGAATTTGGTGGAAAATGAGAATGTGTCACCCTCAAATTAAGAATGAACGCCCTTAATTGAGAGTGAACAGGAAACTCGATTTCACTCTCATTTAGTGTGTGAGGAATGTGTTGCGCCTTCACCTACTGCAGACATTCATGAAATTGGGAAATAATGTGTCGGAAGTGTGAGATTGTGCACTGAAACAGGACTTGGGCATTTCCCATCAGGGATGCTTGAATGAATTGTGACTGTGGTGTTGATCTTAGACATTTTCAACTAATCTTTCCATTTCAGCTAAAGAATGGCTGCAGAAAAGGCTGCCATGAAGGTGAAAGAGTTTGTGAAGGAGAGGACAGAGCAACCTCTCTTACATACAGGCAATAAATAACAATTCCTTTCCAACACCTTGTCTCAATTTCCCTCCCCATACCAAAGTATTTATCTTCTTTCACTTTAAAGATTCATGTTTCAAGAGTGTTTAATGCCATTTCCTATACACAAGTATTTAGCTTTGAAACATCTTAAATATCAGCTGGGAAGATAGAAGGACCAACGTCAGTGTGCTAAATGAAGCAAAAACAACGAGCATTGAAGCCTATTCATCAAGAACCAACTAAGACGGAGCGGTCATGTTGTTTGCATGAATGACGAACGGCTGCCGAAACAAATCTTTTACTCCCAGCTTAAAGAAGGCAAATGTAAAAGAGGCGGACAGCAGAGGAGATTCAAAGATGTCTGTGGTAACCTATGTATACTGTCTGGGCTATGTATACCCTCTGCTGACTGCTCCCGTGGCTCCTCCCACAGACCCCTGTATAAAGGCGATTGGGGCACTGCTCCTCCCTCAGTCTCTGACATGTCATGCTCCCTTTTTGCTGTTAATAAAAGCCTATCGTTCACTTCCAGTCTCCCAGAGTTATTGATGGTGCATCAGTGTCTTAAAAGCCAACATGAAGAAATGTAACATCGACATCAACAATTGGGAAACCAATGGCAAGGACAGGAAACTCTGGCAAGTCACCATCCGAGAAGGAACAACAACTTTCGAAGCCAACAGATGTGCAGAATTAGAAGAAAAGAGAAGAAAACGGAAAGAGAGACAGCAACAACCAAAGCCCGATCTGCCATCTGGTACTACCTGTACTGAGTACGGAAGAACTTTCAAAGCCATGATTGGACTCATAAGCCACTTGAGAGCACATAAGTAAATCAACAGAATGAAGACCATCGTCCTCGGCCTTCAGGGATAGCCACAACGACATCAACACAAGTATAAGGAGAATGAAATAATTGTTACTCTGGATCCAATGCAGCACAAAGATAAAGAACAAAATCTTTAAAAGTAACAAATATAAATGTATAAAATAGCTTATATACATTGATTGTATGCCCATAAAATGACTACTCACTAACACTAATTACATGTGTGAGGAAACTGGTGCACACAGAGTACACCGATGTGGACATAAGGAGGATGCACAAACTTCTTGCAGACAGCAGCGGGAGTTGAATCCTGCAGGATAACGCTAGCACTGTAAAGCCATTGTGCTAACCGTGACTAATGGGAAATGGTAACGCAGTGGTGGAGGTGTCCTTTTTCAACATTTTTATTAGTTTCTGCATAGAAGAATACAGAGTACAAGAAGATCAATATTATAAGTCAAATGAAACAAATAAAATAGTACCAAATACATTGTATTAAAAATACAGTTACAATCATAAAACTTTGTATTCATAAAAATTAAATTAAATCATAGTATTGAAATATAATATTTTTGTTAGACAGAAAAAAAATCTAATCCCACTACCAACGTCAAAGCTGTTACAAAAAGCAAGAAAAAAGGGGGGAAACCCTTATCATATAACAAAATATATTATTAGCCACCATCTGTACTTTACAACAAATCAAAGGTTGTGAAAATAACTCAAAATTGATCCCCACAATGTATAAAAGTCTTGGCTAGATTCAAAAACCAAACAACAGATCTTCTCTAAATTTAAGCATGGCATAACATCCCGTAACCATTGAGCATGAGTAGGCAGACCAGCATCCTTCCATTTAAGCAAGAGCGCCCTCCTAGCTATAAGAGAAGTAAAAGCCAAAATATGCAAATCAGGTGTTTCCAGAATAAAGTCTTTTCCTCCAACAATACCAAATTATGCGGTCAAAGGGTTAGGCTTAAAATATACCTTGAAAAGTACCGAGAAAGGTGGAATACTTCCTTCCAGTATCTTTCAAGGCTCGGACATGCCCAAAACATGTAAATTAATGAAGCTTCTACATTATTACATCTATCACAGAAAGGAAATATATCTGAATAAAAACAAGATAGCTTATCTTTAGAATTGTGAGCCTTATGAACCACTTTAAATTGTAAGAGGGAATGACGGGCACATATCGATGAAGTGTTAACCAATTTAAAAATTTCATTCCAAGTTTCCTCAGAGATTTATGTCTGTAAATCTTGTTCCCAAAGATATTTAATTTTGTCTATAAGAGCGTTTCTCATTCCTAGCAACATACCATAAATATTGGATATTGAACAATTATAAAAAGGGTTTCAAATTAAAAATTACATCTGATAAGTCCTTATCAGAACTTTTAGGAAATGTATATAGTTGAAAACGCCTGAAGTCTCTAATTTGTAAATAACGAAAAAAGTGAGTTTTGGGTAAACTATATTTATCTGACATTTGCTCAAATGAAAGAAGACTTCCTCCAACAAACAAATCCTGGAAGCATTTAATACCCACTATATCCCATTCTTTAAAATCTGAATCGGCCATTGAAAGTTTAAAAATAATAGTTACAACAAATGGGACTAGACAAAGAAAATCTCAATAGACCAAAGAATTTCCTAAATTGTACCCAGATCCTCAAAGTATGTTTAACTACCAAATTTTCAGTTAGTTTATTAAAAGATAAAGGGAGTGAGGATCCGAGAAGAGAAATAATAGAACATTTAATAACAGAGTTAACTTCTGAAGAAACCCAGTCCTCATTGTTAATATAATATGTCCAAAGCGTAAGATTTTGTATATTGACTGCCCAATAATAAAAACTAAAATTTGGTAAAGCTAAACCTCCATTCTTCTTAGATTTTTGAAGATGAACTTTATTTAGTCGAGAATGTTTGTTTTTCCATATATAAGAAGATATAATAGAATTGAGAGAATCAAAAAAAGATTTAGGAATAAAAACAGGTAATGCCTGAAAAAGGTATATAAATTTAGGTAAAATATTCATTTTAATAGAGTTAATTTGGCCAGTCAAGGATAACAAAAAAGGAGACCAGTTTGATAACGTCCTTTTTACAAAATTCAGTAAGGTAAGAAGATTTTCATTAAATAGGTATTTATAATTCTTGGTAATTGTTACACCCAAATAGGTAAATTGATTTCTTACAATTTTAAAAGGAAGGTTAGTATTAATTGATAACAAATTATTCAGAGGAAAAAGTTCACTCTTATGTAAATTCAGTTTGTATCCTGAAAACTGGCTAAAACAAGAAAGTAGAGAAAGCACAGGAGATAGTGAAGTCTCAACATTAGAAATAAAAAGCAATAGGTCATCAGCATAAAGCGAAACTTTATGAACAGTCCCTCTCCTTAGAATATCAGTAATATCATTAGATTCTCAAAAAGCAATGGCTAAGGGTTCTAAAGACAAATCAAAGAGCAAAGGGCTCAGGGGACTACCTTGTTTAGTTCCACGTTGAAGTTGAAAAAGTTTGGGATACTGAAAATTAGTAAGGACCCTAGCAGGAAGAGACAGATAAAGTAATTTAATCCATTGAATAAATTTGGGCCCAAAATTAAATTTTTCTAATATTTTAAATAAATAATTCCATTCAACCCGACCAAAAGCCTTCTCAGCATCCAAAGAAATCACACATTCTGATATCTGCTTAGAAGATAAATAATGTTTAATAAACAATGAATATTAAAGTGGGAATATTGATTTTTAATAAATCCCGTCTGATCATCAGAAGTGAAAGGTGGTAAAATATTTTCAATTCTATGGGTCAGAACTTTAGATAAGATTTTAGTATCAACATTAACTAAGGAGATTGGTCTGTATGAAGAGCATTCAGTTGGGTTCTTATTCTTTTTAAGAATAAGCGAAATAGAAGCTTCATAAAAAGATTGCGACAACCTACCCAACTTAAAGGAGTCCAAGAAAACTGCACATAAATGAGGTATAAGCAGTAAGGAAAAAGCCTTATAAAATTCTGCAGAAAATCCATCAAGACCCGGAGCCTTCCCCGAGTGCAAGGAACGTACGGTCTTGGCAATTTCCTCATATGAATTAGGTTGATCCAACTCTTTTTGGTTATCAACAGAAAGTGTAGGAATGTTTAATTGATCTAAAAATTATTCATTACAGTGTTATCTTTGGGAGGGTCAAAACTATAAAGTTTAGAATAAAATTCTTTAAAAATATTGTTTATTTCTAAATGGTCAGTTGTCCTATCACCATTGGCTTTATAAATTTCTTTAATTTGCCATTTAGCTATAAAGGTTTTTCATTGGTTAGCCAATAATTTACCTGTTTTGTCTCCGTGGATACCTTTTTAAAGTTGAGTTTCAATTGGATATATTAAAAGAAGGTCATATTTAGTTTGCATTTCAACACACCTTTTATATAAAGCAGGATCTGGAGCCAAGGCATGTTTTTGGTCTAATTGTTTTAACTGACCAGCTAACTCAATTCTCTCTTTATTAGCTTTTTTCTTGACACTTGAATTATAGGAAATAATTTGACCTCTAATAAAAACCTTTGGAAGTCTCTTCCAAAGTATTCCCTTCAAAAAAAAAAAGAATAATTTGACCCTCCAGAAATTTTAAGAAATCTTTATCAGATAACAAAGTTAAATTAAAAAGCCAAGATCTGTTATTTGAGGAAGACCAGGGAGATTTGAAGATAAAAGCACAGGAGCATGATCTGAAACAGCAATTTATTTGTATTCACAGGATTGAACTAAAAGAATCACTTGACTGTCAATAAAAAGGTAATCAATGCTGGAATACATATGATGGACATGAGAAAAAAATGAATACCCCCTATCTAGTGGATGTAAGAAGCGTCGTATATCAACAATTCTGCATTTCATTTAAAAAGATTGAATAAGCAAAGCTGATTTATTAGGTGTTGCTGTTTTAGAGGATGACCTATCTAAAACTGGATCTAACCACAATTAAAATCTCCTCCCATCACCAATGAGTGAAGGCTCAAATTTGGCAGAAACGAAAAAAAAAAACGCTCAAAAAATCCTGGATCATCTGTATTTGAGCATACCGATTGGCATACAGATACAGAGCATACAGATTAATTTATTATCTAATTTTCCTGACACTATGACAAAGTGCCCATTAGTATCAGACACTACTTTATGTTGGACAAAAGGAACTGTATTATCCATAAAAATCGAAACTCCTCTAGACTTAGCCTGGAAAGGGGAGTAAAAATGTAGTCCTTTCCATCTACTGAAAAGACGTAAGTTGTCCCAATTGCATTCATGTGTTTCTTGTAAAAAAATAATTGGGGCCTTAAGTTTTTCAATATAGGCAAAAATCTTATTCCGCTTCACAGGGTGATTTAATCCTTTCACATTAAGTCTGAGTAAGTTAGTAGGATGACCCATTATTAATACTATTTAATAGAGAAATTAAAGTAATAACCAGTAAAATGAACATTCAAACCAAACAATAAGCCTTGAAATAAGGTAACCAAGCAACAGATTTGGCTAACATCCCAAAACAGCTCCCAGAAAAAGATAGCCCCTCCCACCTGCCAAAGTCAGAGGTCCAGCCAAAAGAAGGCTGGCAGCTACAATTAATGACATCATCCTCCCAAAACGACCTGCTGATTGACTCCTAATTAATTCCAAGGTCAACTGTATTCCAGGCTAGTATAAATAACAGCCAAAAAAATAATTAACCCTCATAACAAGAACACAGATAGATTAATTATTACACTTTCAAAACAATACAATGAAAAATACCCAAACTAAGCCATATTGATTTAAAAAAACCTCGAGAAAAGTGTATGAAATAATAAAAAACTTTTCAAAATTCATAACATATAATCACACTCGGTATTAACTCATTAAAATTTTATTCTCTAAATAAAGCATTTAAATCACAAGGAAGTTTAACTGTGAAGGTTCACCAAAAGTAAGAAAAGCAATTATTCATATAGCAAGATACTAAACAGTCAATCCATTGTTTTTAAAAAATCCCGGGCTTCTTCACTCAAGAGAAACCATTCTTTAGAACCATCTTGCAATTGATTCTAAGACGAGCAGAATAACGAACAGATGGCTTTGAACCTTTGTTAAAAAGTTCCGACATAACCTCTGAATTTAGTATGCTCATTCATAAACTCGGGTGAAAAATCCTCGACAATCCTAATCTTCTGACCCTTATAACCAATCATTCCTCTTCGACGAGATTCACGAATTAAATGTTCCTTTGTTTGAAATTCATGATAACAAATTATAACTGATCTGGGTTTGGCTCCCAGAGGTGGTGTGGGCACGGGCAGTCTATGAGCTAAATCGATCATAGGTGCAGAATGTAAGATTTTAGGAAATAATTGTACCAAAAAGTTTGCAAAGAATTTAGTAGGCTGATCACCTTCCATTAACTCTTCCAAGACTCAGAATTCATAAGTCATTTCTTCTGCTTCTGTTTTCTAAAGCAATAATCTTCTGTCTTCATTTCTCATCAGATTTAGATTGCTTTTGCAGGTCATCCATTCTTGCATGCAAAATCATCAGAGTTTCTTTATTCTCTTCTATTCGTTTATCATACCCAGATAAGGTTTTTTGAATAGAATCCTATTTTGTGACCATTAGTTTAAATTCAGATCTAGGTTTTTGGAACTCGTCAGAAGATTCCTTTCTGTGTTTTCAAAGCAAATCCATTATAGAATCCAAAGGATGCAGGAGCATCTACTTTTTTTTTAGTACCTTTGGCACCCCTTGTACTCAGAGTAAAAAATATCATGTTTAAAGGTGAGGTTTTGAAGCAGATTGGAAACAGTAAAGTAAGTGAGATAGGAGTGACTGCAAGAAGCTGTTACTCCATTCACAACCGCAGGAGAGTCCTGGAGGTGTTGGTCAGTCTGAATGCTTTGGGGAAAGGTCATTGCTTTTGGACCTGGTGGTTCTGCTGTGGATGTCACGTAGCCTCCTCCCTGATCAATGTCATAGCAGAGAGCCCATAATTGATGCATCTTTGCTGAACCCTGCCCTGCATGTTGTTTGTCTTGCTTCACCATCAGTGAACATTAATGGTTGTAGATTGCACCCCCACAAAAAGAAGAAACCTCTAATTTTGCTGTCAGTGTAAACTGCACTTGATGTGTGACTGATACCACACTCTCATATGGAATTATGTGTGGCGCTGCCTTGGCCTGGCAAGATTTTTCTGGGATAATCAGTGATAATTTATGCCAAAAATAACCTTTCTGGCCATGAAATGCTAATTCTAAATGTTGAAACTTCAATTCCTCTGATACTATTGATGCTAAATTGTGATGTAATGGTCAGCATATCTGTGTTCTCCTGAGAGCTACAGAAGAGCGGCCAGGTTGTGGAGCCAACACAAAACCTTAACATTTCATAACTATAATCAAACCCACAATTTTCCACTCTTGTTTGTCCAAAAGAGAAAGACATGTTGTGCATAGACTTTGTAGATGCATGTCGGTGGAGAGTACAAGTACTTTTTATTGCACTGTAAATTGCGATGCTGACCTCGAAGTTTTAAACTGAAGTTTTAAATCTTAAGCTCTATCCAATATAAATAGCCACAGGTACTGTCACTAAAAGGAGGCTATACTGTAATTACCCAATCTTCAAGGACTAGTTCACTCCCCTGTTTATTGTCCATGGCAAATTTAGCTGCCAGTACTCACTATTTAAGTGCCCCCCCAAACAAGGAGAAGATTTTTCCAGCTAACAAAGTACTTTAAACACAGTTCATTTATATTCAGTGAAACAAATTCAAATAGCATTCTTAAAACACATTTTAAATTCACAGAGGAATTCTATCTTATAAAAGACTTCCAAATTACAAACCATGTCGAAAACACGAAGGATTTCCAAAACACGGGTACAATTCCTATAAGCTAAAAAGACATACCCACAAGCTGCAAATTAGCCAGTCATCCATCGCAGAAGATGAAGGCAGAGTAATGGATTCTATTCTTCTTTATGTTCTTTACCTCATTCCTGATAAGCCTAGACTGCTCTCCAAATTTATACTCTCTTTTTGCTACTTGGGTCACTTTACACGCATATACTATTCTTTCAGATACGCTTTACCACAGGTGGTCTAAAAATGTCTGGAGACAGAGATCCCAGGTACCCACCATTAATGCTGTGAACTGACTGCATACACAGTTTATTTCAATTTATTAATAGATCAGCTACTGATATGCTAAATGATATTGTCCATCTGGTCTGCAAGCTTCCTTGAATGAAAGCACTCGGACAGCATTGTCTGTTCTAAAACAGGCTAAATTAAATTACCTGCTCTCTTATATTGCACCTGTTAATCAGATAGACCAGGTGCTCTGGGGTCAGAAAGTCCAATATATACAGTGCTTCTGTTTGCAAAGCTGTGCTTTTAACTTCAAACTGATAGTATTAATATTAAGTACTGAAGACTGGTTCCCTGTTATGACCAGGAGCTAAACAAAAATTGATTAGAAGTTTACTTATTCAAAAACAGCACCTTAATCTTTAGATCTCACATCTGCTGTTTTTAGAAAGCTGAGCTTGACAGAAAGCAAGGCTCCCAGCCTATAGATCCACCACAAAGTAAAACTCTTCTATTTTTATAGCACTAAGTTTATTCTGTGGGATGGGCTTTCAGCATATGAAATTAATATTTCAAGACTGGAGAATGGTTCAGCAGGAAATATCACTAATTATCTAAATACGTTATCAAACATTAATTAACATAAAATGTGCCACTTAAAACTAATTTTAACTTTTTACAGTTGTTTTTGGAGATATTGCTCATTAATTTATCTGTGTAGAGATAGTGATAGACTTGCTTCAAGATTTCCACTGAAACAATATGTCGAGTTTTAGTGGCACATCAGACAACAATTTAGGGACTTAATGTGCAGGTGATAGAAGTCGTTGCCCTACTTACCTTATGACAACAATATGTCCATGCACTCCTTATTTACCATGTCCTTAGATGCCCTTCACACAGACAGACCCAATCCTTCAGTACTTTTCTTTCCAACTCTTTTGCTACTCCTCCTCTTAGACAACCTTAAGGTTATAACCATATAACCATATAACAATCACAGCATGGAAACAGGCCATCTCGGCCCTCCTAGTCCGTGCCAAACCCTTAATCTCACCTAGTCCCACCTACCCGCACTCAGCCCATAACCCTCCACTCCTTTCCTGTCCATATACCTATCCAATTTTACCTTAAATGGCACAACTGAACTGGCCTCTACTACTTCTACAGGAAGCTCATTCCACACAGCTATCACTCTCTGAGTAAAGAAATACCCCCTCGTGTTTCCCTTAAACTTCTGCCCCCTAACTCTCAAATCATGTCCTCTTGTTTGAATCTCCCCTACTCTCAATGGAAACAGCCTATTCATGTCAACTCTATCTATCCCTCTCAAAATTTTAAATACCTTGATCAAATCCCCCCTCAACCTTCTACGCTCCAATGAATAGAGACCTAACTTGTTCAACCTTTCTCTGTAACTTAAGTGCTGAAACCCAGGTAACATCCTAGTAAATCGTCTCTGCACTCTCTCTAATTTATTGATATCTTTCCTATAATTCAGTGACCAGAACTGCACACAATATTCCAAATTTGGCCTTACCAATGCCTTGTACAATTTTAGCATTACATCCCAACTTCTGTACTCAATGCTTTGATTTATAAAGGCCAGTGTTCCAAAAGCCTTCTCCACCTTCAGGGAACTATGCACTGTTATTCCTAGATCTCTCTGTTCCTCTGCATTCCTCAATGCCCTACCATTTACCCTGTATGTTCTATTTGGATTATTCCTGCCAAAATGTAGAACCTCACACTTCTCAGCATTAAACTCCATCTGCCAACGTTTAGCCCATTCTTCTAACTGGCATAAATCTCCCTGCAAGCTTTGAAAACCCACCTCATTATCCACAACACCTCCTACCTTAGTATCATCGGCATACTTACTAATCCAATTTACCACCCCATCATCCAGATCATTTATGTATATTACAAACAACATTGGGCCCAAAACAGATCCCTGAGGCACCCTGCTAGTCACCGGCCTCCATCCTGATAAACAATTATCCACCACTACTCTCTGGCATCTCCCATCTAACCACTGTTGAATCCATTTTATTACTCCAGCATTAATACCTAACGACTGAACCTTCTTAACTAACCTTCCATGTGGAACTTTGTCAAAGGCTTTGCTGAAGTCCATATAGACTACATCCACTGCCTTACCCTCGTCAACATTCCTCGTAACTTCTTCAAAAAATTCAATAAGGTTTGTCAAACACGACCTTCCACGCACAAATCCATGCTGGCTACTCCTATTCAGATCCTGTCTATCCAGATAATTATTAATACTATCTCTAAGAATACTTTCCATTAATTTACCCACCACTGATGTCAAACTGACAGGTCTTTAATTGCTAGGCTTCCTTCTAGAACCCTTTTTAAACAATGGAACCACATGAGCAATACGCCAATCCTCCAGCACAATCCCCATTTCTAATGACATCTTAAAGATCTCCGTCAGAGCTCCTGCTATTTCTACACAAACTTCCCTCAAGGTCCTGGGGAATATCCTGTCAGGTTCTCCACAGCCCTGGCCTGGCATCTTCCAAATAGTGCTGGATTGTAGTCTTTACTACCTTGTAAGCAACCATCAATGTCTCTTAAGACCTTCCTGGTCTTATATTGTCTTTCCCACACCATATCCTGCTCCCAGCTCTGACATGTAACAGTGGACTCACATCAACCCTCCCCCATTTATATTCTAAATGAGAAATTGTTTTAAAAATTGTTAGATATTGTTGCCCTGATGGAGATATAGCTGAGAGGTAACTAACACCTATCCCGTTAGTGAAACTTCCATGCCTGTCTTTCTTTTCTACCTCTCAAGTTTACAATACATTTCAAACTCACTCCTGAGTTACAAATGAGGGCTCATTCCCTAATCCTCTGCCAGCTTTGCTTTTAACTATTTTACTTTGCTTCACTCTTCACATAATTCATTTACAAATTAATACTTTCCCCAAGTTAACCGAGAATCAGGATGGTATTAGATTAAACGATAACAGTGTTGCAAGAGGAATGGTATACTTCAGAAATGGCTTTCCAGCATCTGCAGAATTTCTTGTGTTTAGGGCTTTGGAAACCAACAATGAAATAGTTTAGAGTATGGAACAGAGATAAAGTGACCAGAAAGCACACGGACTTAGTATCCGGTGAGACGAAGGGGAATTTCAGCCAGGAAGCACCCCGCAGAGCTGAAGATCTCTCCGCACTTGAGTTGCCTCAGCACCAAACAATAGACCAAGTGAGTTCCCCTTTGGCTACCCCAATCCTTTCGTCAAGGAAAGACAGGATCAAATGGCCTAGATCGTCAGATAATGTCGCCTGGATGCAGTTTGATGATGATCCAGACGGCATCCTGGGAGTTGCCTTAGCAGGCCCAGTACCCAGAAAGATTGACTCACTCACAGCCATAGCTAAGGAACGATTTGGCCCAACGGAGCAGAGAAGTCACCCCGAGTTACCGTGGCAACCAAATAGGAGGGAAAGGGATATTCGACACTTGAGAGGCGAATTAAAGATGCTCAATGAGAGGTTTAAAAGCAGTTCACTGGCCGAAAAAGAAGGCATCAAGGACTTAACCGGCATGAAATTGGCAGAGGGATTCCAAAGGAAGAGGATTCTTCCACATTTGCCCATTTTAGGACAATTTCTCTCCTGGATGTGGAATGTAAGATTTTCTTTTCTGTGCTTGCAAGAAGACTGACTTCTTACATGACGCAGAACCGCTGTATCAAAACATCCATCAAGAAAGGCGGCATTCCAGGCTTTTCAGGGTGTCTGGATCACACCTCAATGATTAGCCATTTGATCCGTGAGGTCATGCAGAAAAAAGGCAATCTAACAGTTGTCTGGCAAGACCTCGTGAACGCCTACGGGTCTATTCCACATGACCTCATCCTAGAAGGACATGACCACTACTATATCCCAGTGGCTATTCGAGACATGATCACCAGCTGCCTAGGAGGATTCAAACTCAGATTTACATCAGCCCATTTCACAACTGGTTGGCAGGACCTCCAGAAGGGGATTCCAACAGGGTGCACCATCCATCTCCCCCACCCTATTTATTATGGGAATGAACCTCCAATATCAACAGCAGAAGACATAACCCGCGACCCGATGCTGGAGTCAGGCGTTGCCCAGCCGGTTCTATGAGGGTTCGTGAACAAAATCACTATAACAACTGTGTCACATGTCCAAGCAAGATGGATATTGGAAACCCTAGACAACGTAGCCACTTAGGCGACGATATCCTTCAAAGCCAAGAAGGGCAAAAACCAAGGTGATCAGAAAGGGCAAAATAACTAGCACATTTAGCCTCCCAGTTCATGGTGAGATCATCCCTTCCATCGAAGATAACCTGATAAAAGGCTTGGGGAAGTGGTTTAATGCATCACTGACAGATGGGGCCAATGTCCCCAATGCTGTGAAGCAGATAGACAAATGGCTGAAGAAGACCGACAAATCCGGACTTCCCGGTAAATTGAAGACCTAGCTGTACCAATACGACCTTCTGCCCAGGCTTCTCTGGCTCTTCACACTTTATGAGTTCCCCATGAATGCTGTAGAGGGCATCGAGAGGAAAACCAACAAGCACCTGTGGAGATGGTTAGGAGTCCCCCCAAGCTTCTCTTCGGTGGGCCTCCATATTCAATTTGGGCAGCTGCACCTTCCCCTGTCATCTGTTGTGGAGGAATTCAAGGTGGCTAAATGCAGAGCCTTGTTAAGCTTGAGAGATTACAATGATGACCTGGTAAAGCAAGTAGGCGTCACAACCAGATCTGGGCGCAAGTGGGCAGCCAACGCAGCGGTACAGCGGGCCGTGTATTCTCTGAAGCTGCCAGATACCATCAGCAACCCCTGGGTCGGGCAGCAAGGCCTCGGCACAGTTCACTTCCGGCAGTGGGGAAACACAAGCCGAAGGACATGGTGCAGGCAGAAGTACGGATCCGTGAGGAAGAGAAGCGTATGTCAAAGGCAGTGGAACAAGTGTCTCAGGGTGCCTGGACAAAATGGGGTCTGCCCAAGTGCAAGATCTCATGGGCAGAGTTATGGAGACTGGAGCCCTTCCATATTTCCTTCCTCTTGCGATCAGTGTACGACCCCCTTCCTTCGCTATTACATCTGTACACATGGGGGATGAGGGAGGACCCGAACTGTAAGCCCTGTGGTCAAAAGGGGACACTGGCTCATATAATGTCCAGGTGTAAAACAGTTCTAATTCAAGGGTGGTATAGGTGGCGCCATGATAAGGTGCTGATGGCTCTTGCTGTCACATGAGAGCGAGACAGATGCAAGAAGAGGACGGTAGGCACAGATTTGAGGAAGGCCATCAGCTTCATCAAAGAGGGAGCCAGGCCTTTCGTAACCAAACAACCAAAGCCCAATCTGCTGCTAACGGCCAGGTCCTGGGAGATGAGGGTCGATGTGGAAAGGAGGCTTCAGTTCCCGGAGGTGGTGCACACAACCCTCTGCCTGGACGTTGTATTGTGGTCAACTGAAGACCGGAAAATAATTCCTGTTGAGCTGTCAGTGCCATGGGAGGAGGGATGGGAAGAGGCCCATGACAGAAAGGCCTTGAAGTACCAGCAGGAGGGCAAAAGGATGGCAGGCATGGTTGTTTCCCGTGGAGATCGGCTGCAGAGGTTTGACGGTTGTTGTCAGCTCTGGGCCTGGACAAAAGGAGCAAAAAACAAGCAGCTCATAGGATGGGAGAAGAGGCAGAACGAGCCTCTTGTTGGATTTGGAGTAGGCGAGAGGAGGGAAGCTGGAAGCCAGGAGCAGATGGGCAGTGATTTGGCCACCACTGCCGGCCCACCAACTGGAGAGTGTCGTGGTTAAGAGTCAAAACACTCTGTGAAGGTTGGGAACCACCTGTTGACATCTGCTCCTGGCTGATGGCTACGGTTACCTCATAAGGTATCCGGAGAATACACCCTAACAGGTATATGTCACAAGTGGGTGGGTGGAGAGGAGGGAGGAAAGGACTTTGTTTTGTTGTTGTTGCTATTGTTCTGTTGATGTGTTCTGTTGGACATTGTGGGCATGCTATTCTGGCACCAGAATATGCAGTGACATCCTTAGGTTGTGTTGATAGTTAACATCAATGTCACATTTCACTGTATGTTTTCATGTACAGGTGGTATCTAAATAAGTTAGTCAGAATCTGAAATAATTAGAAGTTCTATAGCTTTGTATAATAAGGGAGACCAATAAAGAGTTTGGGAAATTTCAGTATATTAGAAGAGCTATTTAAGTGCCTGATTATAGTATTATTGATAACCTTGCTGTAGAAATACTGACAAAGGTATTTCTATAGATGTTCAGTGAAGAATGAAAGGTATAATGTGTCTGAAATCTCTCCGGTGACAGATTAAATTAATTCGGGTTTATCTGACATGTAACTTCAGGCAGAGGCCAAGAAACCATGGTGAAATTAAACACAGGAAATGCTGAGACATGATGCTAGGTATCAGTTACAAATTGTCATATTTGTAGAACAGTGCTTAATCCTCTAATAACTGCCATATGGGGCTTTGTGCAGCATTTCCTTTGTTAATATGGAGCTTTAATCAGCGATAAAAGTAATTTAGCTAGATATTCTAGCCCTATTTTTGTCCAATCTGGATTTTTGTGCATGATGTGCAAGTTGGTTGAAATTATAATTGTTACTAACTTAACCTTTCCTTACACCTCGATTCCCTGAAGCCCAGCGTATATGAAACCCCAGCTCTTTTGATTTGTTTACTTAACCATATTTATGTTTGTATCTTTTTTTTAAAAGCAATAGCAGCCATCATTATCAAAAGCTGCACTGTGAAAGAATGAACCATTCTGCCCGTAGAGACATAATTCATTTCCAGTTTGTGCAGCTCTTAATTGATCACTCATGGTGGGGCTTGGAGTCTGGACATTTTAATTTCTAACAAAACATAATCTTAAATATACAGCTTCTTCTTGGATGTGACACTTTCTGTGATTGATTTTATTCTGAAAAGTATCTGATAAAAGCAGATTAGTTCTCAAAGCATGGATTCTTCCAGGCTCTTAAATTCATGATTCAATTTCCATGATGACCTTTCTAAGTGAACAATGGTCACGCTGACAAAAATCAATTGAAGTAAAAGGCAGTCTTCCTTCTTCTTCTTGCTTTAACTTTTTAGGAAATATTAGCAGACAATATCTGTCAGTGAAGGAATATACTGACAGATTTTCCTTCAATATTCATGTAATCAAAAATTTAAAAATTACTGTGTGACATGAATTACTGCCAGCCAACATTAACATCTGAAGCTTTATTTCCATTAGAACTAAGTAGCATTATTGAAGTTTTCAACCCTCTTATTGTCATATTCTGGACTGCATTGGGATACAAGTTATATTTTTGTTTTTTTTTTGAAGTGGTGTATGTTGATAAGAAAATATACGTTGCATCTAATTCCACTTCAAAGGCAAAGTGGCACGGAAATGGAGGATATGTTTGAAATTACTTTTTGAATTTCACCATCTTCACCCCTATGCAGCAAATGCAAATGGCAGGTGCTGGGCTGGGAGATGTGCACCTCTGCATGGTTTTGGGGCCAGAAGTTGCCTCATTATGAGGACAACTACAGTTTAGAAAATCAGAATGCTTGGGATCCAGGGAGATTTGGCTGTGTGGATTCCAGTTTGGTTTGCCCACAGAAGACAGAGAGAGAATTTTATGCTGGGAGGAGAGTATTTTACCATGCTCTTTGTAATTTTTACGAAAGTCTTGAATGCAGAGGAAGGTTGGGTTAGTATGTTTGCAGATGACACAATGGTTGGTGGTGTTATGGATAGTGTAGAAGGTTGTTGTAGGTTGCAGTGGGACATTAACAGGAAGCAGAGCTGGGCTGAGAAGTGGCAGATGGAGTTCAATTTGGAAAAGTGTGGATTGATACACTTTGGAAGGTCAAGCTTGAAGGTAGAGAATAGGGTTAACAGCAGGATTCTTAGCAATGTGGAGGAACAGAGGGATCTTGAGGTCCACCTTCCTCAAAGTGGCCATGCAAGTTAACAAAGTAGTTAAGAAAGTGTATGGCATGTTAACCTTCATTAGTTGGGGGATAGAGTATGAGGTAGTGTTGCAGCTCTATATAACTCTGTTTAGACCACAGTTGGAATATTGTGTTTAGTTCTGCTTGCCTCATTATAGGAAGGATGTGGAAGCTTCAGAAAGATGTTGTTCCTTTATCAAGAAAGGCAGCAGAGATAGCCCAGGAAATTATAGACCAGTGAGTCTTACCTCAGTGGCTGGTAAGTTGATGGAGAAGACCCTGAGAGGCAGGATTTATGAACATTTGGAGAGGTACAATATGATTAGGAGTAGTCAGCATGGCTTTGTCAAGGACAGGTCATGCCTTACGAGCCTGATTGAATTTTGTTGAAGACGTGACTAAACACATTGATGAAGGAAGAGCAGTAGATGTAGTGTATATCGATTTCAGCAAAGCATTTGATAAGGTACCCCATTCAAGGCTTATTGAGAAAGTAAGGAGGCATAGGATCCAAGGAGACCTTGCTTTGTGGATCCAGAACTGGCTTCCCCACAGGAGGCAAAGAGTGGTTGCAGATGGGTCATATTCTGCATGGAGGGCAGTCACCAGTGGTGTGCTTCAGGGATCTGTTCTGGGACCCTTACTCTTCATGATTTTTATAAATGACCTGGTGAAGAAGTGGAGGGATGGGTTAGTAAATTTGCTGATGACAGAAAGTTTGGAGGTGATGTGGATAGTGTGGAGGGCTTTCAGAGGTTACAGCGGGACATTGATAGGATGTAAAACTGGGCTGAGAAGTGGCAGATGGAGTTCAACCCAGATAAGTGTGAAGTGGTTCATTTTGGTAGGTCAAATATGATGGCAGAATATAGTATTAATGGTAAGACTCTTGGCAGTGTGGAGGATCAGAGGGATCTTGGGGTCTGAGTCCATAGGACTCTCAAAGCAGCTGCACAGGTTGACTCTGTGGTTAAGAAGGCTTATGGTGTATTGGCCTTCATCAATCATGGGATTGAGTTTAGGGGCTGAGAGGTAATATTGCAGCTATATAGGACCCTGGTCAGACCCCACTTGGAGTACTGTGCTCCGTTCCAGTCGTCTCACTACAGGAAGGATGTGGAAGCCATAGAAAGGGCTCAGAGGAGATTTACAAGGATGTTGCCTGGATTGGGGAGCATGCCTTATGAGAATAGGTTGAGTGAACTTGGCTTTTACTCCTTGGAGTGACGGAGGGTGAGAGGTGACCTGATAGAGGTGCATGAGATGATGAGAGGCATTGATCGTGTGGATAGTCAGATGCTTTTTCCCAGGGCTGAAATGGTTGCCACAAGAGGACAGAAGTTTAAGATGCTGGGGAGTAGGTACAGAGGAGATGTTGGGATAAGTTTTTTACTCAAACAGTGGTGAGTGCGTGGAATGGGCTGCCGGCGACAGTGGTGGAGGTGGATATGATAGGGTCTTTTAAGAGACTTTTGGATAAGTACATGGAGCTTAGAAAAATGGAGGGCTATGGGTAAGGTAAGTAATTTCTAAGGTAGGGACATGTTCGGCATAACTTTGTAGGCCATAGGGCCTGTATTGTGCAGTAGACTTTCCATGTTTCTGTGTTACAGATGATATTTACCAGGATGTTGCCTGGATTAGCGAACATGTCTTGCAAGGAAAGGTTGAGCAAACTTGGGCTTTTCTCTTTGGAGTGAAAGAGAATGAGAGGTGACTTGATCGAGGTGTACAAGATGATGAGAGACATTGATAAAGTGGAAGCCAGAGTGGATATGGTTTATACAAGAGGGCATAATTGTAAGCTGCATGGAGGGAAGTGTTGGCAGGATGTCAGAGGAAGGTTGTTGTACACACAGAGACTGATAGGGTGTGGACCACCGTGCCAAGGCGGTAATTGAGGAAGATACTTTAGGGACATTTAAAAGATTCTTATGGATGATACACATAGATGAAAGAAAAATGGAAGGATACGTGGGATGGAAATATTAAATTGATCTTGGAGTAGGTTAAATTGTTATCACAACATTGTGGGCCTATACTGTGTTGTACTGTTTGATGTTCTATATTCTGTAGCGAAGATGTGGAGGCTTTGGAGAGAATGCAGAAGAGGTTTACTAGAGTACTCCTTTGATTAAGAGGCAGGAAGACAAGCTAGCGTTATTTTCCTTGGACCATCAGAGGCAGAGGAGGTACTTGATAAAAGCTTATAAATTTATGGCCGGCGTAGGCAGCTGATATTCTTGTCACACAGTTGGAATGTCTGATACTTGTGGTCATCCATTTAAGGTGAGAGAGGGACAGTTGAATGGAGATCTGTGGTCAAGTTGTTGACACAGGGAGTGATGGAGTGGTGGGTGCCTGGAACGCACTGCCAGAGTGGAGACGACCGTGATAATGGTATTTAAGGTTCTCTTAGATATGCAGAGGATGGAGGCATATGGAGTATATAAGGGCTGAAGGGACTAGTGTAATTAGGTATCATTAATTTAATTAGTATTTCATACTGAAGAACCTGTTCCTGTGCTGTTCTGTATTGCATAGACTCAGAGTGGATGGTGGTGCTGTAATGGTTAAATCACAGGACTGGTAACCTTCAGGCACCTTATATGTCACTGTTTTTACTGTTACTATATATTTTAAATGATCTGATGCAATTAGATACAGTAGGAAAACACTTAAATAGTTTAAAAAGGTTAATAATTTCAAATTAAACATTAAAATTAAAATAGGGAATAACTTACTTTCAGTGAACATTCATGACCCCTGTCAAATGAGTTGCACTCTGTGTGATGCACCAGATAGTTGGTGTAAAGCTGTGAGTACCTTGTCACTGGACTGCAGAAGGTCAGATGCACACCCATCTAACCTCATACCCCTGCGCTGCTGTACAAAGGTGAAGATGTCTGGATTGTGCTGTCAGCCAGCAGTTCTCTGGAGAATCACCTATTAACCATCAGCACTACCCAGCCCCTAGACGCAGAGATTGTGTCACCATGAAATAAATGCTAATGGATTTTTTGAAAGCTGTTTCATGCTCCTGCCATCTTGAATTTTGTTGTTTAGTCACTAATCTTGTGTGAGACCCGTTCTTCAGTACATTTTCCCTGTGCTTTTCTTCATGCTTGCAACTTATCTCTTAAATACTGATTTCTTATGCCTTTTATTGCAGCATACTTGACATCAAATACAGACCATTCCTGAAGGGTTTACTTTGGAAAAAGAATATAGATCCGTTCTCACCTTTCCCTGCATGATCACAGTATCCAGAGAAACAGCTAAACTATCAAATACATGTTCTCCTTGTTCATTGTTCAGCATAGGCAGAGAAACAAACACAGGGTAACATGAATCATTAATTAATCAGTTTCTCCTGGAGATTCTTGATTCATACTAACACTTCTCAGTAGAAGTACCTGTTGTCCGTTTGAAATGTTTTCAGATTTCATGTTTAAACAATCCAAATTACTGAGGGAAACATAAGAATCTTCTTGTTAACCCTATGTTTGTTTCTGAAATTTGCCCATAAGTATATAGGTAATTGATCTTAGAAATAAAATATCTACTTGGAACTTTACTCTTTTCCTTTGACATAATTGTACATATCTCAGAATCAGGTTTATTATCTCTGAAATACATCATTGTTTTGCCACAGCAGTACATCAAAAACACAATAAGTTACAATAAGATATATAAAAGAAATAAATAGTACAAAAGAGACCAAGATAGTGAGGTCATGTTCATGGGCTTAACATCTGCTCTGGAGTCTGATGGCAGAGGGGAAGAAATCGTTCCCAAAATGTTAACGTACATCTCCAGGCTTCAATGAACGTAGAAATGAGAAGAAGGCTTGTGCTGATGATGGAGGTCTTTAATGATGGGTGTCGCCTTCTTGAAGCACCACGTTTTGAAGTTGTCCTCAATGGTGGGGGAGGGCTGTGCCCATGGTGGAACTGACTGAGTCTCTGTAGCTGTTTAAATCCTGTGCATCGGAGTCTCCATAGCAGACAGTGATGCAACTGGTCAGAATGCTCTCCACAGTACTTCAGTAGAAATTTGCTGGACTCTTTGGGGACATACTAAACTCATAATGAAGTACAGGTAACCTTCCTTTCCCTTCCTAACATTTCCTGTCTATCCTTGTCCTTCTCTTCTGCCAAGATGAAGCCAGTGCAAATAGAAGGAGTAACATCTTTATTCTGCCTTAGAAGTCTATATGCAATGGCATAAGTATTGAGTTACCCATTTTAGGTAACTCCTCTTCCCACCCCCAACAATATTCCCCCCTTCTCCTAATCTTCCTGCAACCCTCCCATTTTTAACCCTTTTCCCCAGCCACCCTTCACCCATCTTTATCCTCTCCCCCACCACATTCATACACAGGTTTTCATTCCCCAGACTCCATTTGGTTCTGATTGCCATTTACCTCTCCACACAACACAAAAGTTCTGACGAAGGGTCCCAGCCCAAAATATCAACTATTTACTCTTTTCAATAGATGCTGTCTGGCCTGCTGAGTTCCTCCAGCATTTTGTGTATGTTGCTTGGATTTGCAGCATCTGCACATTTTCTTCTGTTTGTGATTGATTTACCTCTCCCCTATTGGTTCCCTTTCTTTCCTTTACTTATCCTAATCCATCACTGTTGCCACTTTGAGTTCCTGCTTATCTCCCTCCAGCAGCTGTCTCTTATCATCACACTCCACTTTCCCCACTTTGCCCCATTTGCTTTTTCCCTTTTTACCTCTCTCTTTGTCTGGCCCCATCTATCATTCACTTCCTATTGTATTCCAATGCCACTTCCTCCTTGGCATAGCCTGCCTGTTTTCTTATGCCCCTCCTCAGACCTCCAATTGACTTGGAATCCTTTCTTGACACCCCTTTACACTCATCTCCCCGTCTCATCTCTCCACTCTCTGTCCTGATGCAGGATTTCAAGATGACACATCAACAATTCTTTCCTCTCACAGATGCTACTGAGTTCCTCCAGCACGTCATCATTTATTTCTCCACTTTCCAGAATACACAATTTCTGTGTTTTCAAGATATCATGCTTGATTTCATTCTCAGATTTCAAAATTATCCTATTTCTGGATAATTAATTTAGGTTGCAAGACAAATAATATTATTTACTTTTAGCATAATTATTTTTCTTCATAATCGTTCTGACACGAACATACCTTTTGGCTTGTACTTCTCAGACTGGGCCTTTAAAATAAAACAAATTAGTGACCACCTTAAACAAGAATACAATTTCCTTCTGAAGTGCAGATCAATTTACCTAACCATTTTCAGTTTCAGAAACAAATTGTGACTGGGTCTGAGAATCTAAAACCTGCAAATGCTTGAAATCTGCAATCAAAATGGAAAATGCTCAAATCAGGCCAGGTTGCATCTATGGAAGGGGAAACACTTCATGTTCCAGGGCATTGTTCTTCAGAACTGGGAAGGATTTTCAACCTGAAATCTTTACTCCTTTGCAAAATACACTAAATGCTGGAGGAACTCAGCAGGTCAACAGCATCTATGGAAATGAATAAATAATCGACATTTCAGCCAAGATCCTTCTTCAGGACTGGAAAGGAAGGGGGAAAGTGCCAGAATAAGAAGGTGGGGAGGAGAGGAGGGAAGGAGGTTAGCTAGAATGTGATAGATGAAGCCAGGTGGGTAGGAAAGATAAAGGACTGGAGAGGAAGGAATCAGATAGGAGAGAAGAGTGGACCATAGGAGAAAAGGGAGAAAGAGGGGCACCAGGGGGAGGTGATAGGCAGGTGAGAAGAGATAAGAGGCCAGAGTGGAGGAGTGAAGAAGAGGGGAGGAGGAGGAAAATGTTTTTATGCTGGAAGTAGAAATCGATGTTCAGAGGCCTTCTTTTTCTCTTTTTATAGATGTTGTCCGACCTGATGAGCATTTCCAAGATTTTTTGCTTTATTTATTTATTATACAAATGTTTGTACATCTCCATAGTTTTACAAAGATGAGCTGAAGGCCATAAGACATAGGAGCAGAATTAGGCCATTCAGCCCATTGAGTCTGCTCTGCCATTCCATCATGGCTGATCCTGGATCCCACTCAACCCCATACACCTGCCTTCTCACCATATCCTTTGATGCACTGACTGATCAGCAAACGATCAACTTCTGCCTTAAATATTCCCATGAACTTGGCCTTTGCCATAGTCTGTGGCAGACCATTCTACAGATTGACTGCTCTCTGGCTAAGAAAATCCCTCAATACCTCTGTTCTAAAAGGTCACCCCTCAATTTTGAAGCTGTGCCCTCTAGTTCTGGATATCCCCACTATAGGAAATATTCTCTCTGCATCCACCCTATCTAGACCTTTCAACATTCAGTAGGTTTCAATAAGATCCCCCTACATTCTTCTTAATTCCAGTGAGTACAGGCCCAAAGCTGCCAAATGCTCCTCAAATGTTAACCCCTTCGTTCCCTGAATCATCCTCACGAACCTCCTCTGGAATATCTCCAATGACAACACATCCTTTCTGAGATATGGGGCCCAAAACTGTTGACAATAATCCAAATATTGGCTAACTAATGTCTTATAAAGGCTCAGCATTATCTCCTTGCTTTTATATTCTATTCCCCTTGAAATAAATGTCAACATTGCATTTGCCTTCTTTACTACAGACTCAACCTGTAAATTAACCTTCTGGGAGTCTTGCACAAGAACTCCCAAGTCCCTCTGCACCTCTAATGTTTGAACCTTCTCCCCATTTCAATTAGTCAGCACTATTGTTCCTTTTACCAAAAGGCATTATACATTTCCCAACACTGTATTCCATCTGCCAATTTTTGCCCATTCTTCCAATTTGTCTAAGTCCTGCTGAAAGCACATTGCTTCCTCATCACTACCAATCCCTCCACTTATCTTCGTATCATCCACAAACTGTGCCAAAAAGCCATCAATTCCATTATCCAAATCATTGACAAACAATATGAAAAAGAGTGGTCTCAATACTGACCCCTGAGGAACACCACGAGTCACTGGCAGCCAACCAGAAAAGGCCCCCTTTATTCCCACTCGCTGCCTTCTGCCTGTCAGCTAAACCTCTGTCCATGCCAGTATCTTTCCTGTAATGCCATAGGATTTTACCTTGTTCAGCAACCCCACGTGGCACCTTATCAAATGCCTCCTGAAATCTAATGACATTCACTGCCTCTCCTTTGTCCACCCTGCTTGTTAATTCCACAAAGAATTCTAACAGATTTGTCAGGCAAGATTTCTCTTCACAGAAACCATGCTGACTTTTGACTTATTTTATCATTAGACTCCAACTCTTTCCCAGCCACTGAGCTTAGGCTAGCTGGCCTATAATTTCCTTTCTTTTGCCTTCCTCCCCTTTTAAAGAGTGGAGAGACATTTGCAATTTTCCAGTCCTCTGGGACCATGCCAGAATCAAGTGATTCTTGAAAGATCGCGACCAATGTATCTGTTATCTCTTCAGCAACTTCTCTCAGGGCTCTGGAATGTAGTCCATCTGAATTATCCACCTTAAGACTTTTGAGCTTTCCTAGAACTTTTTCCTTTGTAATAGCGATGGCAGACACTGCTGCTCCCTAACACTCACAGGCCTCTGGCACACAGCTAGAATCTTCCACAGTGAGGACAGATGCAAAGTACCCATTAAGTTCATCTGCCATTTCTTTGTCCCCCCATTACGACCTCACCAACATCATTTTCCAGTGGTTCAGTATCAACTCTCACCTCCCATTTACTCTTTATATCACAGAAAAAAATTAGTCTCCTGCTTTATATTTTGGCTAGTCTGCCCTCATATTTTGTTTTTTCCCTTCTTGTAGCTTTTTTTTAGTTGCCTTTTGTTGGATTTTTAAAGTTTCCCAATCATCCAACTTCCCACTCACTTTTGCTACTTTATATGCCCTTTCCTTGGCTTTTATGCAGTCCCTAACTTCCTCTGTCAGCCATAGTTACCTACCCCTGTCATCTTAGAATCTTCTACCTCTATGGGACATATCTATCCTGTGCTTTTTAAACTATTTTCAGAAACTTCAGCCATCTTTGCTCTGCTGTCATCCCTGCCAGTATTCTCCAATCCACCTGGCCAAGCTCCTTTCTCATGCCTCTGTAATTCCCTTTATTCCATTCCAATACTTATACATGTGACTATGCTTTTCCCTCTCAAAATACAGTAGGAATTCAATCATGTTATGATCACTGTTTTCTAAAGGTCCCTTTACATTAAGCTCCCTATTAAAATCTGGGTACAGTATTACACAACACCCAATCAAAGATAACCTTTCCCCAAGTAGGCTCAAGGACAAGCTGCTCTAAAAAGCCATCTTGTAGGCATTCAATAAGTTCCCTCTCTTGTGATCCGATACCAACCTGACTTTCCCAATCCCCTTGCACATTGAAGTCCCCATTACAATTGTGTCTTTACTTTTATTACATGACCTTTCCAGCTCCTTTGCAATCTCAACCCCACATATTGGCTACTATTTGGAGGCCTATATATAACTCCCTAATGATTTTTTCTACTCTTGCAGTTTCTTAACTCCACCCACAAAGATTCAATATTCTCTGACCCTATGTCACCTCTTTCTAAAGATGTAATTCCATCTCTTACTAACAGAGCCACACCACCACCCATGCCTTCCTGCTTGTCCTTTTGATACAAATTATATCTTTTAATGTTAAACTCCCAACTATGGCCTTCTTTCAGCCACAACTCAGTGATGCCCGCAACGTCATACTGACCAATCCCTAACTGCTCCATGAATTTGTTCACCTTTTTCTGCTTATTCTGAATTCTATGCACATTTAAACACAGCACCTTCAGTCCTGCATTCTTCACCCCTTTGAATTTTGCCTCATAAGTTCAATGTAATTCTTTGCTCTATCTGCATTTGAACCCAATCATTGGCTTGTCCTTCATTACATCATCTACTTGTAAACCTGCTGGCTCATCCTCAGCTCTATCATCCTGTTTCCCATCCCCCTAGTTTAAACCACTACCAAAACCTTGTTAAAATCGGTCCAGTTTTGTTATATTTCAGATGCATTACTGTCTGCAGATTAGAATTTACATTCAGCGCACCATGGTGCACCATAGCATTATAAAGTAATTTGCTGAAGGAGAAGTGCTCTTGGCAACGTTAAGATGTATGGTTCTCTGCTGAAAAGGAAATCACATGGGAATAGGTCGCTGGCACGTTTTTGTTTGAAAGCAAAATAGGCAAATTCTGTCAGCTTTCATTTTATGGGCAAATATTTATTCACATCAAGAAAAGTAGTTAATAGGTCTGAACAGTGTACAATTGTTTCAGAAAGTCCATTTTTGTACACATTGAAAAGGAATTTAATCTGCTAATTTCAATCGGGTGTTACAGATATTAATGATCAAATTTTCCATGATCATGAACCATTGAAGCACAGAGGCTTCCAAACATGCACAGAAGTTGCATAATGTAAAGAGATGCTGTTGTCAGGTGCCCAATTTAATTTATTTGTATGTTTGAGTAATTTAATCCAAATTACATTTAGTTGTCTGTTACTCTTTAAGGTTTTCATTATCCACCACTCTCAATTTCCCCCAATACTTCAGCAAATGTCTTTCATCAATCGATCCTGGCCTGCTTACCACTCTTATTCTCACTGGGACCAGAAGCACCACTCCAAGTTCTTTCCCTGTTCCACTCACCATCCCAGACGTGATCATCATGGCTTCCTAATTACACACAGACCCCAAGTCCAACCTTCAGTTCTGATTTCATCCACTGCCACCTTGAATCAGCCTTTCCCGTACCCCTCAACCTGCCTTCACTCCATACCTGAACTATAAAATTGTATCTTACTTTTTTATTTACTTCCTTACTTATTTAATTAATTTAGAGATATAGCACAGTGCAGCCCTTTCTTGTCCAATGCCTTCACACCCATGTGATGAATTCACTTACTAACCCATTGGTTTTTGGAGCATGGGAGGAAGCCGGAGCACCCAGAAGAAACCTGTGCAGTGGCTGAACTGAAGCTGGCTCGCTGGCTCTGCATTAGTGTTTTGCCAACAACAATGCTACCATGCCATCCCCAATCTATTCCATGACACTTATATTTAGCAAAGCAAAATAATGCTGTCTGTTAAATGAAATATTAAATTAATAGAAAAATCAAACAGAAATGCAGTTATGTTTGGAAAGAATTAATATTATTGTTTTTGAATTGCAATAGGAAGCAAACACAGCAGTCAGCAGTCACTATCTTGGGCATCATCTCACAGTTTTCTTGTAAAGTAAATTATAATTTTCACCAAATATGATAGAAACAAAGGCTGTTTCTTTTACAAATTCTTTGTGTCCTTTATAATCTCACAAGGACCTCAAGCCAATTAAGTCCTGGCCAGTAGGATGCAGGGATGACTGTGATAGGCTGGGTGTCAAGTTGTTAGGTTTGTGAATTAGATCTCAGTGTTACCATCTGGCTGAAGTAATTTTTTCCAACTTTGGTTCCAAATGGTGTGCTCTACACCTTGGACAGTGTTGCTCTTCTTTGGGGTCTCCCAACATGCTGTCTGTATCTAGTGTATCCAGTCCTTTTGGAATTGGTTCTGTTTCCGTCAGAACCCCTTTCATTCTTCTAAACCTATGTCAATTAGACCATAAGGCATAGGAACAGAATGAGACCATTCAGTCTTTCGAGTCTGCTCCACTATTCAGTCATGGGTCATTTACTTCCCTGTTCAACCCCATTCTCCTGCCTCGTGTAAGATGGTACTGGAACATGAAGCTTGATTGCAAGCTAGTCTCTGCTTCTTGATCCTTATTGTGTGCCTGCGTTGCACTTTACCTGTAACTGTAACACCTTATTCTGCACTCTATCATTGTTTTCCCATGTACTCTCTCAATACACTGTTGTAATGAAGTGATATATATGGAAGGTGTGTACACCAAGTTTTTCACTCTACCGCAATGCATGTGACAATAATAAGCCAACACTAATTGACCTAATCTTTTCTTATGTGTCACTCTAGTAATTCTCCGCTCCATGGCAAGAACATGTTTCCTTGGATAAAGAGATCAGAACTCTAGATTAGATCTCACTAAAATCCTGTATATATTCTTTCTCGTGTACACAATAAAGCTGAATGTATTATTTGCCTCAACAGGTGCTGGCATTCAGTTACTGGTGTACAAGGACACAGAGGACTTATTGTACTTTCCCTTTCCCTAATCTATCACCATTCAGATAATATTGTGTCTTTTTTTCTTTCTCATCAAAGTGAAGAACCTCCCATTTCTCCATGTGGAACTGCATCCACCATACATTTGCCTATTCACCCAATTTATCTAAATCACTTTGAAGCCTCTTTGCATCTCCTCACAGATCACACTATTGGCTTCTGATATTTTTGATCCAAGGTTCTTTCAGAAGTCAAGAAAGAGGCACAAACCTGGTGCTTCATGATCATTTTATTAAGTGTGATTAGAATAAAGGAAGTCGGAAACGTAGACCTGAAGAAGTCTTGTAGCTAAGAACAATTACCAGAACTAAAAACTAAGCTTGGCAGGGCAATCTGTTCTCCCTTTTTATAACATAGATAAGAAACTTAACAATCAAATTTATAGCAACATGCACACAATGCTGGTGGAATGCAGCACGCCAGGCAGCACCTATAGAGAGAAGCACTGTCGACGTTTCAGGCCGAGACCCTTCGTCAGGACTAACTGAAAGGAAAGATAGTAAAACAGATAAGAGTTTAGCAATCGGATAGCCCCAAGAAGCTTACAGAAGAAGATAGAACTGTAATTACTATGGGACAGATTGAAGAATTGCCTATACATACTGTGACTACTAGGAAACATACTAAACAGTTACATGTATGTAGGTACTTACATAAAATATTAGTAGGCATAAATTGTTAAATTGGAAAGAAAGTACGAATTATACCTCCTAATCGGGGTGGTATCACCCTCCCCAAGGGGGCAGTTGCATGTCCTAAGGGGGTATTAGAGTAAATAGAAGTTATTGGGATGTGTTCAAGATTCTTGGAAGGGGGTTTGACTCGTGGCATGGAATGACTTCATGTAATTTAACAGTTGGTAAGTCAAATACACCTTCTCAACTTTCTCTACAGATCTATAGAAAACAGGTCACACAATGATAGAGTGCTGGCCACAGCCTAACAGTGAAATGGAGCCAATCAGTGAACCTGTTAACCCCAAGGAGTCCTTTTGAGGTGTTACAAGTGAATTCTGCTTCATACATGCGGTGAAGATCCATCTTTGGGGATTATGAGACCTTATGTGATTGGTCAATTGCACTAACTGGAATGTTATAAAGGTAGCTTGCGGAACACCAGCTCTATCTCAACTAACATTCAGAATTTAATCTGAATCCTTGTCAATGTCATTTTCACTGTTGTGATCCTTTTCATTTTCACTTTGCTGTTCCTTTAGGTGCCGCTACCAGTGTCCCATCTGTGTCAGTTCACTACTGTCATCAACATCTGATAGGCATTCCCACTTGGTTTTATTTTAATTTAGCCATGTTAATGATCATAATGGATAAATACGTACAGTGCAATCTCTATGATTCTGAAGATGCTGAAGCCTTGAATTCTAATCCTGCTAAGAAACAGAAACTACAAAAAGTGTGTCAATACTTCTGGCAAGGTCCCCTACGAGAGACAACATGAAAATTGGAGGAGTTGTGGATGGAGCTGTAGGTTGTCAAAGGTTACAAGAGGATACAGACAGGATGCAAGTTGGGCAGAAAAGTGGCAGATGGAGTTCAATCCGGACAAGTGTGAGGTGATGCATTTTGGAAGGACAAACCAGAAGGCTGAGTACAGGGTTAATGGTCAATTACTTAAGAGTGTGAATGAACAGAGGGACCTTGGGATTCAAATCCATACATCCCTCAAGGTTGCTGCACAGGTTGATAGGATAGTTAAGAAGGCCTATGGGATTCTAGGCTTCATTAATAGGGGGATTGAGTTCAAGAGTAGAAAGGTCATATTGCAACTCTACAAATCTCTGGTGAGACCACACTTAGAGTATTGTGTTCAGTTCTGGTCACCTCATTATAGGAAGGATGTGGAAGCTACAGAGAGGGTGCAATGGATTGGAAAACAAGTCTTCTGAGGCAAGGTTAGAGAGCTGGGACTTTTCTCTTTGGAAAGTAGAAGGATGAGAGGGAACTTGATAGAGGCCTACAAGATTATGAGAGGCACAGATAGGATGGATAGCCAGTACCTGTTTCCCAGGGCACTAATAGCAAACACCCGAGGGCATATGTACAAAGTTAAGGGAGGGGAGACATCAGGGGTAAGTTTTTTACACAGAGGGTTGTAGGTGCCTGGAATGACTTGCCAGGCAGGGATGGTGGTGGAGGCTAAAACATTTGGAGTATTTAAGAGCCTCTTGGACAGACACATGGATGAAAGAAAAACAGAGTGTTCCGGGGTAGTGTGGGTTTAGTACTTTTTTTAAAGGAATATCTAGGTCGGCATAACATGAAGGTCTGAAGGGCCTGTACTGTGCTGCAGTATTCTAATGTCTTCTAGTGTCTTCTAATACAATGTTACATATTGGAATGCAGTTTTATTCCATTCCTGTCACATCAGCAATGCCCCATGTCTTATTTGTAATTCTGTAATGTCTATGAAGCCATGAAACCACCAAGAATGCAGGAACATTTGTGTAAAAGACACCCTGAAAAGGCTACTTATAGTATTACTCAGTTCTAGAAGATGAATGAAGCAGATGAAAAGTGTTGCACACTTGAGTCATTTGCCAAGAAATCAAAAACTGACCTTGATAGTGGTCGCATTGCTTCTTATAACATTTCCAAAATAATAGCAAAGTGTGGAAAATCTCCTACAATTGGTGAAAGATTAATAATTTCTGCTGTATCAGAAGTGCGCACCACTGTTCTCAAAGTGCTGCTACTTAAAATGTTCCTTTGATGTTTTTGTCACTGTGGTTGAATGTTTACTCAAAGTCGACAATTACTTGATAAACAAGACTGAACTTCTAAGTGGAGATGTAGCATATCTAGCAGATCTGTATCACAAAATGAACATTCTAAATATGAAACTACAGGGTGAGAATTTCAATTTAATACAGGCAAAAAGTGCAGTATCCACTTTTATCAGAAAATTGGAAATATATAAGCAAAATATTGGGAAAGGAATGTTCTCACAGTTTCCCTACATGGAAAGTATGGCAATCTCTTTCATAGATGGTGATTTGCAAGAATACTGCTTACACCTGCAATCACTGAAGAGGGATTTTCAGAATCAATTCAAGAATTTGAACAATTTGGAAATTCCAGACGTGGTGATTAACCCATTTCTTTGCAAGGTAGCAGAGCAGGATGAGAGCTTGCAAGAAGAAATTATCAAAATTCAGAATGGTGAGGAAGCAAAAATGCTTTTCAAAAATATCAGCTTTTGTGGTATTTGGCTACAGTCATATGAAGTTTCCTGGTTTTTGGAGAAGAATAAAACTGCTCTTCATTGCATTTTCATCCTCCTACCTTGTTGAGAGAGGTTTCAGTGCAGTGAACCACATACTCCAAAAAACAGAATCTGCTTGGGCATTGTTACACATTGGGACTTAAGGCTTTCGTTGGGACAACTTGAACCATTTATTTCAACGCTTGATAAAAACCAACAAACTCAAGGGTCATATTGATATCGAAGCTGCTGTACAGCGCACTATGTAAACTAGATTTAAAGACAAAAATTTAAGGTAGAATTATTTTTCTCATGTTAACATATGGTAGGTTTTTTTTACACTATGGGGGCACTGGAAAGTGTATTGTGCATAAGAGGGGCGTTGGCAGGTATGGCTGTCCACATCGAATGATCCCACGCAGCGTCAATGATATCTCACACACTTAGATCTGTTAGTTCTTTCGCAGTGTCCATTTTCTTCTTTGCATTCCTCTTCAGTGTTTCTCAGGCATACGGCTTTGTAATGTAAGGTATTCTATTTCTCCCTTTCTGATGACATGGCCCAGGAAATCAAGTTTCCTCTCATTTAATGTTATTAAATATCTTTCTGTATGGACATGTTCTCATTAGTTACCCTATCTCTATATGATATTTTCAGCATTCTTCTAAGAAACTACATTTCTGTTGTTTCTAAGTTTCTTGGAGTTCTGGTGTTACAGTCCATGTTTGCCTTGTTGTCATAGAAATGTGAATGTTGGTAAAAATGGGTTTCATTTTTTGGAAGCTGGCTTTGGCAATGGCAATTCTTCTTTTTATTTCTACTTTACTTCCAGCATCTTATGGTATAAAGCTACCAAAGTAATTAAAGCTGGTCTTTTGTTCAATCTCTTGGTTACCAATGTATAATTGGCAGTTGGGAGTATCCTGCTGTTTTGATATTACCATATTTCTGGGTTTTTTTTATGGTTGATAGTTAGACCAAAATCTGCACTTGTTCGTACTACTTTGTCTGGGAGGATTTGTAGGTCTTCTGCAGCACTTGCTATTAGGGTGGCATCATCTACATATCTTATATTGTTGATGTTAACACCCCCAAACTTTATCCCATGTAGGTCTTCTAATTCTCTGAGGATCATTTCACTATAGATATTAAATAATTCCTGTGAGGCAACACATCCTTGTCTAACTCCTCTTTGAATTTTAGTCCAACTGCTCATATTATCATCACTTTTTACTGCCGCCGTTTGGTTCCAATATAAATTTTGAAGCAGTTGTTGGTCTTTTCCATCATTGTTTAGTTTATCAAGAATTTGAAATAATTTTTCATGTTGCACTTTGTCAAAAGCTTTAGTGAAATCAAATAAATTTCATTACCATCAATGAATGCCTTAGAAATAATATCACAAATTCTAAAGGAGCAGAGTGTGGTTCAGATCACCATCCAGTAATAGCTACCATCAAAACTAAATTAGAGAAGCTGAAACGTGGGAAAAAGAGGAACAGGTATATGTTGAGAGAACTTAAAAATGATAGCATCCTTAAGCAACCATTCAAAACAGCTGTAGAAGAACAGCTCAATGAAAATGAAACAACACCTATTTGGGACAGATTTAAATATGCTATACAGCAATCAGCAGAGGAGATCATCCCAGTACAAGAAATCCAACACACCAACAAGGGGTGGATAACCCAAGAAATTCTAGATCTGATGGAACAAAGAAGGTTAGTGAAGAATAATGAAGTGCAATACAGAGAGCTAGATAGACAGATCAGACAATTGTGCAATATTGCAAAGGAAGAATGGCTGAAACAAAAATACAATGAAGTAGAAGGCCATATTAACAACAGCAAAGAAATGCAACAAGATCAGCAGATGGATCCAGACTAACAGATCCAGATAAAGTATGTGAGAGGAGGATTCAGTATATAGAGCAGCTTTTTGAAGATAATAGAGGGGAATCCCCAGGTATTAAACAGCCTAATTCTGGTCCAGCTATTAGCAAAGAAAAAATAACTAAAGCAATGAAAAGCATGAAACATGGAAAAACCACCGGACCTGATGAAATTTTGGTGGAAATGATACAAGCCCCAGAAGATCTGGGCATAGATATAGTATTCTTTTTGAACTGTTTAATGGCATATATGAGTCTGGTGTATTCCTTGATGATCTCTTGAAATCACTAAGAGGGGCATCGAACTAAAAAAGACTGGGAAACACTGAATTATACGGTCTATTCCAACAACGCCTTCCATCAGCTTCGGGTCATCTTTATATATGGAGATATTACATTTAGTTCCCTTATCCAAAAAATTGATATATGCCTATATTCTGAATAGCTAAAGACCAAGCACTGATCCTTGTGGTGCCTCACCTATCGCTGCCTTTCTCCAGAAAAAAAGACTTGCTCATTCCTTCTGTCTGTTTCCTATCTGTCAACTACTTCTTAAACCATGTCAATGTGCTGTATATTACCCTCACTCCCATGTGCTTTCATTTTGTGCATGATCCTCTGATATAAGACTTCAGCAAAAGGCATCTGAAAGTTCAAATACACCATACATTATTTATTCTACTAGTTACTAAACTTCATTAGAATTGCCAAGCATGACTTCCTTTTTATTAATCCACCCTGGCTGTCCAATCTAGTTAATCCTCTGTTATCACATATTTTATAGGAGACTGTATTGTATTTCCCACTACTGATGCAAAGATATGAAGTCTCTTGTGTTTCTGATCTTTAATTGTTTTAATCTTTCTATTTCAAATATTGGTGTTACATTTTCTATCCATGAATCTGTATAAATTGCTTGTAAGTCTAAAGAATTTTGGAAGATGACCACTGATACATCCATTATTTCCAGGACCACTTTCTTTATTACTATGGGTCATGGACTGTCAGCACTTGGGCCTTTGGCCTCATTAATTTCCTCATCTCTATTTCCTTACTAATACTGATTTCTTTCCGTCCCTCTCACTTTCTAAATTATTGGTTCCCTTCATATCCGAGGAAGTATTTCGTACACTCCTATGTGAAGACAGAACCAAACTACATGATTACGTATTCTGCTATTTTTTTCCTTCTTGGTTGTCATTTTCACCAATGTAGACTGCTGCGACCTTTATTTCTCTTAAGTAAGCTTTACCTGTAAGCTTGCTCTCCATTTTCCCTTCTAAATCTTGTTGTCCTTGTTTGCTGAGTTCTAAACTTTGTCTAATCCTTGTTCTACATATTTTTCATTCAATTTTATATGCCTACACTTTGTATAGATTAACTTCAAAACATTAGCCCTCTTTCCTGACTTATTTTTGTGCATGTATCCATTGCTGATCACCAACAGTCCATGTAGTAAAGATCTTAATTGTAACATGGCCAACTCATGCCCTGGATTCTCATAGTTTTCTTTGTTCACATTCATGGACCTAGTTCCTCATTTTAGTACTTCACTACTGATGAAGTTTATCATGTTGTGATTACTCTTCTGTAAAGGACCCCAAAACAAAGTAATCAATTATTCTTCACATGATACTCTCCACTTCTCCAATCTCTTTCTACCTTGGACAAATAATTATGTCTACAATAAAGACTTAATCAAATACACATAACACCAGTCCCAATAATTGCTGGTTTAGAACATTCTTATCTGGAGCAATGAATGTAAAATCCCAATGTTGACTGTCCTGATGACAAATGAAAAAGATAATGTTCGTTATTTTAGGAAACTTGATGTCCTTATTCACCATGAGAATGAAAGTTAATTTATTTCATTAAAAAGACCAGACTATTAAAATTGAGAACTTAAAGTAATTGACATATTTAAAAAAAGGAAAACCTCAGGGCTTTGATCTGCAAGTCAGTTCAAGTTAGTTAGCCAAAATGAATGTTAATGTATCCCAATGGTAAAAAAAATAATTTGATGGTTAACCTACATTTTCTCATATTATATTAATAAGCAAATGAAATTGCGATGATGATTGCTTCAGAATTACTGTAGACAGAAATTGGAGTCATATATTCAATTCCTGGCAGATGAAAATAATATATTCACAAAATAATATTCATAGTAACATTTCAGTGACTGGGTATATGTACTGTGTATTCATCATCTTTCAGCTTCAGTGGCACTTGTTTCTTCTATTTAATAAAAGTTTACTTTTTATTTCTAGGAAACTGGTTGAAATCATCCCGTTCCACAAGAATGAGAGAGAAACGTGCAGATTTTTCTGTGGGCCATGTTGGAGGAAGAATGGTTGCAGCTGGAGGTCTAGGTAATATTACTGCGAGGGAAGGGGAGGGATAGCCATGACTTTCCCTCTAGTATGTGAGAGCATATTTGATGAACTGTCACTGTAATTCACCCCTAAGTTAACATGCCTAAAGGGAAAGGTACGTAAAGAATTTGCAGGCAAAACGAATTCAGGAAAATAGAAATGACGGACAACAATTTTAAACATAAAAATCCCAATAGAAAAGAAGAAATATAAATGGCAATTGAATATGAATTGGGCAAGCTATTGGCTGTATATCATATAATGATATACACTCAGTGGCCACTTTATAAGATATACCAGCTCATTAGGGGAGCAGGCAGGAGATTTTGTGGACGTGAGGACACCTGCATGGTTTGTTGCTTCCCGGGTGCCAGGGTCCGGGATGTCTCTGACCGGGTGCATGTCATCCTGGTATGAAAGGGAAAGCAACCAGAAATTGTGATACATGTTGGTACCAACAACATAGGCAGGAAGAGGGATGAGGTCCTGAAGTGTGAGTTTCGGGAACTAGGCAGAAGGCTGAAGAACAGGACCTCAAGGGTGGCGTTCTCAGGATTGCTGCCAGTGCCACGTGATAGTGATGGTAAGAATTGGAGGCGATGACAGTTGAATGTGTGGCTGAGGAGTTGGTGCAGGGGGCAGGGTTTTAGAATTTTGGATCATTGCGATCGCTTCTGGGGAAGGTGGGACCTGTACAGATTGGATGGGTTGCACCTGAACTCGAGGGGGAGCAATATCCTTGCTGGTAGGTTTGCTAGCATGGTTCGGGAGGGTTTAAACTAATTTGCAAGGGGGATGGGACCTGGAGCGATAGAGCAGTGAAAGAAGTGCATGGAGTAAAGCCAGATCTAACATATAGAGAGGCTTTGAGGAAAGAGAAGCAGAATAAGGGGTGTAAAGGTAGTAAAATAGAAGGGCTAAAGTGTGTGTACTTCAATGCAAGAAGCATCAGGAACAAAGGTGATGAACTGAGAGCTTGGATACATACATGGAATTATGATGTAGTGGCCATTACGGAGACTTGGCTGGTACCAGGGCAGGAATGGATTCTCAATATTCCTGGATTTCAGTGCTTTAAAAGGGATTGAGATGGGGGGGAAAGGGGGAGGAAGGTGGAATTACTGGTCAGGGATACTATTACAGCTACAGAAAGGGTGGGTAATGTAGCAGGATCCTCTTTTGAGTCAGTATGGGTGGAAGTCAGGAACAGGAAGGGAGCAGTTACTCTACTGGGGGTATCCTATAGGCTCCCTGGTAGCAGCAGAGATACCGAGGAGCAGATTGGGAGGCAGATTTTGGAAAGGTGCAAAAATAACAGGGTTATTATCATGGGTGACTTTAACTTCCCTAATATTGATTGGCACCCGATTAGTTCCAATGGATTAGACAGGGCAGAGTTTGTTAAGTGTGTCCAGGATAGATTCCTGTCACAGTATGCTGACAGGCCAACTAGGGGGGAATGCCATACTAGATCTAGTATTAGGTAACGAACTGGGTCAGGTCACAGATCTGTCAGTGGGTGAGCATCTGGGGGACAGTGATTACCCCTCCCTGGCCTTTAGCATTATCATGGAAAAGGATAGAATCAGAGAGGACAGGAAAATTTTTAATTGGGGAAGGGCAAATTATGAGGCTATAAGGCTAGAACTTGCGGGTGTGAATTGGGATGATGTTTTTGCAGGGAAATGTACTATGGACATGTGGTCGATGTTTAAGGATCTCTTGCAGGATGTTAGGGATAAATTTGTCTGGGTGAGGAAGATAAAGAATGGTAGGGTGAAGGAACCATGGGTGACAAGTGAAGTGGAAGAAGGCAGCATACATGAGGTTTAGGAAGCAAGGATCAGATGGGTCTATTGAGGAATATAGGGGAGCAAGAAAGGAGCTTAAGAAGGGGCTGAGAAGAGCAAGAAGGGGGTCATGAGAAGGCCTTGGTGAGTAGGATAAAGGAAAACCCCAAGGCATTCTTCAATTATGTGAAGAACAAAAGGATGACAGGAGGGAAGGTAGGACCGATTAGAGATAAAAGTGGGAAGATGTGCCTGGAGGCTGTGGAAGTGAGCAAGGTCCTCAATGAATACTTCTCTTCGGTATTCACCAATGAGAGGGAACTTGATGACGGTGAGGACAATAGAGTGAGGTTATTGTTCTGGAACATGTTGATATTAAGGGGGAAAGCTGTTGGAAAAGATTCTTAGAGATAGGATCTATGGGCATTTAGAGAATCATGGTCTGATCAGGGACAGTCAGCATGGCTTTGTGAAGGGCAGATCATGTCTAACAAGCCTGATAGAGTTCTTTGAGGAGGTTGAAGATTGCAGAGAGACATTGATAGGATGCAGAAGTGGGCTGAGAAGTGGCAGATGGAGTTCAACCCGGAGAAGTGTGAGGTGGTACACTTTTGAAGGACAAACTCCAAGGCAGAGCACAAAGTAAATGGCAGGATACTTGGTAGTGTGGAGGAGCAGAGGAATCTGGGGGAACATGTCCACAGATCCCTGAAAGTTACCTCACAGGTAGATAGGGTATTTAGGAAAGCTTATGGGGTGTTAGCTTTCATAAGTCAAAGGATAGAGTTTAAGAGACGTGATGTAATGATGCAGCTCTATAAAACTCTAGTTGGGCCACACTTGGAGTACTGTGTCCAGTTCTGGTCACCTCACTATAGGAAGGATGTGGAAGCATTGGAAAGGGTACAGAGGAGATTTACCAGGATGTTGCCTGATTTAGAGAGTATGGATTATGATCAGAGATTAAGGGAGCTAGGGCTTTACTCTTTGGAGAGAAGGAGGATGAGAGGAGACATGATAGAGGTGTACAAAATATTAAGAGGAATAGACAGAATGGACAGCCAGCGCCTCTTCCCCAGGGCACCTCTGCTCAGTACAAGAGGACATGGCTTTAAGGTAAGGGGTGGAAAGTTCAAGGGGGATATTAAAGGAAGGTTTTTCACTCAGAGAGTGGTTGGTGCGTGGAATGCACTGCCTGAGTCAGTGGTGGAGGTAGATACACTAGTGAAGCTTAAGAGACTACTAGACAGGTATATGGAGGAATTTAAAGTGGGGGGTTATATGGGAGGCAGGGTTTAAGGGTCGGCATAACATTGTGGGCTGAAGGGCCTGTAATGTGCTGTACTATTCTATGTTCTATGTTAATGTGTGTATGCAATCAGACAATTTGTGGCAGCAACTCAATGCATAAAAGCATACAGACATGGTCAAGTGGTTCAGTTGTTATTCAGACCAAAGATTAGAATGAGGAAGCAAGGTGATCAAAGTGACTTCGACATTTGGTGCCAGACAGGGTGGTTAGAGTATCTCAGAAACTGCTGGGATTTTCACACACAACAGTGTCTAGAGTTTACAGAGATTGATGTGAAAACAATAAACCTTGGTGAGTGACAGTCTTGTGGGTGAAAATGCCTTGTTAATGAGAGAGGTCAGAGGAAAATGGCCAGGCTGCTTCAAGCAGGCAGGTAGGTGTCAGTAACTCAAATAACCATGCATTACATCTGTGGTGTGCAGAAGAGCATCTCTGAATGCACAACACATCGAACCTTGAAGTGGATGGGCTACAGCAGCAGAAGAGCACGAACATACAGAAGGTACCTAATAAAGTGGCCACTGAATGTAAATGTTAGGGATGCTCAGCAGTTCAGGAAGTTTTTGGCAAGAGAAGCAGAATTAATGTATTGGGTCCATAGTCATATGTATCAACTCTCAAGGCTGTCACTGAGGAAAGAGTTATGGTTGCAAAAGTATAAGTTTGGTAGCTGTAGTGTCCTCAGTGTGCCCACATGATTCCACCAGACAACTGAGTACTGTAGTGTAACGTGCCTTCTTCGTACGATATGACAGTCCAGAAGAGTTCAAACTCTCAATGTGTAAACATCTTAAGTGCTTGTAGTATGTTTGTGTTCAGCGCCTCAAAGCATTTGAAAAGATGCGTTTCTGAAGATGATCAGTGTTTCAATGCATTTGTGAAAGACAAGAAACAAAGCAAAAGGCAATGAAGGTAAAAGAGGCAGAGAGAAATCCCTTCAGAGAGAAGACATGAATATCTTCCAAGTTACCATTTCTGGAAGAGATATAGCAGTGAAGTAACAGAATACAGAAATCATCAGGATGTATCCGTGGAGAAGGAAAATTTTGGGCTGACAACCTCTCATGCATCTCAATTGATATACTGAATACTGGAAGGGAATATTTCCTGGTCATCAAAATCAAATCTGGAAAGTTGACAGTCTCCCACACATCTCAATTAATATACTGAATACTGAAAGAAATGTCTCCAGGTCATCAAGATTATATTTGGAAAGCGAGGTGCTATAATGAGAAGAGGAGTTTAATTCTGATCCCTTTAGGATATTATGAATATTTGCTATTTTCTACTCAGATAGTTTAGCAACAGCTAACAGGGAGATTATCCAGAGAGTGATATGTAGCTCCAAAGGGATTTAGAGAATCTGAATATCTTTAATACCAAGCCCAGTGTCAGTCTGCCAATGATATGGAGCAAGACTTACGAGGGGGATGTAAGAAGCTTTTTTTTAAAGAAGAGAACAGTATGATACAAATCTCAGAGTCAATAGGTTGGGGAAATTGAATGATTCAAGGATTTCAAAAGGGCATTAGTACAAGAGAGAATAATTTATAGGGTTATAAAGAAAAACGGTACAAACAAATTTTGTTTTTCAGTGTACTGGCATCAAGAAGAGAACTGGTAAAGTTTCATTGGCTCAGAGGCAAGAAAATGTAATTCGTGTTTCATTTTAAAGAAAGGGGGCAAAACACAATTAATAGTGTAATTGAACAGACATAAATGACAGTTAAGATAATAGAAACTCTTGTAAGAAGGCTGAAAGAAAGCCTGTGCATGATATCACTATGAACATTCTCCAAATTGAAGATACCACCAGTGGTCAAATTTTTGCCTGGGAGGATAGTTTGGTTCCATGAGAATTGTTAGCTTAGCCCATAAGACATAGAAGCAAATTAGACCTCCGGCCTATAGAGTCTACTTTGCCATTCCATCAGGCTGATTTATTATCCCCCTCAATCCCATTCTCCTGCCTTCTCCCCATAACCTTTGACACTCTGACTAATCAGGAACCTATCAAACTCCTCCGCCTTAACTATACTCAACAACTTTGCCTCCAGAGTCACCTATAGCAATGAATTCCACAGGTTCACTATCCTTTGGCTAAAGAAATTGCTCCTCATGTCTCTTCTAAATGGACACTGTTCTGTTCTGTAGCTCTGCCCTCTGATCTAAGACTCACACACTATAAGAAAAATCCTCTTCACATCCACTCTGTCAAGGTGTTTCAATATTCAATAGGTTTCATTGAGATCCCCCCTCATTCTTCTAAACTCCAGTGAGTACAGGCCCAGAGCCATCAAATGCATCTCATATGTTATCTCTTTCATTCCTGGGATCATTCTTGCAAACCTCCTCTGACTCTCCCCAACGCTAGTACATCTTTTCGTACATAAGGGGGCCAAAGCTGCTGACAATACTTCAAGTGCGGTCTGACTAGAGCTTTATAAAGCCTCAGCATGACATCCTTGCTGTTATATTCTAGTCCTCTTGAAATGAATGCTTCTTAAACTCTAAATGACTTTTTTTTTTAGTTTATTCCCAGGATCTGGTAATGTTAGTATAAATCTGCTCCATCTCAAGGATGTCCAACTTAGATACAGCCCATATATACAAACAACCATCTGGGAGATCAGCATAACAGCTTTGCCAGCTGCTGGCACCTTCTGCCTGGTGGAAACTCAGTTCACAGCCAGATGCCCGTCTGATTTACAAACCCTGTCATAATATGGAATAAGAAACAAGTGCAGGGGTAGAGAGAGTTCAGTCCCTAGTACCTGTTCTATCGTTCAGTCAGATCCTGGTTGACCTTCAGCATCATGCTCTTGTACTAATCACAGAAATCCCTTAATATCCAAAAACCTACATATTGTCCAATTCTAATTGTCTCTGGACAGGTGCTTTTCTGGGCCATTTCTGAAAAGCATAAGAATCAATCACATTGATGGCTTTTGAGTCATGTACGCTCAGTGGCCACTTTATTAGGTACACCTGCACACCCACTTGTTAGTATAAAATCTAATCAGTCACCCATGTGGAAGCAGCTCAATGCATTAAAGCACACAGGCCTAGTCAAGAGGTTCAGTTGTTGTTTAAGCCAATCATCAAAATGGGGAAGAATTGGGCCTTTGACTGTGGAATGATTTTGATGCCAAACAGGGTGTTTGAATACCAGAAACACCTCTAATCTTCTGAGATTCTCCAGAGTCACTGCTTCACTCAGAGGGGAATGCAGTATGAAACAAACTGTCAGAGGAAGTGGTGGATGCGGGTCTGATTGCAATGTTTAAGCAAAGTTTGATTAGGTACATAACGGGAGGGAAAGGGAGGGCTATAGTACAAGTATGGTTGGATGGGACTGGGCAGGGTAACAGCTCAGCATGGACTAGACAGACCAAAGACCGTTTTCAATGTGACTCAACAACTCATGCTTACCTGTACAATGCAGAAATACCAGTGTCAAAGTTTGCACCATCTTTGTTTGAAACTGCCATTAGTTTGCTTTAGCATTCGACCTTGCAATTCAGTTTATCTCATCCTCGGTTAGAAATGTAAATAAAATGTTCTGAGTGAGAAAAGTAAGAATGCAGAGATTCATTTAGTCACTTTGGGGAGTTGGTTTGAATTGTACTCAGGTCAAGCCTTTGGGAAAACAAAGTCATTCACCCATTACGCAACGAGCAAAAAATCCCTTCTGCATCCATGAAAGCTTAGTTTATTTATGTTCAATATGTGCTGGCATGTCTGCCACCTCTTGAACTGACATCTAACAGATCCCAGTGATGTTCAGCACTGAGGTGCAGCTTTATTTCTTCAGATGGTCTCTTGGCAATGTCACACATCCCAGCACAAGTTCCCACAACCTTTGCTAAAGAAAGGGTCAGGAACTCTATTGATGATAAACACAAAGTACTATTTGTACTGTTGCTGGTGATTCAAAATAACAAAAATGTTTGCAATAGTACTTTCTGAAAGTACAAGGCCTGGATTCTTCTCTTTGTTCAGGCTTCCAGCAAATGTCAGGTAGAAGAGTTGGGGGATTACTGGTTTCGGGTGGCCCAATCTAATCCCTCTGTGATTATGGTCCATGTTCCTTTCTCAAAGGTCATTAGGTTTTCAGGGCAGAGATTCTGCAGATGCTGAAAATGCAATCTAATACACAAATACAGGAGGAATTCAACTGCAGAGCCCAAGGAAGGTCTCAATCCAAAGTGTCAACTGTTACCTCCCCTCTGTGCATCTGCCTGACCTGCTGAGTTCCTCCAGGATTTTGTGTATCGCCCAGTGTTATACATAGACTTCAATGAAAGACCTTGCATGGAAGGGATACCCATGCATTTTGACACTGAATAACTTATAGGAAAGGCTGTAAATTGATCAACTTGTTATTGGTAATTATTTTATTGTCACATGTAATGTTATACAGTGGAAAGCTTTTTTTGCATTCTAGCTATACAAGTCATTCCATACATACTGTAGGTACATCAATGGAGTAAACAGAATGTGGAATGTAGTGTCATCAAACTCTTTCTGCTCTCTCTTCAGAGAGCATCCAGTGCAAGTAGGCAAATACAGTGCAAGAGCCACAGCGAGGTAGAGCTCATCTGTTAGCCTGTGACAGGTCTGATAACAGTCAGGTAGAAAGTGTCCTTGAGCCAAGAGTGAGCACTTCATGGTCTATAGCCTAACTACGGTCCCTTATTGCCAATAGCTCTGAAAATTTCTTGCATCTCAATGCCGTGGAAAGCCAGAGCACAGATGGAATGACAAAGCTTTGTTCTCTAACCCTCTCCCTCCCTTTGTCTGCTGGGAAGAGGGACCTAGTTGTCGGAAACTATATGTGGCCATTTTGGGAGATAAAAATTTGTAAGATGTACTTGTTATAGTTTTCTTTGTTTTCCACTCTGGCACAAGACTACATCTTCAACTTCAAATTTGGAAAGTGTACTTCTAAAAACAGAGAAGTTTAGGAGCGCTGCACCAATAGCTTTATATATTTTAAACTCTTTTACATGTGACTTTGTTGCTTCCAGTTAATTAACAGTGCAGCAATTTTTTGTTCAGAAATACCAATTTGTTATTGCAAGTTCAAGCTCGTCTTATTTTAATAATGCATTCAAAATTGCTGTGTATTGAATATCCACTGAAGCATTTTTGCCCATTTTATGACACAGAAGAGAAACGTATGCACAAAAACAGACAAGTTTCAGAATTATATGCACGTCGAGGACAGAAAGATTTGATTAATGGCCTTTATAAAGTTGCTGAACTCACAAAAAAACGGCTTCCAGGTGACATTGCTGCTAAAATGAGATGGGTTGAGCGAGCTGTGGCTTTTTTCTTTGGATCAAAGGAGGATCAGATGCTAAGAGGCATAGGTCAAGTGGACAGCAGGAGAACTTTTCCCGGAGCAGAAAGAGGGGACATGATTTGGAGGCAATTCGGGTGAATTTCAGAGATAATTTTTTTTGATAAGGGCGGGTGAGTTGAGGCAGATACACTAGGGTCATTGAAAACCTTAATCACATGGATTAAAGAAACATGGAAGGCTATGTAGGGGAAAAGGGTTCAAGATTAGGTTAAAAGGTCAGTACTGCATTGTGAGCTGAAGGGCTTGTTTAGTGCTGTACTGTTCTATGTTCTAAATCAGGCTCCATTTTTGAAACAATGTGCATATCTCCACTGACCCTACTAAGTTTGTTCTCAACATCAGCGATTCATTTCTTGTCAAATGCAAAACAAAATATTGTGGATATTAGACACATGTAATAAAATCAGAAGTTGTTGGAAAGGCTTAGCTGTTCAGGCAGCATTCATCGGAAGAGAATCCCGTTTATAGAAGTATCCGTGACCAGGAATGTCAACTCTATTTGAAAAGTCTGTCAATATTCAGTGTTATGGTATTTAGTGATGTTGATTCAGAGGAAATTGATGTATCAGGTAAAGAAATTCTCATGCCATTGACATGGAACAGATGAAAACCTAGTTTTTTTAAAACATTCTTCCATAAACAAATATATTTTTTAAAAATCTAGGAAGGAGTCAGGTCCATGCCAGTGGGGTGAGAATTCACCAAACCATTCCTGAATGTCATTGTCCATTATTTATCATCCCTCCTGAAATGAAATTGTAAAAGTCAACCATAGAGTTGATCCTGGATATATATATATATATATATAAATCAAGACGTGAATGAACTTTATTGATTTTTTAAATAACATTCCAATATTTTAAATTGTGAATTTTAAAATTTAAGTTTCCCAGCTGTCATAGTGGGACTTGAACTCCTGAATCATAATCAATATCTGGGCCTTTGGATACTAGTCTGGCTGGTCATATCCATTATTACACCACATCTGAGTTTATATTATCCTTTTAAATTTTATACTTTCGGTCACACATGTCCTTATTTTCTAATCTTCTAGTCTCAACATAAATCTCTGTTTTTTATTTATTGTATTTTATTTTATTTAGAGATACTGCTCAGTGTAAGCATTTCTGACCCTTTAAGCCATGTTGCCCCAGCAACCCCAATTAACCCTAACCAATCATGAGATAATTTACAATGACCAATTCACCTACATCTTTGGAAGGTGAGATAAAAGTGGTGTAACCTGCATTCCAAAGGGACGACAGACAGAGACTGCTTACAGAGGATGCCAGAACTGAACTCGAAACTTGGACATCCTGAGCTGTAATAGCGTCGCACTAACTGCTATGCTGTCGTGGCGCATAGTATTTATCTTGTATAAGCAATGTCATCATTTCTGGTTTGAAAGGTTTGCTTTGATGTAGGACATTTCACGGCTTCTGATTAGCTAAAGCACTTTGCAGCCCTTGGACAGCACTTGATGTTGTCATGTAATAACATCAGTTTGCATACAACAGCTCCCTACCAACACCAGTATGATAATATCGGTGAGATTGACTGAGAGATAATTATCACGAGCATTTCAGATCATTTCCTTTCTCTTCTCCATTTTAGTGTCAAACCAATAGATTATTTTATGATTGAGAGGATATGTGCTCTCTTGGTTTAAACCCCTGTACAGAGAGAGTGTCTCAGACAGTGCACCATGTCTTCACTACTGCTCTAAAATATCTGCACTGACTTTATGCTCAAGTCAATGAAGCGGAACTTGAATCAATGATCTTAGGGTTCCAAGAATGATAGTTTTGACTCAGAGCTGATTCTAAAACATTGGTTGATTTTGGACAACTCTAGTTTTGTGCAACACACAAAAAATTCTGGAGGAGCACAGCAGGTTAGACAGCATCTATGGAAATGAATAAACAACCAATGCTTTGGGCTAAGACCTATCATCAGGACTGGGAAGGAAGGGAAAGCTGCCAAAGTAAAAAGGGTGGGGGGGGGAATGGAGGACTACCTGGAAAGGGATGGTTGAAGCCTGATGGTTGGGAAAAGCAAAGCGATGAAGAGGAAATAATCTGATCAGAGAGAAGAGTAGAGAGAGGGAAGAAGGAGGGATCCAGCAGAATGTTGTCCTCCTTTCCCCCCCCCACCTTATTATTCAGCCATCTTTCACCTTCTTTTCCAGAAGAATGGTCTCAGCCCCAAATGTTGACTCTCTATTTCCCTCCATAGATGCTACCTCATCTGCTGAGTTCCTCCACCATTTTGTGTGCGCTGCATTGGATTTCCAGCATCTGCAGAATCTCTTGTGCCTAGGTTTGTCCTTTGACAGCTAAACAGTTATTTTTCATGTATCACATTTGTACTAGTTACATTAACCATGATTGCCTTCAAATTGAATACAAGATACTGAAATCATTTCCATGTCCAGACACTGCTGCTAATTTTTAATCTTGTAGCATTTGTCTGATTCATTAATAATCCAAAGGCAATAGATTATGGAGGCTCAGCATGTAATTATATCTGAAAAGAAATGAATCCCCTGATTGGAAGGAGAGCACTGGGGAATCAAATATATTTTTTTAAGATTGGGAACTGTGACCACTTTGGCCACCAGTTACATTCCAGTGGGTTGTGAGCAGTACTTGTGTTCCATTCTCAAGGGAAATGGAAGTTCAATGTATTAGTTAAAGTAATTGCAGTTTACCCATTTGTGTATTAGAGTAATAGAATTTTTTTTTGAGAAGAAGAGGAAATATTGCAAATGTTTCCTAATATATAGAAAGAGAAACATCTCATTTCTTTTTTCAGGGTGCAGACCCCCTAATTAGAATTGGATGTAGATCTATTATATAGCATTCTCATTTATTTACATGTTAACAAATAAGCATAAACAAATTCTGAATCCAGTATTTTTCTCTCTATTATTACTGTTTAATTTAATAAGCAGACTTATTTTTCTCCCTATGCTAATGAAGTGGTAAAAACTTGAACTTGATATATTCAATTCCTTTACTAAAGCATTAATATGTTTCTTATTAATATTATAGAAGAGTTGCATGTTTTAAAATGATCCTTCTCCATAGAATTGTGAGTTTTTAATTTCAAATTTACCATCGTTTTGTCCAAAAAAGGTTATATTTGCCAAGTTGCACAATAAATGTACAATTCTCTTTCACATGTTGTCACTTCCAGTGCATTTCACCCTATAGCAGAAAATATGCCATTCACAGTGTAAAGAAATTCAGAATAATTTCACAAATGTGTGCAACAAATAATCATTGGTAGCAAGACACTTTCCAAAGATTCACCGGTGCTAATATTTCCTGAAGCAATTACATGAAATTTTGCAATGTCTTTCATAATCAGGTTCATTTATTCCTTTTTTAACTTAGTATTTGATCATGTTTTATTTAAAGAAAGAAGAAAAATACAAGACATGTATGTTAATTCTAATCTCCAGAGTGTCACTTTTCCAACAGTTAATTAAGCACTTGCTTTTATAATCATATTCCGTGGAACATTCCCCTGCTTGCTGAGCTTTTCTGCTTCAATACGCTTCTGAATCAGAATAAAATCAGCAATCCAGTAATCATTTTGTTGTAGTTATTGTCTAATTCCCTTCTCTGTCAAAGGAAAGTACTCTCCCCAGCAATTTCTTCAGTTAGCAGAGAAAAAAATACCCCTTACTCTCAAGGCTTGACCAGAAGTGTCGACGAGGAAACTCTTTCAACCCAGTTTAATTACTTCAGAGAAACTCCAGGAGAGGAATTTATCGTTCCCACTGCATAACATAACTATCTGTGCACTGAACTTCAGAAGGGATAGAATCAGGTTTATTATCACCGGCATGTGACGTGAAATTTGTTAACTTAGCAGCAGCAGTTCAATGCAATACATCATCTAGAAGAGAAAAATATAATAATAAAAACGTAACTCAGTTACAGTTTACGTATGTTGAAGAGATTTTTTAAAAAGTGGAAAAACAGAAATACTGTATATTAAAAAAAGTGAGGTAGTGTTCCAGGGTTCAATGTCCACTTAGGAATCGGATGGCAGAAGGGAAGAAGCTGTTCCTGAATCACTGAGTGTGTGCCTTCAGGCTTCTGTACCTCCTACCTGACGGTAACAGTGAGAAAAGGGCATGCCCTGGACATTGCCTTTCTGAGACACTGCTCCCTGAAGATGTCCTGGGTACTTTGTAGGCTAGTGCCCAAGATGAAGCTGACTAGATTTACAACCTCCTGCAGCTTCTTTCAGACCTGTGCAGTAGCCCCTCCATACCAGACAGTGATGCAGCCTGTCAGAATGCTCTCCACAGTACAACTATAGAAGTTTTTGAGTGTATTTGTTGACATGCCAAATCTCTCCAAACTCCTAATAAAGTATAGCTGCTGTCTTGTCTTCTTTATGACTTCATCAATATGTTGGGACCAGGTTAGATCCTCAGAGATCTTGACACCCAGGAACTCAAAGCTGCTCACTCTCTCCACTTCTGATTCCTCTATGAGGATGGGTATGTGTTACTTCATTTTACCCTTCTTGAAGTCCACAATCAGCTCTTTTGTCTTACTGACTGAGTGCCAGGTTGTTGCTGAGACACCACTCCACTAGCTGGCATATCTCATTCCTGTACACTCTTTCATCTCCATCTGAGATTCTACCAATAATGGTTGTATCATCAGCAAATTTGTAGATGGTGTTTGAGCTATGCCTAGCCACACAGTCAATAGACAATAGACAATAGGTGCAGAAGTAGACCATTCGGCCCTTCGAGCCTGCTGCGCCATTCTGAGATCATGGCTGATCAATTCCTATCAATACCCGGTTCCTGCCTTGCCCCCATATCCCTTGATTCCCCTATCCATAATATACCTATCTAGCTCCTTCTTGAAAGCATCCATAGAATTGGCCTCCACTACCTTCCGAGGCAGTGCATTCCAGACCCCCACAACTCTCTGGGAGAAGAAGTTTTTCCTTAAGTCTGTCCTAAATGACCTACCCCTTATTCTCAAACCATGCCCTCTGGTACTGGACTCTCCCAGCATCTGGAACCTATTTCCTGCCTATATCTTGTCCAATCCCTTAATAATCTTATATGTTTCAATCAGATCCCCCTCAATCTCCTTAATTCCAGCGTGTACAAGCCCAGTCTCTCTAACCTCTCTGCATAAGACAGTCCAGACATCCCAGGAATTAACCTCGTGAATCTACGCTGCACTTCCTCTACAGCCAGGATGTCCTTCCTTAACCCTGGAGACCAAAACTGTACACAATACTCCAGGTGTGGTCTCACCAGGGCTCTGTACAAATGCAAGAGGTTTCCTTGCTCTTGTACTCAATTCCCATTGTAATAAAGGCCAACATTCCATTAGCCTTCTTCACTGCCTGCTGCACTTGCTCATTCACCTTCAGTGACTGATGAACAAGGACTCCTAGATCTCTTTGTATTTCACCCTTACCTAACTCTACACCGTTCAGATAATAATCTGCCTTCATGTTCTTACTCCCAAAGTGGATAACCTCACACTTATTCACATTAAACGCCATCTGCCAAGTATCCGCCCACTCACTCAGCCTATCCAAGTCACCCTGAATTCTCCTAACATCCTCATCATATGTCAATGTCACACTGCCACCCAGCTTAGTATCATCAGCAAATTTGCTGATGTTATTCTCAATGCCTTCATCCAAATTGTTAACGTAAATGGTAAACAGCTGTGGTCCCAATACCGAGCCCTGTGGCACCCCACTAGTCACCACCAGCCATTCCGAGAAACACCCATTCACCATTACCCTTTGCTTTCTATCTGCCAACCAGTTTTCTATCCATGTCAATGCCTTCCCTGCGATGCCATGAGCTTTGATTTTACCCACCAATCTTCTATGTGGGACCTTATCAAATGCCTTCTGAAAATCGAGGTACACTACATCCACTGGATCTCCCTTGACTAACTTCCTGGTTACATCGTAGAAAAACTCCAACAGATTAGCCAAGCATGATTTGCCCTTGGTAAATCCATGCTGGCTCGGCCCAATCCTATCACTGCTATCTAGATATGCCACTATTTCATCCTTAATAATGGACTCTAGCATCTTTCCCACCACCGATGTCAGGCTGACAGGTCGATAGTTCTCTGTTTTCTCCCTCCCTCCTTTCTTAAAAAGTGGGATAACATTAGCCATTCTCCAATCCTCAGGAACTGATCCTGAATCTAAGGAACATTGGAAAATGATTACCAGTGCATTCGCAATTTCCAGGGCCATCTCCTTTAGTACCCTAGGATGCAGACCATCTGGACCTGGGGATTTGTCAGCCTTCAGTCCCATCAGTCTTCTCATCACCGTTTCCTTCCTAATGTCAATCTGTTTCATTTCCTCTGTTACACTATGTCCTTGGCCCACCCATACATCTGGGAGATTGCTTGTGTCTTCCTTAGTGAAAACAGATCTAAAGTACTCATTAAATTCTTCTGCCATTTCTCTGTTTCCCATAACAATTTCACCCAATTCATTCTTCAAGGGCCCAACATTGTTCTTAACTATCTTCTTTCTCTTCACATACCTAAAAAAGCTTTTGCTATCTTCCTTTATATTCCTGGCTAGCTTGTGTTCGTACCTCATTTTTACTCCCCGTATTGTCTTTTTAGTTAAGTTCTGTTGTTCCTTAAAAACTTCACAATCATCTGCCCTCCCACTCACCTTAACTCTGTCATATTTCCTTTTTTTTAATGCTATGCAGTCTCTGACTTCCTTTGTCAACCACTGAGGCCCCTTTCCCCCTTTGAATCCTTCTTTCTCTGGGGGATGAACTGATTTTGCACCTTGTGCATTATTCCCAAGAATACCTGCCATTGCTGTTCCACTGTCTTTTCTGCTAGGCTATCCGTGCAGTCAACTTTGGCCAGTTCCTCCCTCATGGCTCCATAGTTTCCCCTGTTCAACTGCAACACTGACATCTCCGAGCTTCCCTTATCCTTCTCAAATTGCAGATAAAAGCTTATCATATTGTGATCACTACCTCCTAATGGCTCCTTTACTGCAAGATTGCTTATCAAATCCTGTTCATTACATAACACTAAATCCAGAATAGTCTTGTCCCTGGTCAGCTCTTGTCCCTGGTCAGCTCTTCCAAGAATGCATCCCGTAGGTACTCTACAAACTCCCTATCCTGAGGTCCAGCACCGATCTGATTCTCCCAGTTCACCTGCATGTTGAAATCCCCCGTAACTACTGCGACATTACCTTTGCCACATGCCAATGTTGACTTCCTATTCAACTTGCACCCAATATCCATGCTACTGTTTGGTGGCTTGTAGACAACGCCCATTTGGGTCCTTTTGCCCTTACTGTTCCTCAGTTCTATCCACACAGACTCTACTTCTCCTGATCCTATGTCCCCCTTGCAAAGGACTGAATCTCATTCCTCACCAACAGGGCCACCCCACCCCCTCTGCCCACATTTCTGTCCCTACGATAGCATGTATACCCTTGTACATTTCCCAGGTCTGATCTCCCTGCAGCCATGTCTCCGTTATCCCAACAACATCATAGTTACCCATTTGCACCTGGGCTTCAAGTTCATCTGCCTTAATCCTGACACTTCGTGCATTCAGATATAGAATTTTTAACCAGTTTCTCCTCTCTCTGTTTGAATTGCTGCCTATTGTGCTTAACCCAGCTCCCCGAACTCCCATGGGTATAGAGAGAGTACAGCAGTGGGCTAAGCACACACCCGAGGTGCACCAGTGTTGATCATCAGCGAGGAGTATATGTTATCACCAATCCACACAGATTGTGGTCTTCCGATTAGGAAGTCGAGAATCGAACTTATGAATCAGGATTGTGGGAGTGATGGTATTAAGTGCTGAGCTATAGTTGATGAACAGCATCCTGACGTAGGTGTTTGTGTTGTTCAGGTGGTCTAAAACCGAGTGGAGAGCCATTGAGATTGCGTTGGCCATTGACCTATTGTGGCGATAGGCAAATTGCAATGAGTCCAGGTCCTTGCTGAGGCAGGAGTTCAGTCTAGTCCTGACCAACCTCTCAAAACATTTTATCACTGTCAATGTGAGTGCAACCGGGCGATAGTCATTAAGGTAGCCCACATTATTCTTCTTAGGCACTGATATAGTCTTTGCCTTTTTGAGGCAAGTAGGCAATGTGTGCTGAATATTAAGATGTCTGCTTTTACAGCTGCTAACTAAGCATTTCCATCATAGCTGCATTAAAAAATTTCCAAGATTTTTGCTTCCAATCTCTATCTGAGAATCCATTCTTGGCTTTATTCCTCTCTGTGAAGTAGAACCTTCTGTTTTCAGCCTTATGTGCATCTATTAGCAGTTCAAATCTAGGCCCATTGCCCTATTTCGAAAACTTAAGTAATGCTTCAGATTAATTTATTTCATATTCTTATCTATCATGTACTCTACGTCTCTGAAAACATTAGGTGTTTTCATTACAGGCTAAAAATCTTCATTTCTCTCCAGTCTCTTTCCATAACGTTAATTTGAACCTCCAGGTTTCAGTTTCACAGCTCTTCACTGTTTATAAAGCTTGAATATCTCCTTTAGAGTTAGTAATGGAAACATACTCTGGCCCAACTAATCTATGCCAACTTCAGCATGCTCTCTGCTTGTTGCATTTGCCTATGTTTTTCTCATAACCCATTAAGCCCCTCCCCTCCATGTACCTATCCAAATACCTCTTAAATGTTGCAATTGTACCCACCCCTGGAAGCTCATTCCAGTGTACATTGACTTGAGCATAAAGAAGTTACTGCTCTTAAATCCCTCTCGTCTTGTACCTTGCCCTCTTGTTTTGGAGCCCCCAACACTGGGAAAACAACAATGGTCTTTCACGTTATCCATATTCCTCATGATTTTATAAACTCTCAATGTGGTCATCCCTCATTCTCCTGCACTTGTGGCCAACCTTTCCCTACAACTCAGACCTTCCAGTCCAGGCAGCATCCTCGTAAATCTCTTCTGTACTACCTTCAGCTTGATCGTGACATTCCTTTAACAGGGTAACCAAAACTGTAGACAATACTTCCAGGAAGGCCCCTCCTTAATGCAATGACCCAATTGAAAGCCAGCATATGAAATAGCTCCTTCACCACCCTGTCTACTTGTGCAGTAGCTTTAAACAAACTGTGCATGTGTGCTCTTAGGTGCCTCTCTTCTACAACACTTGACAGTGCTCTGCCGGTAACTGTAAAAGTCTGACCCTGGTTTGACTGAAAAGTACCAGAAGAGGGCTGGTAGCATCATGAAGGATTTCACCTGTTTGTCCCACTCCCTTCAGGAAGGGAGCTACATGGTGTTACAAGAGTCACCCCTTGCAATAATGATCAGGGAAGCAGAGAGAATTTGTAATTACTGATAATTACCTTTATTGCCTCAACAGATGAACATGTGAGCTTACACAAACAAGTACCTGTGTGGACACCTACTAAGTTTCCCAACCTTCTATGAACAGAAAATGTAATACCAGTTTAAAAGGAACTTCTGGTGCTGGCCACATGTTCCTTGTAATATCGTTTCGAATCCCCATGTGTCCACAGAGCACCTCATATCTGCAATAGTTGGTCTCCTACAGAGTTAATTTCACCAGCATAATTGAAATGTCTGCTCTTATATTCATTTCTTACTAATTCAAATATTGCAATTCAGTGTCATTGGTTCTAGGGCATGTGTCTTCTGACCTTTAACACCTCTTTATTGGCTGTGCTCCAGGCCAGCATCCATTTAGTGCCCTCTTCCCAGCAAGTGACAATCGGTAATTTATGGCTCTTTATTCTCAATCAGTAACCAGCTTGAATCACGCAGAGCAGATACAGTCAAAAACCTGCATGTTATATTCAACCAAAGAGCACCTCACAAAGAAATTCTTATTTGGAAATGATTTCTAGTTCAGCAGATTACCCGAGGCATCATTGTGTTGAATGTAAAACACTGAATAAGTCAAGTGATTTTACCTCATAAGCTCACTCCTTTACCCAAGAAAACAATTCTGCCGTAGTCAAGCTTCATTCAGGCACCAATATTTCAGTAAGATTAAAAATTCCCTGCACACGCTAATACCCAGATACCAAAGTGACAATTTCTCTGATTCTCCTAACACTGATCCTACCCCTTTGTGTCACACTGGCTGATTTAGACTCTACATTTAGACTCTGGTGTAGTTCCAGCTGCTTGAAGTTGTGGGTAGTCAATTTTACATTATTCTTGTCATGTTAAATTAAACCTGTAACATGTGTAATTTCTGTTCTCCTTTCCAATTTCAAGTTTCAACCATAAATCATTTTAAGTCCCTGTTTTCTACTTGTTTTCTAGCCCATTCAATCCAGGCTGCTTATTGTCTTTGCACTCAAGCCATCCATCTTTTCTCCCCACCCAATTATATTTCAGGATACGGGAGGCAGGAACCAGCATGTTTTTGTCTTTTCCTTGACAAACTCACCTGATTCTCAGAATGACAGAATGAAAAGATTCCTCCTTGGTTAAAACTGTCACCATCTACTTGGAATAGATGTTCCAACCCCAAATCTTGCAAATCAGGATTACCATGTATATCGATTGTCAAGTCTACAAAATTGGGACCATCATGCACATCAACTGTTATGTATCAGTGATGATAATATTCCTGCTCCCCCTCATCAATGTCAACGGGTTGATGTGGTAGCATCCACATTATCTGGAGGAATCAGTAGGCTGCATGCTGATGGACTTGGACTTGCTTTGTCTATAATTTCATGGGGTCATGCAAACCTTGGATTTAAACATAAGGTGGGTTTCTGTATTCTAAACATCACTTTCTCCTGATCTGACTTCTACGGGATTGACTTTTGAGTCAAAGTTGGCTTTGCTCTGTTGCCTTTTCTTTCCTAATTAATGAGCTGCCACATAGAAACATAGAAAACCTACAGCATACCACAGGCCTTTCGGCCCACAAAGTTGTGCTGAACATGTCCCTACCTCAGAAATTACTATGCTTACCTATAGCCCTCTATTTCACTAAGCTCCAGGTACCTATCTAAAAGCCTCTTAAAAGACCCTACCGTATCCGCCTCCACCACCACTACCAGCAGCCCATTCCTCGCACTCACCATTCTCTGAGTAAAAAACTTACCCCTGAGATCTCCTCTGTACCTACTCCCCAGCACCTTAAACCTGTGTCCTCTTGTGACAAACATTTCAGCCCTGGGAAAAAGCCTCTGACTATCCGCACGATCAACGCCTCTCATTATCTTGTACACGTCTATCAGGTCACCTCTCATCCTCCATCACTCCAAGGAGAAAAGGCCGAGTTCACTGAATCTATTCTCATAAGGCATGCTCCCCAATCCGGGCAACATCCTTGTAAATCTCCTCTGCATCCGTTCTATGGCTTCCACAGCCTTCCTGTAGTGAGATGATCAGAACTGAGCACAGTACTCCAAGTGGGGTCTGACCAGGGTCCTATATAGCTGCAACATTACCTCTCGGCTCCTAAATTCAATTCCACTATTGATGAAGGCCAATACACCGTATGCCTTCTTAACCACAGAGTCAACCTGCGCAGCTGCTTTGAGTGTCCTATGGACTCAGGGCCCCAAGATCCCTCTGATCCTCCACACTGCCGAGAGTCTTACCATTAATACTATATTCTGCCATCATATTTGACCTACCAAAATGAACCACTTCACACTTATCTGGGTTGAACTCCATCTGCCACTTCTCAGTCCAATTCTGCACCCTATTAGTGTCCCACTGTAAGTTCTAACAGCCCTCCACACTATCCACAACACCTCCAACCTTTGTGTCATGAGCAAACTTACTAACCCATCCCTCCACTTCCACATCCAGGTCATTTATAAAAATCACGAAGAGTAACGGTCCCAGAACAGATCCCTGAGGCACACCACTGGTCACTGACCTCCATGCAGAATATGACCCATTTACAACCATTCTTTGCTTTCTGTGGGCAAGCCAGTTCTGGATCCACAAAGCAATGTTCCCTTGGATCCCATGCCTCCTTATTTTCTCAATAAGCCTTGCATGGGGTACCTTATCAAATGCCTTGCTGAAATCCATATACACTACATCTACTGCTCTTCCTTCATCAATGTGTTTAGTCACATCCTCAAAAATTGAATCAGACTTGTAAGGCACAACTTGCCCTTGACAAAGCCATGCTGACTATTCCTAATCGTATTATACCTCTCCAAATGTTCATAAATCCTGCCTCTCAGGATCTTCTCTACCAACTTACAAAGCTCTGAGGTAAGACTCACTGGTCTATAATTTCCTGGGCTATCTCTGCTCTCTTTCTTGAATAAAGGAACACATCCACAACCCTCCAATCCTCTGGAACCTCTCATGTCCCCATTGATGATGCAATGATCATCGTCATAGAATCAGCAATCTCCTCCCTCACCTCCCACAGTTGCCTGGGGTACATTTCGTTCGGTCCCGGTGACTTATCTAACTTGATGCCTTCCAAAAGCTCCAGCTCATCCTCCTTCTTAATATCTACATGCTCAAGCTTTTCAGCCTGCTGCAAGTCATCACTACAATCACTAAGATCCTTTTCCGTAGTGAATACTGAAGTAAAGTATTCATTAAGTATCTCTGCTGTTTCCTCCGGTTCCATACACACTTTCCCAATATCACACTTGATAGGTCCTATTCTTTCATGTCTCATCCTCTTGCTTTTCACATACTTGTAGAATGCCTTGGGGTTTTCCTTAATTCTGCCTGCCAAGGCCTTCTCATAGCCGCTTCTGGCTCTCCTCACTTCCTTCTTAAGCTCCTTCCTAGTAGCCTTATAATCTTCTAGATCTCTAGCTTGCTGAACCTTTTGTAAGCTTTTCCTTTCTTCTTGACTAGATTTATTATAGACTTTGTACACCATGGTTCCTGTACCCTACCATAACTTCCCTGTCTCATTGGAATTTACCTATACAGAACTCTACACAAATATCCCCTGAATATTTGCCACAGTTCTTCTATACTTTTCCCTGAGAACATCTGTCTCCAATTTAAGCCTCCAATTTCCTGCCTGATAGCCTCATAATTCCCCTTACTCCAATTAAGCGCTTTTCTAACTTGTCTGTTCCTATCTCTCTCCAATGCTACTGTAAAGGAGATAGAATTATGATCACTATCTCCAAAATGCTCTCCCACTGAGAGATCTGACACCTGACCAGGTTCATTTCCCAATACCAAATCAAGTACAGCCTCTCCTCTTGTAGGCTTATCTACATACTGTGTCAAGAAACCTTCCTGAACACACCTAACAAACTCCCCCCATCTAAACCCTTTGCTCTAGGGAGATGCAAATCGATATTTGGGAAATTAAAATCTCCTATCATGACAACTCTGTTACTATTACAACTTTTCAGGATCTGTTTCACTCTCTGCTGCTCAATATCTCTGTTACTATTGGGCAGCCTATAAAAAACATCCATTAAAGTTATTGACCCCTTCCCGTTCCTAACCTCCACCCACAGAGACTCCGTAGACAATCCCTCCATGGTGTCCACCTTTTCTGCAGCCATGACACTATCTCTGATCAACAGTGCCACACCCTCAACTCTTTTGCCTCCCTTCCTGTCCTTTCTGAAACATCTAAAACCCGGCACTTGAAGTAACCATTCCTGCCCCTGAGCCATCCAAGCCTCTGTAACGGCCACCACATCATATCTCCAAGTACTGATCCACGCTCTAAGCTCATCCGCTTTGTTCACAACACTCCTTGCATTAAAATTGACGCATCCCAAGCCTTTGGTCTGAGTGCATCCCTTCTCTATCACCTGCCTATCCTCCCTCTCGCTCTGTCTACAAGCTTTCTCTATTTGTGAGCCAACCTCCTCTTCCCCAGTCTCTTCAGTTCAGTTCCCACCCCCCAACAATTCTAGTTTAAACTCTCCTCAGTAGCCTTAGCAAACCTCCCTGCCAGGATATTGGTCACCCTGGGATTCAAGTGCAACCCATCCTTTTTGTACAGGTCATACCTGCCCCAAAAGGGGTCCCAATGATCCAGAAATCTGAATCCCTGGCCCTGCTACCATCCCTCAGCCACGCATTTATCCTCCTCCTCATCCTATTCCTATTCTCACTGTTGCGTGGCACAGGCAGTAATCCCGAGATTACTACCTTTGCGGTCCTGCTTCTCAACTTTCTTCCTAACTCCCTGTAGTCTGTTTTCAGGACCTCTTCCCTTTTCCTACCTATGTCATTGGTACCAATATGTACCATGATCTCTGGCTGTTCTCCCTGCACGATATCTTGGATGTGATCAGAAACATCCCGGACCCTGGCACCTGGGAGGCAAACTACCATCCGAGTTTCTTTCCTGCGTCCACAGAATTGCCTATCTGACCACCTGACACTACTGCCTTCCTCTTCCCTTCCCTACCTTTCTGAGCCACAGAGACAGACTCTGTGCCAGAGGCACGGCCACTGTTGCTCCCCCCAGGTAGGTTGTCCCCCCCAACTGTACTCAAACAGGAGTACTTATTGTCAAGGGGTATAGCCACAGGGGTACTCTCTAGTACCTGACTCTTCCCCTTCCCCATCCTGACAGTGACCCACTTGTCCGTCTCGTGTGGCCCCGGTGTGACCCCCTGTCTGTAACTCCTCTCTGTCACCTCCTCGCTCTCCCTGACTAGGCAAAGGTCACTGAGCTGCATCTCCAGTTCCCTAACTCGGTCCCTCAGGAGCTGCAGCTCAGCACATCGTGTGCAGATATGGCTGTCCAGGAGGCTGGGAGACTCCAGGACCCCCCACTTCTGACACTGAGCACAGAAGACCGGCCTCACACACATACTTCCTACCTCACCTCATCCCGTTACCGCCTACGCCCGTTGAGCCAAAGCCTTATCACTCTGCTACCTCTCCCTCCACTGCCTGCTGGATACAATGGTCTTCGTTTTAAACCTTTCATGCTCTACTGGCTGACGTCATGCACCTGTGCAGTCTCATCTCACTTTAACCCCGAGTTGTAAAAAACTCCCTTCTTTCCAAAAATCAGCAGTTCGCTCACAGCCTTCTTGCTCCAAATTATATTGGCCTTTCTCAGTACTTCTACCAATTATTGTACCCACTTTTTTGACACAATCACATTTAATTCTGGTTCTGACAAGTCAAACCCTAACAACTCTGAAAGCCCTCCCGTGTCTCTTCTGGTCATGAGTTCATATGGGGTGTAGCCCACTGATGATGCCACTGTATTCCTTATTATCATCAGTACATGAACAAAAATGCTTGCCCTGTTTTTCCATATTGTTGCATCATTCTGGCCATCATATTTTTTAAGGTTTGGTTCATCCTTTCCATAATTCCACTAGACTGTGCTCTATAGGGTATATGAAGTCTCTATTTGATCCCTGAAAGTGCCACGATATCGTGCATTATCTAGGCTGTACAATGTGTGCCTTGATGCGATTCTACAGTCTAATGTAATCCTCAGTGAGTGAAGACCCTTTCAAACAAAATGTTTGCTGAGGCTTTTCCTTCTTAATTGGTAAAGCTTCCACCCACTTAGTGAAAGGATCTACCACTACAAGATACTTGTACCCTCCTCGGGTGGGTGGCGAAGATCCAACATAATATATCTACACATTAGTCCAAGAGCCCTCCATAACCTTAACCTGTTGCTCCCTCTACCTTCTCATCTCCCCAATCTGTGGCTGCCATTCCTACCCATTTAAAGTGTCTTGTTGTGCTAACTCATCAGCCTTCTTATTCCCCTCAGGGGTAATTTAGACTGGGCTTTCACTTTTGTGACTCCATATTCTTCCCCCTTTGATTCTTCCACAACTGAGCAGAAAATGGGAGGGGCTTCCTATCAGTTGAAATCAACCCTCTTGCTTCTCACAGAGGCAAATGTTCTCTAAGGCTATTACAAACATACATACTATCAGAATGTATGACTGATCAGTGCAGAAAGCATTCTGGGTGTGCTAACCACATACCACAGCTGCCACTTCTGCTGCTTGTGCACTCTTGGTGTTGGATAATTTTAAAGCTATTCTTTACCTTTCCTGGCCATCTTCATCCTCTACATAAATACTGCACCCAATTCTCCTCTCACCCATCTGTACTGATGAGGAGTCATCTATAAAAATCTAAAATAGGGTTTTTCCCTTCGTGTGTGAATTTGTTGAATTAGTTCTTGGGTATTGCTTTCTAATCTCATTTCACCCCCCCCCCCTTATTATTTTAAATGGTCCCTTCGGATCATTTAATAATCATTATTAGGGCATATAATAGAGCAGAAATTAATGAGAAGTTAGAGGATTGGGAAGTTTTTAAAATCCAACAGAAGACAAACTTTTTTAGATTTGTTTTTACAAGACTGTTTAATGTCTTTTTCACAGTTAATGGATAAATATGATATCTCTGATACACATTTTTTCAGGTATTTACAGGTTAGGAAGTTCTTACATGATTTTTTACCAAATTATCCCTTGGCCTGCTCTTCAAATTTGGTTTATGCTATTTTTCAGTTTAAACCTTTTCAAAAAGGATTAATAACTATCATTTATAAACAGTTAATGAATGCTCGCATGTCGCCTAATGATAGGGTTCCATGCTCCTGGGAAGTAGAACTTCAACATTCACTTTCAGATAATCAATGAAGTAAAATTTATTATTTAGTCAATAATTCATCTATCTGTGCACAGCATATCTTAATTCAGTTTAAGGTAGTACATAGGGCCTATATGTCCAAACATAAATTGGTGTATATTTTTCCAAATATAAGCCCTATTTGTGACAGATGTAATGCAGAAATGGCTACTCTAACTCATATGTTTTGGTCATGTGTAAGTTTAAATAATTTTTGGAGAGATGTGTTTGGAATATTATCTAAAGTTAAAGATATGGATGTTCAACCTAATCCACTTACAGCAATTTTTGGGATTATTCCAGAGGAAGCAAGCAAAGTGTCTGCTTCTGCCCAACATGTGATAGCTTTTTCAACTTTATTGGCCAGGAAAGCTATTATGCTGCATTGGAAAGAATCTAACCCGCCTACTGTTTTCTATTGGCTCTCCTCCATTATGTCATGTCTAAGCTTGGAGAAAATTAGAAGCCGGACATTTGATACATCCTTTAATTTTGAACAAATCTGGCGACCTTTTATTCAATATTTTCATGATTTAATTTATTTTTATTAATTTATTTTTCTTTATTCTCTTTGGGGAAACTCCTTATCCATGAAGGTTCGGAGATGACTGGAAGGATGTGTTTCTTTTTCTCTCTCTGTTTTTTTCTAATTTTATCCTCAATTGGACTGCCCAATTTTTCTTTTTCTTTTCTTTTTCTTTCCTTTTTTTCTCTTTCTTTTTTTTTGTTTTTTGTTTTAGTCTAGTTAGTGGTTTTTTTTTTCCTTATCAACAAAATTTCCAATCTTTTTCTTATGATTGTTATGAGGAGTTGTAGTTTTTTTTTTGTCCATTGCATATATAACAGCATAATATTTTACTTATTTGATTTTGATGTTATATACTTTTTGTTTTTACTGTTGCTGTTTATATGTCCTTTATATTATGTACTTGTTAAGCTGCTCTTCCGATTTGTATATTTTTTATTTGGAGATCAATAAAAAAGATTGAAAAATGAGAAGACAAATAAAAGGTCATTAATAAGGTAAAAATGGAATACCAAAGTAAGCCTCCTAATAATATTACAGAGAAGGCCAGAAGTCTCTTCAGATGCATGCAGTATAAAAGAGAGGCAAGAGTGGATATTGGACCACTGGAAAATGACACTGAAAAGCTAGTAATGGGGAACAACAAAATGCTGGGTGAACTGAATAAATATTTTGCATCAAACACAAGGAAATCTGCAGATGCTGGAAATTCAAACAACAACACACACAAAGTGCTGGTGGAACACAGCAGGCCAGACAGCATCTATAGAGAGAAGTGCTGTTGACGTTTTGGGCCGAGACCCTTTGTCAGGACTAACGGAAAGGAAAGATAGTAAGAGATTTGAAAGTAGTGGGGGGAGGGGGAAATGGGAAATGACAGGAGAAGACCGGAGGGGGTGGGGTGAAGCGCTGGAAAGGTGATTGACGAAAGTGATACCGAGCTGGAGAAGGGAAAGGATCATGGGACGGGAGGCCTCAGGAGAAAGAAAGGAGGGGGGGAGCACCAGAGGGAGATGGAGAACAGGCAAACAACTAAATATGTCAGGGATGGGGTAAGAAGGGGAGGAGGGGCATTAACAGAAGTTAGAGAAGTCAATGTTCATGCCATCAGGTTGGAGGCTACCTAGCCGGTATATAAGGTGTTGTTCCTCCAACCTGAGTTTGGATTCATTTTGACAATAGAGGAGGCCATGGATAGACATATCAGAATAGGAATGGGACGTGGAATTAAAATGTGTGGCCACTGGGAGATCCTGCTTTTTCTGGCGGACCGAGCATAGGTGTTCAGCGAAATGGTCTCCCAGTCTGCGTCAGGTCTCACCAATATATAAAAGGCCACACCAGGAGCACCGGACGCAGTATACCACACCAGCCGACTCACAGGTGAAGTGTCGCCTCACATGGAAGGACTGTCTGGGGCCCTGAATGGTGGTGAGGGAGGAAGTGTAAGAGCAGGTGTAGCACTTGTTCCATTTACAAGGATAAGTGCCAGGAGGGAGATCGGTGGGAAGGGATGGGGTGGACGAGTGGACAAGGGAGTCGCGTAGGGAGCGATCCCTGCGAAAAGCAGAAAGAGGGGGAAGGAAAAATGTGTTTGGTAGTGGAATCGCGTTGGAGGTGGCAGAAGTGATAGAGAATTATACGTTGGGCCTGGAGGCTGGTGGGGTGGTAGGTAAGGACAAGGGGAACCCTATCCTGAGTGGGGTGGCAGGTGGGTGGGGTGAGGGCAGATGTGTGGGAAATGGAAGAGATGCATTTGAGAGCAGAGTTGATGGTGGATGAAGGGAAGCCCCTTTGTTTAAAAAAGGAAGACATCTCCTTCGTCCTGGAATGAAAAGCCTCATCCTGAGAGTAGATGCGGCAGAGACGGAGGAATTGTGAGAAGAGGATAGCCTTTTTGCAAGAGACAGGGTGGGAAGAGGAATAGTCCAGGTAGCTGTGAGAGTCTGTAGGCTTATAGTAGATATCAGTAGATAAGCCATCTCCAGAGATGGAGACAGAAAGATTAAGAAAGGGGAGGGAGGTGTCGGAAATGGACCAGGTAAATTTGAGGGCAGGGTGAAAGTTGGAGGCAAAGTTAATGAAGTCGACGAGCTCAGCATGTGTGCAGGAGGCAGTGTCAATGCAGTCGTCGATGTAGCGAAGGAAAAGAGGGGGATGGATACTGGTATAGACTTGGAACATGGACTTGTACTTGGAACACAAAGCCGACAAAAAGGCAGGCATAACTGGGGCCCATACGGGTGCCCATGGCTACACCCTTGGTTTGGAGGAAGTGGGAGGATCCAAAGGAGAAATTATTGAGAGTAAGAACTAATTCCGCTAGACGGAGGAGAGTGGTGTTAAAGGGGAATTGGTTAGGTCTGGAATCCAAAAAAAAGCAAAAAGCTTAGAGACCGTCCAAGTGGGGGATGGAGGTATATAGGGACTGGTCGTCCATGGTGAAATTAAGACGGTAGGAGCCAGGGAACTTAAAATCTTTGAAAAAACTCAAAGCATGAGAAGTGTCATGAACATAGGTGGGAAGGGATAGAACAAGGGGGGATAAAACAGTGTCCAGGTATGTAGAAATGGGTTCGGTGGGGCAGGAGCAAGCTGAGACAATGGGTCTACCTGGACAGGCAGGTTTGTGGATCTTGGGTAGGAGGTAGAAATGGGAAGTGCGGGGTGTGGGAACTATGAGGTTGGTGGCAGTGGATGGGAGATCCCCAGAGCTGATAAGGTTGGTGATGGTATATGAGACAATGGCCTGGTGCTCCTTAGTGGGGTCATGATCCCCACTAAGGAAGAAGTATTTTGCATCACTCCTCACTGTGAAAGACTCTAGCAGTATGGTGGAATTTCCAGGTGTCAGGGGCCATGAAGTGTCTGAAGTTACCATAACGAGAGAGAAGGTTCTTGGAAAACTGAAAGGTTTGAATGTAAATAAGTAACCTGGACCGGATGGTGTACACCCCAGGATTCTGAAAGAGGTGGCTGAAGACATTGTGTTTGCATTGATAATGCTCTGTCAAAAATCACTAGATTCTGGAATAGTTCTGCAAGACTGGAAAGTTGCAAATGTCGCTCCATTCTTTAAGAAGGGAGAGAGGCAGAAGAAAGGAAACTATCTACCAGTTAGTCTGACCTCAGTAGTTGAGAAGATGTTGGAGTCAACTATTAAGGATGAGATCTCCGGTCACATGGAGGTACGTGATAAAATAGGCCATAGTTAGCATGGTTTTAAAGAATTATAGAGACATTTTCCTCAAGAGAAAATCTTGCCTGACAAATCATTGGAATTCTTTGAAGAACTAACAAGCAGAATTGACAAAGGAGAATTGGTTGATGTTGTGTACTTGGATTTTCAGAAGGCCTTTGACAAGATGTTACACATGAGGCTGCTTAACAAGCTATGAGCCCATGGTATTACAGGGAAGGTTCTAGCAAGGATAAAGCAGTGGCTGATTGTCAGGAGGCGAAGTGTTGAAATAAAGGGAGCCTTTCCTGGTTGGCTTCTGGTAACTAGTGGTGTTCCACAGGGGTGTGTGTGACCGATTCATCTTGCATTATATATCAATGATTTGGATAATAGAATTGATGGCTTTGTTGCAAAGTTTGAAGACAATATGAAGAGAGGTGGAGGGACAGGTAGTTTTGAGGCAGTAGAGATGTTACAGAAGGACTCAGACATTAGGAGAATGGGCAAAGAAATGGCCAATGGAATACAGTTGCAGGAAGTGTACGGTCATGCACTTTGGTAGAAGAAATGACAGGGTTGACTATTTTCTAAATGAAGAGAAAATACATAAACAATGGAGGCACAAGGGGACTTGGAAGTCATTGTGCTGGATTCCATAAAGGTTAATGTGCAAGTTGAGTCTGTGATGTGAAAGAAAAATGCAATGTTAGCATTCATTTTGAGAGGATAGAATATAAAAGCAAGGATGTAAGGTTGAAACTTTGTAAAACACTGTTGAAGGCTCATTTGGACTATTGTGAGCAATTTTGGACCCCCTGTCTTAGAAAGGATGTGCTGAAACTGGAGAGGATTCATAGGAGGTTCATGAAAATAGTTCCAGGATTAAATGGCTTGTCACATGAAGAACAGTTGATGGCTCTGGGTCTGTTTTTACTGGAATTTAGAAGAATGAGTGGTGACCTTATTGAATCCTATCAAATGGTGAAAGGCCTTGACAGAGTGGATGTGGAGAAGATGTTCCCTATGGTAGGCATGCTCTAAGACCAGAGGACACAAACCCAGAATAGTGGGGTATCCTTTTAGAATGTCGTTAGCCAGGGAGTGGTGAATCTGTGGAATTCTTTGCAACAGGCAGCTATGGAGGCCAAGTCGTAGACCTTGGTGGCTAAGTCATAGACCTTGCTGGCTGTCTGTATTCTATTCCCTGCCCTGGATGCAGAACAATGAGGGAGCTGACCCTGTGCATGCAATAAGCGTTCAGCAAGGTCCTCATTGACTTCAGGTAATTATCCAGAGGCTCAGATCTAATTGCCAAAAACTTACAGGTTTTTAAATGTCTCTGATCGTCAGATGTTTAAAAACTATTAAAAATATTTTTAAGAAAATCAGAAAATAACTTAATGAAATAAAAAATATTAAAAGCTAACAAGCTTTTAATTATAAGATATAATTATAAGATATAGGATCAGAACTCTACCATTTGGCCCATTGAGTGTGCCCTGCCATTTCATCACGGCTGATCCATTTTCCCTTTCAGCTCCAGTCTCCTGCCTTCTCCCCGTATCCCTCCATGCTCTGACTAATCAAGAACCTATCAATCTCTACCTTAAATACACCCAATGACTTGGCCTCCACAGTGGCCTGTGGCAATGAATACCACAAACTCACCTCCCTCTGGCTCTAGAAGTTCCTCCTCATCTGACGTCCCTCTATGTATGCACTTGTTCAGGCTATGGGGATGTACGCCTGCAAATACTGCCTTCCTCAGAATGAGCATATGATCCAAGACCTAACAACTTACTGCCTTTAATCCAGTGACCTCTTCTATCATTTTCCATAACTATTTAAAAACTAATAGAATTGTGGTTCCCACTGCAAATTCAGTTACTTGCCCTGCCTCGGTCCCCAGCAGAAGTCCACAGAGGAACCCAGCACTGACTACCCACTTAAAACACACAAAATGCTGGAGGAACAGCAGGCCAAGCAGCATCTATGGCAAAGGGCATGAGTATTAATGGCTATGAGTGAATTGGGGAGAGCATGTACCAGTAGGATCATGTTGGAAGGAACTCGTTTGGTATCATCAAGTGCCCTGGTCATGTCCACTGACCAGTCAAGCACTTGATTAGAGGTATCGCCATTAAGTGCACTACACAGGGGTAGCATACATTCAGCAGCTTGAGGAATGAAGCCGTGATAGAAATTCACCATAACTAAAAACTCCTGTAGTTTTTTAGCATTGCGGGGTAGTGGGAGATCTATAATAGTCGCTACTTTGATGAGAGGGGTTTTCATGCATTCTGCAGAAATGGAATAGCCGAGAAATTCAATGCTTGCCAACCCAAACTGGCATTTAGCCAGTTAGTAGTCAACCCGTAGTCACTCGAAAAGAGTGTAGTCACTCGAAAAGTGTGAGGAGATAAGATACGTATTCAGATTTGGATGATCTGAATGTATGTCATCCAGGTAAACCCAAAGAAAAAGTAAGTCTTTTAATACACAATCTGTCAGCCATTACAAAGTCTATGCTACATTTTTTAGCCCAAACGGCATGCACAGAAATTCAAAGAGGACAAACAGAGTTATTAAGTCAGTACTCTTTTGGTAGCCTCTAACCAGGTGTACTTTGGAAAAAAAAAATTATCTTCCCAGCTAAATCTGCTGAAAAATCCTGGATAATGATTTGGGATGGTGTCGGGGATGACTATGAGGCCAGCAAACCACCATCAGACTTGGGGACCACATGGAGCGTTGAAGCCCAGGACCGATTTGATGAGTGTACAATACCAAGTCTTATGTTGGCAAACTCAGCCTTTGTCATTGCCAGCTTTTCAGAGTACAGTCTATACGTGCGAGCATGGACCAGTGGGCCATTTGTAGAAATATGGTGCTTGACCATGTGAATTGTGACTGTAGTTGAAAATGTGGGATTGGTGAGGTTTGGAAATTCACCCAGAAGTAGAGTAAACTGACGTGGTGGTGTGGTGCGTGCGTTTGACAGAGTCGTTGTGGGGAATTTACTGGAAAATCAGGGTAACGACCAAAGACCTTGACATCCATAAACCAGTAGTTATTAAGATTGATTAATAGTCCTTCGGCAGACAGGAACTCTGCATTGAGCAGAGGTCTAGCCACTTCAGCCAAGACAATGTCCCATGTGTTGTGTTGTCGACTGAAGCAGAGTGTCACCCGTTGTATCCTGTAAGTCTGCATCCTGCTGCCATTGGCGACCTCCAGTGAGGTTTCATTGCTCTTTGTCTTCTTTGACATATTGTTTGACATAATATGATAAGTTTGTCTTCTTTGACATATTATTTGACATAATATGATAAGTTTTTATCTGCAATTTGAGAAGGATAAGGGCAGCTAGGAGGTGTCAGTGTTGCAGTTGAACAAAGGAGACTATGGAGCCATGAGGGAGGAACTGGCCAAAGTTAACTGGACGGATAGCCTAGCAGAAAAGACAGTGGAACAGCAATGGCAGGTATTCTTGGGAGTAATGCACAAGGTGCAAAATCAGTTCATCCCCCGGAGAAGGAAGGATTCAAAGGGGGGAAAGGGGCCACAATGGTTGACAACCATTGTATAGCATTAAAAGAAATGAAGTATGACACAGCTAAGGTGAGTGGGAGGACAGATGATTGGGAAATTTTTAAGGAACAACAGAACTTAACTAAAAAGGCAATACGGGGAGAAAAATGAGGTACGAACGCAAGCTAGCCAGGAATATAAAGGAGGATAGCAAAAGCTTTTTTAGGTATGTGAAGAGAAAGAAGATAGTTAAGAACAATGTTAGGCCCTTGAAGAATGAATTGGGTGAAATTGTTATGGGAAACAGAGAAATGGCAGAAGAATTTAAAAAGTACTTTAGATCTGTCTTCACTAAGGAAGACACAAGCAATCTCCCAGATGTATGGATGGGCCAAGGACATAGGATAACAGAGGAAATGAAACAGATTGACATTAGGAAGGAAACAGTGATGAGTAGACTGATGGGACTGAAGGCTGACAAATCCCCACGTCCAGATGGTCTGCATCCTAGGGTACTAAAGGAAGTGGCCCTGGAAATTGCGGATGTATTGGTAATCATTTTCCAATGTTCCTTAGAGTCAGGATCAGTTCCTGAGGATTGGAGAATGACTAATGTTATCCCACTCTTTAAGAAAGGAGGGAGGGAGAAAACAGAGAACTATCGTCCTGTCAGCCTAACATCAGTAGTGAGGAAGATGCTAGAGTCCATTATTAAAGATGAAATAGTGGCATATCTAGATAACAGTGATAGGATTGGGCCGAGCCAGCATGGATTTACCAAGGGCAAATCATGCTTGACTAATCTGTTGGAGATTTTCGAGGATGTAACCAGGAAGTTAGACAAGGGAGATCCAGTGGATGTAGTGCACCTCGATTTTCAGAAGGCATTTGATAAGGTCCCACATAGGAGATTGGTGGGTAAAATCAAAGCTCAGGGCATCGGGGAGAAGACATTGACATAGATAGAAAACTGGTTGGCAGATAGAAAGCAAAGGGTAGCAGTGAATGGGTGTTTCTCGGAATGGCAGGTGGTGACTAGTGGGGTGCCACAGGTCTCGGTATTGGGATCACAGCTGTTTACGATTTACGTCAATGATTTAGATGAAGGCATTGAGAATAACATCAGCAAGTTTGCTGATGATACTAAGCTGAGTGGCAGTGTGACATGTGATGAGGATGTTAGGAGAATTCAGGGTGACTTGGATAGGCTGGGTGAGTGGGCAGATACTTGGCAGATGACATTTAATGTGAATAAGTGTAAGGTTATCCACTTTGGGAGTAAGAACAGGAAGGCAGATTATTATCTGAACAGTGTAAAGTTAGGTAAGGAAGAAATACAAAGAGATCTACGAGTCCTTGTTCATCAGTCACTGAAGGTGAATGAGCAAGTGCAGCAGGCAGTGAAGAAGGCTAATGGAATGTTGGTCTTTATTACAAAGGGAATTGAGTACAAGAGCAAGGAAATCCTCTTGCATTTGTACAGGGCCCTGGTGAGACCACACCTGGAGTATTGTGTACAGTTTTGGTCTCCAGAGTTAAGGAAGGACATCCTGGCTGTAGAGGAAGTGCAGCGTAGATTCACGAGGTTAATTCCTGGGATGTCTGGACTGTCTTACGCAGAGAGGTTAGAGAGACTGGGCTTGTACACGCTGGAATTAAGGAGATTGAGGGGGATCTGATTGCAACATATAAGATTATTAAGGGATTAGACAAGATAGAGGCAGGAAATAGGTTCCAGATGCTGGGAGAGTCCAGTACCAGAGGGCATGGTTTGAGAATAAGGGGTAGGTCATTTAGGACAGAGTTAAGGAAAAACTTCTTCTCCCAGAGTTGTGGGGGTCTGGAATGCACTGCCTCGGAAGGCAGTGGAGGCCAATTCTCTAGATGCTTTCAAGAAGGAGCTAGATAGGTATCTTATGGATAGGGGAATCAAGGGATATGGGGACAAGGCAGGAACCGGGTATTGATAGTAGATGATCAGCCATGATCTCAAAATGGCAGTGCAGGCTCGAAGGACCAAATGGTCTACTTCTGTACCTATTGTCTATTGTCTATTCTCCAATAGGTGATGCTTGAAGTACACTCACTTGAGCACCCGTGTCGCATCAGAAGCATTGCCCTGAAAGGGTATCCATAATGAACAGTAGACATCCCTGGCTGCTCTGATGTTCCCATGCATTGACACTGTTGAAGCTGAAAGGCAGTTGGCACTTCCTGGCATTTGTCCCAGAGTAAGCTTGGTAAAAACACAGGCCCACTGTCGTCTGTTTTGCAGCCATGTGTGTCTTTATGTTGGAGGGCCTTGTTTGCTGGGTTTATTGAGGCAAGATAAAGATAAGGAATTATGCACTGCTGCTTGGATGAGTATAGACTATTGGCCATTTTAGCAAGCACCTTACAGTCCTTCACATGTGCATTAACAAGGGCTATCTGAACTTGATCGGGCATTTGCTGCATGAAGATTTCTTTAAAAATAAAAAAAGGATGGTGAATTCCCAGGAAAGGCAGCCTGTAGTCCATTAGCTCCGAAGGCCTAGCATTGCTGAGGTCAGGCAAGGAGAGCAACTGTCTGGCATGCTCAAGCTCTGATAGACCAGAAGTCTGTAAAAGGTGAGTTTTCAGCAATCGGTATTTGTTGTGTTCAGGAAGATGTTCTAGTAGGCTCATCATTCTCACAGCCATAGAGTTTCCAAGCAACGCTACTACAAACCAGAATTTGGTCTGGTCCACAGTGATTTCTTGCAGTGAGAATTGGGCCTCAGCTTGTACAAACCAAGTGCTGGCATTTTGCCCCCAAAATTCTGCCAGTTTCAAAGCGACTGAAAAATGTTCCCAATGTTTGGGGAGTCCAGTTTCAGAATAAGGGGTAGGCCATTTAGAACTTTTTCACCCAGAGAGTTGTGGATCTGTGGAATGCTCTGCCTCAGAAGGCAGTGGAGGCCAATTCTCTGGATGCTTTCAAGAAAGAGTTAGATAGAGCTCTTAAAGATAGCGGAGTCAAGGGAAATGGGGAGAAGGCAGGAACAAGGTACTGATTGTGGATGGTCAGCCATGATCACATTGAATGGTTGTGCTGGCTTGAAGGGCCGAATAGCCTAGTCCTGCACCTGTTGCCTATTGACTGTTGGCAGACATGTCCAGTAACTCTGGAGTTGTCCTTGAGCATCTGAGGCACCAATGTAGGTTTTCGCAAATAACAGGACATGAGGTATTTATGTTTAAGTCTTAGCCCCTGTCAAGTGAAACACACCAATAGGTCCGGGTCCAACCTTCTTGCATTGCTTCTCAGCAACCAGAACCAAAGCTTCTGGCTCCTCTATCTCTCGCTGGGCAACATGGTACCCAGCATAGTGAAATTCCTAATCCATTGCAAGGCCAGGGGTTGTTACATTTAACTCTCATGCTAAAAATAGTTGTTGAATTAGAGTAAAAAGATTTTAAAGAATTGCAGAGATTGAAAAGATGGCAGAAATTAAAAATTGAGTGATTTCACCAAGGACACAATGTAGATTAGCAGTGATTTTGGATAATATCCTTGGATATTATGTTAGGCTGTTTTCAAGAGGGTGAAACCTTGCAACATAGAAGGCCCCAAAGGAGTACCTGGTAAGGCTCTGAAAACTTGTGCCAACCAGCTGGCGGGAATATTCAAGGACATTTTCAACCTCTCACTGCTATGGGCATAAGTTCCCACTGGCTTCAAAAAGGCAACAATTATACCAGCGCTTAAGAAGAATAATGTGAGCTGCCTTAATGACTATTGCCCAGTAGCATAGACATCTCCAGTGATGAAATGTTTTGAGAGGTTGGCCGTGACTAGACTGAACTCCTGCCTCAGCAAGGACCTGGACCCATTGCAATTTGCCTATCGTCTCAATAGGTCAACAGCAGACGCAATCTCAATGGCTCTCCACACGGCTTTAGACCACCTGAACAACACAAACACTTATGTTAGGATGCTGTTCATTGACTATAACTCAGCATTTAATACCATCATTCCCACAATCCTGATTGAGAAGTTGTAGAACCTGGGCCTCTGTACCTCCCTCTGCAATTGGATACTTGACTTCCTCACCAGAAGACCACAGTCTGTGCAGATTGGTGATAACATCTCCTCCTCGCTGATGATCAACATTGGTGCACCTCAGGAGTGTGTGCTCAGCCAACTGCTCTACTCTCTCTATACCCATGACTGTGTGACTAGGCATAGCTCAAACACCATCTACAAATTATTGGTAGAATCTCAGATTGAGATGAGAGGGCGTACAGGAGTGAGATATGCCAACTAGTGGAATAGTACTGCAGCAACAACCAGGCACTTAATGTCAGTAAGAGAAAAAAGCTGATTGTGGACTTCAGAAAGGGTAATATGAAGGAACACATACCAATCCTCATAGAGGGATCAGAAGTGGAGAGAGTGAGCAGTTTCAAGTTCCTGGGTGTCAAGATCTCTAAGGATCTAACCTGGTCACAACTTATCAATACAGCTATAAAGAAAACAAGACAGCAGCTATACTTCATTAGGAGTTTGAAGAGATTTGGTATGTTAACAAAACTCAAAGCATTCTGACAGGCTGCATCACCCTCTGGTATAGGGGGTGGGGAGGAGTGGCTACTGCACAGGACAGGGTTTTAAATTTAGTCGGCTCCATCTTGGGCACCAGCCTACAAACTACCCAGGACATCTTCAAGAAGTGGTGTTTCAGAAAGGCTGCACCAATTATTAAGTACCCCAGCACCATAGACATGCCATTTTCTCACTGTTACCATGAGGTAGGAGGTACAGAAGCCTAAAGGCACAAACTCAGTGATTCAAGAACAGCTCCTTCCCCTGTGCTATCCCATTCCTAAATAGACTTTGAACCCATGAAGACTACCTCACATGTTTTTAATAAATATTATTTCCGTTTTTGCATGATTTTTAATCTATTCACGTATGCATACTGTAATTGATTTATTTATTATGAGTATTTTTCCTCTTCTTCTAGATTATGTATTGCATTGAACTGCTGCTGCTAAGATAACAGATTTCACACCACATGCCGGTGATAATAAACCTGATTCTGATTCATTTCCTTGAAAATGTACCTCCGATACTTGGATTAATGTGACAATGATACAATTTAAAGATGAAACAGAAAGTGAATATAAAGACTTCACAGTTTATAACTCCTTATTGTGATACCATTTTAAGTAAAATAACTTTTAGCCATAATACATTGTGTAAGTCTAACACATTGTAATTGATCATTTATTTATTTGAATTGCTTTTCCTTAGTCAATGTGTTAAAATAGCCTCTTTATCATACAGTAGAAAAGAAATGTCAGAATTGATGTTGGATTCCTAAGTGAACCTTTTTATATACTGTATATGGGATAGCAATTTATAAGGCATTGGTCAGACTCCACTTGGAATAATGTGAGTAGTATTGGGCCCCTAATCTAAGAAATAATGTGCTGGCATTGGTACGGGTCCAGAGGTTGTTAGCAAGAGTTATCCTGGGAAAGGACGTGGAGACAATGGGGATGGGAGGCTGTCGGTGGTGACCTGAGGACCAGAGAGTACAGTATCAGACATTGCTTTAGAACAGTGATGAGATGATTTTTTTTTAGCCAGAAGGTGGTGGGTGAATCTGTGGAATTCTTTGCCAAAGCCAACAGTAGAGGCCGAGTTACTTGGGCATATTTAAAGCAGAGGTTGATAGGTTCTTGGTTAGTCATGACGTCAAAGGTTATGGAGAGAAAGCAGGAGAATTGGGCTGAGAGGGATAATAAATTAGCCATAATGAGATGGCAGTGCAGAATTGATGGACTGAATGGCCCAAGTTAGCTCCTATGTCTTGTGGTTTTTTTGGACATTAGTAAACCCAAAATATTGAATTAAATTACACAAGTAGGCACAGATTCAAATTGTTAAAAGGTAAACTTAAGACTGATAGCAGAAGGTTGCACTTAACAAGAAGGAATTGAGCCAAGACAGAGATTGGAAGGGAAAACTATAAACTTTAAATGGTTAGATTTTTTATTCCTTATTTTGTTCCATATCTTTGGATTGCAGGAAACCAGCCAGTACCACTTGGATCAGTGGAAGGATTCCATCCAATCAAGAGGAAATGGGAAAGTCTCCCTGCAATGAATGTCCCACGCTGCTCATGTGCCAGCCTCCAAACCGATAACATGCTCTTTGTGATTGGTGGTGTTGCACAGGGACCCAGTAATGCTGTGGAAGCCTTGTGTGACCGAGAGAGTATCTGAGCAGTGAAACTGTGAAATAGTAATGTCGTGGATCAGCAGTTAATTAATTTTGGACTTCTTGGTCAGTGTCTCTGTCAGCGTTGTTTGAAGATTCTGATATAGGATATTAATGCTATCAGTAAGAGCTTTGAAAATAACTTGTTTTACAAAGGTGCATAAGAAACTTTTAAACACAAGGATTATGTTCCCTTGTTGAATTAGCTGAGTACTAACATTGTATTTTCTCAAATAAAATGTGTTAACTATGGAGTTCTGAGATACTGTTACAACCTTTAGACAGAAGCATCAGTGAATATACAAGTCTCACAGTTGTGAACTTAATATTAAGTGAAGAAACAAAGCTGTCTCAACAGATTGTAAGCGATCGCATATTCTATTGAATTCCCTGTTTTGTTCAAGAGGACAATTCATTGATAGAAAATTTAAGAAAGAATTCCACGGAACTGGTGTTGTTTCCTATATCCAGCAAAAGGCCTAACCTTTCTATGAAAGGAAAAGCTTCAGAATTGGGAGCCAAAACTGTCAAAGCCTAGATAAATGAAAGTGAGGGACTTTTGGCTATTAGGATAAAAAAAGAGATTGTGTAAGTGCAGTCCTAGTTTTTAAGAAATGCTGTAGAAGGAGTCTAGATAATAATAAGGTAATCATAGAACTCTTATCTGTCTTAACAATTCAATCCCTGTTAGAATATTGCAATTTAACTAATTATGTGGCTAGGAATTAGTACAATTCCTGTGAGGTTCCTGTATTATCGTTACTACTTGTCTTATTTCACTGGTTTGAGTGCTACAAAATTCCCGTAGTAGGATTCCAGTTCTGTAATTGATGTTTCTTTAATAATGTCACATAAATGATAGACTTCCAAAATAATATCGCATTGGTTCAAGTGAAGTCATATACAGAAAACGGCAGGACAGAGGGGCTGTATGGAAAGGACCAGAGTTAATGTTTAAAATTAATGATAATTGGTCTGAAATATTAATACTAGTTCTCTCTTCACAAATATTTAGTACTTCCAGTATTTTCAGTTTTATTTAGTTTCCAATATCTCCATTCATTTATGCATCATCTATTCTGTAGTTGTGCCACTAAAGTGTAAGCAGTTTGCTCTCCACTGTGCAGGTCCATCCAAATGCAAGCACTGTAGTAACACCAAATCCTCATTATTTGGTATTATACTCTAGCAGTAGTCATACAACAGATTAGATTCAGTAAGGCAACCTTGCACCAGAGTGATCCAATGTTCTAAAGACCCCGTGGTTCTGCAACACCAATATGCGATTCTTACAAAGGGAAGGTATCGTAATTTTCCTGGAGACATTTTCTAGAACTGAATTATTTATTGTGTGCCCTTGTCAGTTTATACAATTCTGTTGCATTCTATTTCATACACTGATACCGAAATAATGTGGTGACGGTGACATTCCCAGTGTTGATACTAATGTAAAGTCCCATGGTAGTCAGAGACCATAAAATGAAAGATTTTTGTGCTATTGGAAGTAAAGTTTCCATTATACTGTTTCACCAATTTGTTCCATAATACGTCTGCCAACTTTTCTATCACAAGACACATTAAGGGCAGAATTACGATACTTGGCCCATTGAGTCTGCTCTGCCATTTCATCATAGCTGACTTATTATTCCTCTCATACCCATCCTCCTGTCTTCAATCCATATCCCTTTGAAGCCCTCACTGATCAAGGACCTATCAACCCCCACTTTAAATATACCCAATGACGTGGCCTCTACAGCCGTCTGTGGCAATGAGTTCTATAGAGTCACCGCCATCTGACAAAAGAAATTCCTTCTCGTCTCTGTTCTAAAGAGACAACCTTCTATCCTGCGGCTGTGCCCTCTGGTGTAGACCCCCCTACTACAGGAAACATCCTCTTCACATCCACTCTATCTAGGCCTTTCAATATCCAATGGGTTTCAAAGAGATCCCTTCTTAATCTTCTAAACTAACATGAGTAGAGGCCAAGAGCCACCTAATGCTCCTCATATGTGACCTTTTCATTCCCAGAATAATTTTCTTGTGAACCTCTGCATCCTCAATGCCAGCACATCTTTTCTTAGATAAAGGACCCAAAACTGCTCACAATACTCCAAGTGCAGTCTGACCAATGCCTTATAAAGCCTCAACATTACATTCTTACTTTTATATTCTAGTCTTCTTTAAATGAATACTAACATTGTATTCCTCAATACAACTCAACCTGAACAGTAACCTTTAGGGATTCCTGCACGGGAAATCACAAGTCCCTCTGCACCTCTGTTTTCTGAATTTTCTCCCTGTACCTTTATTCCTTATACCAGGACGAATGACTATACATGTCCTTACTCTATATTCTATGTGCCACTTCTTTGCCTATTCTCCAAATGTGTCTGTCCCTCTTAGAATCCCTGCTCCTTCAACACTACCTGCCCCTCCACCAACCTTCATATTGTCCGCAGACTTAGCCACAAACCTAACAATTCCATCATCCAAATCACTGACACATAATGTGAAAAGAAGCAGGCCTAACACCGATTGCTGTGAAGTACCAGGCAGCCAACCAGAAAATGCCCCCTTTATTCCCTCTCTTTGCCACCTGCCAGTGAGCCAATCTTCTATCCATGCTAGCATCTTTCCTGCAATACCTTGGGCTCCTAAAGTAGCCTTATGTGCAGTACCTTGTCAAAGGCCCTCTGAAAATCCGAGTACACAACATCCACTGAACATGCAAAAATGCTGGAGGAACTCAGCAGTTCCTGCCAAAGGGTTTTGGTCTGAAACGTTGACTGTACTCTTTTCCATATATACTGCCTGGCCTGCTGAGTTCCTCCAGCATTGTGCGTGTGTCTGTGTTTTGTTTGGATTTCCAGCATCTGCAGATTTTCTCTTGTTCGCAAACATCTAGTGAATTTCCTTTGTCTATCCTACCTGTTATTTCCTCAAAAAATCCCAACAGTTTTGTCAGGCAAGAGTTCCCCTTAAGGAAACATGCTGACCTTGGCTTTTTTTTATCAGATGTCTCCAAATATCTTGAAACCTCATCCTTAGTAATGGATATAATGGATTCCAACATCTTCCCAACCACTGAAGTCAGGCTAACCGGCTGATAATTTCCTTTCATTTGCCTCCCTCCCTTCTTAAATAACATCATATATTGGTGTATATGAGGAAGCAGAATCAAATGTGGAGCCCAAAGGTATTTGTTTCGTTCCCTGTCTATTGCATCACTGTTGTTGACCAGAGTTCCAATATTTGTTCCGATATAACATGCCATAGTAAAGTGATCTATAGAATCCAATCTGAGGTTGTCTCCCATTCAGAAAAGTACCTTAAGTATTAATGATAATTTTCAATGCTCTCCATTTTGAAATGTTTATTATCAATTTGTATCCTGATGTAACTGCAGTAAGCTTCTAGACGTAAACTTACATCAATATGGGCTGTTCTAACAGTGCCACAACAGTCCCATATTGTTAAAATCTAAGATACTGTTCCGCTAGTGTAACAAATTTGTGTCATGTTCCTCCAATATGATTAGAAGATATTCTATCTGAAGCAAGGCACATAATGCAAAAATTAAGATTGAAGTTAGCTTTACATGAACACCAAAACATCAAAACTTAGAGTGAAATGCATTGCTTGTATCAAGTCAGATCAGTGAGGATTATACTAGGGTAGCCTACAAGTGTCACCAGGCTTCGGGCTCCAGCATAGCACACCCACAACTTACTCACCTTAACCCTACATTTTTGAATGTCAGAGGAAACCCACATGGTCACAGAGAGAATGTACAAACTCAAGAAAATCTGATGATGCTGGAAATCCAAGCAACACACACAAAATGCTGGAGGAACTCAGCAGGCCAGGAAGCATCTACAAAAAAGTACAGTCAACATTTTGGGTCAAAACCCTTTAGCGGGACTGATGAGAAGCTAGTGTAAGAAGGAGGGGGATGGGAGGTAGAAGTACAAGGTGGTAGGTGATAGGTGAAACTGAAAGGAGGGTCATGGGTGAAGGAAAGAGCTGGGAAGTAGATTGGTGAATGAGATAAAGGGCTGGAGAAGAGGAATTAGAAACATAGAAAACCTATAGCACAATACAGGCCATTTGGCCCACAAAGCTGTGCTGATCTTATCCTTACCTTAGAAATTACCTAGGGTTACCCATTGCCCTGTATTTTCCTAAGCTCCATGTACCTGTCCAGGAGTCTCTTAAAAGACCCTATCATATCCACATCCACCACTGTCGCCGGCAGCCCATTCCACGCACTCAACACTCTTTTCATAAAAAACTTACCCCTAACATTGCTTCTGTACCTACTTTCAATCACCTTTAAACTGTGCCCCCTCATGCTAGCCATTTCATCCCTGGAAAAAAGCCATAGATTTCAATGATATTTAAGTATTTGCTTAAGAAGATATGTGGGAGTGAGTGTTATAGAAACATAGAAAACCTGCATCACAATACAGGCCCTTTGGCCCACAATGCTGTGCCAAACATGTACTTACTTTAGAAATTACCGAGTGTTACCCTAGCCCTCTATTTTACTCAGCTCTATGTACCTATCCAAGAGTCTCTTAAAAGACCCAATTGTATCTGGCTCCACCACCCTTGCTGTCAGCACATTCCATGCACTCACCATTCTCTGCGTAAAAAAAAAACTTACCCCTGACATCTCCTCTGTATCTACTTCCAAGCACCTTAAAACTGTTGCCTCTCATGTTAGCCATTTCAGCCCTGGGAAAAAGCCTCTGACTATCCACATGATCAATGCCTCCCATCATCTTATACACCTCTATCAGGTCACCTCTCATTCTCCGTCACTCCAAGGAGAAAAGGCCAAGTTCACTCAATCTATTCTCATAAGGCATGTTCCCCAAACACAGCATAATCCTTTCAAATCTCCTCTGCGCCCTTTCTATAGTTTCCACATTCTTCCTGTAGTGACGCCATCAGAACTGAGCACAGTACTCCAAGTGGGGTCTGACAGGGTCCTACATAGCTGTAACATTACCTCTCGGCTCTTGAACTCAGTCCCACGATTGATGAAGGCCAATGCACTGTATGCCTTCTTAACCACAGAGTCAACTTGCGCAGCAGCTTTGAGTGTCCCATGGACTCGGACCCCAAGATCCCTTTGATCCTCCACACTGCCAATGCTATATTCTGCCATCATATTTGACTTACCAAAATGAACCACTTCACACTTATCTGGTTTGAACTCCATCTGCCACTTCTCAGCCCAGTTTTGCATCTTATCAATGTCCTGCTGTAACCACTGACAACTCTCCACACTATCCACAACACCCCCAACCTTTGTGCCATCACATAACATTTAGCTGTGTAACATTAGTAACAATGAAATTACTACAGCGATACAATATCAAATAATCCTTCAATAGTGTTCCACGAAAGCCAGCAGTGGGAGCACATCTGAGCAGCCAAAGTGATGTCATTGTTACAAATGAAATGCAAGGTAACAAGTTCAGCAAATAAATATTAGTAAGGTGTCTCTTAAAATTGTAGCATCCAATTATTATAAACGATGTGATTTTCTCTTGCTCTCTCTCCATTTAAGATTTCCTCTAATAAAGTCAAATGGTTCAAGTGAGCCAACTGCCTAATAGCTTTTCCATCTACTTGATGTAGTTGGAGAGATGTTCCACAGCTGAGTCATTCTTCTCCTGCCTGAATGTCTCTCATATTCATAAGATATTGCTGTACTGTAAATTCCCTTATTATGCCAAATCATCATGCTATAGTAATATTCAGTACAGAATATGTGTACAGTATCAAAGGAGGACTGTTGTGGTTAAAAACTTAATACAAATGTCTTTTCCTTTATCTTGCTTAAAGTTTGAACGAGAGGTTGAATATTTGCACACCATAAGGGGCTTATAAAAATTGTACAATTCAGGGTTAGCTTTAAGAGCAATGAATAATACAAAAACTTTATCATTTATGGAAATAGAAAAACAAACAATAAAAAAGCTCATGGTCTTTGCCTAATTAAATTGTTTTATTTATGTTTACTTAACATTGTGTATCAAGCTAGTATCCAGAAGTGAAGAGGGACTATCACAGGCTTGCTGTCTCTTTAAAATGTTCTCAGCCATGGCGATGTCACCTTTCTTTTCTGTGTTAAATGTTTAAAATCAATTATTTATTCCATCCTTTGGATTATTCAATTTACAGTATTCTGAGATAGTAGCACAACAAATCCATTTTTAGAATTACAGTAGCACAGTTTCATTCCATTAAACCATTTAATTATATATAAATCCTTGACCTTATTTAAAAAGAGAACTTACAACATGCTGTAGGCAAATTTCACTCTGGTCCTGCAAGTTATCACTGAAATGTAATGGTCTCTGAAGTGGTCAAAACAATCTCCACTTATGCCCTGTCACTATTTTTCCATTACTATTTCTTAAGTACGATTAGAAATGGTCAATGCAGTCTTTCACAGGTAAATATATCTCAAGGGCATATTAAGAGGGGCTGAACATTGTTTGACTTAGATGTGGGTTCTTTTTTCATTTATTGATGTATCAGTGAGGTAACTAGTTGTGAGGTATAGTTTACTCTATCATGTTGATTCTTATCAGGAAACTGATTATCCCTATTTGTGTTGCCATTTTATTGCTCCTCAATTGTACTCTTTATCATGTTTTCCTCTACTTCCTTATTTCTATTTCACTGTTTAACATTTTTATGACCTACACTATGAGATTTTTAAGGCATACCCTTTCTATCATACAGTTCCTAGATGGCTGTCCACAATATTCAACAATGACGGGAGACCAGTGTGGGAGAGTGCTGTTCCACTCTCTCAACCTCGGAAGTCCGTGTCTGGTGGTATGAGTAGTCATCACAGACTGGGGTCTTCCTTGGTTGCAGTGGATGACCATGACTGTCACATCCTTTGCACTCCATGAAACATTGTAGAACAACATCCTTGGCCATTGGGTCTCACCATTGATCTCATCTGCCCAGTCTACTGGAGCAGACAGTTCCTAGAATTTCCTATTTATCACACTGTTTCCCAGTGTACGCACAATTGGAAAACATTAAATGTCTGTACCCATCATTAACTCCCATCTATTCTTCAATGCCCATATCTAATTCTGCATTTACTCTTGTACACCTCCCTCTTTCTCTTTCCATTGCAATTTTCCAGTAGCCCCTCTGCTATCCAGATGTTGCTATTTAACATTCTCTATCACTGCTTTATTGTGCCGGTGTTTAAAAAGTGAAATATATGACAGCTGAAGGACATACTTGAAGAGCAAACAGATTAAGTGCAGATGCTGTTTGGAGTAGTATATTCAGCAGCTGTAATGCAGTATTTAGCAGAGATTGATGACCATCCTCCTGATGGTAGCCACAAAAAAGCATTGTTTGTATATTCCGAGTTCCAGTCAGAGGTGCAGTGTGTTCAAGGAGGGAGCATGTTGGAAATGCAGAGAGCAATACTCAGAACATGCAACCATACAATTGTCACTTTAATTGCTACATTAATTGGGCATTTTGAAGAATTCATGAGGGAGCTTTGACAATGGTGCAGATGTTATTATCCATGTGCTACTCATCAGTGTGAAATTTATAAGAGAACAAACAAAATAATTTCACAATGTTATTTCTGCACTGACAGGATAAAGAGAAATCTGAATTCAAAGTCGACAGGGCAAAAGGTTCAGCTCCTCTGCTTATAGATTTCTGTTTGAAGATTGTGAAGGTTGTTTCCAATTTGTAAATGTAACCACATGTGAACATGCCAATTACCTCATTTCAGCATCAGATTAACTCTTCCATTCTATCTACAAACAAACATCTTTAGTGAAAGCAAAGAGATGCCACAGTCATTCTTCTACAAAGACTCTGATGGACAAGAGGATCTGATATTCAAAGGCATTTATTCTTGAATGTGTGGTAGTTTATCTCACACCGATGAAAGGCTGCTGCCTAGACAGATAGATAGAGTGGCCTCTAAGTTGTACGTGTTTACTAAACAGTGATCTAGTTTATCTCTCTCAGTATAATCTGTCTCTCGAAAGATATTGTCATGCAAAACACTAATCTACACTGGTCATTCAGTAACTACAGCACTATGTGTTCAATCTGTTTTGTTTTCCTTACACTTGAGTAAGATGATATAATTAAATTTTACATTCAGTGATACATTATTGACAATAATCAGTCGCTATGTACTGAGTGCCATATTAGAGATGATCACAATAGGTGAGTTTCATATGAACAAACTGTCCTTAAAGATGAATACTCTCTGAAACAGCACTGATCAGCTCAAAGATCCCCATCCCAGCAATTTCTCAATTAATTTGATAAATCCTTCTTTAAATATTTCAACTTAAATGGCTGTTCTCAAACTCACTAGTCACATGTGTTAACAGTAATTTCTTTAAAAAAAGTAATTTCACCCATTACTTATTGACACACGTACTTCTGCTATCTACAAGGAAAGCAATAGCAACTGGCTTACAATTTCTCTAAAACCTATGACTGAAAATGTTCAATATAAATTTTGATTAGTGTCTACAAGATGCAACCCATTTCTTTAATGCACCCTGTGCAGGCAAACAAGAGCCATTCAAGTCTAACAGAGCCAGATGTACAGTCATATCCTGCTCTCCCCAAGCAGCATCTTGAATCTCAAACTCAGATCCTTCGCCTCCAGAGCACAAAGATCCAGCTGGCATGTTCATGCTGGGCTGAGAACTCTGCAATGTCAGGAGAAATGATAAATCATTTGCCCTTTCAGGCAGATGTCAATGACTTCCTGGTGCTATTTCAAAGAACAGCAGGGTCATCATCAAGACTGGTGGTCTTGCTAATATTTATCTCTCAATCAACATAACTGAAGAGATTTACCTGGTTATTGCTGCTTGTGGGAGCTTCCTTGAGAGCATTTCATTCATTAACTCTTTGATTACACTTCCTATATGGCACCTGGGATGTCTTTAAAATCACTGCATAATTGCAAGTAATTCCTTTGGTGTACCTGTAACAATTTTCTGCCCACAACTACCACTCTTTGTACTCCCTTTGTCTGATGGTCGAACAGTGCTAAATTAGGGTAAACCAGAGCTGAATAATAGAAGTATCCAATGTTGTTGAATGATTATGAATGAAGTAAGCAAAAGGTCAGTACCACCTGTAATTTATTTCTCACATCCAGAAGGTTACTGGGAAATATTCCACTCACTTGTAAAGTAAAACATTAAAGGAGAATTAAGTAACACACACAAAATGCTGGAGGAGCTCCGCAGGTCAGGCAGCATCTAGGAAAAGAGTACAATCGATGTTTTGGGCCGAAATGTCAATTGTTCTCTTTTCCATAGATGCTGACTGGCCTGCGGAGTTCCTCCAGCGTTTTGTGTGTGCTGCTCAGGTTTCCAGTGTCTGCTGATTTTCTCAAATGAAGTGTTTTCTATCTGAATTAGCAACTTCTTGTTAAAAACACTGGGGTCACTGTTGTTTTTGTTCTTGCATTAACTTGCAAATCCCATGGATTTTTCAGTCACTTGCTCCACGTTTTTGTGGGACATTCCATGAAAGGCAGTCAGCAACAGTGAAGCACTCTGATAGTGAGGATCCTGGTCCTGATCTGCCATTTGCCAGCTTCGGTCTTGGATTCACATAGACAAACGTTGCTTCCTTTTCCATGGGCATTCTCTGCACTTTCCCAGTGTAAATGTTTGTATGTATGTTAGGGTTTGGCTGGCAGTGGCTGTAGAACTGACGGTATGTTGTTTGCATTGTTTCCACCCCAGGGTGGGTGATTGTAATCAGCTGTCGAACACGAGGAACCAGCAGCTGAGGAATCATCACTGCTGTCGACTGTGGGTTTCTTTGATGCCAGAAATCTGCTTGATATGTGGATATTATTGGCCACTCCTGTTGACCCTCAGAATGAGTTGGAATCCAGGAAATTAAATCTTTCTTAAACTCGCTGCTTCCTCCAAGAGCACTTTTTGTTCGATATTTCCCCTTGTTCTACAGAAAAGGGAAAGAAAACCGTTTGGATTTAAAGTCTTCAGCTAACAGTGTAGTGACTATTTACATAACCCTATACAGTTTACAACCTTCCCAGAGTGACAAAAGCACATATGACAGATTGATGTCTTTCACTGACGTTCTCCAAGTTTTGGCTGCAGTTGGAGAGTTTAATGCTGCAAGTATATTTAAACTTTGTGCATTTGTTTGACACTAGCTGGATCTGTTGTTCACATATTGTACTCTAAACTGTACAAGAGTTAGTGATGGTAATGGAACATTTGGGGCAGAGCCAAAACCTGCATTCAAAAAAGCGGCACAATAAAAAAATATTTCATTACTGTGCCAGAATTTGAAGGGTGTTTCATCAAAGTGACTTGCACTGATGTAAAAACAACAGCATAATTTCTCAGTCAGCCTCAATGACACCTTGAGGAGGAATATTATGAGATTCATGTCAGAGAAGTCAGGCTCATAAGGTTTGGAACTGATGTGGGAGAAAGGCCAATAATATCACAACGGGTGAAAACCTTTGGGCTCTTACATCTCTTCACATGCTGAGATGGGCCTGTTGTTCAACTCTCCAGTGCTGCCAGCATGTTTGAAGTTCACAATTTATAATGAGGGGATTCTGGAATGCAGCAGAAACTGGAAAGTGAAGAATTGTCCAGCTCTTTGATGCCCGCCAGCTCAGTCCAATGAAGAGCAGAAGAAAACTATCAGTTTTATCGTGATGTTGTAAAAGGGTGAAATTTAAGGTGAGCAAGAATGGGGCTGTGGGGTGCAGGAAGGTGCTATTTATAATGTTGATGTTTAAGGAGGAATTGGGTCTTCTTTCAGTTTTAGTCATGACTGGATATATTTTCCATGCCTTAGGAAAAGCAGCAGTGGAAGTGAGGTAAAGATGATGGAATGGAATGGATGGTCCAAGAAGGGCTGAAATTTTTTTCTGTTAGTTCACCATGGCTCTATCACACACTTATACTTCTGCAGCAGTAGTGGTGGATGGGTGTTACTCTCCTGACATCCACCCACCTCAAACACTAATACCCACATTCCTCATAACCCTAACTCTGGCTGACCCCACCCTGACATTGATATCAGACAGATCTTCCAATCTGAATGGCTGTTTTCTGAAAAATACTCTATGTTTGACCAAATTTCACAGCCATCTGAGGGAAACCTATCATCCCAGATCATTGTCTTCAATAGTATGAGTCCCTCTGTATAAATTCCAGTCTGGACCTGTTGCAATCCCGATTTTGGGCATGCATCTCCCCTTCAATGTTACCTTTGCCAATGTGAACCAATACAGGACATTCTCTATCCAGAGCATACACCAGTAGTGCTGCATTGGCAGAGCCTTCAGCTTTGTCAAGAACCCCTTCTATCCCGTTGACGTTCCATTATCAGGCAGACGTTGCCACAGGTTAAGAACGAGGACTGTTAGACTGGGTAACAGCTGCTTCCCCCAGGGTGGGAGGCTTCTGAATGCCCTGATACCACCCCCTACACACTATTCATGACAACTCCAGTGGCAGTAAAACTATTGTATATTATATAGTATACAACTATATGTTGTATATGCACTGATGTCATCTTGTGCATCTACAGAACATATTTTTTTATTATCTGTTAATATTATTGTGTTTTCTGTGCTGTATGCAATATATGTACAGTACTGTGATTTTCATCTTGGTCCTAGAGAAATGCTGTTTCATTTAACTGTATACATGTATGCAGCTGAATAACAATAAACTTGAAATTTGGGACCAGTTCTGTTGGTTTCAATGGTAGACACAGCATAATTGTACCCTTAAAGCTGGGAGGTCACATTTTTTGTAAACCGGGTCCAGGAAAATACTGGGTGAGATGACAGCAAATTGCAGGAGAATGGATGTAGACTGGCAAGGGAATGATTATTTGTATCTATATTTGAACTGAGATGTGCATTTACTAACAGACTTAAGATTTTTAGGACAGAAGAAATGTACAATAATCTAGAAATAAGGCAATAACCAAAATATGGGCTTAAAACTCAGCTTTGGCTTTGTACTTCAATGCTGCTCAAGATGTCATGATGCCCTAATACTATAACCCTTATTCTGGAATGACTTCAAATTCTGTTGCACAAGCTTGTAAACATTTTCCACCTGCAGACTCTGGCTGTGATCTGCACCAGCATTCTTCATTTTGCCAGACTTAATCTTTTTCCCAAGCTGGATTAGAGATTAAAGGAAGCAAAGGCTTTGAAATGTACCAGTCGTAGTCTGAAACATATTACAATTCTGCATTTGAAGAGTTGAGACATTTCAAAGTGATAAACGCACTATTTGTTTTTATACACAAAAGACTACATAGAAAATTGAGGTTATGTAAAAAGGGCAATATGAAAAATTAATAACTCAAAAGAAATAGCAAGTTTTTGTGCATGTGTGGGAATATAACAAAAGGTCAAAAAGGGAAATATTGGCTGTGAGTTTGTTTTTTTAAGTTTATGCTGACTTTTATAGATATCTGACATTGACTCCTTGAATGTCAGTCTTCATCTGAGCAGATTGGTGTTAATCTCCTGGGGCTCCTTCATTCAGCTGCCTTGACCCTCCAGCAGCTTAACTGGAGATACTGTGTACCAAGATATCACCAGGATAAGACTAGTCAGAAAAGAAATGAACATTTCATTATTATAAATAACTACACAACTTGTAACAAAATCTATCTTGTATTTATACCATGTTATTATTTTTATTAATGTATTCCTATTTGTGCTTATAAAAGACTGGTTTATATGACAAGGCTTCACAAAACCCCACTCACTTTATATTGATAGTCTGTGCAGTCAGTACAAGTCTTCATACCAGGTCTTAGAAGGAGGCTGATATTGCTAGGTACAACAAATGGATATATTGGAACATAAAAACATAGTGGCAAGCCATTTAATCCTTCGAGCCTGTTCCACATTTAGTGTTCTATCTTACCTGTAGCCTGTTAGTGCTTCTTACCACTATCTTTAATTTAAAAAAGAACAAACCTTCTCTTCCTTATTTTATTCAATGGCAGTCCAATACAGTCTTACATTTTTGTTGTTAACTGGATCAACCAAACCTTTAGAACTATTTTTATTCAAAGCTTGATTTACCTCTAACAACTGGTCTGCCATTAATTGCCGTATGCAGAAATTTGTGCTTAATTTCTACAGCAACAAATTGAGAGAGCACCAGAGGGGGGTAGAGGTATTATTGCAGGATTTTGAATTGATATGTTAACAATTCCTCTCCCCCCTACATATGTTGCTCATGCTACTAAATTTCTCCATCAGATAGTTTGCTGCTCTGAATTCTAGTATCTGCAGAATCCTTTGTCTTCCTAACTTCTAGCATCCTTTGTTCCCTTTCTTCGTCACTGATACAATTGGCTATCACTTTGATCTTAGATACTTCAGTCAACAGAAATCATTTCTTTTTCAAATACGCTGCTTCTTCCCTTAATAGCTTGAAACCTTGTATAACCCTGGTTTGTGCAATCTCTTCTCGTAAAGCTGAGTTGAGCTGACTGACAGCCGGTAGTTCTATGGGGACATGAGCCTGGCAACATACCTTTCTGTTTTTGTTATTTCTTAGAATTAGTTTTTCATTGCCTTTGGAGACTGAAGAGAACATTTTTAGAACCCTTTCTCACAGAGTTTTATTTTTAACCTCTTTAAGCTACTGTCAGGAGATTATTGGACAGAGGAGGGTACAGAGCACAGAGGGTTGTGCTTGATGGTTGCACGAAAAGCAACTCACCCCAACAGCTTCTGATTGCTGCACTCCCTCAGGGCTCTACCCAGCTGTTCGCTGAGTAGCCTTTGAACTTCCAGCTCTTGGATCCATCTGCATCCAGTACACTTTGCTCAGCAGTTCTTTGAACTGAGGTCCAGATCAGGCAGACCTCAGTCAAATTTCATGAGAGATCAAAACAAAGCTGAAAATGCTGAATACCATAGCCATAGCAACAACTGTAACCCCCTACTATTTTAGCCCTGTTTGTGTGATTACTTGTACAGATTTAATGCTAAGTATAACGTAAACATTGCTGCTTCCATTTATTGCCACATCCAATGTACCCAGCATACAGTACATAGGTAAGGAAAGCAATTCTTGGTTAGAAAAACACTCACTATTCTTAAAAGGGAAATACAAAACAATTACATAAAACACCAGCAACACACACAAAATGCTGGTGGAACGCATCAGGCCAGGCAGCATCTATAGGAAGAAGTACAGTTGACGTTTCGAGCTGAGACCCTTCGTCAGGACTAACTGAAAGAAAAGTTAGTAAGAGATTTGGAAGTAGGAGGGGGAAATCCAAAATGATAGGAGAAGACAGGAGGGGCTGGGGTGAAGCTAAGAGCAGGAAGGCTGATTGGCAAAAGAGGTACAGAGCTGGAGAAGGGAAAGGATCATGGGACGGGAGGCCTCAGGAGAAAGAAAGGGGGAGGGGAGCACCAGAGGGAGATGGAGAACAGGCAGACACACACACACACACACACACACACACACACACACACACACACACACACACACACACACACACACGCACACACACACACAAAACCACAGATAAATTAACAAATAATAAGGTGCATTTATGACACAAGTTAAAAAGAAGGCAGTATAACACTATTGGCGCTTCATACGTGATACCTGGGTGGTGGCAGGGAGTTCAGTAGTTTTACTGGTGGAAGAAGCTCTTCTTTGGTGTCACACAAATGGCTTTATATTCCATGAGTAATCCCATTCTGCCTTCCTCATTGTGTGGGAAAGCACAGATCTTGTTGACCTGAGAGCTGTCTTATTCCTTGATCTGAAGGCAGCAGCTTGATGTCTCAGGCATGCTTGGATCTCTTCTGTCGGCCATGGCCTTTGATTTGCCCTCACACAGATATGTTGAACAATGGTGATACCCTCGATGTAGCCAGTCACAGATCTCACATATCCATTGATATTAACGCGATGGTCACAGGTAGCCACCTCCCTGAATGTGTTTTAGTCCATGCTTTCAAAACAGTCCCACAATGATGAGATTGCTGCTTCTGGCCAGGTCTTTATCTCCCTTTGAACAGGTTTGACTCGTTTAATTAGTGGGCTGTATGCAGAAGTTAGCAAAACAGATAGGTGGTCAGAGCGTCTGAGATGGGGGTGGCAAGCAGTTTGGTATGCACCACGGATCTGAAACAACATCTAAAATAATCCAGGTCTAGTGCTGAAAGTTTGCTCTCGATTTGACCATTTATTTAGCTATGCTGTACTAGTGAATCTACAACTACACTGGGTAGCACAGCAGCGTAGTAGTTAGTGTAATGCTGTTACAGTGCCAGCAACTGGGGTTCAATTCTGCCACTGACTGTAAGGTGTTTGTATGTTCTGTGTGTGTTTCCTCCCACATTCCAAAGGAATATAGGTTAATTGGTCAGGTGGATGTAACTGGGCAGTGTTGGCTCATTTGGCAGGAAGATCCTGTTGCTGTGCTGTATCTCTAAATTACATAATGGAAATTTAACCTTTTTGTAGAGAGTGGACAAATCCAATCTTGGAACCCTGCCAAGTTCTCCAGTCATCAGCAAACCGGTGGAAGTTGATTTATAGCCTCACTGGTTCCAGTTCAATCCTGCATAGATTTTGCATTTCTCCTTGTGACCCTGTAGGTTTCTGCCAGCTATTCTATTATCACCCACATTGCTAGGACAAGCAGATTGGAATAGACTGTCCCAGTTGGAATGATGTTGCACGCACAATGTAGCTGATACTAACGAGGTGAAGAGGTTAGTGGATTTGACAGAAACGTTAATGTTGGTTATCTTATCCTTCCAATGAATGAAAAGGATTTAGCACATTCAGCATGTACCATTAGAGAAATAGGCCAGATCTTTCTGAAATGAGAATGAACCATTTTAAAAATTATTTTAATGCTTAATGAGATGCATGGAACCATTCTGAATCAGAGAGCTTGATTGGTATTCGCAGAGAAAGCCACACGCTGTCGAGTATCTGAACCTAACGTGGCAAGTTCAGCAGACAAATCTAGCTCATTTTAGAATGGCAGATCACTGAGAATTCATAACACACTCCCTATTCGCTCATTTACACACTTCTCCAGCAAGATCCAGTTATTATGTCAAGCTAACTATGATTCCCATGATTCTCTGTAAATAAGAAGTGATTAGATTCTATAAGTACATTTCATGGATTGTTCCACAATTTACTTCCACTTAATTGATTCTTTTTTTCTCCTTTCTCTGAACATATACTATCACTCACCTTCTCAAAGTGATTGATGTATTACTAGCTACTCTGAGAATTGGAAGCACTGGAGTCTTTGCATTAAGTACAGCTTTATTACTTACGTTCTCCATATACGTCGCACCGTCGTAAAACACCAGCTGACTATCATGTTTGGAAAAGTTGTGCTTCAAAGGACTTTCCTAGAAAATAAGCATTTAACTTTGTTGATCAAAGTCTGGACCACAGTGTGTGAGATTGCTTTCATGTACAAGGAAAAAATATATAACACTCCACTGGATACCCGAGTTTAAAAAGCAAGCTGACCTGAATAGCAGCCAAGCTGCAGCACGAATCCTTGCTGTGCACTCACCATAAGTGTACAACAGATCGCTTCAGTGCTCTTTCAGAAGGGAGGGAGGCAAAAGCCAGGAAATTATAAGGCCTGTATTCAAGTTGACAAAACGATAGAATCCATTTGCTAAGGATGTGGTTTAGGGGTATTTGGCCTTAAAATAGGCCAAAGTCAGCAGGGTTTACTTAAGGGGAAATCTTGTCTGACAAATCTGTTAAAATCTTTGAGAAATACAGGCATGATAGACAAGGGAGAGTCAGTGGATGTTGTTTACTTAGATTTTAAGAAGGCCTTTGATACGACGCTGCACATGAGTCAGTCCCGAGTATTACAGGAAAGATATTAGCATGGACAGAAGAGATACAGAAGGCAAAGAATAGGAATAAAGGAAGTCTTTTCATGTTCACTGCCAATGATTAATGGCGTCCTGGAGGGATTGGTATTGTGTTTGCTACGTTTCATGTTATATGTTAATGATCTGGAAGACAGGTGATTGTAGATGATATAATGTTACACGGAGGGCAGGTAGTGTTGAGGAAGCAGGGAGACTGCAGAAGGATTTGGACAGATTAGGAGAATGGACAAAGAAGTGGCAGATGGAATACAGCACAGGGTCATGCATTTTATTAGAAAGAATAATTTTCTAAATGGGGAGAAATCAGGAGTGCTAAGGAACTTGTAGTCCTGGTACAGGATTCCCTAAAGGTTAACTTGCAGGCTGAGTCAGTTGTAAGGAAGCCAAATGCAATTTTAGCAATCACTTTCACAGGACTAGAATTTAAAAGCAAGTATGTAATGCTGAGGTTTTATAAGGCATTGTCCAGCATGAATTTGAAGTACTGTGAGTAGTTTTGGGCCCATATCTAAGGAGGGATGTGGTGACATTGGAGATGGTCAAGAGGAATTTTATGAGAATGATCCCAGAAATGAAAGGATTAACATATGAGGAACATTTCATTGCTCAGGACCTGTACTCACTGGAGTTTAGAAGAATTGGCGAAGGGGGGGGGGGGGAGGCATTGAAATTTATCAAATATTGAAGGGCCTAGATAGATTTCTTCCAGGTATTCTATTATCACCCACATTGCTAGGACAAGGAGAGTAAGTTTCCTACAGTGGTGAAATCCAGGACCAAAGGGTACAGCCTCAGAGTAGCAAGATCTCCCTCTAAAACAGAGATGAGGAAGAATTTCTTTGGAAAGGGGGTGTGAATCAGTGGAATTTTCTTCCACAGATGGTTGTAGAGGCTAAGTCAATGAGTATATTAAATATGGAGGTGGATAGGTTTTTGTTTAGTAAGGGCATCGAAGGTTACGGGTAGATGGCTGGAGAATGGTTCTGAGAGGGGGAGCACTCTCAATGAGCTGAATAGGCTAATTCTTCTCCCGTGCCTTATGATCATCCTAGTCACTTACTATCCTAAGTGGCCCACCCATACTAGACTATATTTTAGAAGATAAAGTTAAGGATTGTCCATTGCAAATTTAAAAACATATAAATCTAATAGATATTTATGAAAAATAAATAATTCATTATTGATGGCAAGAAAGCATAATTCACCAAGAAAATGTAGTGTTTATGCTGGACTTTGAATACCTTCTGATAAACTGTGACATTTCAGGGGAAAGTAAATTTTTCAGTAATCACTGGATACAAAGATTGTGTGGCAAATTTCTCAAGAAAAGCTATGTATTAGGCCAAACGGTACATGGTTCCAATTGTCATAGCTGATATTCACATTTCACATTTCAGTGAATATTTAACAGATTCTTCATTAGTTGTGAATCTATGGTTGTCAACTCCAGCGAGGAATTGATCATTTAACACTTAGAAAACAGATTTAGTGCAGAGAAAATTCTGATGGAGATTTCAAGTATTAATTTTCCAGTCTATTTAATTTTCATTATGGTCGTTATATAGGTGCTTAGGTGCAAAATTTCCAGAAGACTATATTTACATATTCAATTCATTATTGAATTCATCAAAGCACTGATTCATCACTGCACAGCACAGAAACAGGCTCCTCATCCAATCACATCGAAGTTGACCTTTTTATCCATTTCTTATTTTTGAATCCCTAATATGGGAAAAAGACAATGAATATTTACCCTGTCTATGCCAAAGTAACTGTAACATTCATAGCAATTCAGGAAAAGATTGCAATGTCTACAGTAACTCTTGTTTCTCTTGACACAGCAAATGGATCATAAGTTCTAAAGGTTATGTTTTTGTGTGTCTCTGTCTCCATTCAGCCTTCAGCTTACTTGACATGGTTAAATTTCACCCTCTCTTATCGGCCTTGATAGATGTAGATGCTGACACGTGATGTATATAAGATTCAGGTGGTACCACTTTATGAATTATGTGATCAACTATTCTTTATATTGTGAAGACTGTTTCAGAGACGATGATAAAAGGACATTCCTGGCCTGCTTTTGGGGAGAATCTCTATGTCTTTGAGGAAAAACTTCACAAGAAAACTAGACCTATGGACAAAGAGAGAGAATGTAATATGGAAACAGATGGGGAGTTACCTGGGTTAGCAGAACCAACACGGTAGGCATGACCTCATTTGGCTGTCTTATTCAACTGCTCTTTATCCTAACTCAGGAACTGCCACACTAGTATTTATGGGAAACCATGAGGATCATTTCTGGAGTACAGAGACCAAGAGAGCCCAAGTGACTCTTTTGAGTTATGCCACATTTAACTTTCTAATGCGCAAGGAAAAATTTCTTCCTTGTAGAACTCTTCCACTGTCACCCAACTACTGAAATCTCACAACCCAAACTGAGACATACTCTAAGCCCACAGACGAATGGCACCTTTGGCTTCCTGATCTCTTTTGGCTGGTTGCCAACATTGCAAACGGCAACATAATAAACACTGATGGAAGAACTCATCGAGCTGAGCAGCCTCTGTGGAAGGAGAATGAATCGTACTGACGTGCACTTTCGTCCAGAAATGTTGACAACTTCTTTCCATCCACTCCACCCTAGCCCCTACCCACAGTTGCTGCTCAACCCACTGAGCTCTTCATGAGTCTTTGCTCCAGATTCCAGCGTCTACAGCTCTGAAGCTGATCTAACAATGAAATTCCAGACTTTAACCTTCCAGGGCAGGCCAAAAAGGAGGTGGCCACCCACTCCACACGTAGTGTAGAACACGAGAATTGCTCCAAATCGTAACTACGGGCTCCCAAATCAGACTGAACAATAGTGAGAGATCCATTCCTGGTGGAGTCACAAATATTCCTACTCCCTTACTGAAAGATATAGAATGCAAGCTTTTCTGTCTTTCCTCAGCCATTTCTCAGGATTCTTTAGCAGGGATCAGTCCACCATTAAAAATGTTTAACTTCATTGTTTTTACAAAATTCATGTGGAAATGGGGCTCTTCATAACACCCACTGTTTCCCCTCCCACTCCGGCAAACATTTATTTGAAAGTAAGCTGTTTTTGGAATTGCTCTATTTAATCAAAGTGATTAAAATGAGGCCTTTGTTGATTATTGCTCATTTATTTGTAACAATATTGGGGGCTTCTTGTTTGGGGCATGCAATGATGGAACTAGGTGAGTTTCAATTCCACTAACATGGCTAATTTGTGCCACTGGTATAATTTACAATAAATACAATTTACAATATAGTGGATTGTAAAGGCCAGTCTTCAGAGGCAGCAACAAATACTTCCATGTGAAGTAATTGCTGAACTCAATTAACCAGTCAACGTGAGTAACAACCACACAGTTTCCCATGAGGTGGCGCGGCATGGCAGCAGCGGCCTTTCAGACCTGGTGTTACTTTAATTTAATTTTCTATTTGAAGTTTGAATACACAACTTTTGATTAGGGCACATGGATAACAGAGCGGCTATCTACCATCGCCAGATACTACTACAATACAGAGATCGTCCAAAAACAAACCTTCACAAAGATCTGCTGGCTGAATTACACGACCTCGGCTTGCAGAGGGGAACGGGCCTACAATCCTCAGAGTCGCCTGATGCTGGTAGCCGGTGAAGGAGACGTCACAAGCGGTGTGCGAGGAAGTGGAAGCGAGGCAAGCGGGCAGGGGTCCGTGTCAGGCAAAAAACAAACCCTCGCCGGCTGGCTCTCCTGTCCATTCTGCTCTCCAATGTCCGCTCCCTGGACAATAAATTGGACTACATCCGACTCCAAGGAAATACTTGTTGGGAGTGCAGAGTCTGCTGTGCGCACGATTTTATAGAAACATGGCTCACTGATGGAATTTCGGACACTGCCATTCAGTTAGACGGGCTCGCCTTGCTTCGAGCGGATAGGGACGCAGCTCTCTCCGGTAAGACCCGCTGTGGTGGTGTGTGTATTTACATCACCACAGAATGGTGTAGGAACTCTGTGCTGGTTTCCAGACACTGCTCATCGCTGGTGGAGTTTGTGGCTGTTAGACGCAGACCATTTCATTTGCCACGGGAATTCACCTCTGTCCTTATATTCAGTGTGTACATTCTCCCCAGCGCTAATGTTAAGGAGGAGCCCTGTGAACTGTACGGGGCTATTAGTGAACTGCAGAACCACACCCTGATGGACTATTTATTGTCGCCAGTGATTTTAACCACGCAAACCTTAAGTCAGTGCTCCCCAAATTCCACCAGTATGTGGACTTTGCAACGAGAGGGGAGAATGTGTTGGACCTGGTTTACACAAACATCCCCGACGCGTACCGGGCAGAGCCCCGCCCCCACCTCGGTTACTCAGACCACATCTCTGTTATGCTAATCCCAGCATACAGACCAATTGTCAGGCGCTTCAGACCAGTTCAGAAGCAGGTGAAAACCTGGCCAGCAGGAGCCATCTCTGCTCTTCAAGACTGCTTTGAGGACACTGACTGGCACATGTTCAGGGAGGCTGCAACCGATGGCGACTCTACCAACTTAGAGGAGTACACAGCATCAGTGACCAGCTACATCAGCAAGTGCATTGATGATGTTACTCTGTCCAAGACCATCACTATACGTGCCAACCAGAAGCCATGGATGACCGCAGAGGTGCGTGCGCTGCTGAAGACCCGCAACTCCACCTTCAGAGCAGGGAACAAGGCAGCCCTAACAACAGTGAGGGCCAAACTGTCCCGGGCCATCAGAGGGTGTGGTGAACTATGTGCCTGTCTGGACACGCCCCCTGCTGACTGCTCCTGTGGCTCCTCCCACAGGCCCCTGTATAAAGGCGATCTGAGGCCTGACGCTCGGCCTCAGTCTCCAGGACATAGTATGATGGACACTCACTCCTGGTTCCTTCTTCCAGTCAATAAAAGCCGATATCTCGCCTTACGTCTTAGTGTGAGTTATTGATGGTGCATCAAGTTTATTGACTGGATGGTTTTAAAACATGGAGACCGTGGTGGTCACGACAGGCCAGATCACGACGCCAACCTCCAACGATTTCTCCAAGTGGCCGCAGCTCTGAACCTTACTTATAACAGGGACAAGTGTGTGTTTGGAACCACCCGCCTTGCTATACTTGGGTATGTCGTGGAAAACGGGGTTATTGGCCCTGATCCCGAACGTATGCGCCCCCTGTTAGAACTCCCTCTTCCCACCACCCTCAGACGGTGCCTGGGTTTCTTTTCCTATTACGCCCAATGGGTCCCCCATTACGCAGACAAGGCACGCCCCCTGGTCAAGTCTACCTCGTTTCCCCTCTCTGCTGAGGCCCGCGCGGCCTTCAGCTGCATTAAAGAGGACATTGCCAAAGCTACGATGCATGCGGTGGACGAGACCGCTCCCTTCCAAGTAGAGTGTGACGCCTCCGATTTCGCTCTGGCTGCTACCCTCAATCAGGAAGGCAGACCAGTAGCATTCTTTTCTCACACCCTCCAAGGCTCCGAAATTCGGCAATCCGCGGTGGAGAAAGAAGCCCAGGCCATAGTGGAGGCTGTTAGGCACTGGAGGCACTATCTTGCTGGCAAAAGGTTCACCTTGCTGACCGACCAGCGCTCGGTTGCGTTCCTGTTCAGCAACCAACAGCGGGGCAAAATCAAAAATGATAAGATTTTGCGGTGGAGAATAGAACTCTCTACCTACACCTATGATATCCTGTACCGGCCTGGCAGACTCAATGAGCCCCCTGATGCCCTATCCCAGGGAATGTGTTCTAGCGCACAGCTCGACCAGCTGTACACCCTTCATGCACAACTTTGCCATCCGGGGGTCACCCGATTTTACCATTTTGTGAAAGCTCGGAACCTGCCATACTCCCTGGAGGACCAGGACGATGACCAGGGACTGCCAAATTTGCGCTGAGTGCAACCGCACTTCTACCGTCCTGACACGGCGCAACTTGTCAAGGCCACCCGCCCTTTTGAACGACTGAGTGTTGACTTTAAGGGCCCCCTTCCCTCCACCGACTGCAATGTCTATTTTCTCAGTGTTATCGACGAGTACTCACGGTTCCCCTTTGCCATCCCCTGCCCTGACACCACTGCCACGTCCGTCATAAAAGCCCTGCGCCAGCTTTTCACTCTGTTCGGGTATCCCTGCTATATCCACAGTGATAGAGTGAGTGAGGAGCTGCGCCAGTACTTGCTAGCTAGGGGCATTGCTACCAGTCGGACCACGAGTTATAATCCCCGGGGTAATGGCCAGGTGGAGCGGGAGAATGCCACAGTGTGGAAGGCCACACTTTTAGCCCTTAAGTCAAAAGGGTTGCCGGTCTCTCGATGGCAGGAGGTCCTCCCTGAGGCACTGCACTCTATCCGCTCTCTGTTATGTACGTCCACCAATGCCACCCCTCACGAACGCCTATTCTCTTTTCCCAGGAAGTCTGTCACTGGGACCACTCTACCAGTTTGGCTGACGTCCCCGGGGCCAGTGCTGCTCCGGAAACATGTGAGGAGCAATAAATACTCCCCGCTGGTAGAGAGGGTTCACCTTCTACATGCGAACCCCCAGTATGCTTACGTGGTCTTACCTGATGGGCGGGAGGACACGGTCTCCATCCGCGACCTGGCACCCGCAGGTGCAGCAGACCACTACCCTGAAGGCTCTCCGGTAACTATGAACCCTGCTCCAGAGGTGACACCGTGCTCACCAGGCCCTACACAGACTCCTCACGACACTTGTATACCGGGCGTTTCGTACGCATTTATACCAGGCGCCTCGCACATGCGTGAGGGATCACCGGCGCCTAGTGGGCAGGAACAAGCGCAACCTCCGTCCCCTGTGCAATCACCAATGTTGCCGGCATCCATGCGATCACAGCCGGTGCTACGTAGATCGCAGCGACAGATTCGACCACCTGATAGACTTGACTTGTAAGAAACTTCGCCACATGGGGACTCTTTCAAACAAAGGGGGGGTGAATGTGGTGAACTATGTGCCTGTCTGGACATGCCCCCTGCTGACTGCTCCTGTGGCTCCTCCCACAGGCCCCTGTATAAAGGCGATCTGAGGCCTGACGCTCGGCCTCAGTCTCCAGGACATAGTATGATGGACACTCACTCCTGGTTCCTTCTTCTAGTCAATAAAAGCCGATATCTCGCCTTACGTCTCAGTGTGAGTTATTGATGGTGCATCAGAGGGGCAAAGTCTGCACATGCCCAGCAAATCCACAGTCACTTCCAGGACAGCGGCGACACACAGCACGTGTGGAAGGGCATTCAGGACATCACCAATTACAGGACAACATCACCTGACTGTGCAGGTGTTGCCTCCCTCCCAAATGCGCTGAATAAATTTTACGCTCGGTTTGAGGCGGAAAATGACATGGTGGCGAGGAAGTCCACCCCTCCTGCAAATGACCAGGTGCTGTGTCTCACCATGGCCAATGTGAGAAGAACCCTGAGCAGGGTCAGCCCACGGAAGGCTGCTGGACCAGACAACATCCCTGGTAGAGTGCTCAGAGGATGTGCAGACCAGCTAGCAGATGTTCTCACTGACATCTTCAACATCTCCCTGAGCAGCGCCACCGTTCCAACGTGCTTCAAGGAAGCCACCATCGTCCCCATGCCGAAGAAGTCTTCAGTGTCCTGCCTAAATGACTACCATCCCATTGCACTCACATCCATCATCATGAAGTGTTTCGAGAGGCTCGTCATGAGGCATATCAAGACCCTGCTGCCCCCCTCACTGGACCCCCTGTAGAATGCATACCGTCCCAACCGCTCAACAGACGATGCCATTACCATCACCCTCCACCTGGCCCTAACCCACCTGGACAAAAAAGACACATACGTTCGGATGCTGTTCATAGACTTCAGTTCAGCATTCAACACAATCATCCCTCAGAAACTGATTGGAAAGCTGAGCCTACTGGGCCTGAACACCTCCCTCTGCAACTGGATCCTAGACTTCCTGACTGGGAGACCTCAATCAGTCCGGATCAGAGGCAGCATCTCCAACACCATCACGCTGAGCACGGGGGCTCCCCAGGGCTGCGTGCTCAGTCCACTGCTGTTCACTCTGCTGACCCACGACTGTGCTGGAACACACAGCTCGAACCACATCATCAAGTTCGCCGATGACATGACTATGTCTCATCAGGAAGAATGACGAGTCAGCTTACAGAGAGGAGGTGCAGCGGCTAACAGACTGGTGCAGAGCCAACAACCTGTTTCTGAATGTGAACAAAACAAAAGAGATGGTTGTTGACTTCAGGAGGGCACGGAGCAACCACTCCCCGCTGAACATCGACAGCTCCTTGGTAGAGATCGTAAAGAGCACCAAATTTCTTGGTGTTCACCTGGCGGAGAATCTCACCTGGTCCCTCAACACCAGCTTTATAGCAAAGAAAGCCCAGCAGTGTCTCTACTTTCTGTGAAGGCTGAGAAAAGTTCATTTCCCACCCCCCCCACCATCCTCACCACATTCTACAGGGGCTGTATTGAGAGCATCCTGAGCAGCTGCACCACTGCCTGGTTCGGAAATTGCACCATCTCGGATCGCAAGACCCTGCAGCGTATAGTGAGGTCAGCTGAGGTGATCATCAGGGTCTCTCTTCCCGCCATCACGGACATTTACACTACACGCTGCATCCGCAAAGGAAACAGCATTATGAAGGACCCCATGCAACCCTCATACAATCTCTTCTCCCTCCTGCCATCTGGGAAAAGGCTCCGCAGCATTCGGGCTCTCACGACCAGACTATGTAACAGTTTCTTCCCCCAAGCTATCAGACTCCTCAATACCTGAAGCCTGGACTGACACCTTGCCCTAATGTCCTGTTTATTATTTATTGTAATGCCTGCACTGTTTTGTGCACTATGCAGTCCTGGATAGGTCTGTAGTCTGGTATAGTTGTGTTTTTTTTCTCTCTCTCTGTTTTTTACATAGTTCCGTCTAGTTTTTGTATTGTGTCATGTAACACCATGGTCCTGAAAACATCATTTCATTTTTACTGTGCACTGTACCAGCAGTTATGATCGAAATGACAATAAAATTGACTTGACTTATTAATCAGTGGATAATTAGAAAAAAAAAGGCCCCCACAAAACAAGAGGAAAGAAGTGGTGCTACAGCTCTTAAGTTGACTTAACCCCTGTTATCTTACAGATTGTTTTACCAATGAGTACTTACTGATGTTTTGCATATAGTTTACCTGAAAAGTTTCTTCAAATTATTCTTGTTTTAGATTAATCAACATTTCAAAATTCTTCAATACATGAACAAAAATTTATTTAGTCTGTTAAACCAAAGACTTTTTTATCTACTATACAGTATGATAAATTCCTGACAATTTCTGAAGTTTAAATTTTCCAGCATGTGATGTTTGAAGTTGTAATATGCTGAGCTGATTTCTTCAGTGGTTTGATCAAGGCATGACTATGCAAACGCACGGTCGTCAGCCAGTTAGAACAGCGAGAAGAGTTTAAAAGGAGACACCTTATAGAGCGGGTGTCAGAGTAGAGGGAGCGAGAGTAGGAAGGCTTTGGCTCAACGGGGCTTCGGTGTTAACGGGTCGAGGCGAGGTCGGATGCCTGTGTAGAATACAAACAGGAAGTATGTGTGTGAGGCTGGTGTTCTGTGCTTGGTGTCAGATGTGGGAAGTCCTGGAATCTCCCAGCCTCTTGGACGGCCACATCTGTGCCAGGTGTGTCAAACTGCAGCTCCTTAGGGACCATGTTAGGGAACTGGAGATGCAGCTCGGTGACCTTTATCTGGTCAGGGAGAGTGAGGAGGTGATAGAGAGGAGCCATAGGCAAGTAGTCACACTGGGGACTCGGGAGACAGTCAACGTGGGTAACAGTCAGGAGAGGGAAGGACAGGAGTCAGATGCTTAGAGAGCACCCCTGTGCCTGTCCCCCTTCACAATAAGTACTCCTGTCTGAGCATTGTTGGGAAGTGCAGGCCTACCTGGGGGAAGCAACAGTGGCCGTGCCTCTGGCACAGTCTGGCCCTGTGTCTCAGAAGGGTAGGGAAAGGAAGAGGATGGCAGCAGTGATAGGGGACTCGATAGTTAGAGGGTCAGACAGACGATTCTGTGGACGCAGGAAAGAAACTCGAATAGTAGTTTGCCTCCCAGGTGCCAGGGTCCAGGATGTTTCAGATCACGTCCAAGATATCCTGCAGTGGGAGGGAGAACAGCCAGAGGTCGTGGTACATATTGGTACTGTTACAAAGGCTGAACAACTCTGATGGGCAGAAGGGTGCAGAGTCACCCATGCCCCCACCCCTTTTGGAGAATCACAAATCACTACTATTTTGATGCTGTTATCGAGGAAGTAAGAGAGACAAAGGAAATCTGCCAGAGGGCAGTTGTTGGTGATAACAGCTCATGAAAGTTAATGAGAGAGAGACACAGCTAAAAGGTACCCCATGGTGGAATGGCTCCTACTAACAAAAGTAGGTTTACCATTGATTACTGCTATTGTCTTTTGGAGAAGGATTGTTTACTTGGTACTGTTCTATTCATTGAAACCCCTCAGGGGACAACCAGAGTGGGCTGGTTTGATGGGTTACATCATCCCAACCTGATTGACACCTGAGACCCCGTGAGTGGGGATAAAAGTGGGGTCTGAGGCAACACCCCTCAGACGCACCAGGAGAAACCAGTGAGCATCAGAACCCCCACGAGACAGGGTGGGAGACCGGAGACTGAACGAAGGGTCGGTAAATTTTAACTCACAGCGTTTTGTAGCGAGGCCGGTGGAGGCTTGTGTGTGTGTCCACCCTTGCCTGGGTGACAAGTCCACCACGGAAGAACGGTCTAGCTAAAGGATGGAGGGGTCATGCCTGAATGGCCACAACAACAACGCATCGACGGATCAAAATCATAAAGGAAGGTTGGCAAGATAAAAGCTGTTACCGTTTGCACTTTCTTTCTCTCTCTCCAACAATTGAAACACCACAACCAACAACTACCGCAGCCTGCATGAACTAAACTGAACTTTATATTTCCATCTGACACTTCATTATCCCCTAGACAACGATAGAGCTTGTTTATTAGTGATTATTATTATATCCGTACTTTTAGGTTTAGTATTGCTAACGTATGTTCTCTGTATATTCGCATTGATATTATTTTGTATATTTTTGCTAATAAATATTGTTGAAAATAGTATCACCAGACTCCAAAGGACACTTCTATCTTTGCTGGTAAGACACCCAGTTACGGGGTACGCAACAGTACCAATGACATAGGTAGGACAAGGGAAGAGGTTCTGAAAACAGACTACAGGGAAGGAAGTTGAGAAGCAGGACCTTAAAGTTAGTAATGTCGGGAAAGATGTGTCTATTTTAACGCAAGGAGTATTATGAACAAAACCGATTAGCTTAAAGCATGGGTCAGTACTTGGAGATCTGACATTGTGGCCATTACAGAGACTTGGATGGCTCAGGGGCAGGAATGGTTACTTCAAGAGCCAGGTTTCAGATGTTTCAGAAAGGACAGGGAGGGAGGCAAAAGAGGTGGGGGTGTGGCACTGTTCATCAGAGATGGTGTCATGGCTGCAGGAAAGTAGGAAGTTATGGAGGGATTTTCTACGGACTCTCTACGGGTAGAAGTTATGAACAGGAAGGGGTCAATAACTCTACTGGGTGTTTTTTATAGACCTCTCAATAGTAACAGGGATATCGAGGAACAGATAGGGAGACAGATTCTGGAAAGGTGTAATAATAACAGGATTGTCGTGGTGGGAGATTTTAATTTCCCAAATATTGATTGGTATCTCCCTAGAGCAAGGGGTTTAGATGGGGTGGAGTTTGTTAGGTGTGTTAAGGAAGGTTTCCTGACACAATATATAGATACGCCTACAAGAGGAGAGGCTGTACTTGATCTAGTATTGGGAAATGAACCTGGTTGGGTGTCAGATCTCTCAGTGGAAGAGCATTCTATCCCCTTTTCCATGGCATTGGAGAGGGTTAGGACAGACATGTTAGGAAAGCGTTTAATTGATATGAGGCTATCAGACAGGAACTTGGAAGCATACATTGGGAACAGATGTTCTCAGGAAAACATACGGAAGAAATGTGGCATATGTTCATGGGATATTTGCACGGAGTTCTGCATAGGTATGTTCCAATGAGACAGGGAAAGGATGGTAGGGTACAGGAACTGCGGTGTACAAAGGCTGTAATAAACCTAGTCAGGAAGAAAAGAAAAGCTTACAAAAGGTTCAGAGAGGTAGGTAATGTTAAACATCTAGAACATTATAAGGCTAACAGGAAGGAGCTTAGGAATGAAATTAGGAGAGCCAAAAGGGGCCATGAGAAGGCCTTGGCAAACAGAATTAAGGAAAACCCCAAGGCATTCTACAAGTATGTGAAGAGCAAGAGGATAAGACATGAGAGAATAGGACCAATCAAGTGTGACAGTGGAAAATCGTGTATGGAACTGGAGGAGATAGCAGAGGTATTTAATGAATACTTTGCTTCAGTATTCACTATGGAAAAGGATCTTGGTGATTGTAGATATGACTTACAGCAGACTGAAAAGCTTGAGCTTGTAGATATTAAGAAACAGGATGAGCTGGAGCTTTCAGAAAGACGAGGTGGACCAGATGAGATGTACTCCAGGCTACTGTGGGAGGTGAGGGAGAAAATTGCTGAGCCACTGGCAATGATCTTTGCATCATCAGTGTGAACGGGAGAGGTTCCAGAGGAATGGTGGGTTGCATATGTTGTTCCCTAATTCAAGAAAGGGAGTAGAGATATCCAGGAAATTATAGACCAGTGAATTTTACTTCAGTGGTTGGTAAGTTGATAGAAAAGACACTGAGAGCTGGGATTTATGAACATTTGGAGAGACATAATATGATTAGGAATAGTCAGCATGGTTTTGTCAAAGGCAGATCATGCCTTACAAGCCTGATTGAAGTTTTTGAGGATGTGGCTAAACACATTGATGGAGGTAGCACAGTAGATGTATTGTATATAGATTTCAGGAAGGCATTTGATAAGGTACCCCATGCAAGGCTCATTGAGAAAGTAAGGGGGCATGGGATCCAAGAGGACATTGCTTTGTGGATCCAGAACTAGCTTGCCCACAGAAGGCAAAGAGTGGTTTTAGACGGGTCATATTCTGCATGGAGGTTAATCACCTCCAAGTGCCTCGGGGATCTGTTCTGGGACCCCTTCTCTTCGTGATTTTTATAAATGACCCGGATGAGGAAGTAGAAGGATGGGTTAGTGAATTTCCTGATGACGCAAAGGTTGGGGGTGTTGTGGATAGTGTGAAGGGCTGTCAGAGGTTACAGCAGAACATCGATAGGATACAAAACTGGGCTGAGGAGTGACAGATGGCGTTCAACCGAGATAAGTGTGAAGTGGTTCATTTCGGTAGGTCAAATATGATGGTAGAATGTTTGTAGTATTAATGATAAGACTCTTGGCAGTGTGGAGGATCAGAGGGATCTTCAGGTCCGAGTCCACAGGGCACACAAAGCTGCCTCACAGGTTGACTCTGTGGTTAAGAAGGCATGAGGTGGAATTGAGTTTAAGAGTCAAGAGGTAATGTTGCTGCTGTATAGGACCCTGGTCAGACCCCACTTGGAGTACTGTGCTCTGTTCTGGTCACCTCACTACAGGAAGGATGTGGAAACTATGGAAAGGGTGCAGAGGAGATTTACCAGGCTGTTGCATGGATTGGGTGCATGCTTTATGAGAATAGGTTGAGTGATCTCTCTCTGGAGCGACGGAGGATGAGAGGTGACCTGATAGAGGTGTATAAGATGATGAGAGGTGTGGAGGTGTGGATAGTCAGAGGCTTTTTCCCAGGGCTGAAATGGCTAGCACAAGAGGGCATAGTTTTAAGGTGCTTGGAAGTAGGTACAGAGGAAATGTCAGGGGTAAGTTTTTTTTTTGTTTTTTTTTAATGCAGAGAGTGGTCAGTGTGTGGAACAGGCTGCCGGTAATGGTGGTGGAGGCAGATGCAATAGGGTCTTTTAAGAGGCTCCTGAATAGGTACATGGATCTTAGAAAAACAGAGGGCTATGGGTATCCCTAGGTAATTTCTAAGTTAAGGACATGTTTGGCACAGCTTTGTGGGCCGAAGGGCCTGTAATGTGCTGTAGGTTTTCTATGTTTCTATGTTAAGCTCTAGATACAAGGTCAAAACCTTCCTTTTTCATTTTTTTTTAATTTTTACAGCCACCAGTTGATACCATTTACCTTTATCAAAGAATTTCATAAAATTAAATTCTTCTGCTTGGAAATTTAGTTGATTAATTTTACACTGATTTTCAGACCAAGAAGAGCAATTAAGAATGACAATTTTAATTATATATAGCAATTTTATCATTATAAAATTAAAATAGTCTTATGTAAGATTAATTGAACAACATATGACATCAACCACATGAGACGTTACTCCAAAAGCTGAGTATTAGAGAATAAACACAAGAGCTTCTGCCAACGCTGGAAATTCAGAGCAACACACACAAAACATTGGTCAGACATCATCTATGAAAACGAATAAACAGTCGATGTTTCAGGCAGAGACCCTTCATCAGGACTGGAAAGGAAGGGGTAGAAGCCACAATCATATTAGTGCATACAATGCATTGACACCAGGAGTTAGATGAGACTCTAATGACAGAGAATGGCAGTGAAATTAGTTTTAAATTTTCTCTGCAAAAAAACACTGTAAGAGGTGTATAATCTTCCAGCAGAGAAATCAACTCTTCGACAACCACATCCATGTTCACCTTTTTTTTATCCATCTACACTAATTCCATTTGCCTGCATAAGACCACATCCACCCAAGTCTTATTTATATACAGTAAATGTTTGTCTAAATACTTCTTAAGTTTGGTAATTGCATCTGATTCTCTTCTGGCAAGTAAGTTTTTCATTACACTGGTGTATATAACAATAAACTTGACTTTGACAGTGCATTCCATATATCCACCACCCCCAGTATCTTTTCTATGTTGGGCTCAACTCCCCCATTGTACCAGTTTTCCTTAACTCTCGATTCCTCAAATGAAAACATAAAATCTCTCTTCAATTGAAACGTTTTTCTTTGAAACAGTAGTGCAATTCACAATAAGGTGGGAGACTATATGTTACTCTTATCCTCATTAGAACATAGCACAGGAACAAGCCCATATGTCAATGGAGTTGTGGCAAACTATTTAAACGCATACCGTTATCCCTCCTGCCTCCACAATGTCCATATTCATTCATTCTGTGCACATTTATGTGCCTAGCAAAGAGCCGTTTAAATGCCTCTATTATATTTACCTACATCATCAGCTCTGGCAGTGTATTCAGGCACCCACAACCTTCTGTGTAAAAAAAAAACTTGCTTTCTTTGAATTTACCACCTTTTGCCTTAAGTGCATGCTTTCTAATATTAGGCATTTTGCCCCTAGAAAGGAAAGACACCGGCTACCACAGAGGCTGCTCAACTATGAGTTCTTCCAGCAGCGTTCACTTTGTTGCAGCTTGTAATGTTGGCAACCAGCCAAAACAGATCAGGAGGCCAAAGGCACTGGTAGTTTGTGGGCTTCGAGTATGTCTCAGTCTCAGATAGGTGGGTGGCAGTGGAAGTGCTTGAAACAGTGGAGATCTCAGTCTGTCAACCTCTCCTTATAACACAGGGCCACTAATCCAGGCAGCATCCTGGTAAAGCTGTGCTGCATCATCTCCAAAACCTTCATTTCCTTCCGATAGCTGGGTGACCAGAAATGAAAACTGCTACACAACTTTCTGACTGGTGAAATCAATGCCTGGACTAATAAAGGCAAGCATGCTGTACAAAATAAACAGACACATAGACAGAGAGACAGGCAGATAATGGGGATCACCAGCAAACTCACAGAGATTTCAGCAATTAAAATAAAACTAAAGATTTATTACAGAAATTAACAAGAAAGAAACAAACTAGCAAGAGCTCAGAAAAACTACAAATCTTGACATACTGAAAGCACTCCCAATACACTGAAGAACTTGGTGTGAGCTTCACCCATCAAGGAACCACAATGACTGAGCAAGGAGGGGTTGAAATCCACGTAGGAACACCAAACTTTGAAAATAATATGCTAATTAAATTATCCTAAATTAAAGAAAAGTGTTAAATACAAAGAGCTTAATTTAGCAATCCCCAAGATCCCAAACAAGACAGTTGCAAAACAGCATGAAAAAACAACATCTGGTGCAAATACAAACAATTGAACACAGAAGGTGAACAACCCAAGGAGGAAGCATATGCAGGAGGTGACACCAAGAAAAGAAATGTCCGCATTCTAACTGACAAAAGCATCTTTTTTAAAAAAACGACCCCTGGTCGTGACATAGGGCATAAATTTCAGAGTTTATACCTCAGCAGCTTTAAAAGCGAAGCTTGTTTTACTGTGGTAGACAATAGGGACCAGGACTGGTGGAATGCAGATATGGTGGGGTGACACAGGGCTGCAGGAAGCTACCAATATAGTAAGGGTTGAGGCTGTGAAGAGATTTGAAAGCTGGACTGTTCCTTACCAGACTGCCAAACTGTGATGGGTGAACGTGGTTCAGCGCAATTTGGGCAGCAGAATAATTAGAACATTCATAAATTAGAAGCCAATGGGATGGTACAATCCCCATTTCCAATTCAGTGGCGGGATCCATTGGGTAAATATGTTCAATACGAAATGTTTACACTCACCCGAAGTCGCTTTAATAGTTTCTCGGGAGGGTGAGGCTTGGCCTGCAGTCTGTATTCTTGAAATATATCATTTCTCGATTTACTGCGAGCATGTCCATGGTATCCAGTCGGAAACTTGAGAGAAGGGAGAGGATCATTGTATAGATGAATGCCGGGCAATGCTTTCTTATGCAGAATGGAATCGTTGCTTTATGAAGTTCCAAACCAAGTTCCTTACCCAAGATCCAGTGATAGCCTCAGCCATGGGCTTCCTTATCTGTGACTGGATTTCCTTAGAGCCGGCGTCGAGCTTGTGTTGACGCCTTTCCTCGACTGTTTATCTCGTTGCTAAACTACGCATTTGAGGGCGTGGTCGATTGGGATATGTTAGCAAAATACAAACCGCACTGCTAAACTACAAGAATTGTCCTCAATGCAGAACGGTAACCTAACAGTCCTTCGAGAAATCCTGTGAATAAAGTAGCGATTGGCCGCCCTAACCAAACATTCTAAGTAAATTAAACTCAATGGGACAGATTTTGTAAGATGTAGGACGTAACTCTATTTCTCCTCTACAATGGCTAGTTAAGACTGCCCAGATCATCACGGGCATCAGCCTACCAGCCATCAAGGACATATACAGAAAGATGCCGAGAAAAGACCAGTAACATAACAAAGGATTCCACCCACCTGCTCATAGACTGTTGGTCAGGGAAGGGGCTACGTAGCACCCTCGCCAGGACCACTACACTCAATACTGTAATATCTAATTCCCCCAGGCTGTTAGGTTGATTAACATCTCCAGCCATTAATCTACCCCACCTCACTACTTTATCATCCCCTGTCAGTCACCTTATGTACGGGTACTCCTGTGCCAACCGTTAATTTATGTTCAAACAATTAGTCCATAAGCCAATCTTATGTACAATACTTATATTTATTATTTTTTTATTATTGTGTTTTGTTGCTGCATCGGATCTGGAGCAACAATCATTTTGTTCTCCTTTACTCTTCCGTACTGAAGAATGATGATAAACAATCTTGAAATTAAGCATTAAGGACAAAAGATAGAACGCGAGAAAAAAAATAAGACTGTGTAATGACAATAGTGAATTCAAAGCGTCCCGAAAGATGATACAAACAGAATAGACAAGAAACCGAGAGCTGGGAGTGAAGAGCGAGGCGAGTTTTCATATTTGTGGCCTCAGCGCTTCATTCAAGCCTTCAATATATCTCCCCGAGTCAGACGGAATTAAAGGTCAGATGATTCTAATCGGAGCATAGTGTGCTATTTCACTCACAAGTCAAATTCTATCTTAAGGGTTCATCTTAAAACTGCACTGAATAATGGAGCCATGCTGTTCTGGATCCTCAGGAAACAACAGATACAAGAGACTTGAGAGATTGTAAACAATTGTAAACTGCAGCCGCTGGAGCAACACACACAAAATGCTGGAGGAACTCCGGTCAGGCAGCATCTGTGGAAATGAATAAACAGTCGATGTTTTGCGCCGAGACCCTTCTTCAGGAGTGGAAAGAATGGGAGATTGTAGGTGCTGGGAATCCTGGAACAGAAACACACTACTCTGAGAGGGGAATCGGACAGTTAACGTTTTGCATCGGGACCTTGTGTCGAAGCGAAATGCCGACTGTCCGTTTCCCTCCACAAATGCTGTTTGATCTGCCGAGTTCCTCCAGCGCTTTGGGTGTGCTAAGTTTGTGGATGGCTAGATGCACAATACCTTCTCCAAAGCTCTAAACTTGCTGGGGGAAACAGAAAAGGAGAGAATAGTCGGGAGCATCACTTCGGGAAGGCAATGCTAACTTGAAAAATTGATCTTTGAAGCAGAGCACGATTTCCATATTAAAGAACAAATCTGAGATAAGGCCGTAAGACATAGGCCATTCAGCCCATCGAGATGACAACTATAATCGACTAAATCCTTCCACATCAGCAAAAAAAGACCCAAAAAGATATTTAATTACGTCTTCAATCGTTGTCATACGTCAGCATCTTTTGTATAGATAAAAGAGAAATGCATGTATATCAATCATCTTGTTCCAACAAGAATTATTAATTCACGGAATATGCACATGGAATTGGATAAATTGATAGTAGATAATCTCTCAAATTAAATAATTCATTCATGCAAAATTTAGTGCAGGTTGACAGCAATTTATTGGAAAAATAGACTGCTTGCACAGATGGTAAATTAGAAAACATTTTTTTAGTGGACATCAGGAAAACTAACAGATTTTACGCACTCAGAAGGGATAACGCTGTCAGTCACAACGATGACGCATGCGCGCTTTTTCAGGGGCAAAGTTGTGGTTCCCGCCTTCCCGGGGCCGGGCCTCTGTTACCGGGGTGGTGGTGGTGTCGCTTTTAGGAAGAGCTGTAGGTAAATTATTAAGGGATTTTAAAAGAATCTGCTTACAGATTGGAAAAGGGACACTTAAGAAAGGTAGAAATGCGAGGAGGAGGTAAAGTTGCGAGTCTGGTGGATGGGGGAATTACCTCAGGGCACCATCTTTCTGCAAACATTGCTCTGGTGCGTCGCCTTGCAATCAAAGTTAGTGGCCAAGAACGAGACCGTTTCTCCCGAGAGATGAGACACGCGTGTCGGGCCCCAGCTCCCGGGATGGGGTGAGAGGGGGGAGGCAGCCGGCCATCTGTCAGCACATGGGGCAGGGGCCTGCAGCCGCTCGCACTGCCCGCATCGGCCCGGGCCAAGGCAGCTCCTCCCACAGACCGAATTGGACCGTCCGGCTGGTGGTCAAGAGCGCTGCTGGAAATGCAGACATCTGGGACAGGAATAAACTTGGTAGGACGCAGCGGCACAGGCAGCATTCGTGGAAGAAAATAGACAATTGACGTTTCGGGCCGAGACCCTTCATCAGGACTGAAAGAGTAGAGAGGACATAGCCAATATAAAGGGAGGATGAGAAACTGGTAAACGATAGATGGCGGTGCTCTGCATGGTACTAGTGTACAAGTAAGATGAAGAATGGCATGAAATACGAGTTTGATTTTTTAATTGATAGACACATGCACTTAGTCAGGCACCATCAATGAAAATGAATAAACAGTGAACATTTTGGGCCGAAACGTCAACTGTTTATTTATTTCCTTAGATGCTGCCTGACCAGCTGAGTTCCGTCAGCATGTGTTGTTCTGGATTTCTAGTATCTTTGCAATCTGTTGTATTTATATTAAACTAGATGCTGGTTTAACAGCTCTTTGGAAAATGCAGCATTCCAGTAGTAGTGCACTGGAGTGTCAATCTGTTTTAAAAAAAATTATTCATTTTTTATTTATTTAGAGATACAGTACAGTAAAAGGCCCTTCTGCCCCAATGGGTCTTCGCTGCCCATGCACATCCAACTGACCAATTAACTTAATTTGGAATGTGGGAAGAAACTGGAGCACCTGGCAGAACCAGCTCAGTCACAGGGAAAACATTAAAAACTTCTCACAGACAACGGCAGGAATTAAATCAGGGTTGCTGGCACTATAATAGTGTTATGCTAACTGCTATGCTACCATGCCAATTCACTTTTTGCTCTTAGGTTATTAGAGTGGGACTCAAGCACCTACTGGCACATTAGCAAACACCAAGAAAGTGAACTCATTATGATCAGTATTTTGAGATAGTGTGGGCATGAGGTTTTTTTGGCTCAAGGTGTGCATCACTTTGTTGAAATACATTTATTTGAATTGAATTTACTTTATTTCTTACATCCTTCACGAGGAGTAAAAATCTTTATGTTATGTCTCCCTCTAACTGTGCAATCTCAGTAATTTATGATAAATAGACCAGTCAATGTAACATAGAAATACACTCAAGTCAGCGTGAGTTAATCAGTTTGATGGCCTGGTGGAACAAGCTGACTCAGAGCCTGTTGATCCTGGCTTTTATGCTGCGGTACCGTTTCCTGGATGGTAGCAACTGGAACAGTTTGAGGTTGGGGTGACTTGGGTCCCCAATGATATTTCGGGCCCTTTTTACACACCTGTCTTTGTAAATGTCCTGAGTCAAGGGAAGTTCACAACTACAGATGCATTTGGGGTGATCACACCACTTTCTGCAGAATCCTGCGATTAAGGGAGGTACAGTTCCCATACCAGGGTGCAGTCAGGATACTCTCAATCGTGCCCCTGTAGAAAGTTCTTAGGATTTGGGGGCCCATACCAAACTTCCTCAGCCATCTGAGTTGAAAGAGGCGCTGTTATGTCTTTTTCACCAAACAGCTGGTGTGTACAGACCACGAGGTCTTCCGTGATGTGGATACCCTAAAGCCGTTTAACCTCTCAACCCCAGTCCATTGATGTAAATAGGGGTTAGCCTGTCTCCATTCCTTCTGTAATCCACAGCCAGCTCCTTTGTTTTTCTGACATTGAGGGAAGGCTTGTTTTCTTGACACCACTGTTCAGAGAGATAACTTCTTCCTTGTAGGCCACCTCATTATTGTTTGAGATTAGGCCAATTAATGTAGTGTCATCAGCATATTTAATTAGCAGATAATAACACTGGCAAGTTTCATCTTTCACCTGAGCAACTCTGGGGAGAAATTAAGCTTTTTAATCATAGGAAGAGGGCATTTGGATAATATGTACCCCTAAATGTACACTAACAAACAACATAAATGGAGGTTTGAGAACAAATCATTTATTCTAGGTCAGAAAATGTTGTCTCACATAAAGAAATGAAAGTGACTTTCTCTACAGGTTGAAATATTACATCAATCTGCACAAAAACTGGAGAAAATATGAAAGAATAGTGATTAAAATATAAATTAAGATTTTTGAGCGGTTGAAGGATGATGGGCAATTGCTGGTATTTAAAATTTGTGACCAAAGAAATTAATATAAAAGGATTAAAGTCTAAATTTCTGTCAGAATGTATCCAGTTATAGGTGTGTATATTTTAAGTTTTATCCATTTTGTATATATACATCACCAATTTTCCTTGGAGGAGAAAGATTTAGAAAATGTAAAACTATTAATGCACATTTATTGTTATTTTATAGTAGATTGTATTAAAATTGTTTGAGAATATAAATTACATAATATATTTCAGCTAAAGGGATAAATTTATAGGTAGTGATAGATTCATTAGATGACACAATGTGAGATTGACTTGCAACAGTTTCCCACCTCATTTTCATGATTATTGGACATAGCGCATGCAGCAATGTTCTTTGCACATTAGGTGCCTATTCATGATGTGCACTTTTCTGAATGGCTGTTGTCAAATGAAACCTATTTACTGCTGATTGAAATCAGCCTGGAGTGCTGCAAGGGAAGAAACTTGTTGCATTAAACAGTTGTTGGCAATCATTTCAAAGCTTTTAGAAACTTTCTAGAAGCTATGACAGAATAGAGCAGAGAGTAGCTGCTTTGATTTTCTGATCAAAATCGGAAGGAGGGTATTTAAAATCAATGTCAAATATAATTCTGAAATGCGATAAGGAATTTGTTAATGTTAACTAACTCAGAAGCATGGTGAAGATAATTGAAAATGTCACCAGATACTTCATCTGAATAACGGTGCTACTTGCCTTACTTATTGGTGCATGCTGGATTCTCCCCAACTTGTCTAAGAGTAGCAGTACTACCCAAGATCTATTTAAGAATTACTCTCTCAATTACATCTATGTCTCAGAGTTTTTTATTTATTTAGTTATTGAGATACAGCATGGAATAGAGTCATGTCGTCCAGCAATATCCTGATTTAATCCTAGCCTAATGAAATAATTTACAACGACCAATAACCTATCACCCATTACGTCCTTGGACAGTAGGGGGAAACCGGAGCACCTGGAGGAAACCCATGTGATTATGAGGAGAATGTACACCCTCTTTACAGACGGCGGTGGGAATTGAACCCTGGTTACCTGTACTGTGGAGTGGTGTGCTAACCACTACACTATTGTGCTGTCCAACATGCTTATGTGTTTCCACATACTTGTATGTTCAACCATGAAGTTCAAATCATATACATTGTAGGGTACCTCACACTGAAGGTGGTAGAAATTCTCCACAAGCAACAGTAGACTGATGTATCAATATCAAGTCCATCAGAATAGTTGTTTAAAAGATAGAGTGCTGCACATCATGTTGGTCATACAGAAACATGGCCAGCAGCAGTACAGCTTCCATGGCCAGTCATTGTACGGAGAACATTGATGTTGACCGTTTATTCCTGTCTAATCTGCCATCGCATCTCCCACTTCCTCATCACTGAATATTTTTCTAATTTAGAAGATGATGTGGACATACTTTCCCCTTTCTACCCATCATAACATATCTTTGGGCCTTCCCTCTTTTGGCTGGAGATGAACTCCCATGTGGACCTGTTTTGTTCTCTGAATAACAAGAGCCAAGAAGAAGGATCATGGTTTGATCTGTTATTTATATCCTACCCTTTCCGATGCCAACAAATGGTTTATCATACTGGATAGTTAAGATTAAGGTCTGGTTTTGGTGAGTGACTGGCTACAAATGGGATGCAGGTAGAAAAGCTCCAAGATCCTAGGGGCCAAAGTCACATATAAGTTCAATCCAGAGAGCTCAGGTGAAGAATGATGGGGAAGCTCATAGATAAAACCTGTTGGACATATTACATCAAAATGTTGTGGATTTGATAGGACTGCCTGATGGGTAATGAAGTGCCTACCTTGGATTTTACAGTGGAGCCATACAGATTCTACATGTTTGCAGGATAAATCTGGACAGTATTTCACATAATAGTGTTGTAAATCTGCTGGAAGAGCTTGCCTGGTGTCCAGTACTGTAGTTAGAATGGTGTAAGGTCCTGTAGCTTTTGCTTTATCAAGTGCCCTCAGCGGTTTCTTCATTTCACATAGAAGGAGTCGAAAAGACTAGAAACTGACTTGTCTAATAATTGGGATTACAGGGGGTTGTCAAGCATGTCACAGTTATGGCTAGACTTCATAATACTGCAAGTTTAAGAAACAGGAATGTTAACAGAAGTGTTAAACAGTCAACTGGTAACCAAATCTTTAATTGCTATGAGAAAGCGGAATCTAATGGTACTAGATTGAAATGTGTTTCCTATTACATTATATTTCCAAGTTTAATATAAATTACACTACTTTTGAGATTCATTTTCATGCAGGTATTTTCAGGAAAATAGAAATACAATGTAATTTCATGAATAATTATACATGAAGAAAAACCGACGAACAACTAATGTGCAAAGCAAATAAAATAATACTGTAAAATTGTACAAATAAAATACTATCGAGAACATGAGTTATAAAGTGAGTCTGCAGGTCATAGAAATAGTGGTGAATGAAGTTATTCATAGCGGTTCAGGAGCCTGATTGTTGTAGAGTAATAACTGCTCCTGAACCTGGTGGTGCTGGACCTAAGGCATCTGTACATAGTGCTTGATGGTAGTGTTTAGAAGAGGGCATAGTCTAGGTGGTGAGGGTCATTGATGATGGATGTTGCTTTCTTGGGGCAGCATTCCGTTTAAAAGTACTCAGCATTGGGGAGGGCTTTGTCTGTGATGGACTAGTTTCCAAGTAACATGCATGGCAAAGTTGCTAAAAGAACATAAAACCAATTATTATCAATGCTAATTACAGTTATGCTTCAAGGAATCATTCATCATTGTTCTCAAACTTACTGACCTACTTGGTTCCCACTACAGCTGCTTGCTATTTAGGATTTCCTTATAAAGGTCAGAGAGCAAAGAACTTTCATCATGCTGTAAATTGCGGAATTTTGATCTAATATTAATCTAGTGAACATGAACTTACGACGTCAGGGCTACTGTTGAATCAATGCTGGGTTCTTTCAGTGTAAATGTTGATGCAATCTATCATGCTTCCTGGTTGGCAAGAAATATGAATTGTCCAATAAATATGCTCATGACATATGAAGATGGAAGCAAATCATAACCTGTTACTAAGTGCAACATTTGTAGCCAATATTTAGTGGTATTGTGGGGGGGGGGGGGGGGGTGGGAATAGGCAATGCAAAGTAGACCTTCGACACCATCCCAGAGATTTCTCTGTAGTAACAAACTCAACAGTGGTGACCTGGCATCGATTTTCATGGCACAGCAGAGTGCAGCAGGAATGCAAGTTAGGTTCATGGTACAATAACTATCAGTACTTCTGCCTAAAAAAGGGGGCCTTTCCTTGATCTCTTGATGTGTTAAAATTTTTTACAAGCAATTAATTATTTTTGATGTATAGTCAGCGTTAAGTCAGAGGAAATTTGGAAAGGTCTCATAATTAGCATTGTGATTAAACAGTGGTGAAGGTAATTCATATGCTATTTAATGTACCGAGTGACAAGCCAGGATGATGTACAACTTGGAAGGAAATTAGTAATATGGTGGCAGGTAGTATAATGACTACTGCAATGCTCTACAGTGCCAGCGATCCCCGATTGGAATGCTGCTGTCTATAAGGAGTTTGTATGTTTTCTTCATGACTTGGTGAGTTTCCTCTGGGTGCACCTGTTTCCTCCCACATCCCAAAGACGAACGGTTAGGGTTAGGGTGAGCGAATTGTGGCCATGCTATGCTGTCGCCAGAGGCATGGCGACATTTGCAGGCTGCCTCTGGCACAGTCATTGGACTGTGTTGGTCAGTAACACAAAATGACACATCTCATGCTATGACAGATAAAGTTAATCTTTATTTCATTTGCCTATTTAGGATGGAGATGGAGATTCCTGATTTATGAAGTGGTGTCAGAGTAGCTGAACCGAGACCCCACAGTGCATTTTGTACATAGCACATTGTGCAATGATGATGGAAGAAATGAATGCTAGGGTCACGAATGGTGACAAGTATTGTTGGAGCTTCACATTCAAGTAATTGAAGTAAATTGCATCATTCTTGTGGCTTGCAGACAGCTATAAGGCTTTGAAGTATCAGGAGAGATATACTTGTTGTAGGATACAGAGCATCTGACCTACTTAATTTGCCTGAGCATTGCTGGTTCTTACCATTTGCAGGCAAGGACTGCTTTATTTTCTGAGAAGTTGCAATTGAAATAGAAAAGGTGCAAATTTCAGTGAGTATCCCCACTAAGAAAGAAAATTCAATAAATGAAACAACTGTTGACATCTGGTCCTAGGACTGCCCCGAGGAACTCCTGACGCCATGTCTTGTGGCTGGGGAGATTGAAGACTAAATCATGGTTAGAAAATGGGCCTGGAAAACTTGCCATGGATTTTTTTTTTTGCGGCTAATCAGTATCAGCTTTATTATCACTGATATGTGATGTGAAATTTAGTTGTTTTGTGGCAGAAGTATAGTGCTGAGATAAAAACCAGTTAATAAGGAATAATGAGATAGTGTTCGCAGACCTTTCAAAATCTGATAGTGATGGCAAAGTCATTGTGGATGGGTCTTCAGGCTCTTGAATCTTTTCCCTAATGTTAGTATCAAGAAGAGGGCATGTCCCAGATGGTGAGGGTCCTTAATGATTGATGCTGCAAATGTAACTTTGCTTTTTATCTCATGTGATAGCAGCATTTCATAAACATGACAGCGAAGCATCATCAAAGTTTGTGTTGAAATATGAAAGTGGAGTGTGAAACCACAGACTTATATGTGTGTTTTGTACCACAGAATTAAACTAACATTCAATATTAACCTGCATGGGTAGAAACAAAATGCCATTAAATCATTTGTGGAAGTGAAACAGGATAGACAATGAATAATAAATTGAAGAACATAAAAATAAATAACTGGGAGAAAATATAGTGACATTTATCCTCTTTCTTTCTTATAAGTGCAGATTGCCATGAGTCACAGTGTAGACACGTATTATGTTCAGATCATCACCAGTATAATAGATGCAATAATTTATTTTTAACATAAAGTTAATTCCTCTAATAAAATATTGTCCAGAAAAAATATGATATAAACCCATTAGTCAGAAAGATAACACCTTTGTTTTTGCAGTTTCTCGTATATATGATAATGTATCTAATCTGTAGACATGCCCCCACAAAATTTTACATATTACTTTGTGGACTTTTTTTAAACACTTTGCCTCTAATAACTCGGTGTAGACAAATTGTTTAGCTTATATCGTGGCTTGCATAAACTACAGTTACAACTACATGAGGACAGTTGTGCCTTCAACCCTGCCATCAGACAAAAGATTCCATCGCATAAAAATCTTGGTTCCTATCTGCAGCTGAACTCGCCTCGTCTTTGCCTCATTCACCTGCTACCTCTCTGTACAGCCACTCTATTTCACTGCTGTCCTAGCTCGTCTCTCTTCCTCCACTAGCTCATCCAAAACTCTGCTTTTGCTTCAGTCCTACTTCATATTAAGTGCCAGTCATTTGCCTGGCCAGAATTAACTCCTTGTCTCTAAGTTGTTTAATTCAATCTTTTTTCTCTGTATTTAAATCCATTCATAGCTTTTCTCTCTCCCATTCTAGTTTTCAGCATATATACATTTCCTTCAAACCTCTGGACTTTTTTTTTGCATTGTTGCTCCCTTCCCATTTGCTATGCCTTCTGTGGTTCTGGACTTGAAACTCCAGGGTACTCAACTTAAACTGTTTCCTTTCCAGAACTGTTGTTAACTCCACCTTTTCATTACAGTATTTCTAATATCCCCCTTTCACTAAGGATGTACATTTCTCTTTATAAATCCTTCCCCATATCAGAAAAATGTCTTGATAGCCCTGCATTTCTTTATACAGAGGACCAAATTAATCCATTTGCTATTACCCTCCTCTGTCTAATTAAACTTGCTGTCTCAGGGATTATATTCTTATTTGACTCTCCTTGATCTTATTACAAGCTATTGTTATGCGTAACCTAATGAGAATTAATGTGTGAAGCAACACACACAAAATGCTGGTGGAACACAGCAGGCCAGGCAGCATCTATAGGGAGAAGCACTGTCGATGTTTTGGGCCGGGACCCTTCGTCAGGTGTGAATATTATTTCATTATATATATAATACACACACACACACACACACACACACACACATATATATATACTTCATTATATATGAAAAACATATTTTCTCCTGATGTTACTCAGGATCTCTCATCCCACTTCATTATATATTGACTATTTTGTAGTGTCTTCTGTTCTAAACTGGAAACTGTATTCAACATTGCTTCTAATTTTCATTATTCCCTTGTCTTAAGATGGTTCACTGTTGATGTTCCCCTTTCTCAATTTCTCTAATTCTATTTGTGGGGGTAAGATTGATACATTTCCATCATAACCCTATTCACTCCAAACACTATTTTCAATCCTGTGATTGTAAGGACTTTGTTCCCAGAATCTTAGTCCGCTATAGTCTGATGATTATAATTGTCACTGCTTTCTAGAAAGCAAAAACAAGCATTTATCTGAATCTTGATTGGCAAGAGTGTTAACTTGTTTCATTTATTTTTGCTGAACTGCATTTCCTTCCTTACCAAAACTTTGAGAATTACCCTTGCACGCAGTTTACACCCTACATACCTTCACATTATTCTTAAAATAGTTCCTCCCTAGTTTATGAACACTGGATTTATGTAGAGCCTGACATATGATCAGGTACTTTGGATACCAGCAGGATGTATTTGTTGTCTTCTGTAGAGCTGCAGGCATGGTCCCACAAACTATGTGGGAACTTGTGATCGCATTTCTGACTTGCAAATTGCTTGGCTCAGGAATAGTTCTCAGGAATGGAACCTTCCCAAATGAATAGCAAACTAACAGGCCTTTAATTTTCTACATGGAAGCACAGGTGACTGCAGAAACAGGAATCTGAAGCAACATAGAAATGCTGGAGGTAACCAGCAGGTCAGGAGGCATCTCGGGGGGAAATGGACAGTTGCCATTTCGGGCTGAGCCCTTTCTTCTGAATCCAGAAGTGACCTGAGTCCTGAGTCCAGATGAAGGGACTTGACCCAAAACATGAATTGTCCATTTCCCTCCATAGATGCTGCCTGACCTGCGGTGTTCAGTATGCAGATTATTTTCAACCTTCTGTCTTCATTCTTTCTTAACTAGGGCCATTACATCTGTAGATTTTCCATTCATTAAACCACTTATACTTAAAACAAAGATATGGTTGATCTAAACATGAATAAAATATCATATTTTTAAAACCAAGATGAAATGTTAATCCTTGAGATATTTTAGGATTTATTGTTATGATATATGTTTCTTCTGCTTGATGTGAAGATGCATTTAAACTGTTTCTCTTTTCCATAGATGCTGCCTAGCCTGCTAAGTTCCTCCAGCGTTTTGTGTGTGTTGCTTGGATTTCCTCATTTGTGATTAAAACTATTTAACTTGATTCATTGAATTGCATGAACACAAGTAGTACAAGAATGTTTATTTTAAGTTTAATTTCTTCTAGAAAAAACTTCAGAAATGAACTCAAACATATGGAACATCAGAGAGATGTTAAACATTCCAACAGGAGCTGGGTAAGTAGCAATATTTTTTAAAATTGAGCTACTGAGCAGGTAATTCCTGATACACAGGCATTGGAGAATGGATGGCGCTACTGCCCTGAAAATAGATTGGAAAAAAAGTAATTATTTCTTTTATGCTGAAATCACACATTGATAGCAATGTTTGCAACAAGTTTTGATAGCTGTCCTGAATATCAGTTAATTGGACTGGACATTACCTGTCATGATTTATCCAAATACAAATACCATTTTTCATACATCAATTTGCATGAGGTTTATTGAAAATTTACTGACAAATTGAATCAAAATATCATGAATTGCAACCTTCATTTTTCATTTACTCTGAATCAATGCATGTAGTCATTTTTAGGTGGAAAAGTCATAACTTTTAGATGCTCCATCTTCCTATGGTTTTCCCCATTTCCATGAAAGCCTGTGCAGCAAACCACTGCCATTTATTAATATGCATTTTAAAAAGGAGAAAAACTGGATAGTACTTGCTTAAAACAAAGGTATCACAGATTCAAAATTTTGATTTGTTATTGGGTGCTACATTTGAAACACAATTCAGTGTATTAAAAGAGAGAGAGATCCAATTGCTTGTTGCAAATATTTAAATTTGATTGCTGAGTGCAGTGAAAATCCAGTAATAGTTGCATCTGAAGTTTATTGCAGGCATTGCTTCCTCCTGTTTGCCCTTTTTAGATGAGCCTGATCAATGTTTGTATATTATGATATATAGCTTTATTTGGAAGCAGTTGCACAAAGCACTTTGTATCATCTTAGATATTTATATAGTTATGCATGCTGTGTCCTTTTCCTTCTCATTGTAAACATTTTTACAATGCAGTTATATTGGTCTGTCAGGAGATGTTCATATGCAAAGTACTTGGACCTAAGTTCTCTTTAATTACTGTCCAATTTCTGGTTAATTTAGATCTGCAAACAAACAAAGTTCATTTATTAAATGCTACTTCTCCAATCTACATTATAAACATACCATTTGCAGCAAAACAGCATTTGCTCTTTTCTTTTATAATCTCCTAGAAATTAAGTAGGATTCATCTAAATCTTGCTGGAGGAACTCAGCCGGCTGGCAGCATCTATGGAAAAGAGTAAACAGTTGATGTTTTGGGCTGAGGCTCCTCATCAGGACTGGAAAAAAAGATGAGGTCTGAGTAAGAAGGTAGGGGAGGGGAAGAAGAAGTACAAGGTGGTAGGTGATAGATGAAACCAGCGGGGGAGGGGTGAAGTAAAGAGCTGAGAAGTTGATTGGTAGAAGAGTTAAAGGGCTGGGGAAGGGGGAATCTGATAGGAAAGGGTAGAAGGCCATAGAAGAAAGGGAAGGGGGCGGAGCAGCAGAAGGAGGCTCTTAAGGTAAGGAGATGAGGTGAGAGAGGGAATTGGGGATGGTGTAGGTAGAGGGGCAATTACTAGAAGTTCGAGAAATCGATGTTTGTGCTATCAGTTTGGAGGCAACACACACAGAATATAAGTTGTTGCTCCCGCAACCTGAGTGTGGCCTCCTTGCAACTGTAAAGGAGGCCATGGACTGATAAGTCGGATTGAGAATGGAAAGTAGAATTGAAATGGGTGATCACTGGGAGATCGCACTTTTTTGGGCGGATGGAACTTTGGTGCTTGGTGAAGTGGTCTCCCAGTCTACATTGTCTCTCATCAATACACAAGTGGGCACACCAGGAACACTGGATAGAGTAGATGACCTTAGCAGACACACAGGTGAAGTGTCGTCTCACCTGGAAGCCAGATCGATCGGGAAACAGAGGTCTCGGCAGACGACACTCACGAGGGCACCCGTGGCAGGCTCGTTCCCCTCTCTGTCTCGGTGCACACAGTGCGTCTTTTCTCTTAAAAAGCTTTTGCTACCGTTGGTCTGCCGGCCGTCGCCCATGGTCCCCGCTCAGACCCTGTCCGCAACCCCTGGTGCATTCTTGGACTTTTGTGGTTTCATTTCAGAAAGCATAAAGCTTTATCATTGTAAATCGGAGCTCGCCGGGCCTCCTGCTTACTTCGGACTCCACACTGAGTGTCAACCATACCACTGGTAATCCTTTTAAGTGCCTCTGGAAAACGTGTTCCCGAAAATCTCCGGGAACCCCGCCAATCCCCCTGTACAGAAATTGCATGTGTCAAGTCGGTGGGATGCCTGCCGGAAGTCCTGCCGGGCAGGTCGCACCTTGGTCCCGCCAGGCGGGGCAAATCCGACCTTCATAGTGCTCTCCGGGCTTAACTCGTTAACTGGCGCCGCGACTGACCGTACAACAATGACATGTGTCAAACCAGCGGTAACACGGTTCTAAGAGTAAGTACCAGGAGGGAGATTAGTGGAGAGGGACGAATGGAGAAGGGAGTCGAGTAGGGAGTGATCCCTGTGGAAAATGGGAAGTGGAGGGGAGGGAAAGATGTGCTTGGTGGTGGGATCCCATTGGATTTGGCGGATGTTATGGAGAATTAAGTGTTGGACATAGAAACTAATGGGGTGGTTGGTGAGCAGAAGAGGAACCTTATCCCCATTGGGGGGGGGGGGGGAAGGCAGATGTGTGTGAAATGGAGGAGATGTGTGTGAGGACAATGTTGATGGAGAGTGGAAAGCCCCTTTCTTAGTTCTGGAATGAAATGCCTCATTCTGAGAACTGATGTGGCAGGGGCAGAGGAACTGAGAGAAAGGGGCTGGCATTTTTACAAGTGACAGAGTGGTAAGAGGTATAGTCCAGGTAGCTGTGAGAATCATTGGGTTTATAAGATATCAGTAGATGAACTATCTCCAGAGACAGACAGATCGAGAAAGGGGTGTGCGATGTTGGAAATGGACCAAGTAAATTTGAGGGCAGGATGAAAGTTAGAGGCAAAGCTGATGAAGTCAACAAGCTCAGCATGAGTGCAGGAAGCAGCACTGTCAATGTAGGATCGGCTTGTAACATAGGCTGTTCCACAAGGCCGACAAAAAGGCAGGCATAGCTGGGACCCATGTGAGTGCCCATGGTTACACTTTTGGTTTGAAAAAAGTGGGAGGGGCCAAAGGAGAAATTATTGAGTGAGGACCAGTTCCACCAGATGGAGGAGAGTGGTGATGGAGGGCACACACCAACCTGATAGTTCCCTTACCCCACACCTCCCATTTCTACCTCTGCTCTGTCTGCAAACGTGCGCAATATAAGACTAACTATACCATCTTTATTTACTCTTAATTTCATGAATCGAAATGCCTCCTGAGCATAAAGGTATGACATGTTTCGTCATTTATTGCATATGGTGCTCCCAATATAGCCTCCTCAGCATTAGTGAGACCTGAAGCAGATTGGGGAATCACTTCATCAAGCACCTGCTCTCTGTTACCTTGACACCCAGTGGCCAGCCATTTGAAATCCACATCCCCCTCCCATTTTCACACTGACATGCCTGCCCGCAGCCTCCTGTACTGCCAAGTTGAGGCTACTTGCAGACTGGAGGAGCCAACACCTGATATACCATCTTGGTATCTCCAACTGGACAGCACCAATTTAGGTTCCTCCGATTTCCAGTAACTGCTCCCCTGTGTATCCACATTCTTTGTTTTTCCTCATCCCTCTGGCCACTTTACCCCTTCTCTTTCCCCTCCCCTGTCCTCATTCAGCCCGTTGCCCATACCTTCATCCCTCTGGATCCCCACCTCCTTCCATGGTCTACTGTTCTCTCTCATCAGATTCTGTCTTCTTCAGCCCCTTTGTTTCTTCCACTTATCACCTTATTTCTCAAATTGTGGTCCTGTCCCCTCCCACCCTACCTTCCTGTCTCCTACCTTCCCCATCATCTGATTCACCTATCACCCACCAACCTGTGGTCCTCCTCCTCCCTCCACACCCCCAACCCTTTAATTCTGGGTGCTGCCCCCTTTCCAGTTGCAATGAGGGGTCCTGACCTGAAATGTTGACTGTTAATTTCCCTTTATAGATGCTGCCTGAACTTTAGATTTCCTGTAGCACTATCAGAGCTTTCGCTACATTTCTTCCTTGAGCTTTTTAAATGTGGAAGGGCTTGGGTTGTCAGGAGATGAGTTATTGACTTAAGGATACCCAGCCTCTGCTCTGAAATTAACCACAGTGTTTAGGTTGTGGAAGTAGCCCTCTTGGCCTTTCAAGCCTCTTTTGCCATTCATCAAAACCATGTTGAACCTTCTTAAACACAATTTTCCTCATAACATTGGTTTAATATTCAGAAATCAAATTATGTCTGTTTTGAATGAACCAGATGATTGATTCTCCAAGGTTTAGTGGAGTAGAGCATTCAAGAGATTCACCCACTCTGTGTGTGTGTGTGTGTGTGTGTGTGTGTGTGGGGGTGGGGGGGGGGGTACTATACTCTGTTGCATGTAGCAGAACTGGCCTAACAGTTTTAGCAACCTGTTTCAATTCTGACCTCTGGTGATATTGGCATATTCTCCCTGTGACTGCATGGGTTTTCTTCCTTTATCCAAAATGTATGCTGACAGTTTGGTGAATTACCTATTTTTAAATTGCTATTGCTGAAGGTGGATTCAAGGAGAAATGAGGCCAGGGGTCTGTTTTAAAGAACGTGTGAGAACAGTGTGCTAGAATAATGTGAGAATAAAGGCTAAAGGTGAGTATAATGAGGTAATGGGAGTGATAGAATTGCTCTGAGATGCAGCATAAACTTTGGTAGATGAATCTTTACATTTTTATGAAATATGAAAAATGTACTCAACTTGTCCTCATCTTGGTTTGAAAATGGCCCACATCATTGTAATTTTACTCAATATTCCAGATTTGGTCCTAACAAGTTTCTAAGTAATTGCAGTAAGATTATATTCCTCTAGTCAAATCCTCTCCTTATAAAAACCTGTGGAGCATTTGTCTTCCGAATCACTTGCTGCATTTGAATATTAGCTGTAATCAATAAAATTTATCTGTAGTCGAAACATAAGTTGACAGATTTGGCTTCATATCAATGCATTTTTCAATTAATTGCATGTTTAATGCTTGCTTACCACTAATTCTTTCAATACAGGATGACTAAATCTGCCACTTGGAATAGTGCTCCCAGTGACCATTCCAGTTTGACTGATTCTCAGTTTCTTTTCGGATCACAATTTTGCCCTGAAAATTCAGAGTCTCAGGATTTTAACCTGCCTTCAAGAACCCAGAGGAACTCCCAGCAGAACTCACAACACAATGAAGTAAGACTAGTCTGAATGGGTGTCTCAATCTCAGGATTCAATTTATGAGGGGCAAGTAAAAAAGGAGCTATCATTCCTAGAGATTTGATTGTGTAGCAATATTTTGTCTACAGGATCACATGATAAAATTATAATGAGTAAATGTAGTTAACAATCATTTCTACATAAAGCATTGCTAGTCTTAAAATTGAATTGACAACATCTACAATCCTTGCTAGTAACACCAATGTTTTCTTAGAGGTAGGTGAACTTAAATGATGGCAGTTATAATGCATTGTATGTTTCAGTCCTAGCAATATAAATTGGTGTCCCCATAGTAGAATAAGAAGGGAATGCTATGTTTTTCATTTTGCCCATGTATAAAAGGTTACATTGGCATACCTTGGGTCACTTCACACTTTGAAACTAACTGGAGATTGCTCATATTCCAAAGTTTTCAGCCAATGCTCAAACTAATGAGTGTTCTTTTGTGACTATAACAAATGAAAAAAGGAACAGAAGTTTACCTCAGCGATCATCCAGCAAATGGGACTGGATTTGACAGGCTACTCTGAGACATTGACACAAAAGATGTAACAGAAATGTATGTTTACCAAGATCCTCCTTCCTACAACCTTCTCCTCCATCATCTTGCACTCCCACTCCCATAGCACCCTATGTACTACAGGTATCTGCCTACTTGGGGTATTGCCTGTTGTAAATTGTAATTTCATTTTCATTCACACCCAATGTTGTACTCACAAGTTATTGGAGTGAAGTTTGTTCAGATCAGAATCAGGTTTAATATCACTGGCATATGCCGTGAAATTTGTTTCGTGACGGAAGTACATTGCAATACATAGTGATAAAAGGTGTGTGTGTGTGTGTGTGTGTCCACGTGTGTGCACGCGTGCGTGTGTATCTATAGAAAGAGAGAGAGAGAGATAGTATAAATGTAATAAGTAGTGCAAAAAGAGGGGAAAAGTACTGAGGAAATGTTCATGGGTTTATTGTCCATTTGAAAATCTGATGGTGGAATGGAAGAAGCTACTCCTGCTATTCCTGAAATGTTGAGTATATGTCTTCAGGATCTCCTTGAGCATAGGGCATGTCCTAGGTCATGGAGTCCTTAATGATGGATGCCACCTTTTAGAAGCATCGACTTCAGAAGGTCTTTACTATTCCCTCCAACCTTCAACTCTGAGGCAGAGCGCTCTGTCCTCAGTAAGGGCCTCACCTTTGTCCCCCTTCGCCCACACCTCAGCGAGTTCTGTTTATGCCATGATGACAAACTCTTCTTCTGCCGGCTCCATCTCCGAGCTTACTTCTTTGACAAGGACTCTCCGACCCCCACCGATGACCCCTTCTCCCATCTTCAACCCTCCTCGTCTTCATGGACACCCTGCTCTGGTCTTCTGCTTGCTCTGGATCACTTTATTGCTAATTGCCGACGAGATATCAACCGTCTCGACTTCACCACAACGTGTTCCAATTCCAACCTCACTCCTTCCAAATGCTCTGCTCTCTGCTCCCTCTGCACCAATCCCAACCTTACTATAAAACCCGCTGATAAGGGGGGGAGCTGTTGTAGTCTGGCGTACTGACCTCTACTTGGCCGAGGCACAGCGACAACTCTCTGATACCTCCTCTTATTTACCCCTTGATCATGACCCCACTAAGGAGCTCCAGGTCACTGTCTCCTATACCATCACCAACCTTATCAGCTCTGGGGATCTCCCATCCACTGCCTCATGGTTCCCACACCCCGCAATTCCTGTTTCTACCTCCTACCCAAGATCCACAAACCTGCTTTTCCAGGTAGGCCCATTGTCTCAGTTTGCTCCTGCCCCACCGAACTAATTTCTGCATACCTTGACACTATTTTATCCCCCCTTGTTCAATCACTTCCCACCTATGTTCGTGACACTTCTCACACTTTGAATTTTTTCAATGATTTTAAGTTCCCTGGCACCCACTTCCTTATTTTCGCCATGGACGTCCAGTCCCTATATACCTTCATCCCCCACCAGGAAGGTCTCAAAGCTCTCTGCTTCTTTTTGGATTCCAGACCTAACCAATTCCCCTGTACCACCACTCTCCTCCGTCTAGATGAATTAGTTCTTACTCTCAATAATTTCTCCTTTGGCTCCTCCCACTTCCTCCAAACCAAAGGTGTAGCCATGAGCACCCACATGGGTCCCAGTTATGCCTGCCTTTTTGTTGGCTTTGTGGAACAGTCCATGTTCTAAGCCTATATGGGTATCTGTCCCCCCTTTTCCTTCGCTACATCGACGACTGCATTGGTGCCGCCTCCTGCACGCATGCTGAGCTCGTTGACTTCATTAACTTTGCCTCCAACTTTCACCCTGCCCTCAAATTTACCTTGTCTATTTCTGACACCTCCCTCCCCTTTCTTGATCTTCCTGTCTCCATCTCTGGAGACGGCCTATCTACTGATATCTACTATAAGCCTACAGACTCTGACAGCTACCTGGACTATTCCTCTTCCCACCCTGTCTCTTGCAAAAATGCTATCCCCTTCTCACAATTCCTCCGTCTCCACCACATCTGCTCTCAGGATGAGGCTTTTCATTCCAGGATGAAGGAGATGTCTTCCTTTTTTAAACAAAGGGGCTTCCCTTCTTCCACCATCAACTCTGCTCTCAAACGCATCTCTCCCATTTCCCGCACATCTGCCCTCACCCCATCTGCCCACCACCCCACTCAGGATGGGTTCCCATTGTCCTCACCTACCACCCCACCAGCCTCCGGATCCACCGTATAATTCTCCATAACTTCCGCTACCTCCAATGGGATCCCACTACCAAGCACATCTTTCCCTCTCCCCTCTTTCTGCAGGGATAGCTCCCTACACGACTCCCTTGTCCACTCGTCCCCCCCATCCCTTCCCACCGATCTCCCTCCTGGCACTTATCCTTGTAAAAAGAACAAGTGCTACACCTGCCCTTACACTTCCTCCCTCACCACCATCCAGGGCCCCAGACAGTCCTTCCAGGTGAGGTGACACTTCACCTGTGAGTCGGCTGGTGTGATATACTGTGTCTGGTGCTCCCTGTGTGGCCTTCTATATATTGATGAGATCCGACGCAGACTGGGAGACCATTTCGCTGAACACCTATGCTCTGTCCGCCAGAGAAAGCAGGATCTCCAAGTGGCCACACATCTTAATTCCACGTCCCATTCCCATTCTGATATGTCTATTCATGGCCTCCTCTTCTGTCAAGATGAAGCCACACTCAGGTTGGAAGAACGACACCTTATATACCGGCTGGGTAGCCTCCAACCTGATGGCATGAACATTGACTTCTCTAACTTTCGTTAATGCCCCTCCCCTTCTTACCCCATCCTGATATATTTAGTTTTTTTTCTCTCTCTCTCTGCCCATCACTCTTCCTGTTCTCCATCTCCCTCTGGTGCTCCCCTCCCCCTTTCTTTCTCCCAAGGCCTCCCGTCCCATGATCCTTTCCCTTCTCTGGCTCTGTATCCCTTTTGCCAATCACCTGTCTGGTTCTCAGCTTCACCCCACCCCCTCTGATCTTCTATCATTTCACATTTCCCCTCCCCCTCCTACTTTTAAATCTCTTACTATCTTTCCTTTCAGTTAGTCCTGACGAAGGGTCTTGGCTCGAAACGTCAACAGCTCTTCTCCCTATAGATGCTGCCTGGCCTGCTGCATTTTCTGTGTGTGACTTTAGAAGGTGTCCTGGATACTGGGGAGGCTAGTGCCATTGATGGAGCTAGTTAAGTTTACAAGTTACTGCAGCTTTTTCTGCTTCTGTGTAGTGGCCCCTCCATGCTAGATCATGATGAAACCAGTTAGAATGTTCTCTACAGTATATATGTGGAAATTTGTGAGTCTCTTTGGTGACATACCATTTCTCCTCAAATTCCTAATGAAATATAGCTGCTGTCATACCTTATTTGTAATTGCATCAATATGTTGAGCCCAGGATAGATCCTCAATGATGTTAAGATCCTGGAACTTGACACTGCTCACCCTTTCCACTTCTGATCCCTCAATGAGGACTGGTGTGTGTTCTTTTGACTTACCTTTCCTGAAGTGCACAATTAATTCCTTGGTAATACTGACTTTGAGTGCAAGGTTGTTGCTGTGACACCATTCAGCCAGCTGATCTACCTTGCTCCTGTACATCACCTTGTTGCCATCTGAAATTCTGCCAACAATGGTTATGTTGTCAGCAAATTTCTAGATGGTGTTTGATTTGTGCCTAGCTACGCAGATGTGGGTGTATAGACAATAGAGCACTGGGTAAGCACGCATCCTTGAGGTGCGCCAGTGTTGATCGTCAGTGCGGAGGAGATATTATTTCCAGTCCCCACAGACTGTGGTCCCCTGGTGGGGAAGTCAAGGATCCATTTGCAGAAGGAGGTACATAGGCCCAGGCATACTGAGCTAGAGTCAATAAAAGCCGCCTGACATAAGGATTACTATTGTCCAGGTGATCCAAGGTTGGGTGGAGAGCCAGTGAGATTGCATCCACTGTACACCTATTTTGGCAATAGGCAAGTTGCAGCAGGTCCAAGTCCTTGCCTAGGCAGCAGTTGATTCTGGCCATGACCAACCTCTCTAAGCACTTCATCACAGTAGATGCTCGTGCCACTGGATGATAATCATTGAGGTAGCTCAAACAATACACACAAAATGCTGTGGAACACAGCAGGCCAGGCAGCATCTATCAGGTAGCTCACTCTGTTCTTCTTGGGTATTGGTAGGATTGCCACCCTTTTGAAGCAGGTGGGAACCTCTGACTGCAGCAGTGAGAAATTGAAGATGATTGAGAGATAGACCTGTGTAAAATATTAATTGTACCGACCAAATAATAGGCACCCAAGGGATTTTGAAATAGTGTAAAACATTGCATTGGTCAGACAATTGGCAAGGATGTTCTATTGCTATAGTCCCCATTGCAAGTTATACTCCAATATTTATGTTTTAAAAATCATCATTTGATAAATAAATGCCAGTCAGATAATCAAGTTAAGGTTAATTAAATTCTCATTCTTGCTAGTCTATCTTTTATCATATTTGTCTGTTATTTAATTTCAATTATATTTGACTATCTCCATGGTATAACGTAATTTAGATAGTCCAGTCAGTTCCCATGTCAAAAACAAGTTATCTATTTTTGGCTCATGATAATGGTTTACAATTTAATGTTACTGTTTTTTGAAATAATTCATTGTCAACATTTATGATTAACAGATTGCTCACATTTTACAGACAGAATTATTTCTGAGTGCTGTGCAGCATAGTGACATAAATATTTAAATGATATTGCTGTCTTGCAGGTCAAAATTCAATTACTCCTTTGATGGGGAGACCACAACAATATTATTATGTGCATGTTTCCCAGTTTTTCCTTTTTTTTTAAGAGGATCCAGTTTGCAACTGCACTAGGCACAATATTTTGCTGCATGGGCATGGGATACATACTAAGTGGACCAACACAAAGCACAAACCTCCTTTATCTCATCCATACCACTCCACCTGTGACAGATGTGTCTATTCATCACAACAGAAGTAGAAGTGATCACAGACGAAGTTCTGTCTTCCCACTGAGGACGTCATCATACTGGATGGTGCTACAGATGTGCTAAATGGGAGGAACTCAACAGAAAATGATTTCTAACTATTTTTAATTTTGATAAAATGTATTTTTTTTCCAGTAGATACACTATTTGAACTCATGAGCATTTGAAGGATTTTCTGTTTAAATTGATATTTACTGGATTGCTTGAATTTGAGCATGTTATTGGATAAATGGTGCAGGCCTTTGTCTTTGTGAATAAGATAACCACACACTGCTGTGTGCTTTTCCATAATGCTGGAAGGAGGACCTGCCTGGTATTTCTACTCTCTCCTGCCTCCTAGCTGATTTCCTAGCTTGGTCAACGAATTGTGTTCAATCAACTTTAAACAGAAGTATCTTGAGAGGGACTTCATCAGGTAGCATCATATAAATGTTATATAACTAACATACTGTCTATTGACATTTCCCTATACATTACTTTAAAAAGTCAGTCAGTTATGTGCCAGTTAAAATGCAATTGCATCTACTGTAAATTTGTGGAAAATTATAAAGAATTAACCTGAGTTCTACACTTTCTACTGTTCAATTATAGAAAGATATTGACAGAGTCACAAGAGGCAAATCATTTTTTTCTGATTTATTGACAATAACACAAGCAACTCACATCGGAAAACAAATTGAAAATAATCACTAACATTCTTACTACATCTAAATCTGAAAGCAGCTGTGAACCAAGGTATTTGCTGCCACAAGTTTACATCACAGTTTCCCAGATATTGCATTAGAATTCAATGAAGGGTCTCAATGTGAAACATTGACTTACCTTTTGTTTGCACAGATGCTGCATGACCCTCTTAGTTCCTCTAGCAGTTTGTTTTAGAACTATGTCATCAGCAAAATCTTTGACTTAGTTCAAATACTTAGCCCTGCAGTATTTCTTATCAAATGGCACAGGGCTCGATGGCTGCCTGGCCTTATTCTTCTCCTGTGTCTTATGGTCTTATAGTGTTTAGCTACAGACTGCCAAAATATGCCTCTATTTGCACTCAGTTTTCTGCTGAATAACAATTCTCAACCTGTGTCTGTTGATTACTCCTAACTGCATATACATTAATCTTGTTGACTAATGTTCTGCATGAAACCTTTTTGAAAGTGCTCAGGTAATCCAAGTACAGCACATCCACTTGTTCCTCCTCCCCCATCTGACCTACTCATTATATTTTCAAAAGATCTCCAGTAGCTTAGGCCAATAGCTGAGGGCATCAAAAATAAAGATGCCTGCCTCCGTTGAATACTCATTTAAGGAGAGTTTAGTATATACCAAATGAGGCTTGTATAAATTGTATGTTTTAATTTGTTTTAAAAATCAAGCTTCTTGAGAAGTACCAACATTTACTTCTTTTAATTTACAGAGTGAATTGAAATTTTATGAAAGATACCAAGCTAAACCACATATTTTTGCTACGGAAAATAAGGAAACTAGCTCAGTTACTCAGCTTTGCTTTGGGAAACCCAAAGGGTTATTGGAACAGTTTGAAATCAGCAAGCGGAAAGCAAAAGAAAAGCAAGAAAGGTAGTTACTACAGAGAAAATGACTAACTGACTAACATGCCACTCTAATACTTTCCAATAACATCCTTGATTCCATTTAATGTTTTGTTTTGTCATTTTAGTGAGTACTTCAATAACTGGATTTCTAAACTCCAGGACAACGTTGAAGAGGTATGTATGCAGCAAGGTTAAATATTACTCTCATTTTATTACTTTTATATTTTCAGTGGTCACCTCAGCAGCAGGGGTGGTACAGAATAATATCTGGAACACATTCTCAAACAAGAGAAATCTGCAGACTCTGGAAATCCAAGTAGCACATACAAAATGCTGGAGGAACTTAGTAGGTCAGGCAGCATCTATGGAAAAGAGTACAGTCGATGTTTCGGGCTGAGACTTGTTGAATGGTGTAGACCCAAAACGGTGTCTGTAGCCTTTTCTATAGATACTGCCTGGGCTGCTGAGTTCCTACAGCATTTTGTGTGTGTCGCTTGGAACCCATTGTGCATACTTTGGGGGTAAAACCATTTTTACTACTTGGCCTTTGAAACCTGTCTTCCCCATTTGGATGCTTGATGATTGCCTCAATTCATAATACAGTTCATTTTGGCGATACTTACAATAACAGCAGCATGTAATCTCTTTGCACCAAGCTATTTTCATGGCCCAAACCTATCTTCTGATTGTGCACTGTTCCAGCAAATCAGACAGGAAACATAAGTTCATCAGTAATATTGAAAGGACCCCAGTAGTGTTTTTATGTGTGCCATTGGGAAGCAATGACCAGAAGCCTTAAAAATCATTCTGGTGAGATGAGCAGAGACAAGGATGGAAGAGATTTATATTCTTTATGCACCTCTGCATGGAATTATTGGGTAGAAAAGCCTGTCTTTGTACTGAAAATTGAATGAAATTCTGAGAAATAAAAAAATGCTCTTCCAATTTCTGGGTTACCTTCAGAAGTCTTCTTGTTTCAGTACAGTTTATTTTCAGAGTCATAGGCCACTCAATTCATCTAGTCCATGCCGGCCTAGTTTCTATCTAGTCCCATCTATCTGCACCTGGACCATAGTCCTCCATAGAGTACTTCTCTCAAGCATGTACCTATCCAAACTTCTCTTAAGTATTAGAATTGAACCCACATCTACTGTACCGTTCCCGCAAGCAGCTTTATCTACATTTGCACCACCCTCTGAGTGAAGATGTTCCCCTTCAGTTTTTCCTAAAATGTTTTATCTTTCACCTTGAACCTATGATCTGAAGTTCTAGTTTCACCCAACCTGAGGGGAAGAAAGCCTATATGCATTCACCTTATCTATACCCTTCGTAATTTTGTATAGCTCTATAAGGTATCCCTCAATCTCCTGTACTCTAGGGAATAAAGTCAGCCCCTAAAGTCCTAACAACATCTGTTCAAATTTTAACTGCATGTTTTCAAGCTTTTTTTCCAGGATTCAGTGGGTATTCTGCCAGAGTAAAAGCAAAGTAATGTGAGAGATAGTGAATGCTATCACTCTTATTAACATGATTACACTAAGTTCATCCCTACTACAAATATAAGCCCTTAAGTATACCATAACATCCAAGGGAAGCACATCGAGAACCTTGAACATTTTTGGTTAGTTTTGCTGTTCATGGCTGGCACTCCACTGGCATAGCAAAGGAAATTTTTTTCACTTAGCTTGAAGTGTTTTTTTTCTCCTTTCACCGCTAGTCCCAATCTTTCCAAGAGTCAGAGCAAAAAACAAAGTCAGGCAATCAGGTACAGAGATCAATTAAGATCATTTTCTTCACTCAGTTAACTAGATTTCTGATGCTTCCCTCAAGGAGGAGATCAAATCTTCCACCTGCTCTTATCTAATGAATCGGAAAAGGATATTCCTGGCTCATCAATCTGCAATTCTTCTTTTATGTCCAAAGTTCTTGTGTCTTGTATCTGGAAACCATCAAAGTCTCTGGCTTAACTACTTGATAGTTGCTGCTTGCTTGTGGCAACTAGCAAGGATTATGTTTTGTGTTGGGAATATAAAGTCAGTGAATATATAGTAACAGTCCTGTTTTTTCTAATTAATATCTTCTAGTCAGACAGCAATATTATATTTATTTTTAAACTGCTCTTCTTTCCCAAAATAGATTTACCAAGTTTACATAATTGTATGTAAGGAAATATATCCTGAGGAAAAATCCCAATTGGACCTTAATTGTTTCATGCAGTGCTTTTGTGCTTTGTAGCTCCTCATCACTCTTGAGTGCAAAAGCTTGTTTATGTTGCACATCTATAAATAGATATCCTTCTTTCAGTTAGTGTGTGGAGTCATACGACAGCACAGTCTAGCAAATTTTTAGTGCAATTGGATATATCCACTCCCTGTCTGTTGTAACCAAATGAAGCTTTTGTCTTAGAATAAAATCCTGCTTGATCAGGTTCCCATCTCACATGTGTTTCTTTTTATAGTCTTTTTCTTCAGGGTATCATGCCCATGTTTAAAATGGATAAAACTCTTGAAAATGCAGTTGTATGCACTCCCTACAATGTTGCATCCAAATCCAGAAATTGTAGATAATTTGTCTTACCAGTTTACGTTTCTGTAGATTAGCAGATCCTCACATCGTTTAAGGTGACAATGCCACATGAACACCATAAAGTCTGATATTTATACTGTTGCATCCTAGTGCTGAACTCATGCCTCCACTAGCATGTCACAATATAAACTTGTTGCCTAGATAATATTTTGCCTAAATAGTGCAATCTACCATGGTAGTCAGTGAATGCTAGCCATTATTTCCACAAGTGAAGTACAGTATATTATCTTAAAAATAAGGAATTTACCCATATCGGGTAGGTAAATTACTTGGGTTATGATTTTTGAATTAAAATATCATTCAGTGTGCAACATTTGGAAACTGATAGAGATAATAGTCTTGATCCTACCAATAATAATAACACAATTGTTTACTACATTTCTTCAAAATCAAAAAGATAATCATTAAAATTAACACATAAAATTCTGCATTACATAATTGGATAGATGAAAGAATAATGTAATTGTCAGGTATTCTCTTACTGATATTGATAGCACCTTTTTTGGCAAACAAAGATGTGTTATTGTTTACTAATTGCATACTTTTTCATTTTAAAGATTAAGGCATCCTTTAATAAACTTGAAAGGAAAACAGAACTACAAAACCAAACAGTTCTAGAAGGATTAGAAGATTTATCAAAAACAAGTAAGCTTACTTTATTGTAAGGCTTTTTAAATTATAGAAAATAACAAGTGGAACATCATCCAGTATTCTTATTATTCTTTAAGATTTTATGTTAGCAACACAGCATGGAAGAGGCCCTTCCAGTCCTTCGAGCCATGCTGCCCCAGCAACCCCTGATTAACCCTAAACTAATCGTGGAACAACTTACAATGACCTGTTAACCTACCCAATGCATCTTTGGACTGTGGGAGGAAACTGGAGATCCCAGGAAAAACCAATGCATTTCCCAGGGAGAACCTACAGAGATTCTTTACAGAACGGTGCCAGAATTGAACTCCGAGCTCCGGAACACCCCAAGCTGTAATAGTGTTGAGCTAACCACTACACAACTGTGTCACATAATTATTTCAGATGCACAGAGTTAAATAAATTGGGACATCCTTCATTAGACTGTACTCTGAGGTAATTTGAATATAGTAGCCAGCTTGGGTGTTCGATGCAATGTAATGTCTGCTCATTGCTGAGCCTGTCTGGATTTAATTCCATTAAAAGCAAATACCTATAAAGCCTGGATTAAAGCCAGTCACCATTAAAGTAGATGATGGCAACATATTTAATATATTCTTTAAGGATTTTAGCAGATTATTTGACAAATTTCCATGTGTAGACTAATAAGAAAAGTAAAAGCTGCAGGGATAAAAGGATAAATTCTGAATTCATTGGCAGAAAGTGAAAGGTAAAATTGGCTGGTTATGTATAGAGAGGCACACACAGAAGAGTTTTAGGTTAATTTGTCTTTTGTGGCACATACAGTGATTCAGATTTACCAGTGGCTGCATCGTACTGGTCAAGATGACGCCCTTATAAAACACTCCTTTCGTCAACATCTTCTGGATAGATTGTGAAACCATACTACTTTTATCTGTCTTTCATTTGTTTTTCCTCTTGAATATGATGCTTGAACTATTGGAGCCAGTGATTTGCGGATTTGAGATAGTTTGGGCATTTCACTGCTCTGCTGTCTCCTAGAGGATTCTGGGAGGCAGAGGCAGCATGCGGGAACCTCATGGCGAGAAGGATGCAGCATGGGGCATGAGACAATGTTTGACTCCATTTCACGGATTAAAGCAATGAGGGAGATTGAAACATTGAGGTGAATGCTGAAGGTGAGCACTGGCTGCCTGCCTTTTGATCGCTGGTGAGATCACTCTGCTATTGGAGAGAGGAGAGTGCCTTTTGATAGCTTCTCTACGAGAAGGATAGGCCTGCTGCTGGGCCCGGAGAATGTTACCCAGGTTTTCTGCATTTCAGATATGGACTTGGATTATAGATTTTTTTTTCAGCCCTATAATTTTTTATATTCTTTTTTTTTGGCCAGATCTTTCTCATTTTTTGTGCATGGGAATGGGGATTTGGGGGTCAATGTGTCTGTTTCATTTTTTTGTTCAGTTTTTGTGCAGGGAGAAGGGATTTGGAGGGGGTGTTGATGATCATGCTGCCGTTCTTTTCTTTTTCTTGGTTTTTGGCTATCTGGAGAAGAAGAATTTCAGATTTGTATACTTTGATAGTAAATGAACCTTTGACCAGTTAGGAGGTTTGTAAATGTTAGCAAAACTGGTTGGTAGTGACACATCCCACCCTGCAAAAACTCATTTCAGGGAGATAGCACCCCCACCCTCTGCAACCCATATCCCTCCCCACCGTTGACCTCCAAGGGTTTATGTATACAGAACATTTGACTATGAAAGAACACAACAGTTTATTTGATCACATATTGAAAATGTTTACACACACACACACACATATATATATTCCTTGTTTTATATATATGTTTGTGTGTGTTTATATATATGATGCAGCTCCATAAAACTCTGGACGTACAAAAAAGCTGGATGAACTCAGCAGGTCGGGCAGCATCCATTGAAAGAATTAGTCAACATTTCGGGTCGTGACCCTTTGTCAGGTCTATAAAACTCTGATTAGGCCACACTTGGAGTACTGTGTCCAGTTCTGGTCGCCTCACTATAGGAAGGATGTGGAAGCATTGGAAAGAGTACAGAGGAGATTTACCAGGACGCTGCCTGGTTTAGAGAGTATGCATTATGACCAGAGGTTAAGGGAGCTAGGGTTTTACTCTTTGGAGAGAAGGAGGATGAGAGGAGATATGATAGAGGTAAACACGATATTAAGAGGAATAGATAGAGTGGACAGCCAGTGCCTCTTCCCAGGGCACCACTGCTGAATACAAAAGGACATGGCTTTAAGGTAAGGGGTGGGAAGTTCAAGAAGGATATTAAAGGAAGGTTTTTCACTCAGAGAGTGGTTGGTGCATGGAATGCACTGCTCGACTCAGTGGTGGAGGCAGATACACTAGTGAAGTTTAAGAGACTACTGGACAAATCCATGGAAGAATTTAAGGTGGGGGGATAAATAAGAGGCAGGGTTTAAGGGTCAGCACCACTGTGGGCCAAAGAGCCTGTACTGTGCTGTACTACTCTATGATATATATATATATATTCCTTGTTGAGTATTTTGTTGGCAGTCTCAATGCTAATAGCTAAATGCTGATGCAAATAGCTTTTCTATTTCTTTTTCAAACTTTCCTTATACTCTGATGTGGCTTGCTTGGCAGATTTGAGCATTTTGCTGGAAGTCTCAACCTCACAGCAGTCTGCGTCAATGAATTTGTTAATTTTGCAAGACATCAGATTCACAAGTGTTTGTGAGACAGCTGTGAATATTGTCTTATGCAAAAAAATGTGACATTAAAATATGTACTTACATTATCATGGAGTCATTTTTTAAATTCTATTACAACTTTAAGCAAGTCTACAGGGAGTTCGTCCTCATCATGTCGGACATCAATAGAGTAGCTCCGTAGCAGCTGGCCAGCTAGTTTAAATACCGTTAGATATGCTAATGAACGAATGACACCTGTTAAACTCACCTCTTTTACAGTCATTTAACCCAACATGGGCAATAGAAAAGTCACTGTTGCAAACAGTGCAGTGAGCAACACTGTTATTTTTGACCCCTATTAGGCAGGGGTACACTTTAGTCTGGGGTGAAGTACATTTTATATTTTCTTTTTTTGGAACACTCTGCAATGGTGCTGTAGGACACTAAACTGAACTGATGGACAATGAAAGAGAGAGAGGCATCAACTGTAAAGCTCGCCCACTGAGAAAACTGATAGGTCTACTTAGCACAAAGAGAGACCAATCAGGATGCTCTCTCTGTCATTCATTCTCTCTCCCTCCCTCCCTCTCTCCCTCTCCCCCCTTATAGAAACATAGAAAATAGGTGCAGGAGTAGGCTATTCAGCCCTTCGAGCCTACACCGCCATTCACTGTGATCATGGCTGATCATCCAACTCAGAACCCTGTACCTGCTTTCTCTCCATACTTTCTGATCCCTTTAGCCACAAGGGCCATATCTAACTTCCTCTTAAATATAGCCAATGAACCGGCCTCAACTGTTATCTGTGGCAGAGAATCCCACAGATTCACCACTCTGTGTGAAGAAGTTTTTCGTCATCTCGGTCCTAAAAGGCTTCCCCAACATTGGAAACAATCTTCCTGCATCTAGCCTGTCCAATCCCTTTAGAATTTTATATGTTTCAATAAGATCCCCCCTCAATCTTCTAAATTCCAGTGAGCATAAGCCTAGTCGATCCAGTCTTTCTTCATATGAAAGTCTTGCCATCCCAGGAATCAATCTGGTGAACCTTCTCTGTACTCCCTCTATGGCAAGAATGTCTTTCCTCAGATTAGGGGACCAAAACTGCACACAATATTCTAGGTGCGGTCTCACCAAGGCCTTATACAACTGCAGTAGAACCTCACTGCTCCTGTACTCAAATCCTTTTGCTATGAATGCCAACATACCATTTGCCTTTTTCACTGCCTGCTGTACCTGTATGCCCACCTTCAATGACTGGTGTACAATGACACCCAGGTCTCGTTGCATCTCCCCTTTTCCTAATCGGCCACTGTTCAGATAATAATCTGTTTCCCTGTTCTTGTAACCAAAGTGGATAAACTCACATTTATCCACATTAAATTGCATCTGCCATGAATTTGCCCACTCACCTAACCTATTTAAGTCACCCTGCATCCTCTTAGCATCCTCCTCACAGCTAACACCGCCGCCCAGCTTCATGTCATCTGCAAACTTGGAGATGCTGCATTTAATTCCCTTGTCTAAATCATTAATATATATTGCAAACAACTGGGGTCCCAGCACTGAGCCTTGCGGTACCCCACTAGTCACTGCCTGCCATTCTGAAAAGGTCCTGTTTACTCCCACTCTTTGCTTCCTGTCTGCCAACCAATTCTCTATCCACATCAATACCATACCCCCAATGCCGTGTGCTTTAAGTTTGCACACTAATCTCCTGTGTGGGACCTTGTCAAAAGCCTTTTGAAAATCTAAAAATACCACATCCACTGGCTCTCCCCTATCCACTCTCCTAGTTACATCTTCAAAAAATTCTATAAGATTCGTCAGACATAATTTTCCTTTCACAAATCCATGCTGACTTTGTCCGATGATTTCACCTCTTTCCAAATGTGCTGTTATCACATCTTTGATAACTGATTCTAGCATTTTCCCCACCACCGATGTCAGACTAACCAGTCTATAATTCCCCCAGTTTCACTCTCCCTCCTTTTTTAAAAAGTGGGGTTACATTAGCCACCCTCCAATCCTCAGGAACTAATCCAGAATCTAAGGAGTTTTGAAAAATTATTACTAGTGCATCCACTATTTCTTGCGCTACTTCCTTAAGCACTCTGGGATGCAGACCATCTGGCTCTGGGGATTTATTTGCCTTTAATCTCTTCAATTTATCTAACACCACTTCCCTACTAACAGGAAACCCTTGCAAAAAAACCCGAGCAGGAAACCCTTGCTCGCTCTCAAAAAATCGATTTCTGAGATATTGTATGTAATTTGCGGGCATCAGGGAGCTGCTATCAATATGTGGGAGACTCCCAGAACTGGGAGAAGTGGGATGTCTGTATTGAGGAGGCAGGTTGTAGACTGCAGGAAACCACCACAAATAAGATAATCAGATAATGAATTTGAAGATGATAGAGGGCAACCCGTTTTGATGCAGTGTATTTAGATTTTAAAAGGGTATTTGACAAACTGCCATTTAAGAGAATGTGCAGAACATAATAACTGGTAGAAGTGTGTTAGTATGGACTGACAACATGTACATTAGAATTGCCGGATCATTTTAAGGCTGGACCACCCTGTGGATCTATTCTTGGCCTTCAGTTACTGCTTATCTGTTTATGCTAATGATTTGGAGAAGTGAAAAAAATGTAAAATTTCAAGTTTGCCAAAGATGTGAAAATAGGTGGAAGGGTGTACTATGATGAAGGCAATGAGATTCTGTTACAGGACGTAGATTAAGTGCAAATTGGTAAATTAGTTTATTATTGTACTGAGAACAGGCTGTTCACTTCTAGGAATTTGAAGCTCTCAGCCCCCCTGACTTTAGCGCCATTGATGTAAACAGGAGGCCATGCACTGCCCCTTCTTCCTGAAGTCAATGACCAACTCCTTTATTTTGTTGTCATTGAAAGAAATGTTATTGCCATTGCACCATGTTACTAGGCTCTCTATCTCTGTCCTGTATTCTCTGGCTCATTATTATTTAAGATACGGTCCACTATAGTGGTATCATCTACAAACTTGTTAAGTGGAGTTAGAGCAGAATCTGACTTCACCGTCATGAGTGTACAGGGAATAGAATAGGGGGCTGAGGGCACAACATAGTGTGGCACCAATGCTGAGGATAATTGTGGCAAAGGTGTTTCTGCCTATCTTTATTGATTGTAGTCTGTTCCAAGAGTTTGAAAGTGAGTTTGCATGGAACTATAGTACTGAAGGCAGAGTTGTAGTCCATAAGCAATAGGCTAACATAGATGTCATTACTGTGCAGATGATCCAGAGTTGAGTGTAGGGCCAGAAAGATGGCATTTGCCATAGACCTGTTTTGGAGGTAGATGAATTGCAGTGGGTAAATACTGACTGGGAGTTCATACTTGCCATGACCAGCTTCTCAAAGCACTTGATGATAGTGTGTGAGTATCATGACCACCAGAGAGTCATTAAGACACATTACCTTGCTTATCTGAGGAACTGGGATTCTAGTGGTCTTAAAGCAGATGGGGACCTTAGAAGCAGGTAAAGGTTCAAAATACCTGCAAATACCACTGCTGGCTGATCTGCAAAGTATTAGAGCGAGCCAGAGATGTCAACCGGCCTTGCAGCTTCCACAAGTTCACTTTCTGAAAGACAAGTTTTATGTCTACAACAGTGACTGTGTGGTCAGGTGCACTGGAAGCAGTCAAGATGGGTGGTGACATTCTAATTCCTTTCTGTTTTCGACTTGGACTTTGTTTTATACTCCATTATAGCTTTGGAACTTAATTTTAGAGTAGTATTGCCTTTTGGCATCCCTGATAGGTTTTCAGAGGTCATGTCTTGATTTCTTGTAAAGGCCAAGGTCATCTGATTTGAATGCTGCAATTCTAGACTTCAGTGAGGAATTGATCTTCCAGTTCATCTGTGATCTCCAGTTTGGGAACACCTGGATTATCTTCGTTGGTACACAGTCATCAACACACTTGCTGATCAAGGCCATGACAATGGTGACAGACTCATCTAGGCTGGCTGCTCAATCTTTCAATGTGGACCACTCCACCAATTCAAAACAGTCATAGAAGCTTATCTATTTCCTCAGACCAGCAATGTAAGACTTCATGTTCAGGATTCTCATGTCTCATCTTCTTCTTGCATGCAGAGAGAAGAAGCACAACTTGGTGGTCTGATTTACCAGTGTAGAAGGAGGGGGGAGATGAGTCGGTGTTTGGGTGAAAACCTGATTAACGGAGCTTTAATGTGAGGAAGCATGGTTATATACTTTGATAAGAAAAGTCAAAAGGAGAGAGGCTATAAATTAGTGAAGATCAGGGGTATCTAGGTATTCAATCTCTTGTATCAGAAAAAGTTAGTATGCAGGTCCAACAAGTAATTAAGAAAGCAAATGGCACATTGACCTTAATTTTAAAATGCTTGCAATTTAAGAATAAGAAAGTTCTGTTAACATTGTAAAAACACAAAATGCTGGAAAACTCAGCAGGCCGGACAGCATCTATGGGAGGAGGTAGTGACAACGTTTCGGGCCGAAACCCTTCATCATCTGTTACCATTGTACAAGGTGTTGGTTAAGACACACCTTGAATGATGCATACCTAGAAGTATCATTGGAAGCTATTCAAAGGAGATTTGCCAGGTTAATTTCTGGAATGAGAGGATTATACAATCAAGAACAGCTAGACTATTTTGGGTTGTTCAGAATCAGAAGGGGTGATTTTATACAAACAAGGTGCTCAGGTGGCTTGACATGGTTGATGTTGACATGTTTTCACTAGTGAGAGAATGATGAAAAAGGCATTGCAGCTACTATATAACTGAGGTTTTCTGTATCAGAGGGCAGAAAATCTCTGGAATTATCTATCTCAGGTCGGATCATTAAATATATTTAAGATGGAGAGAGAACTATTAGAAAGACTGAACAATTAAGAATTATGAGGAACTGGCACAGAAGAAGAGTCGATGCTGGCATAGATCAGTTATGATCATATTGAGCAGCAGGGCAGGCTCGAAGGATCAAGGAACCTACTGTTCCTATTTTGTCATGTTTGTTAAAGATTGCTTGACAGGGAGAACAGCTGGTTGAAAAACTTTACACGTTTGTCTTCATAAGATGAGACATGGAATTCAAGAGCATAGTATGACTAATTAAAATATTAGGTCATAATTACCGTATGGTACTAGTGGAGATATATGTACTCATCACATTTAAAAGGAAGTGTATCTACAATGCTTCATTCCAAGGGACAAGGATTTGGCATTAACTCCTTTTTGTATAGAATGAATGTGGTGGTGCAAATGGCCTTCTTTCTGTGTCAAATATTTCCAAGTTTCCATGGTTTATTTTAAAAGATGCCTAGAATCAGTCATCAGAAACTTAAGTCATAGATCTCAGTATGGATTGCAGAAATGATCCTCTATTTCAAAGCCTGGTTTTTGATGAACTATATTTTATATCCAGTGAATACTTCAGATAGACTGTAACCATAGTAACAGCATATGGAAGAAATATGAACTGTATTGTAATCTGTATTGCAACAAACCACATTTGTAAAACTAGAAAAACAGAAGTTTTATTTCATGCTGCTGCATATGTAACATATTAATTTATATTTTGGCTTGAACCCTATGTTCTAGTTATATGATATTGATTTATCTATGAAAACTAATATGTTACATTAAGGAATTTTTTTTATGTCTTAATGTGAATTGAAGAAAAGTCAACAAGCAGGGTGTATATTTGGTAGTTGATGCACCGCTATCCATTTTACAGCTGAAGTTAAAAGTTATGGCCTTAATTACTAACATAGAGTCAAACACGTAACTAAAGACTTAGACTCAAACAACTGAATTCTACATATCTTTATAATAGAGATAGGGTAAGTTGTAACTGCCTCACAATGTACAGAAATTTAAATTAAAGTTCTAGCTTTTTTATGTACATTTATATGGGCTGTTGATATCCAATTGTTATGTTGACAAGGGACTAAAAATAACTATTATATGAAAATCCAAGTTCAGTTGTTACAGATGTTAACGAAGATCCTGAAGACAGCTGAAACCCTGACAATCAGTTTAGTATTGGATATATAGTTTAAAAATAATTTTGTAAATGCATGATTACAAATTACTTAATTGATTGATTCAAGACACGCACCTGACATTTCAAGAACAGCTTCTTCCCATCCACCGTCAGATTTCTGAATGGACAACTACCTCATTTTTTACTCTCTGTTTGCACCACTTATTTAATTTGTGTTTATATTATTTCTTATTGTAATTTATAGTTTTAATTATTATATATATTGCAATGTACTGCTGCCACAAAACAACAAATTTCACAAGATATGCCAGTGATATTAAAAGTCATCCTGATTTTTTTGGGTATATTTTAGCTGTGTAATATAATCATATAGCCACTAGATGGGGCACTAATGTGATAAACATGATTCCTAAGATCAGGAACATCACGCCCAAAGAAATGGGAAATCACTTCTGGTAACCTGATCACTTAAATTAAAGAATGCCAGATACAGTTGCTAAACCAGGAATTATACACTCAGAACACACACTCTGTGGCCACTTTATTAGGTACACCCATGCACCTGCTCATTAATGCAAGTATCTAATCAGCCATTGATGTGGCAGCAATTCAGTGCATGAAGCATGGTCAAGAGGTTCAGGTGTTGTTCAGACCAAACATTAGAATGGGAAAGAAATATAATCTAAGTGACATAAAACCATGGAATAATTGTTGTGCCAGACAGGGTGGTTTGAGTGTCTGAGAAACTGCTGGTCTTCTGGGATTTTCATGCACAACAGTCCTAGAGAATGGTGCAAAAAGTGAAAAAAGTTCAGTGAGCAGTAGTTTAAGCAAAGCAAAAACCCCTTGTTAATGAGAACGGTCAGAGGAGAATAGCCAGACTGGTTCAAGCTGATAGTAACTCAAATATCCACAGATTGCAAAAGGGTGTGGAGAAGAGCATCTCTGAACACACAACATACGAGACGTTGATGTGGATGGGCTACAGCAGCAGAAGACCTCACCAGGTTCCACTCCTGAACCTAATAAAGTGGCCAATGATACATTGAAAGATGATACTTAATATTATTCAGATAGATAATTATATTTTTATATACTTATATTTTCTTGAAATCTTACTAATTGAGATACACAGCAGTGATTTCCCGTTGGTGACCCAGAAATGATACTCATTTCCGACACCCCATGCTCATTAAAACTTCTAGACATTTTAAAGCACTATCTTTTCTTTGAATGAATGTAGAATTGTGCATTATTTTAACTTATTATTTTTCTCATTGTTTAGTACAAGAAAACATAAACACACACTATGAAACAATAGTGAGTGCTTTGGAAGCAAAAAGCAGTAGAGAGAAAATTCTAGAAATGGATAAAAGACTTGTGGCTGTAAGTTTAATTTTTGGTTTGTAATACAAAGAAACATTCTCTAATTTGAAACTAGTCTATAAATTATTTTATGTACACATTGCTAATGCTACTGATAACTTTTCATTGTTTTTATAAAGTAGTTCTTGTTTTATTTTTGTTTTGAACCTGGTCTTTAACATTGTCGTAAACTGGAACTGGAAAAATCAAGATTTATTTCTACTACCAACTTATCAGACTATAAATCATAGCAGTAGAATTAGGGTATTTAGCTCATTGAGTCTGCTCTGTTATTCCATCATGGCTGATTTATAATCCCTTTCAATCCCATTCTTCTTCCTTCTTGCCATAACCTTCGATGCCCTTATTAATTAAGAACCTATCAACTTTTGCTTTAAATAAGCCAAATGAACTGGCCTGCACAGTTTGCTCCAGCATTGAATTTCACAGATTTATCACCATCTGGCCAAAGAAATTCATCCTCATCTTTGCGTCCTTCAATTGTGAGGCAGTGCCCTTTGGTCCCAGACCCCCCACTACATGTAACAAACTCTCCACATCTGCTCTACCTAGGCCTTTCAATATTCAATAGGTTTCAGTGAGATTTCCCATCATTCTTCTAAACTCCAGTGAGTACAATCCCAGAGCCATCAAATGCTCTTCAAACATTACCACTGTCCTTCCTGGGATCATTCTCGTGAACCTCCAATACCTGCATATCTTTTCTTAGAAAAGGTGCACATAACTGTTAACTCTATTCTAAGTTTAGTCTGACCAGTTGTCTTAAAAAACACTCAGCATTACATCCTTGCTTTTGATTTCTCGTTCCCTCAAAATGCTACCATTGCATTTGCCTTCCTTACAAATGACTTAACCTGCAAGTTAACCTTTAGGGAATCCTGCACGAGTCCTTTTGCACCTCTGATCTTTCAGAACCTGGGGTATAGTCCATCTGATCCAGCTGACTTATCTAGTTTCAGACTTTTCAGTTCCCCAGGCTCCTTCTTAGTAATAGCAACAACACTCACTTCTGCTCCTGACACTCTCACATTTCTGGCATTCTGCTTGTGTTTTTCACAGTGAAGACTGACGTTTCTTTGTCCCCCATTATTACCTCTCCAGCATCATTTTCCAGTTGTCCAATATCCACTCCCGCATCTCTTTTTCTCTTTATATATTTGTAAAAACTTATGGTATCCTCTTGTATATTATTGGCTAGCTTACCTTTATATTTCATCTTTTCTGTCTTTATGTTTTTTTAGTTGCCTTCTGTTAGTTTTTAAAAAGCTTTCCAATCCTCTACCTTCCCATTAAGTGTTGCTATATTATATGCACACTCTCTTTTTCTTTTATATTGCCTTTTACTTCCCTTATCAGTACAGTTGCCTCATCTTCCCTTTAGAATACTTCTTCATCTTTGGGATGCAAATTTCCTCCCTCATGCCTTTGTAATTCCCTTTACTCCACTGTAATACTGATACATCTGACTTCAGCTTCTCCTTCTCTAACTGCTGGGAGGGTTCTGTCATATTATAATCACTGCCTCCCAAGTGTTCCTTTACCTTACGCTCCCAAATCAAATCTGGTTCACCTTCAAAGTTGCAGCTCCCCGAGTAGACTCAACCACTGGCTGTGTTAGAAAGTCATCTCTAGGCATTCTCCATATTCCCTCTGTTGGGATCCAGCACCAACTGATTTTCCTAATCTATCTGCAAATTGAAATCCCTCATGATTATCGCAACATTGGCGTTTTCACATTGCTTTGAAAGTTTCTGAGAAATTAGTTAAAGAAATAATTACGTCTAGTCATTACAAAAATATTAATGATATTAGATTTGAAAAAAGCAATGCCTAATTCCAATGAAACCACCAGTGAATATTAAAAAAGTGTTAATGCTACCTATTCTGTTTATTATATTGATTCACAACCTGACATTTCCAGTAGCAAAGGGAAACTCTTGAAATTTTTAAACCAATTCTTTGTACTATAAAGGATAGTATTGTTAACCAGAAAGAATGACAATCAGTGAACGGGAATGGATCTAACCATGTTGTGAGACTGTCCTGGTGGTGGCCGTTCCGTGAACTGTTTGATGAACTGATTCTTACTCTGGACTAACTTAATCAGTGCAATTGAATGTGGACACAAGGAGTTTCAGCTAATAATCTGCTAAACCTGAGACCATTCTCTGATAGGCTGCTTATTATGTAAAATGGGAGGCTTGAAGAAGCCGAGTGTGATCTAGAAAAAGCAGGATCTCCCAGTTGCAACCCATTTCAATTCTACTTCTCATTCCCATTCCAACATGTCAGTCCATGGCCTCCTGTACTGCCGCAATGAGGCCACTCTCAGGTTGGAGCAGCAATACCTTATATTCTGTCTGCATAATCTCCAGCCTGTTGGCATGAATATTGATTTCTCAAACTTCCAGTTCTTGCCCCCCCCCCACCATTCCCCAGTCCTGTTTCCATCTCTTACCTTATCTCCCTACCTGCCCATCACCTCACTCTATTGCTCCTCCTCCTTCCTTTTCTTCCATGTCTTCTGTCCTGACTTAACAAATTCCCCCTTCTCCAGCTCCCCCTTCTCTCTTTCACTAATCAACTTTCCAGCTCTTTACTTCACCCCCTGCACCAGTTTCAATCATCACCTACTACCTTGTACTTCTTCCTCCCCTTTCGCCACCTTCTTAATCTAACATCTCTTTTGTTCCAGTCCTGATGAAGGTCTCAACCTGAAACGTTGACTGTTTGCTTTTTCTATAGCTGCTGCATAAGATATAGAAGCAGAATTAGGCATCTGGCCCAACGAGTCTGCTCCGCCATTCAATCATGGCTGATCCTTTTTTTTCTCCTCCTAAACCCCAATTACCACCCTTCTCCCTGTAACCTTTGATGCCATGTCCAATCAAGAACCTATCAATCTCTGCCTTAAATACACCCATTGACCTGGCCTCCACAGCTGCATGTGGCAACAAATTCACCACCTTTTGGCTAAAGAAATTTCTCCACATCTCTATTTGAAGGGCACTCCTCTATCCTGAGGATGTGCCCTCTTGTCCTAGATTCTCCAGCCATGGGAAACATCCTTTCCACATCTGCTCTATTTAGGCCTTTCACCATTTGAAAGGTTTCGATGAAATCCCCTCTCACTCTTCTAAATTTCAGTGAGTACAGACCCAGAGCCATCAAACACTCATCATATGATAACCCTTTCATTCCTGGAATCATCCTGGTAAACCTCCTCTGAATCCTCTCCAATGCCAGCTCATCTGTTATAAGATGAGGGGCCAAAAACTGTTCAAAATACTCAAGGTGAGGCTCACCAGTGCCTTATAAAGTCTCAGCATCACATCCTTGCTCTTGTATTCTAGACCTCTTGAAATTAATGCTAACATGGCATTTGCCTTCCTCACCACCGACTCAGCCTGTAAGATAATCTTCAAGGACTTCCAAGTCCCTTTGCATCTCAGATTCCTGGATTTTCTCACTGTTTAGAAAATAGTCCGCACATTTATTTCCAACTACCAAAGCATATGACCATGCATTTTCCAACATTGTATTTGATTTGCCACTTCCTTGCCCATTCTCCTAATCTGTCTTCGTCCTTATGCATCCTACCAGTTTCCTCAATACTATCTGCCCCTCCACCAATCTTCTTATCATCTGCAAACTTTGCAATAAAGCCATGTATTCATTCATCTAAAACATTTATATACAACATAAAAAGAAGTGGCCCCAACAATGACTGCTGCGGAACACCAATATTCACTTGCAGCCAACCAGAAAAGGATTCTTTTATTCCCATTTGCCGCCTCCTACCAATCGGTCAATGCTCTAACCGTGTTAGTAACTTTCCTGTAATACCATGGGCTCTTAACTTGGTGAGCAGCGTCATGTGTGGCACCTTGTCAAAAGCCTTCTGACAGTCCAAATATACAACATCCACTGCATCCCCTTTATCTATCCCACTGCAGATTTTCTTGTGTTTGTGAATCTGTGATCTTGTTGCCCATTGTCTGGGTGACCTGATTTGAACCAGTCAGAAAATAATAGATCAAAGGAAGTAAGTTAAGGCACAAAGTTGTAGGCGAAGGCTTTAAAAACAATATTGCTTGTAGCCCTGGGCTACATTCAATGAAAACTAGCACAGGTTGGTCAGATGACCTTGAGCCAACAAAACTAAAACATCAGAGACTGATCTGATAAGGAAAGGAATAAAAATGAAAATTTTGGGAGCACAGGCAGTAACAACTCTCCTAAGACTAACCATGGTGGATGTGCAAAACCCCATGTTGGATACGTGGTGATTAGATCAGGAACACGAGGAACACCTAGTCAGTATAATGGGTCAAAGAGACTGTTTCTATGACATGCTTCTTTACGTTGTGACTATATGTGCAAGGCAAAGTGCTGGCATTTTTGGGCTGAGTTTTGAAACTAGCAAACACATTCCAATTTGAAGAGTTGTAAAACATAACTGAATTTTGATATATGTCCATTCCAATATATAAAAATGAATTTTATAGGATTTCTACAAAAAGGTGCTTGATGCCTACCATAGACTTGGAGGCCTGTTTCCATACTTTATGACCATGACGTTAATAACATAGATAAGAATATTTAGTCTTAAACATGGAACCTTTAACGGAATGGCATTAAACATAATGTCTGGTTTCATTCAAGCACACAAGTTGTTATTCATGCTGATGCTGTACATACCAAATTTTAGCTGGAAGAAACTCAAATTTAGGCTTGTACCTTTGAATTTCAGTGTTTGAAAATTTAATTTTGGGGACCTGAACTTTTTGAATTGTGAACTTACAATGTGCTTTCTTTTCTCTTTGTAGAAGGAGATGGAAATGAGTAATGTTAAAACTCAACTACAGTCAGTGCAGGAGTGTTTGGATGGAATGAAACACTCACAATGTCAACAACATCAGAAAATGTGTGAGCAGTTCAGCTGGTTTAAAGACCACTTTAAGTTTACTGAAATCCTATCTGAGCTTCATAAACTTACTTCTACTACAAATCCTATCATCCAAGTACAGAATAATATGACACAAACAACTCCAAGTACAAGTAGCCTCTGCATTGTTAGCAAGAGAGAAGCTTATTATAGAAGTACAGAAGATTGTAGAACATCATCCCAACATCAGCCTACACTAATAGACAATTATCAGCTTCATGACACCAAAGCTGTGTGTACAGACATATTACCAGATGGTCATCTTAATGTTTACCAGAACATTTTATCAGAGAGCCCTAGACCAAGGCCATGTGATTCTGTTCCCAAAAAAATCACTGCATCTTCAGATTGTGAAGGCAGAAATGAAGACACTTCTACATATTCCACTGCAATTAACTCAAATCACATAACATCTGTACATCCTGTCAGTGTGACAAATGGGCTATTTTCCCAAGCATTTATCCCTGGTGGTGTCAAATTGGCTGAAGGCCAGAATGACTTGAAGAGCAATTCTACCCCTTTTCATAAAATGCATAACAATAAAGAAAACAAATGGGGTATTGTTTCCTTCAGTCCAAGTTTAAAACATAATGATGCTCATACCAGGTGGCCAAACACAACCATGAAGAATAGAACCACTTTTGGCAGTGCTGTGACGTGCAAAAAGATTGGGATCAGAAGATGCCCCACTAAAAGAAGAAACTGCATTCCACTCAATAAGGAAAAGGACAAGCCCATCAAAGCATCAAATAAGTCAAACAGGATTAATGTCAATTTGAAAAAAGCTACTTTGACTGAACTAAAGATTACATCAGCTAGACCAAAGCAGTCAAATGGTAGCGAAAAGAGTATCTTTGGCAAGGCATCTTCTGAAAAGCGAAGATACCCACTAGAAGGACAGCATGTGAAAGATGAGATCTCGCTGGAACAAGTGAAGAAAAGAAATTACTCACAGCAGCAGAAAGGAAAGAAGGAGATTCCTAAACTAGTGAAGAGAAATCTTTCATGGAAACCTCCAAGCTCTTTTCAAGAGGGCTTTCTGCAGAATGGTATGGAATCTGACCATGTGTTTCAGTCATGGTTTAGTCCTTTAACTCCAACTCTAAGTCATGAGGGGTACTATGATAGTCCAACAAACACTGTACTTGGAAGAGAAGCACAGAATAAAACACATCTTAACTTTTTTGACAGCAGTGAAGAATCTGATTAGGATGTAATTACACTGTGTTTCATCAAATTTCTTTAAAAAATGGAGACAAAGTGGAAAAAAATGATATGAAAATGAAAATACTACCAATTTTTAAAAGCAAAACTTATATCATTTTGCTTACATTTATGCGTAACACATGCCTTCAGTTTATGTTGATTCGATTAATGTAAAAATTAATGCATTGAAGCTGGTGTTTCTTAACCATTGTTTAAAACTACAGTGTCTTCATTGACATTCATAACATTGATATTTTACCTTTTCTGTGAAGCCGTTGATAGTTAATTAGAAATTCTTACGATCTTTTAAATTTTTAAATTTTCTTTATTCTGTCAGCTTTGAAAGACCTGACATTTTTATACCCATCATTTTATTTAGATACCTTAAATGTTAGACTATAGAGTTACAGTACATTCACAGATACTTTTCCTGTGCAGTTTTTAATCTACACTTGTCTTTGTTACATTCTCTCCTGCATTGTTCTTTTTAATTGCATAGGCACTCTATATTTCACAGCTGTCAAATCTGCTTCCATTGTAATGTGCTGTAGTCTGTGAAAGGAAACTTGTGGATCTGAAATGTAAACCAATGTATCTGTATCTGACTCTTGTGTTTAAAAATAATAAACATCCATTTGTATTATGCAAAGAAATTAAGAAAATTCTGATTGTAAGACTTATTAAACAATTGGTAATTCTTTATGTAAGTTCTTATCACCTGGAAGGGTCTTAGTCATATTTGTAATGATCTTGTTTTGACAGCTATTTCCAATTTATAAAATTTGTTCTCTTAACATGGAGAGTTTTTATTGACTTTCCATTGTTGCTATTCACTTAAGGGTACAGAGTGTACAGGATCAGTGAAAACTTGAAAAATGCATTATCCTTCCAAGATTTCAGTGTAAATGAGATATTACTGCCAAGGGCAAAATGCTGTAAAAACAGTGCAGAAGTTAAAGAATCATGAACAAAAATTGATTCATATCAGAGATCAACAAAATGGAAATCAATGGGTAACATCGTAATCTTGGTAGCAAAGCCAAACTCCAGAAGTGTGTTAAGAGTAACTCCTGTTGATAGGAAGGCCGCATTTGAGCAAGAGTGATTTTTCATTGGCCTTGCTAAAGCTGAAATTGAGATGAAAATCATCCAAGGTTGGAGTCATATTTTGCCCAAAAGGAATAACTTGTGGGGCCTAACACCTCAGAATGACACACATCTCAGTAGGATTTCCTCAGTGTCCTGGACACAGTCATGTTTTGCTGGCTCATCAATGGCCCTTTTTCCTTCATTGGGTGATGCCCACACTATATTGAGCCCATTTGCAATTCCTCAGAAAATTAAACAGTTGTAGATTGCATACAAGAAAACAATGATATTCCGGTAAAGTGACCAGTACTAAGTAATATTACGTCCTAATATTTATTCCCTTCATTACTGGAGCATTGAATACCATATACATATCTGTGCATAGTCTACTCTGATAACAATTTCCTAAATCACCATCCAGTAGGAACACCACCACGTGCAGATTTCCATCAAAGTCAAGCAGCATCCTGACTTGGAAATACATTGCTAGACTTTAATTGTACATGGAGTTCCTTATCAAACAGCACTGTGGGAGTCTTCAAAAGAAAGACTGCTGAGCTTCAAGAAGTGGCTTATCACCATCTTCTAAAGGGCAAATTAAGATGAGTACTAACTGCTGACTTTGACAGAGGAGCATGCATTCCAATAAGCAAATAAAGAGAATGAAAGTTTGCCTAATAAGTCAGTTGAAGGGACTCCTGACCTACAGTTACCTCCTCACGATGAGCAATGAAGCAGTTTTGCAACTTCATTATTTATGATCATCTCTTCTGCCTAAATGGTTGCATGCTATGACTTTAATCCATTGATCTGAACTGACAGAACATTGCAGGCCAAGTAGTGCAACTTCCCAGTAAAACAGAAATTTTCGGAGTGGAATCTCTTCCCTCCATTGTCACAATAAGTAATACAAAGTTAATACATCAAGATAAAGCCCAGGAATACCTGTACTGAGAAGACTATAATGCAGTATTCAACAGTTTTTTTTGCTCCTGTATATGACTTCTAGTGACACAAGACTGGTATTAGATTCCCTAGTAGAGAAAACACATTTACATCAATGACTGAATTCAAATACAGTTCGTTGTGGTAACTTTTTATCATCCTAATCCTCTAATTTTCCAGCTATAGGCTACACTGGATAAACAACGAACGAGTTACATGTTTTCAAGATCAACTTTAAACTTAACAAGCTGAGGCAGCTACAACAAAAAGATCACACATCATGTTTCATTATGCTTGCAAGGCATATGAATGAGTGCTTTGATTAACTTTTAACATTCTGGTGAAGATTCTTGGCATTTAAACAAAATTACTGTACATGTCAGAAGAGCATCTGAAATTGTATAGAAATAGACCATCCTAGTTGTATTTTGCTACATCACACAAGCTAAACATCTGACAATTGTTTTGAGAGATTCTCATCATATTTTACTTTGAATACTGAGGAAATTGTAGTAATCTAATAAGATATTCCCTAAAGCTTGAAATAACAAATTATTAACTTTAACTTATTTGAAGTTGATGACATTAGCACAGGTTTCATCAAATTTTTCATTGCAGTTGAGGTAAACGCCTGAAAGATTAAAATAAATAATCTTGCTGTTTTCTTTATAGAATTAAATACAGGCACATTACATTGACACACAGTACCTAGAAAACTGAACATGTTCACTCTCGTGAAGCTTGTCATAATCAAATAAAGATAACCCTATGCTGACCTGCAGAAAGATTTTAATGAACAGTGCAATGTGACTCAGTTATATATTTGTAAACCTGTAAGTCAACATTCAAAGATTTGCCATTTTCAATATACTATATTTTTATAAGGCACACAGCAGAAAATAATTAATTTCACAGCAGGCCAGGAAAAGAGTCGATGTCTTGGCCAGAAAGGTCAACAGTTCACTCTTTTCCAAAGATACTGCCTGGTCTGCTGAGTACCTCCACCATTTTAGAAACAAAGAAAAACTACAGCACAATACAGGCCCTTTGGCCCAAAATGCTGTGCCGAACTTTAGAAACTACCTAGGGTACCCATAGTACTCTATTTTACAAAGCTATCCAAAAATCTCTTAACAAAACCCATCATATCCACCTCCACCACCTTTGCCAGCAGCCCATTCCATGCACTCACCACTCTACGTAAAAAACATCTCCTCTGTACCTGCTCCCCAACACCTTAAACCTGCGTCCACTTCTAGTAACCATTTCAGCCCTGGGAAAAAGCCTCTCATCATCTTATACACCTCTATCAGGTCACCTCACATCCTCCATCACTCCAAGGAGAAAAGGCCAGGTTCATTCAACCTATTCTCATAAGGCATGCTACCTAATCCAAACAACATCTTTGTAAATTTCCTCTATTTCCTTCCTGTAGTGAGGTGACCAGAACTGAGCACAGTACTCCAAGTGGGGTCTGACCAGGGTCCTATATAGCTGTAACATCACCTCTTGGTTCTTAAACTCAATCCCACGATTGATGATGGCCAATACACCATACGCCTTCTTAACCACAGAGTCAACCTGCACAGCAGCTTTGAGTGTCCTATGGACTTGGACACCAAGATCCCTCTGATCCTCCACACTGTCAAGAATCTTACCATTAATACTATATTCTGCCATCACATTTGACCTACCAAAATAAACCACCTCACACTTGTCTGGGTTGAACTCCATCTGCCACTTCAGCCCAGTTTTCCATCCTATCAATGTCCCACTGTAACCTCTGATAGCCCTCCAGACTGTCCACAACACCCCCAACCTTTGAGACATCAAGAAATTTACTAACCAATCCCTCCACTTCCTCATCCAGGACATTTATAAAAATCATGAAGAGAAGGGTCCCAGAACAGATCCCTGAGGCACACCACTGGTCACCGACCTCCATGCAGAATATGACCCGTCTACAACCACTCTTTGCCTTCTGTGGGCAAGCCAGTTCTGGATCCACAAAGCAAGGTCTCCTTGGATCCCATGCCTCCTTACTTTGTGAATAACCATTGCATGGGGTACCTTATCAAATGCCTTGCTGAAATCCATATACACTACATCTACTCCTCTACTGTCATCAACATGTTTAGTCCCATCCTCGAAAAATTCAATCAGGCTCATGAGACACAACCTGCCTGGCCATCCTGGAGGCTGGGAAAACACTGAGCTCGCAGACATACTTCCTGTTCCTATTCTTCACAAGTAACTTTCCTGGTCTCATCCCGTTATCGTCAAAGCCCTCCTACCCTGACTTCCTCTGCTAAGTTCCTGCTCTATAAAGCTGTCTTCTTTTTAAATTCTTCCTGGCAGTGTAACTCGTTGGTGTCACGCGCCTGTGCAGTTGTGCATTGATCAAACCGCTGAAGAAAAATGCTCTCCTTTTAAATTCTTGCCACCAGACTAACTCGCTGATGTCATAGGGATCAATACTGGGATATCTGTATCTTATTTATATCACAAGTTCATAGGAAAATGTGCAAATTTGCGGATGTTATTAAACTTATTTCCTGAGTCAGAATTAGAATCAGAATAAGGTTTAATATCACTGGCATATGACATGAAATTTGTTGTTTTGCATCAGCAGTATATTGTTAAATAAGTAGTACAAAACGAGAGGGAAAATAATTCTGAGGTGGTGTTCATGGGTTCATTGTCAATTCAGAAATCCGATGGTGGAAGAGAAGCTGTTCCTGAAATGTTGAATGTGTGTCTTCAGCCTCCTGTGCCTTCTCCTTGATGGTAGCAATGAGAAGTTGTCAGTCCTGGGTGAAGGGGGTCCTTATCGATGGATGCCACCTTTGGAAGGTGTCCTGTTGCTGGGAATGAGGCCACAAAATGGACTGAACAAAATAAGTAAGTAGGTACAGAGAAAGCCAAATCAAATGAAACTGCAGTACACGTTTGGAGCAAATGTTGCTGAAATCATTACAACCAACATAGCATAACAATAATCATCAAAACAAACACAATTCAATGCTGCAGTAACCAAGGTAGTGGAATACTGTTTTAGATGATGCTCTGGTCAAACCAGGCTTCAAGTCTCCAGCTAATACCACAGATACTGCAAAACATCCTCATAACTTGCACCTTTCCAGGTATCACATCAATCTGGATCATTTTATTCTTGCACATTTTTCAAATTTACTTGGGATCTCAGACTACTTTCTGCACCATAATAGCGTCAGTTTCCCAACTTCTGCCCTGAATTTGAAAATAAATATTTTAATGGCTTCTCATAAAGTTAAAGTACTTGAAGGTATATATGTTCCTTAATTTGCAAATTATTTGAATACTAAATAAGATAATAGAAATACTGCTGTTTTAGTTTCTCATTTGGCCATGAGAATACAAAGTCAAAATTAACATAATTTTTTTAAATCAAAGTATATGTATTACCATATACTACCTTAAGATTCGCTTTCTTACAGGCATTTACAGGAAAATAAAGAAACACAATAGAATTTTTGAAAATTTATATAGAAATAAATATTGACAAATAGCCAGTATTCAAAAGACAAATTGTGCAAATGAACAAAATGCAGTACTGAAAACATGAAAAAAAATCCAGTACTGAAAAAAAAGTCCTTGAAAGTGAGCCTGCTGGGTGTAGAATCAGTGGGGGGTCTTTGATGATGGGAGCTGGTTTTTGTAGCACTGCTTGTAAATGTGCTCAGTGATGGGGAGGGCTTTGCCTATGATGGACTGGGCTCTGGACTTTTCCATTCCAGGGCATTAGTGTTCACATACCAGTCAGGATACTCTCCACTCCGTATCTACAGAAGTTTTCAAAGTTTCTGGTGACATGCAAAATCTACGCAATCTCCTAAAAAGAGTAGAGGCAGTATTGTGCCTTCTTTGTTCTTGTACTTATGTATGTGCTGGTCCCAGGATAGATCTTCTGATGTAACACCAAGAAATTCAAAATGACTGACCCTCAACACCTCCAATCTCCTGATGAGGACTGGCACATGGACCTCTGGCTTCTTCCCTCGTTAGCTTTGCTGACATTCGGTAAAAGGTTGTTGTGGCACCATTCAACAAGATTTTCAATCTCCCTCCTACTTGGCAATGTGTTACCGCCTTTGACACCAACAACAGCAAATTTAAATTCAGCATTGGAGTCATACGTAGCCACACAATCATAGTTATAAAGTGACTAAAGCCTCTGCTGCACCTGTGCTGATGTGGAGATGTTGTTGCCAATCCATACTGACGCAAGTCTGCATGTGAGGAAATCGAGGATCCAGTTACTTGCACAGCAGGTTTTAAGACCCAAGCCTTTTAGCTTAGTGATGAGTTTTGAGGGGATGATAGTCTTGCAGGCTGAGCTGCAGTCAATGAAGAGCATCATATTGTATGCATTTTCATTGTCCAGATGTTCCAGAGCGGAGTGAAAGGCCAATGAAATGGTGTCTGCTTTTGACCTGTTACAATGGCAAGCAATTTGGAGTTGACCCAGGTCACTGCTCAGGCTGGAATTCATGTGCTTCATGAACAACCTTTCCAAAACACTTCATCACAGTGGTTGGATGTGCTGCTGGATCATAGCTATAGGGGCAGGTTAACACATTCTTCTTGGGCATTGGTCTGATTGAAACCTGCTTGAAGCAGGTGGTCCTGGTAAAGAGCTGAAAATTCTCTGAAGCCCTAGCTAATACTATTTTTAGCCTTTGCCCCTTCTGCTGTCAGTAGAAATGGTTCTACTGGGCTTAGTAGTTAAGCCACATGTAAAGGCCAGGAGGTGCTCTTGGTTGTCAGAGGCTCTTTGAGATGCACACCATTGGGAGCATTTAATTGGCAGAGGGAGCTCATCCCCACTACCCCCACCCTCCACCTCCCTCCGACGCAGCTACAACAACCTGAGGGAACCAAAGAAATCCTTTAGTTCTCTATCTGTAAATTCCAATCTTTTCATGGCTTTCATTTTGTGTATAATAATGTTTAACATGTAAAGAATATGTTTCCAATACAACTGTGAAACAATTTTATAATTTAAGCTGGCAATGATTTCAGTATATGGAAAGTCACAATAATTAATTGTGTCCAATCACAAACAAGAGAAAATCTGCAGATGCTGGATATCCAAGCCATACATACAAAATAGAAAGTATGTGTGTGAGGCCGGTGTTCTGTGCTCGGTGTCAGATGTGGGATGTCCAGGATACTCCCAGCCTCTCAAACAGCCACATCTGTACCAGGTGTGTCGAGCTGCAGCTCTTTAGGGACCACGTTAGGGAACTGGAGCTGCAGCTCAATGACCTTCATCTGGTCAGGGAGAGTGAGGAGGTGATAGACAGCAGCTATAGGCAGGTAGTCACACCGGGGCCTTGGGAACAGTCAGGAGAGGAAAGGGCGAGAGTCAGATACTAGAGAGTACCCCTGTGCCCATCCCCCTTAACAATAAGTACTCCTGTCTGAGTACTGTTGGGAAGTGCAGGCCTACCTGGGAAAGCAACAGTGACGGCACCTCTGGCACAGAGTCTGGCCCTGTGGCTCAGAGGGTAGGGAAAGGAAGAGGATGGCAGCAGTGATAGGGGACTCTATAGTTAGAAGGTCAGACAGGCGATTCTGTGGATGCAGGAAAGAAACTTGGATGGTAGTTTGCCTCGCAGATGCCAGGACGTTTCTGATTGTGTCCCCGATATGCTGAAGTGGGAAGGTGAACAGCCAGAGGTCATGGTACATATTGGTACCAACCACATAGGTAGGAAAAGGGATGATGTCCTGAAAACAGTCTACAGGGGGTTAGGAAAGAAGCTGAGAAGCAGGACCACAAAGGTAGAAATCTCGGGATTACTGCCTGTGCCACGTAACAGTGAGAATAGGAATAGAGTGAGGTGGAGGATAAATGCGTGGCATTTTTTGAGGATATGACTAAACACATTGATGAAGGTAGAGCAGTAGATGTAGTGTATATGGATTTCAGCAAGGCATTTGATAAGGTACCCCATGCAACAGTTATTCACAAAGTAAGGAGGCATGGGATCCAAGAAGACCTTGCTTTGTGGATCCAGAACTGGCTTACCCACAGAAAGCAAAGAGTGGTTGTAAATGGGTCATATTCTGCATGGAGGTCAGTGACCAGTGGTGTGCCTCAGGGATCTGTTCTGGGACCCTTCCTCTTCGGGATTTTTATAAATGACCTGGATGAGGAAGTGGAAGGATGGGTTAGTAAATTTGCTGATGACACAAAGGCTGGGGGTGTTGTGGATAGTGTGGAGGAGTGTCAGGTTACTGCGGGACACTGATAGGATGCAAAACTGGGCTGAGAAGTGGCAGATGGAGTTCAACCCAGACAAGTGTGAGGTGGTTCATTTTGGTAGGTCAAATATGATGGCAGAATATAGTATTAATGGTAAGACTCTTGGCAGTGTGGAGGATCAGAGGGATCTTGGGATCTGAGTCCATAGGACGCTCAAAGCATCCACGCAGGTTGACTCTGTGGGTAAGAAGGCGTATGGTGTATTGGCCTTCATCAATTGTGGAATTGAATTTAGGAGCCGAGAGGTAATGTTGCAGCTATATAGGACCATGGTCAGACCCCTCTCGGAGTACTGTGCTCAGTTCTGGTCACCTCACTACAGGAAGGATGTGGAAGCCATAGAAAGGGTGCAGGGGAGATTTACAAGGATGTTGCCTGGATTGGGGAGCATGCCTTATGAGAATAGGTTGAGTGAACTCGGCCTTTTCTCCTTGGAGCAACGGAGAATGAGAGGTGACCTGATAGCTGTGTATAAGATGATGAGAGGCTTTTATCATGTGGATAGTCAGAGGCTTTTTCCCAGGGCTGAAATGGCTAACATGAGAAGCAACAGTTTTAAGGTGCTTGGAAGTAGATACAGAGGAGATGTCAGGGGTAAGTTTTTTTTTTACGCAGAGAATGGTGAGTGCATGGAATGTGCTGACAGCAAGGGTGGTGGAGCCAGATACAATAGGGTTCTTTTAAGAGACTCTTGGATAGGTCTATAGAGCTTAGTAAAATAGAGGGCTAGGGTAACACTAGGTAATTTCTAAAGTAAGTACATGTTTGGCACAGCATTGTGGGCCAAAGGGCCTGTATTGTGATGCAGGTTTTCTATGTTTCTATAACACTCACTCCCACATATCTTCTTAAGCAAATACTTAAATATCATTGAAATCTATTCCCAAAAGTTATTTGCTTTGAAATTTGTCAATGATTTTAAGTTCCCTGGCCCCCTCCGCCTTATTTTCACCATGGACGTCCAGTCCCTGTATACCTCCATCCCCCACCTGGACGGTCTCAAAGCTCTTCGCTTCTTTTTGGATTCCAGACCTAACTAATTCCCCTCTACCACCACTCTCCTCCGTCTAGCAGAATTAGTTCTTACTCTCAATAATTTCTCCTTTGGCTCCTCCCACTTCCTCCAAACCAAAGGTGTAGCCATGGGCACCCGCATGGGTCCCAGCTATGCCTGCCTTTTTCTTGGCTTTGTGGAACAGTCCATGTTCCAAGTCTATATGGGTATCCGTCCCCCTCTTTTCCGTTGCTACATCGACGACTGCATTGGCGCTGCCTCCTGGACGCATGCGGAGCTCGTTGACTTCATTAACTTTGCCTTCAACTTTCACTCTGCCCTCAAATTTACCTGGTCCATTTCCGACACCTCCCTCCCCTTTCTTGATCTTTCTGTCTCCGTCTCTGGAGATGGCTTATCTACTGATATTTACTTAAAGCCTACAGACTCTCACAGCTACCTGGACTATTCCTCTTCCCACCCTGTCTCTTGCAAAAATGCTATCCCCTTCTCACAATTCCTCCGTCTCCACTGCATCTGCTCTCAGGATGAGGCTTTTCATTCCGGGACGAAGGAGATGTCTTCCTTTTTTAAACAAAGGGGCTTCCCTTTATCCACCATCAACTCTGCTCTCACACGCATCTCTCCTATTTCCCGCACATCTGCCCTCACCCCATCTGTCCACCACCCCACTCAGGATAGGGTTCCCCTTGTCCTCACCTACCACCCCACCAGCCTCCAGGTCCAATGTATAATTCTCCGTAACTTCTGCCACCTCCAACAGGATCCCACTACCAAGCACATCTTTCCCTCCCCCCTCTTTCTGCTTTCCACAGGGATCGCTTCCTACGCAACTCCCTTGTCCACTCGTCTTCCCCCCCACCCCCGCCATCCCTTCCCACCGATCTCCCTCCTGGCACTTATCCTTGTAAACGGAACAAGTGCTACACCTGCCCTTACACTTCCTCCTTCACTGCCATTCAGGGCCCCAGACAGTCCTTCCAGGTGAGGCGACACTTCACCTGTGAGTCGGCTGGTGTGGTATACTGTGTCCAGTGCTCCTGGTGCGGCCTTTTATATATTGGTGAGACTCGACGCAGACTGGGAGACTGTTTTGCTGAACACCTACGCTCGGTCCACCAGAGAAAGCAGGATCTCCCAGTGGCCACACATTTTAATTCCACGTCCCATTCCCATTCTGATATGTCTATCCATGGCCTCCTCTACTGTCAAAATGAATCCAAACTCAGGTTGGAGGAACAACACCTTATATACCGGCTGGGCAGCCTCCAACCTGATGGCATGAACGATGACTTCTCTAACTTCCGTTAATACCCCTCCTCCCCTTTTTACCCCATCCCTGACATATTTAGTTGTTTGCCTGTTCTCCATCTCCCTCTGGTGCTTCCCCCCACTCTTTCTTTCTCCCGAGGCCTCCCGTCCCCTGATCCTTTCCCTTCTCCAGCTCTGTATCACTTTCGCCAATCACCTTTCCAGCTCTTAGCTTCATCCCAACCACTCCGGTCTTCTCCTAATATTTCCCATTTTCCCCTCCCCCCACTACTTTCAAATCTCTTACTATCTTTCCTTTCAGTTAGTCCTGACGAAGGGTCTCGGCCCGAAACGTCGACAGTGCTTCTCCTTATAGATGCTGCCTGGCCTGCTGTATTCCACCAGCATTTTGTGTGTGTTGCCCAAAAATTATTCATAATTTTCATCTCTGAGCCTTGAACTAACAATGTTCCAAGCTCAACTTCATCTATTGCTATTTGGGATCTGGAATATCATGTTGTAACCTCTTCCACTGTGCATTTGATAAAAATGAAAAGGTTTTCGGTAGACTTCGACCTTTCTGAATTAATGTTTTCTCTTGTTTATTCCGTTATTATTGTACAGTAATTCTTAAGTCTACTCCTGAAAATTAGTTGATTGTTTGATCCAGAATTGAAATGAAACTCAGGAAAAAATTAGTTGCCTACTTTTGTTTACTAAATTCTCTGTCTGATCATATACTTTACAATTTTACATCTTTAACACTGCTACACACATATATTGTTAACAAACTGTCAATTTGCATAATACAATTTCATGATATACTGTTATCCAGTACTTTGTGCAATGCTTTAAAAAAAGATACAATCTGGGATGATTCTCATAACTAATTAGAAGGTCCCTGTAATCACTATACAGCACTAGTGAGACCACACTTGGAGTTTTGTGTCCAGGTTTGGGCTCCTTATTTTAGAAAGGATATACCGACATTGGAGAGGGTCCAGAAAAGGTTCACGATAATGATTCCAGGAATGAAAGGGTTACCATATGAGGAACGTCTGGCAGCTCTTGGGCTGTATTCCCTGGAGTTCAGGAGAATGAGGGGGGGTCTCATAGAAACATTCCAAATGTTAAAAGGCCTGAACAGATTAGATATGGCAAAGTTATTTCCCATGGTAGGGGATTCTAGGACAAGAGGGCATGACTTCAGGATTGAAGGATGTCCTTTTAGAATGGAGATGCAGAGAAATTATTTCAGTCAGACAGTGGTAAATCTGTGGAATTTATTGTCACGACTGGCTGTGGAGGCCAAGTCATTGGGTGTATTTAAGGCAGAGATAGATAGGTTCTTGATTAGCCAGGGCATCAAAGGTTATGGGGTGAGAGCAGGGGAGTGGGGATAACTGGAAAAATTGGATCAGTCCATGATTGAATGGTGGAGCAGACTTGATGGGCTGAATGGCCTACTTCTGCTCCTGTATCTTATGGTCTTATGATGAATCTTACCCCAACAAATCATGCATGCAGATAAAATACAGAATTTTTTTAGCATAATAACCTTGTCACTAACGTAAGTACAGTTTTGCTAGTGAATCACCTCATGATATATATATATAAATGCCAATAAGTTATTTTGTCTATACATATTGTTCATAGTAAATCTAATTAATAGCATTTTCTTCAAGTTAGTTTAGTTTGAATAAAGTTAGGGTACAATTTGTGCAGAGGACTATTCATAAGTCATGACTTTTTCCTTCAAATGATTACAGGTTTTTTTTTGCTCTTACCATAAACATACATCTTCATATACCTATATGGAAAAATTTTCCCCATGCTAACATTGTCAGACCTTACATTTTAGGCAGTTTGTGGCTCTGCTTCCATCTTATCCAACTCCAGCAGGCCATCTTCTGAACCTAAACTGCTTTGTTTGCTTTGTGAAAATAACCTTTTGCCTTCTGCTGTGGGATCTAGGAAATCAGATGAGTCAGTAGAAAGTATGCTGTCATCACTAATTACACTGGAGGGGCGACTCATGCTTTGCCTTCCACTAGCTAGGATGAGGTCATTCAAAGAATCAGAAAGCTTGAATGATGAACAATCATTAGGTAGATCAAGGCTGATAGAAAATTTTCCATTCTGTTTTAGAATTCCTTTTTTTCTGCATGCAACCTCCCCTGCAACGATGTCTGACTGTTTATGACTTGGTTTTGAGGGAATGACAGCTGTATCCCTGTCCATTGATTCAATGTTTTCTGGAGAAGAAGAATAGCCAGATTCTCTTTGGCATGAGTTCTTCAGGATTCCTTTGAGTGGCATGCTGGTGTATAGGTTAGTTGGTATTGAGTATAGATTGTAAAAGGTGTTTCCAGGTTTTGCAGTCATTGTTTTGGTTTCAATCCATTGTGAATGTGTATCTGTGACTGTAGTTGAAAAATCACTATCAAAGCTGGCCCTGGTTTTCAAAATTCCCTTTGGCTTTTTACCTGTATCCTTGGAAGTTATCTTTTGCAGTTTTGCATCATATTGTGGGTGTATGATATCATTTTCTTTTTTTGACTTCTTTAAACAAGCCTCTTGCCTAATTTCTGCTTTAGGAGACTTATGCACAGAATTTTCAACTCCTGGGAACTCTGCAGTTTCCTTCTTCTCTTGACTTGAATATCCATCTCTGTTTTGCCAATCAATATAACGAACCAGTAGGGGTGAGTGACAATTGCTTTCAGGAACACCATCACAAACTGGTGTGTCATAACCCCAGTTGACCCACCAGTGGTTTGCAATATCTTCAATTGTTGCACGTTTCCGTGGATTCACCATCAACATCCAATCAATTAGGCCATGGGCACCTGTTGATGAAAACGTGACAACATATAATGATCCGGCAAAGGACTGTTTCATCCTTATAGCTTGAATAAAATATATTAGTCACAGGTAATGTTTGATAAAAATTCCATTATATTAACATATTTCTCACAATCCATTATCCAATTAGGACAATCAGATCAGTGACTTGAGTATTATGAACTAAGTGCAGGACACAAAGTAAATGTATTGAAATTACTTCGTCATGCATTACATCTTTCCTGTGGATTTCTTTTTTCCATCCAATTGGTACTTAACTAGTGGAAAATCCAAAAACCACAGGCAAGAATCTTTGTAGTTACCTGCAAAATCAAATTGCACATAATTTGTTCCCTAAATAAATCTGGCTTGGCTCTAGAAAACAAATAGCGACACCAGTTCTGCTATAATAATTAAAACAACTGATCTCCACATCTTTTATATTTATCTTCTATGAATCAAATAAGCATCATCTTTGATCAGTATATACCTCTCAGTTTGATGGCTATAAGTTCAAACTTCAGTAGAAGTCTTGACCAATAATGCAAAAAAAAGTGAAATAAGTTAATTTGAACCAAAGATGAAAATCTGTAATATTTTTTAAATGCAATGAAATTCTCATTGTCCTTGCCAATATTCAGGTCAGTGAACATCTTTTAAAGATAGGCTGGTTCCTTACTTTGTTCATTGTCCGAGATCATGCTGACACTCATTGTCAAACAGGCATTTTATCTACCACCTTTTTTCCCATATTTATTCCCTTTGCATATTCTCCTCTGAGAATCATCTACAAAGTGCACTGAAATTTCTCTTCATGGCCTTTGAATATTCGACAGCACATCCCAGATTCATGATGTTCACTCGTAACAAAGACAGAGGTGACTAGAACATGGAAATACCATCATCAGCCCTTTTGACTCCGACATACCTTTCTGATTTTGAACTGTATCTCAAGTCCTTAATCATTGGGTCTAAATCTGGGAATTCTCTTCCCAGCAATATTTTAACCAGAAGAACTGCCATCGTAGAAGGCAGTGCCCCACCACTACAACTTCAATAGCATCTAGGGTTAGAAATGAATGCTGATTTTCTCAACAGCGTCTCTGTATTATAGATGGAAAATGGAATGTTGTTATCTTTTAGAGTGTCAATACAGTATCAGTATTTGAATTATGAGATCTGTTGCTAAAATTTCTAATTCCATACCAGAGGTCTGTGGAGGTTTCCTGTATTCTCCAAGGTTGATCTGCTGTGTTAAAGTTTTGTAACATTGACTGTCAAACGGCATTGTTCCATACACCAGCGTATACAACAGAACTCCTAAGGCCCAGCAATCAACCTAAAACAGGATAAAATGTGTTAATCCCTGTGAATAAAAATTACAAAACTGTCTTAAATTGTCCAAATCAGAAAGTATGTGATGTGTCATGTCTGCTGTCATCCTAATAGCAGTGTACATTTGACCACAGGCAGGCACTGGAGGAGCAGAGCACAGTCATGGAACAACACACCCTGATCATTGTGGAGATTTCAACCAGACCAGCTTGTAAGTCTCTGAACAACTATCACCTGTGGAACCAGAAGAGCCAACACACTTGACCACTGTTATACCACCATCACCATTGCTTACTGTGCCATCTCACACCTACACTTTGGAAGGTCCGATCACCTGGTTGTACTTCTTCTCCTGGCATTTAGGCAGAGAATGAAGACCGTAGCACCTGTGATGAGGACCGAGGTGGTATGGTGAAGGGAGATGGATAAGTGTTTACAGTATCAGAAGAGTCAGCAGACTGGACAACAGTCAGAGATTCATCTTCGAATCTGAATGAATATACCACAGTTGTTATTGACTTCATCAAAACCTATGTGGTTGAGTGTGCCTGTTCAAGGACATTGCCAAACTGAAAGCCATAGATGAACCAGATGATTTATAATCTACTGAGGCTAGATCTGTGGCATTCAAGACAAGTGATTTAGAACTATACAAGAAGTCTTAGATCAAGCTACAGGCAAAACAATTCCAACTGAAATTAGACACAGAATCTGATGTATATCAGTTTTGGCAAGGTTTGCTTCTTACAAAACAAAACTTAACATTATGAATGGTTGTGATGCTTCACTCCCATACGAGTTCAACACATTTTATGCGGGCTTTGAAAGGGAGAATAAAACTCCATCTGTGCAAATCTCTGTAGCATCTGGTATTAGGCCCTGATGGTGTACCTGGCAGGGCACTGAAAACCTGTGCTAACCAACTGGTGGCAGTGTTCAAGGAGAATCTCAATCTTTCAGTGCTGTAGTCAGAGGTTCCTACTTGCTTCAAAAGAGCAACTATCATACCAGTGCCCAAGAAGAGCCGGGTGAGCTGTCTCAATGACTGTCACCCACTATCTAGATGAAGTGCTTTCAGAAGTGGGTTATAGGCAGAATCTACTCCTGCCTAAACGTAGTCCAGTCTTCAGAACACCACCTCAGTATTTTTCACTCTCTTTTTGCAATATTTATTTAATTTTTAAATATCTATATTTCATATAGCTTTTATTATCTGTATTACATTGTACTACTGCCACAAAGCAGCAAATTTCACGACATTTGCCAGTGATATTGAACCTGATTCTGAAATGTTTTGTTTTGCAGCAGCCGTACATTGTAACACATAATAATAAAATAAACTGCATGCAGCTGAATCTGGTCACATTGCCTGCTCAGGGAGCTTACAGCTGAGTTCATCACTTCTGTCTACACCCCTACCCACACCCTGAGCACTGGGAGAGCTTTACAGTATCATCAGCTCTCTACAAAACAAGTGTCCAGATGGTCTTTTCACAATCGAAGCAGATTTCAATCATGTTATTTATTGTGGTTTCTTCTTTTTTACTTTTTCCGTCATGGTTATTGTGTAAATCATAAACACAAGTTTGCACTTGAGCAAGTATTACTGAATCTTTACAGGTCTCTAATGTAAATGAGCTGAAGTATAGCAAGGGACAAAATGTCTACAACCTTTTTTTACAGTTATTTGGCCATATTTTGCGGTCAGTGCTAACGTGTTTGTGTTCCCTTCAATACTTGTAGAGGAAATCCTTTTCAATAAGTACCTAGTATTTAATGTATCTGAAGCTAACAATACAATTTTGTTTAGCAGCACATTTCTGGATGCAAAAATGTGCTTTTTAAAAGCAGATTATGCACATTTAGTTCATAGTCCATTCTTCTCATTTTACCTCAGGTCCATGATATGGAAATCCATTCACAATTTCTGGTGAAGCATAAAGGGGACTTCCACAGTATGTCTCCAAAAGATGATCCTTGTGGTACAAGGTTGACAAGCCAAAGTCAGCAAGCTAAACAAATATAAAATAATGAGGAAAGAAAGTTACTGGCAACAATGATAAATTCAGCTGCTCATTCACATTTGATCATTTAACCTCTCATTGGTTTGGCAAACAAAAGCTTCTACAGCAACATGCAAAATGTTTGAGGAACTCCATAGGCAAGGTAGCATTTGTGGAGGGAAGTGTACACTTCACATATCTGGTTGAGACCCTTCGTCTGGACTCTGAATCGATTCCATACATGGTCAGATACTGATACAACATTCTGGAGTGTTTACTTCACAGTGAAGATTCCTTGATTCCACTTTTTCTTTCATTGGGTAGTAGATCTCTGGAAATCTCTGATTAGATCGAGGTTTAGAAGGTTAGAAGAGGAATCAATGCTAGCATAGATTGGATATTATCATATTGATTGCCAGGAAAACTTCAGGGCCTACACCTGATTCCATTTCAAATTGTTCTTGTGTACTTGTGTAACGTTAAAAGTTACATTGGCCAAGCAATGCCAGATTTTTCCCTATCTGTAATGTAGATAGGCACATAGAAAATCTACAGCACAATACAGGCACATCGGCCCACAAAGCTGTGCCGAACACATCCCTACCTTAGAAACTACTAGGCTTACCCATAGCCTCTATTTTACTAAGCTCCATGTACCTATCTAAAAGCCTCCTAAAAGACCCTATCATATCTACCTCAACCACCATTGCTGGCAGCCCATTCCACACACTCACCACACTCTGAGTAAAAAACTTACCCCTGTCATCTCCTCTGTACCTACTCCCCAGCACCTTAAACCTGTGTCCTCTTGTGGCAACCATTTCAGCCCTGGGAAAAAGCCTCTGACTATCCACAGGATCAATGCCTCTCATCATCTTATACACCTCTATCAGGTCACCTCTCACCCTCCGTCACTCCAAGGAGAAAAGGCCGAATTCACTCAACCTATTCTCATAAGGCATGCTCCCCAATCCAGGCAACATCCTTGTAAATCTCCTCTGCACCCTTTCTATGGCTTCCACATCCTTCCTGTAGTGAGGCAACTAGAACTGAGCACAGTACTCCAAGTGGGGTCTGACTAGGCTCCTATATAGTTGCATTACTTGTCGGCTCCTAAAGTCAATTCCACAATTGATGAAGGCCAATACACCATACGCCTCCTTAACCACAGAGTCAACCTGTGTAGCAGCTTTGAGTGTCCTATAGACTTGGACCCCAAGATCCCTTTGATCCTTCACACTGCCAAGAGTCTTACCATTAATACTCTATTCAGCCATCATATTTGACCTACCAAAATGAACCACTTCACACTTACCTGGGTTGAACTCCATCTGCCACTTCTCAGCCCAGTTTCGCATCCTATCAATGTCCCACTGTAACCTCTGACAGCCCTCCACACTATCCACAACACCCCCAACCTTTGTGTCATTAGCAAACTTACTAACCCATCCCTCCACTTCCTCATCCAGGTCATTTATAAAAACCACAAAGAGTAAGGGTCCCAGAACAGATCCCTGAGGCACTCCACTGGTGACCGACCTCCATACAGAATATGACCCATCTACAACCACTCTTTGCCTTTGTGGGCAAGCCAGTTCTGGATCTACAAAGCAATGTTCCCTTGGATTCCTTACATTCTCAATCAGCCTTGCATGGGGTACCTTTTCAAATGCCTTGCTGAAATCCATATACACTACATCTACTGCTCTTCCTTCATCAATGTGTTTAGTTATAACCTCAAAAAATTCAATCAGGCTTGTAAGGCATGACCTGCCCTTTACAAACCATGCCGACTACTCCTAATCATATTATACCTCTCCAAATGTTCATAAACCGTGCATTTCAGGATCTTCTCCATCAACTTACCAAACATTGAAGTAAGACTCACCGGTCTATAATTTCCTGGGCTATCTCTACTCATTTTTTTGAATAATAGAACAACATCCACAACCCTCCAATCCTCTGGAACCCCTCCATTCCCCATTGATGATGCAAAGAATATCGCCAAAGGCTCAGCAATCTCCTCCTTCACCTCCCAAAGTAGCCTGGGGTACACTTTATTTGGTTCCGGCGACTTACCCAACTTGATGCTTCCCAAAAGCTCCAGCACATCCTCTTTCTTAATATCTACATTCTCAAGCTTTTCAATCTGCTGCAAGTCATCACTACAATCACCAAGATCCTTTTACATAGTGAATACTGAAGTAAAGTATTCATTAAGTACCTCTGCAGTTTCCTCCGGTTCCATACACACTTTCCCATTGTCACACTTGATTGCTCCTATTCTTTCATGTCTTATCATTCTGCTTTTCACATACTTGTAGAATGCCTTGGGGTTTTCCTTAATTCTGCCTGCCAAGGCCTTCTCATGGCCCCTTCTGGCTCTCCTAATTTCCTTCCTAGTAGCATTATAATCTAGATCGCTAACATTACGTATCTCTCTGAACCTTTTGTAAACTTTTCTTTTCTTCTTGACTAGATTTATTACAGCCTTTTTTACACCATGGTTCCTGTACCCTACTATAACTTCCCTATCTCATTGGAATGTACCTATACAGAACTCTACACAAATATCCCCTGAATATTTGTGACATTTCTTCTATACTTTTCCCTGAGAACATCTGTTTCCAATTTAAGCCTCCAATTTCCTGCCTGATAACCTCATAATTCCCCTTACTCCAATTAAGTGCTTTTCCAGCTTGTCTGTTCCTATCTCTCTCTAATGCTATTGTAAAGGAGATAGAATTGTGATCACTATCTCCAAATTGCTCTCCCACTGAAGATCTGACACCTGACCAGGTTCATTTCCCAATACCAAATCAAGTACAGCCTCTCCTCTTGTAGGCTTATCTACATACTGTATCAAGAAACTTTTCTGAACACAGTTAACAAACTCTAGCCCATCTAAACCCCTTGCTGTATATAACCATATAACAATTACAGCACGGAAAAAGCCATCCTGGCCCTTCTAGTCCGGGCCGAACGCTTACTCTCACCTAGTTCCACTGACCTGCAATCAGCCCATAACCCTCCATTCCTTTCCTGTCCATATACCTATCCAATTTGTTTTTAAATAACTAGCGAGCAGATTTTTTTAAATCTCTAGGAAGATGCCAATCTATATTTGGGAAATTAAAGTCTCCCATTCTGACAATTCTGTTATTATTACACCTTTCAAGTATCTGTTTCCCTATCTACTCCTCAATATCCCTGTTACTATTAGGTGGCCTATAAAAAACACCCAGTAAAGTTATTGACCCCTTCCTGTTCCTAACCTCCACCCACAGAGACTCCATAGACAATCCCTCCATGGCATCCACCTTTTCTGCAGCCGTGACACCATCTCTGATCAACAGTGCCATGCCCCCACCTCTTTTGCCTCCCTCCCTGTCCTTTCTGAAACATCTAAAACCCGGCACTTGAAGTAACCCCTCCTGTCCCTGAGCCATCCAAGTCTCTGTAATGGCCACCACATCATATCTCCAAGTACTGATCCATGCTCTAAATTCATCCGCTTTGTTCACAACACTCCTTGCATTAAAATAGACGCCCCTCAAGCCTTAGATCTGAGCGCATTCCTTCCCTATCACTTGTCTATCCTCCCTCTCACACATGGTCTCTAAGCTTTCTCTATTTGTGAGCTAACCCCCAGTCTCTTCGGTTCGGTTCCCGGCCCCCAACAATTCTAGTTTAGACTCCCCCCAGTAGCCTTAGCAAACCTCCCCAACAGGATATTAGACCCCTGGGATTCAAATGCAACCCGTCCTTTTTGTACAGGTCACACCTGCCCCAAAAGAGGTCCCAATGATCCAGAAATCTGAATCCCTGCCCCCTGTTCCAACCCCTCAGCCACGCATTTATCCTCCACCTCATCCTATTCCTATTCTCACTGTCACATGACACAGGCAGTAATTCCAAGATTACTACCTTTGCAGTCCCACTTCTCAACTTCCTTCCTAACTCCCTGTAGTCTTTTTTCAGGACCGCTTCTCTTTTCCTACCTATGTCATTGGTACCAATATGTACCATGACCTCTGGCTGTTCTCCCTCCCACCACAGAATTTCTTGGATGCGATCCAAAACATCCTGGACCCTGGCACCTGGGAGTCAAACTACCATCAGAGTTTATTTCCTGTGTCCACAGAATTGCCTGTCTGAACGCCTGACTACAGAGTCCCCTATAACTACTGCCTTCCTCTTCCCTTCCCTACCCTTCTGAGCCACAGGGACAGACTCTGTGCCAGAGGAACAGCCACTGCCACTTCCCCCAGGTAGGCTGTCCCCCCCAACAGTACTCAGACAGGAGTACTTTTTGTCAAGGGGTACAGCCACAGGGGTACTCTCTAGTACCTGACTCTTCCCCTTCCCTCTCCTGACTGTGACCCACTTGTCCGTCTCCCATGGCCCCGGTGTGACTACCTGCCTGTAACTCCTCTCTGTCACCTCCTCGCTCTCCCTGACCAGGCGAAGGTCATTGAGCTGCATCTCCAGTTCCCTAATTCGGTCCCTCAAGAGCTGCAACTCGACACACCTGACGCAGATATGGCCATCCGGGAGGCTGGGAGACTCCAGGACCACCCGCATCTGACACCGAGCACAGAAAACTGTCCTCACACACACACACACACACACACACACTTCCTGCCTCGCCTTGTCCCGTTACTGCCTAAGCCTGTTGAGCCAAAGCTCTACCACTCCGCTGCCCGATGGATATGGCTGCCTTCTTTTTAAACTTTTTGCACTCTACCGGCTGACGTCACGCGCCTGCGCAGTCTCGCCTCTCTTTAACCCGAGAAGTAAAAAAGTCCCTTCGCTCCAAAAAATCAGCCGTTCACTCACAGCCTTCTTACTCCGAATATGAGTTGAATATCACTGAAGTACAACATGGTGACACAATCTACAATATTTCCAGCAATTCAGCCAAACTTTGCTACACTGCTTCCACTGTCATTGATGAATGATTCATAAATGTATCTAGCAATCACTATGTTGTGAGTTTCTCCTTCTTTCATATGAATTTTATTTTGACATCTGCATTAGAGGATTGGCTTCCAGTAACCCTAATAGCATCAATCAATCAACCACTCATGATGGGCAAACTAGGAAATCGGCAACTCTAATTTTAACTAGCTTTAAATATTTTAGAGAAATCATAAATAGTATCATACAGATAAGATCATAGCTATGCCATAATTGAAGTAAAAATCAATTCTGATTAGTTTTAAAACAATATATTTTTGAAAATTATTCTGCAAGGATTTGGAATTTACCAATGAAATAATGTTTTGTGACTCAACCCTGTATTCAGCAGCACTAAAAAATGCCTAGAACACTAATAACATTTACTCCACAAGGATTATCTTTTAATGGGAGGAAATAGTTAGAATACAGAGCAAAAAAGTTAAAGTTGTTAATATAGTAACTTCAGAAAGTTCCCTGTTTGAAAATGTTAACAGTTAACGTCCTGGAGGAGCATAATGTCACTGATACCATTGTCTGGAATTCAGTGTTTAACTGTGTGAATGCAAAACTGTCAGTTTTGGGCAGTCATTAAGTGAATACTGTCAATATTGTCAACATTGTAACTGCATGATGCTGATTACTTTACAGGAACAATTTAACTTAGTGAGTTAGAAGTTGCTTAACATCCAAGTATTCAAAATGGCATGAAATAAGGGAGCCAATTTATAAACCAGACCTATTAATCTCTCATTGACTCATGGCTATTTAAGTGTACTTGCATGTGCAAGAATGTTGTATAAGTGAAGATTGAAGAATTCTTAATGCTGAGGTGCACATTCTGAATTTTATTAAGAAAGAATATTTGCATGATTGGCATTCTTTAAGTTCCACTTACTTAGTTGTGGAATTCTTGCCAAATAAGGGATTGTATACTTAGCTATTTTTGAATTACTTGGTGTAGCTGAAAGCTAACCCCTTTTTTGGGGGGCATGATTCAATCAGTTAAATTCATTGAAGAAAATTAGAAGTTACTTACTTAAAATACAATCTTCTTCCAAACCCATTTATACAGAAATATGCTCAATATTCTGCCATCTTTTATTTTAAATAAAATGATTATTCAGTGTGGAAAATATATTCTATTGCTATTTATTTCCCAATAATTGTTGTTTGATTTTGATCTTCTTAACAAATATTAATGTAACTAACAGGTTCTAAAGGTAGTCATAGCTGAAGGGTGGTAGTGGGGACGAGCTCCCACTGCTAAACAAATGCTCTTCGTGGCGTGCATCTCAAACAGCCTCTGACAACCCAGTCCAACTCCTGGCCTTCAAGTGTAGCATAGTTTTTATGCCCGGTGGAGCTGTTCTCACTGACAGGAAAAGGGGCAAAGGCGGGCCAATGGTGCCTTAAAAACAGTTGCTCCAGGCAGAAGGGGCTCGTTAATCATGGATGGTAGCTCATCTAGGAGAGAGAAAACTCCAATTTCAAACCTCCGCTTAAGTGCCAAAAGTATCTATACCCACTCATAGGAAAGGCTTTGGAGTAAACCCCGAGGAAAGATGCGGAGTAGGACTCCCGAAGGTGGCTGACTGCTGTACCCAGCACTGGCACGGCAACTCCCGTGATACTGCTGGCATCAAACCGTATTGACTTTCATCGTTCCTTTGCACCTGTCATCAGCATGGGGGGGTTCCCAATGCATGGGCAACAAACGGAACTCCTTATCAATTCTGCCCTGGCTTGCCCCCTGGAGAGGCCACTCCAGCTTCGCTTTATAGTGTTGGACAAACATGGGAAGCAGCAATTACCGGTTATAAGTCATAATGCCTAGAGCATGGCACTAGGGGTTGCTTCCAATGGTGGGAGAGACCATCGCGTTTCACTGAACAGCTACCGCCTGCCTCAAGCTGGGCAGCCCCCAGCCGATAAGATGCTGTCCCACCACAGTCAGTCTTCCTCATTGGGTGCATGGGATAATGGATTATTCCACAAAGAGCTGACTGTAACTACTGCACCAGACAAGAAGAAAACAAATTGAATAAGACAACACCCCTCAGGTTGGGATGTTGGAATGTCCGCACAATGATGACTGGACTTGACCAAAACCTCAAGGATATCGAAGATGCACAATAAACAGCAGTCATTAACAATGAGCTACTAAGGCTCAAGGTTTAGTTGCCCTACAAGAAACACGTTTGGCGGATTCACTGAAGGAAAGGGACTACACATTTTTCTGGCAGGGAAAGAACCAAGACGAGCCCCACGAGCATGGAGTGAGTTTTACCATTAGGAAGTCCTTGTTGCAAATGGTGGAGCCACCAGAAAATGGATCCGAACCGCTTATGACTCTCCGCCTACACACCAGTCATGGCCCAGTGTCTCTCATCAGTGTGTATGCCCCTACCTTGAACTCCACCTCTGAGGCAAACAAATGTTCTACCACAAATTAGAAGCTGTTGTCAGGAATATTCCCAGTAATGAGCAACTCGTTCTCCTTGGTGACTTCAACACTAGAGTGGGAGCTGATAATGATTCCTGGCCGTCTTGACTTGGCTACTTTGGAATTGGCAAAATAAATGACAATGGACGTCTCCAGGAGTTCTGCTCCTGTCACGGCCTGAGGGTAACTAACTCCTACTTTCAGACGAAGTCGCAGTACCAGGTCTCATGGCGACATCCACAGTCTAAACACTGGCACCAACTTGACCTGATCATCACCAGGCGCTCTTTCATCAACTCTGTACTAATCACCTGCTCATACCACAGTGCAGACTGCGATACGAATCATGCTTTAGTATGCTGCAAGATCAAACTATGTCCGAAGAAAATTCACCACTCCAAACAAACTGGAAAACCTCGCATCAACACAACAGAGATGAAAGAGTCAGAAAAGGTTGACCAGTTTGCCAAGTCACACCGGCTGCTATGACTACCTCCTCACAAGGAGATACTGCAACAGAACGATGGTCATACCTTTGCGACACCAGCACTCTCTATCTTTGGAAGGAAGACAACAAAAAGAGTGACTGGTTTGAGGCGAAGTCCAGCATCATGACTCCTGTCACCGAAGCCAAGTGTGCAGCTCTCACAGAGTACGAGTACTCACCATCCGACCAAACACCCCAGGCTCTTTGAGCTGCTAGAAGCAAAGTGCAACAGACTGCAAGGCAGAGTACACATGAGTACTGGCACCAGCTCAGTGAGGACATTCAGACAGCAGCTGTGACAGGCAACATCAGATTGAGGTGTGATGGTATCAAGAAGGCCCTTGGCCCATCGCAGAGCAAGACAACACTCCTGAAGTCATCCAGTGGTGAAATAATCACTGATAAAAGCAAGCAGATGGAACACTACCCTGAGCTCTATACTCGAGGGAAAATGTTGCTGTTAGCTCAGCCATTGATGCCATCGATTGTCTACCAGTCATGGATGAACTCGACTCTGAACCAACCATTGAGGACCTCAGTCTGGCCCCAGGGAAAGCTCCCGGCAATGATGGGATTCCTCCAGACCTGATCAAACACTGCAAGAGCTCACTCCTCCAACCTTTACACGAGGTCCTCTGTCAGTGCTGGAAGGAAGAAGTCATACCACAGGATCTGCGTGACTCCAAAATCGTCACTTTGTACAAGAACAAGGGTGTTAGGAGCAACTGCAACAACTACAGGGGTATCTCCCTCCTGAGTATTGTCAGCAAAGTCTTTGCTCGTGTAGCTCTGGCATGTCTACAAGCTCTGGCAGAACAGGTCTACCCTGAATCCCAATGTGGTTTTCGCGTAAGGTCAACTGTCGACATGGTTTTCTCACTCCGGCAACTCCAGGAGAAGCACAGGGAACCACAGAAACCCCTCTATGTCACTTTCATCAACTTGACCAAGGCATTCAACCTTGTCAGCAAGGATGGGCTCTTTCAGATGCTCCTCAAGATCGGCTGTCCCCTGAAACTCCAAAGTATCATCAAGTCATTCCATGATGACGTGAGGGCTACTGTTCAGTACGATGGCAGCTCATCAGAACCCTTCGCTATTCATAATGGAATCAAAAAAGGATGTGTGTTGACCTCAACGTTATTCGGCATCTTCTTCTCTCTGTTATTGAAGCACGCGTTTGGGTCATTGACAGAAGGCATCTACATGTACACCGGGTCTGATGGGCGGCTGTTCAACCCTGCGCGCCTGAGAGCAAGAACAAAGGTGAGAAAGGTCTTAATGCATGACATGCTCTTTGCCAATGACGCTGCTATAACCTCGCACACCAAAATGGCAACTACAAACTCTCAAGAACTGCTTCTCTAAGGCACGCAAGGACTTCAGGCTTACCATCAGCCTAAAGAAAACAAATATCCTTGCCCAGAACGTGGTGGAGACACCAGTCATTACCATCGACAATTACAATCTAGAAGTGGTCCATGAGTTCACATACTTGGGGTCGATCTCTCCCTCAATGCCGAAGTCAACAGGTGTATCGGCAAAGCAACATCAAACTTTGTTCGACTCTCCTTGTGGGTCTGGGAGAATCTAAAACTCACTACAAAGACCAAGACTGCTTTATACAAGGCATGTGTTATCAGCACCCTCCTGTATGGTAGCGAGACTTGGACCATCTACTCCAAACAGGAGAGGAAACTCAATAGTTTTCATCTGCTCAGCCTTCGCCGCATCCTCAGCATCACCTGGAGAGACAAAGACCCAAACTCTGAGGTCCCCTCCCGGGCTGGACTTCCCACAATGTTCACACTTTTAAGATAATGTAGACTGCACTGCACCATGTCCGTCACATGAAGGATGGTAGACTGCCAAAGGACATCCTCTACGGAGAACTAGCAACAGGCAAGAGGAACGTTGGTAGACCCCAGCTTCACTTCAAGGACCTCTGCAAGTGCGACATGAAAGCCTTAAAATTGAACACAGAGTGCTGGGAGGATACAGCAGACGACCGGAACAAATGGTGAGGTACTCTTCAGCAACACCTACAGCAAGGTGAATGAGTGATCCTGAGTCAGTTTGAGGAGCGGAGAGCTAAATGGAGAGCACAGCGGAAAACAATTCCACGACACCCTACACATGCAGCAACTGTGGCAGAGCCTGCCGTTCCAGGATCAGCCTCAATAGCCAGAGTCGACGCTGCTCGACAAACCAGTGACTACCAGAGGCTCAGTACCCATGGTGGACCACGACCGATGGAGGCCACACACAAAAAGCATTAACACAAAAAAGGAAAAAAGTCAAAATATCCTGATGCAAGGTCTGGACTGAAATATTGACCATCCCTTAACTACAAAAATGCTGTCTGAACAACTGAGTTCCTTCAGCAGCTTGTCTTCTGCTCCAGATTAGAGCATCTATAGCCTCTTGTATCTCCAAGATAAAAACATTCAATACTTCATTGCATGAATCAGTCAAGATTTGCTAATATTTAATATTTTATCAGTTATCCCTCATACCCAATGGTTATGGGGTAATAGTGATTAACCCTCAAACACCAGGTTCTTGAATCAAAGGGAATAACTACCATCACTGAAATGATTCCACAACCTATGGACTCACTTTCAAGGACTCTTCATCTCAGGTTCTCGATATTTTCTGTATTTTTATTTATTTTTACTCTTTCTTTCATTTCCATTATTCCATTATTTATTTCTGCACTGCTCCCTGTTATTATTGATAGTGAGGATGTGGATGTGGTGAGGACCCACAAGTACCTGGGGGTGAACCTGGACGACAGGCTTGAGTGGAGCACCAAATTACAACAGGAATCAGAAAAGGAGTGCAAAAAGGGCAATGTTATGATGAACATAAGAGATTTCAACATGCAGGTCAACTGGAAAAATTAGGTTGGTAATGGCTTTTAAGAGGGTGAATTTGTTGAATATCTACGAGTTTTTTTAAGAATAGATTCGTTTAGCCTACTAGGAGATCAGCTAAACTGGATTGGGTGTTATGTAATGAACTGGAGGAGATTAGGGAGTTTAAAGTACAAGAACCCTTAGGAGGCAGTAAAACTTGACTGGGAGAAAGTAAAGTCTGGCCTAGCAGTATTTCAGTGGGGTAAATGAAATTACAGTGGTATGAGAGAGGAGTTGGTCAAAGCAAATTGGAAGGAGATGTTGGCAGGGATGACAGCCGAGCAGCAATGGCATGAGTTTCTGGGAAAATTGAGGAAGGTGCAGGATGGATGAATTCCAAAAGCAAGCAAATACTCAAATGGCAAAACAGTACAACAGTGGCTGACATGGGAAGTCAAAGCTAACGTAAAAGGCTATTTTACGGGTATTCAACAAAGCAAAAATTAGCAGGAAGTAAATTGGGAAGTTTTTAAAAACCTACAGAGAGCAGCTAAAAGAATCATCAGAAGGGAAAAAATGAAATATGAAAGCAAGCTAGCAAACAATATCAAAATGGATAGAAAAAGCTTTTTCAAGAATGTGAAAAATAAAAGAGAGATGAGAGTAGATATAGGACTGCTAGAAAATGAGGCTCAAGAAATAATAATGAAGGACAAGGAGATTGGCAGATGAATTGAGTATTTTACATCAGTCTTCACTGTGGAAGACACTGGCAGTGTGCCAGGTGTTGAAGGGTGTGAGGGAAGAGAAGTGAGTGCAGTTACTATTACAAGGGAGAATGTGCTCAAAAAGCTGAAAGACCTAAGGGTACATAAGTCACCCGGACCAGATGAGGGTTCTGAAAGAGGTAGCAGTACAGATTGTAGAAGCAGTAGTAATGATCTCATCTTCCAAAAATCATTGGATTCTGACAATCTTGCCTGATGAACCGGTTGGAATTCTTTGATGAGATTACAAGTAGGATAGATAAAACATGCAGTGAATGTTATACATTTGGACTTTCAGAAGGCCTTGGACAAGGTGCCACACATGAGGCTGCTCACCAAGTTTGTCAGGTTGGAGGCCGGTGACTAGTGGTGTGCCTCAGGGATCTGTACTGGGTCTAGTGTTGTTTGTCATATACATTAATGATCTGGATGATGGGGTGGCAAATTGGATTGGTGTTGTGGATAATGAAGTAGGTTTGCAAAGTTTGCAGAGAGATTTAGGCCAGTTAGAAGAGTGGGCTGAAAGATGGCAGATGGAGTTTAATGCTGAGTGTGAGGTGCCACATTTTGGTAGGACTAATCAAGATAGGACATACATGGTAAATGGTAGGGCATTGAAGAATGCAGAAGAACAGAGTGATCTAGGAATAATGGTGCATAGTTCCCTGAAGGTGAAATCTCATGTGGATAGGGTGATGAAGAAAGCTTTTGGTATGCTGGCCTTTTTAAATCAGAGCATTGAGTATAGGAGTTGGGATGTAATGTTAAAATTGTACAAGGCATTGGTAAGGCCAAATTTGGAGTATTGTGTACAATTCTGGTCATCGAATTATAGAAAAGATGTCAACAAAATAGACAACAAAATGTACAGAGGAGCTTTACTAGAATGTTACCTGGGTTTCAGCACCTAAGTTACAGAGTAAGGTTGAACAAGTTAGGTCTTTATTCTTTGGAGCATAGAAGGTTGAGGGGGGACTTGATAGAGGTATTTGAAATTATGAAGGGGATAGATTGAGTTGACATGGATAGGCTTTTTCCATTGAGAGTAGGGGAGATTCAAACAAGAGGACATGAGTTAAGAATTAGGGGGCAAAGGTTTAGGAGTAACATGAGGGGGAATTTCTTTACTCAGGGAGTGGTAGCGGTGTGTTACGAGCATAGAGGCAGGTGCGATATTGTCATTTAAAGTAAAATTGGATAGGTATATGGACAGGAAAGGAAGGGATGGTTATGGGCTGAGTGCAGGTAGGTGGGACTAGGTGAGAGTAAGCGTTCGGCATGGACTAGAAGGGCCAAGATGGCCTGTTTCCATGCTGTAATTGTTATATGGTTATAAGAGCCCATGATATTATCGGAAAGTTACTGGCATGGTTAGAACATTGGCTGATTTATAGGAGGCAGTAAGTGGGAATAAAAAGCAACTTTTTTTGGTTGGCTGCCAGTGACTAGTAGTGCTTCAAAGGGGTCAATGTTGGGACCGCTTATTTTTATGCTGCATATTAATGAATTAGATGATGGAATAGATAGCTTTGTTGCCAAGTTTGCAGATGATGTGAAGATCGGTGGAGGGCAGGTAGTGTGTAGGAAACAGGGAGGATGCAGAAGGAAACAGATTAGGAGAATGTGCAAGAAAGTGGCAAATGAAATACAAAGTTGGAAAATGCATGGTCAATAAATGAGCGGACTATTTTCTAAATGGGGAGAAAATCCAAAAATTTGAATGTTAGCATTCATTTCAAGAAGTCTAGAATACAAGAGCAAGGATGTGATGCTGAGTCTTTAAAAGGCCCTGGTGAGGCCTCACCTTGAGTGTTGTGAACAGTTTTGGGCCCTTCATCTTAGAAAAGATGTGCTGGCATTGGAGAAGGTCCGGAGGAGGTTCACAAGGATGATTCCAGGAATGAAAGGGTTATCATATCAGATTCAGATTCAGTTTATTGTCATTTAGAAACCACAAATGCAATACAGTTAAAAAATGAGACAACGTTCCCCCAGAATGATATCACAAAAGCATATGACAAAACAGACTACACCAGAAAATCCACATAATGTTTGGCAATCCCCAATCCAGAGTCCGGAGAGGCTGCTGCGTATTAGTATCGCACTACCGTCTAGCGCGTTCCCCAGAAAGGAGCTCCAAATCCACCAGACAAAAACAAGACCAAACACTAAAGCTACAAGACCTGCACAAAACCACATAATTACAACATATAGTTACAGCAGTGCAAACAATAGCATAATTGATTGAAAAAACTGTCAGGGTCCAGTCCAGTCTGGAATCCGCATTCCGGGTCTTGATCCGGTCCGAGGGCTCCGGACTCTGAGTCCTGCAGTCGCCCCTCCCATCACCCGTGAACTAGTTAGGACCCTCCTGGCTCAAGGAGGCACACCTGTAACTCACTGAGCTGCAGGTGTTTATAAGGGGCCTTGGGACTGGGACCAGGCGGATGGTCGTTTTATTCTGATTCTCCGCCAGCTCCGAACTCTTCTCGGACTCTTCTGTTATCCTGCCCGGGCTCAGATCCACTCCTCATCATGCTTCTCTGCCCCGTACCAGTACTGCCAGGTTGGTCCTCTCCCCCACCTTTCTTCCCATGCGCTGGTACCGCTTGTCCGCTCGTTTGTTTTGTTCGCGCAGTCACGCTGTCTGCTGGCCTTTCCCAATTTTCCTGCTATCATGGCTGTTGTGTTGGTCACTCTGAACCTATGCCCGTTCCTACCCCTTGCCTCCGTTGGGCAGGCCCGGTCGGTCTGCCGCTGCCCGGCGGGGGTTCTGCCCCATCCTGCCCGAACCCTGGGATTGTGCCCCACACCTACCTAGGGGTCCACGTCATGCCTAGGCCTCTGGTGTTTCCACCTGGGAGGCGGCCCTTCCCGGGATATATGCGGCCCACCCAGGGAGGGCTCTCCGCCAGATTATCTAGCTAACTAGACCTGCCGGCCTGCCCGAACCCCGGGGACCTGTCTGCCTGCCTGCCTGAACCCTGGGAGCCTGTCTACCTGAACTCGAACTCCGGGAGCCCGCTCCGCTCCGCCTGCCCGAACCCCGGGAGCCCGCTCCACTCCGACCGCCTGAACCCCGGGAGCCCGCTCCGCTCCGCCTGCCGGGACTTCGGGAGCCCGCTCCGCTCCGCCTGCCCGAACCCCGGGAGCCCGCTCCGCTCTGCCTGCCTGGCACTCTATCTGCCTGAACTCCAGCTCTACCCTTAAATGCCATGGCATCCCCATCCTGTCCTCCCCCTAGTACTTCAGTGTATGCGTCCTGTGTTTGGGTCCATCCAGCCGCGTTCCTGACAAAAACAGACTATGGGCACAGTAAAAATAGTTCAAGATGTTAAAGGACTGTAAGTTCAAAAGAAATCACCACAGTTTCCGCAAGTCCCCAGGGTCCCGACAGACTCGCCATCCCACGCCGGATGAGGAATGTTTGATGACTCTTGGTTTGTACTCACTGGAATTTAGAAAGGCGAGTCAAATGTTGAAAGGCCTAAGCAGAGTGGATGTGGAAAGGATGTTTCCCATTGTGGGCGACTCTAGGACAAGAGAGTACAGCCTCAGGATAGAGGGACATGCAGAGAAATGGAGATGCAGAGAAATTTCTTTAGCCAGAGGGTGGTGAATTTGTGGAATTTGTTACCACAGGCAGCGGTGGAGGCCAGGTCATTGGGTGTATTTAAGGCTGAGATGGATAGGTTCTTGATTCACAGAATCACAGAATCAAAGGTTATGGGGAGAAGGCTGGGAACTGGTGCTGAGGAGGGGGAAAAGGATCAGGTATGATTCAATGGGCTAAATGGCCTAATTCTGCTCCTACGTCTTATAGTCTTAGGTTGAGTGAGTTTGGACTTTCTCTTTGGAGTGAAGGAGGATGAGAAGTGACTTCAGAGAGGTGTATAAGATTATAAGAAGCATAGATCGAGTGGACAGCCAAAACAAATTCCAGGGCAGAACTAGGTAATACCAGAGGGCATAATTTTAAGGAGATTGGAGGAAAGTACGGGGGGGATGTCAAAGGTAAGTTCTTTGCACAGAGATTGGAGAGTGTGTGGAATGTCCTGCCAGGGTGGTGGTAGAGACAGAAACGTTAGAGCATTTAGCCATGGGGAAGATAGAGGGCTATGTAGGAGGGAAGGGTTAGACTGATCTTACAATAGATTAAAAGGTTGGCACAGTATTGCGGGCTGGAAGTCTGTACTGTGCTGTTGTGTTCTATGTTCAAAGTACCAAGACTTTGCTTGGCTGGTGGTGAGGTGGGTTCCTTCAAGCTTGGCTACAGACTCAACTCAAACAAGACCTGGCCTCATGGTGGTTGTTCATAAGACTCTAATCCATTGCTGGAATGTTTGTTTGGCAAGGAGATTGGAAAGAAATGCAGTGTCTTTGTTGAGGATCATTGACACAACTGTGCAGCACAGGGATTCTGTGGTGTACAGGATGTTCCCAGGGACACATACTGAGGCGAAAGTTAACTGCTGCCAGAGAATTATTATATCGGTGAAAGAAGCATTTTGGTCTGCCAGAAAGCTGCTGTTCTCTAGTGTAAGAAGCTTCCCATCATCAACTGCTGCAGGCAGGCACATTCCAAGGACCAGAACTACGTGCTTGGATGCAGCTACAGCAAAGGCTCCCCAGAGAAAGACCAATGATTGAGGCACGCTGCACCCCATGGAATGCGAAAGAGCTGGAACCTTCCTCCAGCTATTTACCGATGCAAATTATCTGGAAGTAAAATTATTTGTTTATTTTTAGAGATACAGCACTAAACAGCCCCTTCTGGCTCTTCGAGCTGTGCTGTCAACAACCCACTGATTTAACCCTAGCCTAATCACGGGACATTTACATTGACCAAATAATCTGCTAACCAATACATCTTTGGGCCGTGGGAGGAAGCCGACACAGTCCATAGGAAGGATAGAAACATAGAAAACCTACAGCATCATATAGGCCCTTTGGCCCACAAAGTTGTGCTGAACATGTCTCTATCTTAGAAATTACTAGGCTTACCTACAGCCCTCTATTTTTCTAAGCTCCATGTACCTATCCAAAAATCTCTTAAAAGACCCTATCATATCCGCCTCCACCACCGTTGCCGGCAGCCCATTCCAAGCACTCACCACTCTCTGAGTAAAAAACTTATCCCTGACATCTCCTCTGTACCTGCTCCCCAGCACCTTAAGCCTGTGTCCTCTTGTGGCAACCATTTCAGCCCTGGGGAAAAAGCCTCTGACTATCCACACAATCAATGCCTCTCATCATCTTGTACACCTCTATCAGGTCAACTCTCATCCTGCATCGCTCCACAGTAAAAAAGCCAAGTTCACTCAACCTATTCTCATAAGGCATGCTCCCCCAATCCAGGCAACATCCTTGTAAATCTTCTCTGCACCCATTCTATGGCTTCCACATCCTTCCTGTAGTGAGGCGACCAGAACTGTGCACAGTACTCCAAGTGGGGTCTGACCAGGGTCCTATATAGCTGCAACATTACATCTCAGCTCCTAAATACAATTCCACAATTGATGAAGGACAATATACCGTATGCCTTCTTAACTACAGAGTCAACCTGCACAGCTGCTTTGAGTGTCCTATGGACTCAGACCCCAAGATCCCTCTGATCCTCCACACTGCCAAGTCTTACCATTAATACTATATTCTGCCATCATATTTGGCCTACCAAAATGAACCACTTCACACTTATTTGGGTTGAACTCCATCTGCCACTTCTCAGCCCAGTTTTGCATCCTATCAATGTCCTGCTGTAACCATGGTCAACCCTCCACACTATCCACAACACCTCCAACCTTTGTGTCATCAGCAAACTTACTAACCCATCCCTCCACTTTCTCATCCAGGCCATTTATAAAAATCATGAAGATTAAGGGTCTTAGAACAAATCCCCAAGGCACTCCACTGGATACCGACCTCCATGCAGAATATGACCTGTCTACAACCACTCTTTGCCTTCTGTGGGTAAGCCAGTTCTGGATCCACAAAGCAATGTCCCCTTGGATCCCATGCCTCTTTACTTTCCCAATAAGCTTTGCATGGGGTACCTTAACAAATGCCTTGCTGATATTCATATACACAACATCTACTGCTCTTTCTTCATCAATGTGTTCAGTCACATCCTCAAAAAATTCAGTCAGGCTCATAAGGCATGATCTGCCCTTGACAAAGCTATTTCTGATTATTCCTAATCATATTATACCTCTCCAAATGTTCATAAATCGTGCATCTCAGGACCTTCTCCATCAACTTACTAGCCACTGAAGTAAGACTCACTGGTCTATAATTTCCTGGGCTATCTCTACTCTCTTTCTTGAATAAAGAACAACATCCGCAACCCTTCAATCCTCTGGAACCTCTCCTGCCCTCATTGATGATGGAAAGATCATTGCCAGAGGCTCAGCAATCTCCTCTCTCGCCTCCCCCAGTAGCCTGGGGTACATCTCATCCAGTCCTGGTGACTTATCCAACTTGATGCTTTCCAAAACCTCCAACTCATCCTCTCTCTTAAAATCTACATGCTCAAGCTTTTCAGTCCGCTGCAAGTCAGCACTACAATCACCAAGATCCTTTTCCATGGTGAATACTGAAGCTATTTCCTCCAGTTCCATACACACTTTCCCACTGTCACACTTGACAGGTCCTACTCTTTCTCATCTTATCCTCTTGCTCTTCACATACTTGTAGAATGCCTTGGGGTTTTCCTTAATTCTGCCCGCCAAGGCCTTCTCATGGCCCCTTCTGGCTCTCCTCACTTCGTTCTTAAGCTCCTTCCTAGTAGCCTTATAATCTTCTAGATCTCTAGCTCGCTGAACCTTTTGTAAGCTTTTCCTTTCTTCTTGACTAGACTTATTACAGCCTTTGTACACCATGGTTCCTGTACCCTACCATAACTTCCCTGTCTCATTAGAACGTACCTATACAGAACTCCACAGAAATATCCCCTGAACATTTGCTACATTTCTTTTGTACTTTTCCCTGAGAACATCTGTTCCCAATTTAGGCTTCCAATTTCCTGCCTGATAGCCTCATAGTTCCCCTTACTCCAATTAAATGCTTTTCTAACTTGTCTGTTCCTATCCATCTCCAATGCTATTGTAAATGAGATAGAATTATGATCACTATCTCCAAAATTCTCTCCCACTGAGAGACCTGACACCTGACCAGGTTCATTTCCCAATATCAAATCAAGTATAGTCTCTCCTCTTGTAGGCTTATCTACATATTGTGTCAAGAAGCCTTTCTGAACACACCTAACAAACTCCACCCCATCTAAACCCCTTGCTCTATGGACATGCCAATTGATATTTGGGAAATGAAAATCTCTCACCAGGACAACTCTGTTATTATTACACCTTTCCAGGATCTGTTCCCCTATCTGCTCCTTGATATCCTTGTTAACATTGGGTGGCCTATAAAAAAACACCCAGTAGAGTTATTGACCCCTTCCTGTTCCTAACCTCCACCCACAGAAACTCCGTAGACAATCCCTCCATGGCGTCCACCTTTTCTGCAGCCGTGACACCATCTCTGATCAATGATGCCACGTCCTCACCTCTTTTGCCTCCCTCCCTGTTTTATCTGAAACATCTAAAACCCGGCACTTGAAGTAACCATTCCTGTCCCTGAGCCATCCAAGTCTCTGTAATGGCCACCACACCATTTTTCCAAGTACTGATCCATGTTCTAAGCTCATCTGCTTTGTTCACAATACACCTTACGTTAAAATAGACACATCTTAAACCTTTGGTCTGAACGTCAGTTATGTACAATCTTCTTACAGAAAAAGCCAGGATTGAACTCTGTAATAGCATCACGCCAACTGTGGTGGCCAATATGCTATTATAGTACAATATCCCAATACAAAATAATTGTTGGAATACAGTATAATGTATTATAATAATATACTATAACTCTGGCATTCCAGATATTGGAGTTCCATTTTGGTGCCATTTTGTGAGGAGTCTCTATGTCCTCCATGTGGAATGTGTGGGTTTTCTCCAGTCCTCTGGTGTCCTCCAAAGATGTACTAGTTAGATTTATTGGTCACTGTAAACTGTTCTGTGATTACATTTGGGTTAATCAGATTTATCAATGGTTGCTGGTTGAATGGGTTGAAGGGCTAGATGGCCTGCGTCGCTGAAATAAAACAAATGTAAATCTTGTACATAAATTTAATTCTACACTTGTATTGTGAAACACTATACGTGAATATACTGCATGATAAATTTTCCAATGTAACTATAATATTTTGGGACAAATATTTACCCATTATGCTGGGCTTGGCTTTTGCCAACCATCCTTCCCCAAGCCCTCATTGTTATTGGGAGCCCCCTCCTCATTCTGACTTCCCCCTCCTATCAAGACCCATTTCTCCCACCTCTATCCTGACCGCCTGCACTTGGGGTGGCATGGGAGCATTGGGCTTAACACAGCGCTATGACAGGTCAAGATGTTGGACTTTGGAGTTCAATTCCTGTCTCCTCTGTACAAAAGCTTGTACACCCTTCGCCTGAGCAGGTGTGTTTCCCCCGGCTGCTCCAGTCTCCTCCAACAGGCTAAGGATGTGCTGGTTAATTGGTCATTGTGAATTGACCTGTGATCAGCCTAGGGTGGTCTGGCTTATTGGGCCAGAAGAGCTGCTCTGCACTGTATCTCTAAATTATTAAATAAAAGAACGTTCACAAGCCTCTCTGTCCCATGATCTACAACTTACCTCTTTCCCTATACATCTGCTGATCAGAAGACCTATCAACACACACAGTGTGTGTAAGGAAGGATTTTGTTAAGCCAATGGAAATCCCACGCACTCCTCAGTGAGGACGTACAGACTCCTTACAGTCACTTGAAACAAAAATTTTAACTAGCTTGCTGCATGTCAATGAATTAGCCATCTTTCCAGAAGCTTAAGCAATTTCCATATGTTTGCAACTGAGAGTGGAAGCTAGATTTATTACTGCTTCAGATGCAGCAACTCTTATGGTAGGGAAACTTTCACTTATTGCTGATCAAATTTGAGATAAAGAACTTAGTGATATTCGTGACATGGGGTCATGACAACAATCTTTCTCTCAATGGCAACAAAAGAAAAGAGATGACCATTGACTTCAGAAAGCAGGCTGCAGACACGCTCCTTTATATATCAAGAAGGGTCAAAAGCTTTAAATGCTCAGGTATGAACATCAACAACAGGCTGTCTGGGCCCAAACACAATGGCATCACAGCTAAGAAAGCTCAGTAATGCAATTGATTTCTCAGGAGCCTAAAGTTCCGCATTTCCTTGTTGATTTTTACCAATTTTTATCAATTCATCATAGCAAGTATTCTGTCTGAATGCATAACGAATTGATATGACGACTGCTCTGCATGTGACTACAAAAAACTGCAGAGAGTTGTGGACACAACTCAGCACATTAGAGGAACCAGTCTCCTCTCTATGGACCCTGTGTTGGGCAGAAGCTACAAAGCCCTGAAAGCACGTATGATGAGTCTCAAGTGCAGCTTCTATCACACCATCAGCAGACTCTTGAATGAAGCTCTTTTAAGCTAAGGTGGATTCTCCACCTCTCAATCTTGCACATTTTCCAGTTACCTGCATTGTACTTTTTCAGTAACATTTGCATCTTCTTCTGCATTGTTACTGTTTTACATTGTTCAAGCTCAGTGTACTGTGTAAAACTGATCTGTGTCAACTGTACGCAAGATAAGCTTTTCACTATATCTTGGTACATGTGACAATAATAAAATAATACAATTTTGTTGGATGAAAAGCTGTTTTTTTTATTTTTTTTAACTTGACCATTTTGGGTAGATGATGTCATGGCCGTCCTCCTCATGTCTCTGTATTTAGTGTTGAAATTAATTTCTGCAGGAGAGGCTGTATAAACCTCAATGACGCTACAATTTCTGATTAATTGCTTAAACAACTGGCAATATTATAATGAGAAACAGACAAAAAGCTGGAGTAACTCAGCATCTATGGAGAAGAATAAAGAGATGACATGTCGAGCCAAGGCCCTTCATCAGGACTGGAAAGGAGCCAGTATATGAAGAGGAGGCTGTGTGGAGAAGGTGATAGGTGAAGACAGGTGAAGGGAAAGGTAGGTGGGTGAGAGTGATGAATGAAGTGAGAAGCTGAGAGGTAATAGGTGGAAAAGATAAAGCGCTGACAGAAGAAATCTGATAGGAGAGGAGAATGGACCAGAACATAATTATATATAATAATATAATGAGCTGGTTGACACATCATTTGCTAGGATCTCTGATAAGACTTGGCTTCGTAATTTGAATTTTCGAATCACTTTGAGTAAAATGATGAATCCATCTCCCTTTTGCTATTTCCACTATTTCAGCAATATTGGCCATTTAACTTTCAGCCTGACTACCTAACAGTGAAATTATAAGAATGATTGGTCCTCCATTAAGTCATTTATGCAGTGTGATGCCTATCTTCACTGAGCTATACTGTATGTTCTTTGATAATAAATTTACTTTGAATTTTATAGAAACAGGAAAAGAGTGGCAAATTGGAACTCCTACCTTCACATTAAAGTTTTCATCCAGGAGAATGTTCTCTAGTTTCAGGTCACGGTGCACAACTCCTTTCTATACGGGTCAAAAATAAGTTTCAGAATCAATGAGATTGTAACCTGATGACAAGAGGAGTAATAACACTTAAAAGAGTTTGAGCTTGGTGGGCTCTTAGTGAACAAAGAGTTAAGATATCAAAGCAGTAAGCTGTGGGGTCAGGAAATCTACATGTTCCCAAGAGAAGGAAGTTCATCTTTAAACACCATAATGAAGCTCGCATTTCACCTTTCTTTCAGAATTGATTCAAGCATGCTGGGTTTCTCAGACCATGTGAAACACAATAATTAAAGAGACCACTGCAAGGAACAAGTACGTGCATCATCCGCAGGATGAGCGTGGCATCTCCCACTGCACCAAGGTTACCTCTTCCAGTCCCAAGGTTACCAACAGCTGCTCCATCCCTTTCTTAGGGTCAAAGAGAAGTACAGTACAGAAACAGATCCTTCATCCCACTTGGTCCATGTCAAAACATTTAAGCTGCCTACTCCCTTCAACCTGCTCCGCGATCAGAGCCATCCATACCCCTCCCATCCTGCACCTATCCACACTTCAATTAAGCATTGACATCCAGCTTGCATGCACTACTTGTGTTGGCATCTCATTCCACACTCTCACCACCCTCTGAGTGAAGACGTTTCCCCTCACCTTCCCCTTAAACTTCTCATCTTTCACCCTTTACCCCTGACCTCTGGTTGGAGTCTCACCCAACCTCCGTGGAAAAAAGCCTGCTTGCATTTACCCTGTCTGTACCCCTCATAATTTTGTACAGCTCTATCAAATTTCCTTTTAATTTTCTACATTCCACAGAATTAAGTCGTAACCTATTCAATTTTTACTTAATTCAGCTCCTCCAGACCCAGCAACATTCTTGTAAATTTTCTCAGTACTCATTCAATCTTCTTTACATCTTTCTTGTAGGTAGGTGACCAAAACTGTACAGAACACTCCAAATAAAAGCCTCACCAACATCTTATACAACTTCAACATAGCATGGCATCTCCTGTTCTCAATACATTGATTACGAAAGGCCAATGTACCAAAAACATTCTTTACGATCCCATCTACCTGAGACATCACTTTCAATGAATTCCTGTATTCCCAGATTCCTTTGTTCTACCACACTCCTCAGTGCTCAACCGTTCACTGTGTAAGACCAACCCTGTTTGGTCCTCCCGAAATGCAAAACCTTACATTTGTCTGCATTGAATTCCATCTGCCATTTTTCAGACCATTTTTCCAGCTGATGCAGATCCCTCTGCAAGCCATGACAGCCTGCCTCACTGTCCACTACACCCCCAATCTTGGTGCCATCCTCAAATTTGCTGATCCAGTTAACCACACTATCATCCAGATCACTGATACCGATGACAAACAGCGAAGGACCCAACACTGATCTCTGTGGCACACCACTAGTCACAGGCCTCCAGTCATAGAGGCAACCATCTACTGCTACTCTCTGGCTTCTCCCACAAAGCCAATGTCTAATCCAATTTACTACCTCATCTTGAATGCCGAGCAACTGAACCTTCTTAATGAATCTCCCTTATGGGACCTTGTCAAGTGCCTTTGTAAAGTCCATGTAGATAACATCCACTGCCTTGCATTCATCCACTTTCCCGGTAATAAACCTTCAAAAACTCTTAAGATTGGCTAGACAATATCCATCATGTACTAAGCCATGCTGATTATTCTTAATCAGTTCATGTCTATCCAAATAATTATATATCCAGTCCCTTGAAATACCTTCCTATGAGTCCCACAACTGATGTCAGACTCAGTGGCCTGTAATTTTCTGGTTTATGTTTAAAGGCTTTCGTAAACAGTGGAACACCATTGGCTACCTTGCAATCCTCTGGTACCTCTCCTATTGCTAAAGATGATTTTAATATCTTTTCTGGGGCCCCAGTAATTTGTACACCTGCTTCCCATAGGGTCTGCAGGGAGCACCTTGTCAGGCACTGGGGATTTAAACACCCTGATTTGCCTCATGGTAGCAAACGCCTCCTTGTCTGTAATCTGTACAGGTCCATGAAATTGATGCAGCTTTACCTCACTTCTATAGACTCCCTATCCATCTCCTGTGTAAATACAGATGGAGAAAATCTATTTAAGCTCTCCCCCATCTATTTTGACTCCACACATGGATTACCATTCTGATCTCCCAGAGGACCAGTCTTGTCCTTTTGCTCTTGGACTCTCCTTCACCTTGTCTGATATTCTTGCCCTCCTGATTCCTTTCCCAAGTGTTCTCTTGCATTTCTTATACTCCATGGGTACCTCATTTGTTCCTGCCTGCCCATACTTGCTATGCACCTCCTTTTTCCCTTAACCAGAGCATCACGATCTCTTGAAAACCAAAGTTCCCTATACTTATTCTCTTCTTGTGAAATGAAGGAAGAAAAAGAATTTTAATGGTTACATTCGACTCACTAAGTACTGTGTCCAGTAACATAGCCCAGTCATGGGTTTGAGAACAGTGTAACACAGGAAAACTGCCCACAGTGTTGTGCTGCACTAATGTATTTATTAATCGAATGCCCGCAGAAACTAGCAATAAACCTCTCGGGCCCTGGAAAGTGAATATCCATCGGAAAAAAAGCCTGAAACCACATACCACCAGGCTCAAGGACAGCTTTCTCTTGCTGTTATAAGACTATTAAATGTTTCCCTCTTATGAGAAGATGATCTCCTGACCTCACAGTCTATGCCTTTAGCACATTATCACTCATCCACACTGCGCTTTCTCTGTAGCTTTTGCAGTTAATTCTGCATTGCTAATTTTGTACTTTGCTCTACCTCAATGCACTAATACTATGAACTAAATGAAAAGTACACAAGTCACTGTATCTCAGTATGTGTCAATAATAAGCAGATTCCAACTGTTTTTCAATATTTCCTACCAAAGTGAATAATTATCATTCATCAATGTTCTGCTGCACCTATCATATATTTGTCTGCTCACTTAACGCATCTTGTCACCATGAAGCCTATAAACTCCTTATTGCTCACACTCCAACTCAGAATCACATCATCAGCAAACTTAGGAATATTACACTTGGTTTCTTCATCTAAATCATTGTTATATATTGTGAATAGCGGTGGCTCAGGCATAGAATCTGGTGGTAACCCCCCCCCCCCCACCCGCAGTCTCTGCCTGCCAATGAGCAAAAAGACTCTGCCTTTCCTACCTGGCAGCTGGTTTTCAGTCTGTGCTTATATATCACTCCAAATCCCTTGTGTTGTACTTTGCCACACTATTCTCGTTTATGAAGGCTTCTGAAAATCCGAATACAATTCATCCACTGGTTCACCCTATCTATTCCATTTTTAAAAACTCCGGTCGGTTTATCAAACATGAATTCCATTTCATAACTTCGTTGGCATTGCTAATCCCCTTGATATTTTCTAAGTGTCTTGTTATCATATCTTTTCTAATAGACTCTCTCAATTTTCCTACTAGCATTACAGGACTAACCTGAGTGTAATTCTGTTTTCTCTCTCCCCTATTTCTTAAATTCGCCAATCAACAGGAATAATTTTGGAAAGGAATTACCCTTGTTTTGGTTTCAGGAAAAACAGGACAGATAGAACATAGAAACTTACAGCACATTACAGGCTCTTCAGCCCACAATGTTCTGCCAACCGTGAAACCTACTCCTGAGACAGCCTGGAATTTCCCTAGCACACAGCCCTCCATTTTTCTAAGCTCCATGTACCTACCCAAGAGGCTCTTAAAAGACTCTACTGATCCGCTTCCAGCACCGCCACTGGCTGTGCATTCCACGCACCCACCACTCTCTGTGTGAAAAACTTACCCCTGACATCCCCTCGGTACCTATTTCCAAGCAGCTTAAAACTGTGCCCTCTCGTGTTAGTCATTTCAGCCTTGGGAAAAAGTCTCCACTTATCCACATGATCAATGCCCCTCATCACGACTCACTGAGTTCCCACAACAAATTGTTGGTTGCTCCAGATTCCAGCATCTGCCGTCTCTGGTATCACCAGAGAAATGACAATGTGCTAATTCTTGCCCCAGTTTATACCGGAACACATTAGACCCAAATGTGTTTGTATGTTTGAGTGCAGCATTCTGATGTAGTGCACTGCATGGCTGGTAAAGAAAATAACATTAGAATGAATAATTCTGCAAGGAATTTAGGATAAATCCAGGATTTATATATAGAAGCGCTGCAGTTTATGAATGACAGACCAATGCACGGCCCACACGTAGAAATGGGGGTTTGGGAGACCGGGACAATGGATTTTCTGGTTGCTAGGGGGCTGCAGGCATCTTCTTCTGTGAGGGAACTCAGTTCACGCCACATTTCTGATTTACAAGCTTCTTTGTATTACGAACAGTTCGCAAAAAAGGACCTTGTCGTACCTGAGGGACAGCTGTAGTCAGTTTCATTCATCCCGGCTCCCACCATACATTTTGGGCAATGATATCATGAGCAAGTAAGTATACGAGCACAATACTTACTAAAAGGTGTTGTTTTACCTTATGACAGTAGTGAATTGCAGAGACAATTTGTCTGAAAGCTTTGCGTGCTTCACACTCAGAGAGTCTGTGGTGCTTATTTACATAATCATACAGTTCACCATTGCTGCAGTAGTCCATAACAATGATAATCTTATCCTTACTTTCAAACACTGCGGAAAAGAACACATAAAATTATCAGGATTAGTTCATTTTATTATAACTATTTTTAATTATATAAAGCAAAACCATGTTCCAGTTCTTTAATATTTGTGAGGTGTTTATTTTAAAAGGCTCGTGAAATAAGCACAGCAAAGTGGTCAGCTGTTACTGTGTGACATGAAGACTATTTCACCACAAAGAAAGTCACACCATAAATCTTGATTTTATCCTCATTTCCTACTTCTGATGGACGTAACTGGGAGTTAGTTATTTCATCTGCACTTTTATTCCTTTGAAAAATAAAACTAGAATGGGAAATAGGAGCGATCACAATGTCTGCAGCTTTTGATTTGTTTTTTTTCCATGAATCAGCTGCCTGTGTGATGACAGCCCCAGTAACATACAACCCACATCAAGGCGGCATCTTTGAGATTTTTGTTCATGCTGGATTAGCAATTCACTGAAACTCTTTTCACACTGCCTCTGGAGCCTGATTATGTGTGACTTTAGGGAGAGCTCTCTGAGCAGTTTTGGTCCCAGCAGTGGGAACATGTCTCACCGAGGTTCCTTGTGTTACTAGTTTGCTAATCTTATTCAAACCCATACCCTTGATCTCAGTTGTCAAGGACAAGAGCAGAAAACAAACAGGTGTTCAGTGCCACCTGCCTGCGTTTGACTCGTCTCCCTGTCTTCTTGCAGGAGGTGCAGGAGACTCGAGTCCCACGCTGCACGGTCCAGGAGCAACCATCGGCCTCCTAGCTGGGCTTCACTCACCTCAGCACTGAACCAGCTGTGGACCACTTCCAAGAACTCTGTAGTTCATGCTCCATGTGCTTATGTTTACTTTTCTTTTACTATTTACATGACTTGTCCTCTTTTGCAAATTGGATATGAGGTGGTCTTGTTGTGTGTGTGTTTTAATGAATTCTATTGTCTTTCTTTGCTTTGTAAGTGCCTGCAAGTAGATGAATCTCAAGGCTGTACAGCATATGTTACACACATTATATTTGCACTGCAGTGTGCTATTCCTCATCAGACCTACTGTAACTTGGCACAGGTTTCTCAGGCAGTGCCACTGACGTGGAGTTGTCACAAATCAGTGCCCTACTGCTGTTCAACCTTGGAGCATTGATACTCCAAAACAACCAACCACCAACAAGTTCACATGTGCTGTTGGCACTAACACAGGGAAATGGTGACATTTCTGCTTTGAGCTGCCAAAATCGCTCTGAAAATCCTGATCCTGATGACCACAACAAGACTGGCTGTCAATGGAAATGGTCAGTTTGACCAGCATCATTTGCTTTGCCTAAGGTTTCTTTCTAGGATATGTTTCCATGACTCCTTTTTCTCTCAAGTTTTTTCTCAGAGGGTTTTACTCTTTAGATTTAAGGAAGGTGACAGGTGTCTTGATAGATGTGTACAAGACAATAAGAGACAGAGATTGAGTGGCACACACAAAATGCTGGAGGAACTCAGCAGGTCAGGCAGCATCTGTGGAAATGAAGAAATAGTTCACGTTTCAGGCTGAGGCCCTTCGTCAGGACTGGAAAGGAAGGAGGATGATGCCAGAATAAAAAGGTGGGGAGAGAGGAAGGAGGACTAGCTAGCAGGTGAAGATATGGTTGACTTTTTCCCCCAGAGTGAAAATGACTAATGCATGGAATGTCAGAGGTACAGAAGTTTATTACACAAGGAATGATGGAATGGTCTGCCAGGGCTGGTGGGAGAGGCAGATACGTTGGGGTCAAATAAGAGACTCTTAGATAGGCATGTGGATGTTAGACAAATGGAGAGCTATGCAGGAGGGAAGCACTCGAATTATCTTACAGTAGGTTAAAAGGTTGGCACAACATCATGGACCAAAGGGCCTGTATTGTCTTGTAATGATCCATGTTCTACATTCTATGTTCACAGACAAGTCAGGACTTAAAAAAAGGCAGATCAGGGGTTATTAATTAAGTATTTAGCCTTTTAAAATATCATGATGCTCACCTTCATAAATGCTTATGATATTGGGGTGGTTAAGAGATGACATGATCTCTATCTCCCGCTGAATATGGATCCGATCTAGTTCTTTTTGAACCTTATCCATTTGGACAGATTTAATGGCTACCTGCAAAATAACAGAAATTGAGATGAACAAAGTAACAAAGAGCAGGAAATAGTCATTCACTAAGTTCACAGGTGCACTGGCCCATAGCCCGTCAATTCCTTCATCTCTAGAACTCTGGCAATCTCTGTTTCAAATGAACCCAGCAGCAACCGAGGTCTGTCCTTCATAGAGAGTAGAGTTCAAACTCACCACATACCAATAACATGAACTTGGAGGAATGTACATATTATTTCAGACCCTCAACAAAGCCTGTACATGAAAGGTTTAGGATTCCTGACAATGTGTCCACCTGTTAGGGGTGATTCAATGGTCACATTGATTCGACAGATCTGTTTTAAGAGCTCCAAATCACTATTTAAAGTATACACAACAAGACATACAAAAAAGCTGGATGAACTCAGCAGGTCGGGCAGTATACTATTTAAAGTATGTGGTTACACATACCTTCAATTTGTCTGATCCCCAAGTCCCAGGCATTTCATTGATAGGCATCAACATAGGAGGCTAACAATTTACTAACCCGAATCTGTACATCTTTGAAATGTGGGAGGAAACCCAGAGATCACAGGGAGAACATACAAATGCCTTACAGGCAGTGGTGGGATTTGAGCCACAAGTGCTGTAAAGCAGTGTCATAAGACCATAAGATATAGGAGCTGAATTAGCTCACTGAGTCTGCTCCACCATTCCAACATGGCAGATCCATACCTCTCTCAGCCCCTATCTCCTGCCTCCTCACCGTAAGCCTTCATGCCCTGTCCGATAAGATTGGAGAAGCATGGATAAAATAAAAGAGAAAAATGTGGATAAAGATAAAGTAAAATTGAAAGTTAAAAAAAAAGGGTGAAGTGCAGAAAAGTCAAGCGCAAAAAAGACAAAGATTACTAGATTTTAAAGCAGACTGAGTGGAAGGGCACTTCATCTGAATGCCCATAGTATCTGTAACAAGGGCAGAGAACTTGTGGCACAAATCAGTAGAAAGGGTATGATTTAAGGCCATTACAGAAACGTGGTTGCAGGGTGGAGAGGATTGGGAATTAAATCTCCAAAGATATCAGACGATACAGAAGGATAGGCAGGCAGGTAAGGGATGTGAGGTAGTGCTCTTAATTAAAGATGAGATCAGAGTGATAGTGAGAGACTATATAAGATCTAAGGAGCAGAATGGTGAATCCATCTTAGTAGAGATTAGGAATAGTAAAGGGAAAAAAATCACTGGTGGGAGTTGTTTATCGACCACCGAATAATAACATCACAGTGGCACAGGCAATAAACAAAGAAATATCTGAGGCATGTAAGAATGGAACAGCTGTTACCATAAGGGACTTTCTTAAACAGCATGTTACCGTACCTACAAGGGACCATGCTGTCTTAGATCTGGTCCTGTGCAATGAGACAGGTAAAATTAACAATCTTATAGTTAGGGATCCTCTTGAAAAGAGTGATCACAGTATAATTGAACTTCTCATACAAATGGAGGTTGCCATAGTTTGATCTAAAACCAGTGTATTATGCCTAAACAAGGCAGACTACAATGGGATGAGGGAGGAGTTGGGTAGGGTAGACTGGGAACCTCCAAAGAGGTTTTTTCACAATGCTCAACAGAAGTATATTCCAGTTAAAAGCAATAACTTGTAACAGTGGGAGAGCCAGGCATCGATAACTAAGGAGGTAAGGGAAGGTATCAAACTAAAAGCTTGTGCATACAAAGTCGCCAAGAGTAATGGGAAACTAGATGATTGGGAAAACTTTAAAAAGCAACAAAGAACTACTAAGTGAGCAATAAAGAAAGGAAAGATTATGAAAAGTTTTTATAATTATATAAAGTAGAAAAGGGTGGCTAAAGTGAACATAGGTCCCTTGGAGGATGAGAAGGGGGAATTAATATTGGGTAATGAGGAAATGGCAGATGCTTTGAATGACTATTTTGTGTCAGTGTTCATGGTGGAGGATACGTCTAACATGCCAAGGAGAGATGGTATGGATGTGATGGTAGGTGAGGAGCTTAATGCAATAGCAATCACTAAAGAGATAGTGCTGAGCAAACTTGTGGGCCTAAAGATGAATGTCCCCTGGTCCTGATGGAATGCAGCCCAGGGTACTAAAGGAAATGGCAGAGGTTATAGTAGAGGCTTCGGTGATAATTCCCTGGACTCTGGGCGGCTCATGACAGATTACAAGAAGGTGAATGTCATGTCACTGTTCAAGAAAGGATGTAGGCAAAAGACAGGTAACTACAGGCATCCATAGTTAGGAAAATTCCTGAAACTGTCATTTAAAAAGGAATAGTGAGGCATCTGGTCAGAAAAGCATTCATCAGCCAGATGCACCATGGATTCAGCAAAGGCAGGTCCTGTCTGGCAAACTTACTGGAGTTCTTTGAGGATATGACAAGCACAATGGGTAGAGAGGAACAGAGGCATAATTTATTTGGACTTCCAGAAGGCTTTTGATGAGGTGCTACATAAAAGACATTCATAGGATAAAGATGCATAGAGTTGGGGATGATATATTTGCACAGATAGAGGATTGGTTAACCAATAGAAAGCAGAGAGTTGGAATACATGAGTGTTCTCTGGCTGGCAATCAGTGGTGAGCAGTGTGCTGCAGGAGTCAGTGCTGGGCCTGCAAATGTTTACGATATACATTAAGAATCTGGAAGAGGGGACTGAGTGTAGTGTATCTAAGTTTGCTGCTGACATTAAATTAAGTAGAAAAGCAAATTGTACAAAGGATAAAGAGAGTCTGCAGAGAGATATAAACAGGTTAAATGTGTGGGCAATGGTCTGGCAGATGGAGTACAATGTCGGTAAATGTGAAGTCACCCACTTTGGAAGGGAAAATGGAAGATCAGATTATTTAGACGGTAAATGATTGCAGCATGCTGTTGTGCAGAGGGACTTGGGAGTGCTTGTGCATGAATCATAAAAGGTTGGTTTGTAGGTGCAGCAGGCTATCAAGTGGAATGTTGGCCTTCATTGCTAGAGGGATTGAAGAGCAGGGAGGTTATGCTGCAACTGTACAGGGTACTGGTGAGGCTGCGCCTGGAGTACCGTGTGTAGTTCTGGTCTCCTTAATTGAAGAAGGATATACTGGCTTTGGAGGCAGTGCAGAAGAGGTTCACCAGGTTGATTCCAGAGATGAGGGGGTTAGACTACTAGGACAGCTTGAGTTGTCTGGGACTGTACTCACTGGAATTCAGAAGGATGAGAGGAGATCTTACAGAAACATTTAAAATTTTGAAAGGGATAGACAAGATAGAAGCAGGAAAGTTGTTCCCATTGTTAGGTGAGACTAGAACTAGGGGACATAGCCTCAAGATTCAGGGGAGTAGATTTATACGGGAGATGAGGAGGAACTGCTTGTCCCAAAGGTGGTGAAACTTTGGAATTCTCTGCCCAATGAAACAGTGGAGGCTACCTCAGTAAGTACACTTAAGACAAGGTTGGATCAGGTTTTGCATAGTTGGGGAATTAAGGGTTATGAGGAAAAGAAAGGTAGGTGGAGATGAGTCCATGGTCAGAAAAGCCATGATCTTACTGAATGACAGAGCAAATTCGACAAGCCAGATGGCCTACTTCTGCTCCTATTTCTTATGTTCTATCGACACCTGCCTTAAATATACCCAATGACTTGGCCTCCACAGCTGCCCATGGCAATGAATTTCACAGATTCACCACCCCTGGCCTAAAAAATACCTCATCATCTCCATTCCAAATGGACGTCCCTCTATTCTGAGGCTGTGTCTCAGGTCTTGGACTCACGCATCATCGACTCCACATGCACTCTATCACGGCCTTTCAAAATTCGATAGGTTTCAATGAGGTCACCCCTCATTCTTCTGAATTCCAGTAAGTACAGCCCAGAACCATCAAATGCTCCTCATATGATATTGGAATCATTTATTAGCTCCATGCTTTTGATGGTTTGAGAAAAAACAACATTAATCTGAAGCCAATGGAATAATCCATATTCAGTAATGACAGATCCCACATAAGAATACATATATCAATCTGAAATCAATTAACTAAATAGTTCAGATTATTCACTTTCTAAGTGCTCTTTCCTTTTTCAGGAACATAAGACCAAAAGACACAGCAGCAGAATAAAGCCATTCAGCCCATTGAGTCTGCTCCAGCATTCAAACACGGCTGATTTATTATCCCCCTCAGTTCCATTCTCCTGCCTTTTCCCCATAACCTTTGACATCTACCATGAAGAATCCATAATCCTCTAACTTAAATATACAGAATAACTTAGCCTCTACAGGTGTCTGTGGTAAAGAATTCCAGAGATTCACTACCCACTGGCTGGAGAAATTCTTCCGGTCCTAGGTTCCCCCACTATAGGAAATATCATCTACACTTCCACTCTATCTATGTCTTTCAATATTCGATCATTTCAATGAGATCCCTCTCCTCATTCTTCTCATCTCCACCGAGTACAGGCGCTGAGCCATCAAATACTCCTCATACCTTAACCCTTCCAGTTCCAGGATCATTCCCATGAGCCTCCTCTGGACTTTCTCCAATGCCAGCAATTCTTTAGAAGAAACATAGAAAGATAGAAAACCTACAGCACAATACAGGCCCTTTGGTCCACAAAGCTGTGCCGAACATGTCCCTACCTTAGAAATTACTAGGGTTACCCATAGCTCTCTATTTTTCTAAGCTCCATGTACCTAACTAAAAGCCTCTTAAAAGACCCTATTGTATCCGCCTCCAGCACGGTTGCCGGCAGCCCATTCCACGCACTCACTACTCTCTGAGTAAAAAACTTACCCCTGACATCTCCTCTGTACCTACTTCCAAGGACCTTAAAACGGTGCTCTCTTGCCAAGCAAGATTTTCTCTGAAGAAAACTATGCTACCCATCTTATTTTGTCATGTGCCTCCAAGTACCCTGAAAACATCCTAACAATCAACTCAAACATATTTCCAATCACTGATGTCAGGCTAACTATTTCCTTTGCTCTGCCTCTCTCACTTCTTGAAGAGTACAGTAGCATATGAATTTTCCAGTCCTCCAGAACCATGCCAGAATCTATTGATTTTTGAAAAATCATTACTAATGCCTCCCCAATCTCTTCAGCTACCTCTTTTAGAACCCTGGGGTGTAAACCATCTGGTCCAGGTAATTTATCAACCTTAAGACCTTTCAGTTTCCCAAGCACCTTCTCCCTAGTAATGATAACTTCACTCACTCCTGTCCCTTGACATGCTCGAACTTCTGGCATACTGCCAGTGTCTTCCACCATGATGACTGATGCAAAATACCTATTCAGTTCAATTACTATTTTCTTAGCACCCATTACTACCTATCCTGCATCATTTTCCAACAGTCCAATATCTACTCCTGCCTCTCTTTTACTCTTTCTGAGGAAACTTTTGGTATCCTCTTTAATGTTATTAGCTAGCTTGCCGTCATATTTTATGGTTTCCTTCTTAATGACTTTTTAGTTGCCTTCTGTTGGTTTTAAAAGCTTCCCAATCCTCGAATTTTTCACTAGGTTTTGCTCTATTATATGTCCTCTCTTGGGCCTTGACTTTCCTTCTCAGCCATGTTTGTGTCATCCTGCCTTTAAACTACTTATTCTTTGGGATGTATTTATCCTGAGCCTTCTGAATTGCTCCCAGAAACTCCAGCCATTGCTGCTCTGCTGTCATCCCTGCCAGTATTCTTTTCCAATTAATTCTGGCCAACTCCTCTCTTGTGCCACTGCAATTCCTTTATTCTCCTGTAATAGTGATACATCTGACTTTACCTTTTCTTTCTCAAATTGCAGGGTATGATAATCATGCTATGATAATTGACCCGAGGGGTTCTTTAACATTAAGCTTTCTATTCAATTCCAGTTCGTTGCACAACAGCCAAAAAGAATAGCTGATCCCCTTGTGGACTCAACCATAAGCTGCTATAGAAAGTAATCTTGCAAGTATTCTACAAACCCCTCTCCTGGGATCCAACATCAACCTGATTTCCCCAATCTACCTGCATATTGAAATTGCCCACCCTCCCATAATTATCGTAACATCGACTTTTTGACATGCATTTCTTAATGATGTTTCTATCCTGCACCTTCTGAATTGCTCCCAGAAAGTCCTGTTGTAATTTGCAGCCCACATCTTTGCTACAGAGATCTGTATATAACTTCCATCAGGATCTTTTTACACTTGCAATTTCTTAGCTCTACCTGCAATGATTATGCACCTATTGGCCCCAGATGGAAAAGTCTTGGAGGTCTACGTTCAAGGAGCTCTGATGTCTGAGTTTATTCAACCATCCACATCTCCTGCTGGGGCTGGGTTTTACTTCATCACCAAGAAGAATGGTGGACTGCCCTGTATAGACTGTAGGGGCGAAATAAGACCGCTATTAAAACCAGTATCCTCTCCATCTCATGAACACAGCCTTTGAGATCCTCCAGGGAGCGACAGTATTTACCAAATTAAACCTCTACAGCACCAACAAACTATTGCGCATTTGTGAGGGAGACAATTGGAAAACAGCATTCAACACACCAATGGGCTGCTACAAACACTGGGTCATGCCTTTCAGACTGGCAAACTCTCCAGAGATACTTCAAGATTACATTAATGATGCACTCAGGAGATGCTACACCACTTCATCTTTGTCTACCTAGACCAGGGGTCAGCAACCTTTACCACTGAAAGAGCCACTTGGACCCGTTTCCCACAGAAAAGAAAACACTGGGAGCCGCAAAACCCGTTTGACATTTAAAATGAAATAACACTGCATACAACGTTTTTTTTGCCTTTATGCTATGTATAAACAAACTATAATGTGTTGCATTTATGAAATTGATGAACTCCTGCAGAGAAAACGAAATTACATTTCTGCATGCAACAAAAACATTTTGAACTCCGAAAAAAAGACGTTGGGTTGAAAGTTACTTTTAAGTAAAATACTCAATGTCTATTTGAGTCCTTCTTGTATTTATGAAAAACGCCGAACTTAAATTTTCCGCCAGCAGCAAACCAAAAATATCATCAGCCAGCTGTCAGCCTGAAAAATAAAAGGACTATTTCACTGAACAATGAAAAAATATGAATATACATAAAATAATAGGCAATTAAAATATTTATCATACTTGGTTAATGGGATTTCTGCTCCTGGACCTCAGCGCACAGCGTCTGCACATCAGGGCTGTATGACGTCACCTTCATCTTTACACAGGATCGCAAGCTGTCATCTGTGAAGCATGCGCGATGTTTGTTTTTAATAAAGTTCATGTTGGAGAACACCTGCTCACATACATATGTGGATCCAAAGATCGACAGGACTCCAAGCGCATACTTTTTCATGTTTACATAAATGTCGGGCACAGCATTCCATGTTTCAAACACAAGTTGGTCCGGATTTGGAAGGTTTTCAATATCACTCCATTTGTGATTCTGAGCAAGAACGGCCTTCTGACGGGCAACATCTTCAAGGTCTGCTGTCAAGCGTCTAAACTTGGACACCCATATGTCTTTGTCGGCTATGTCGGCCAGTTCCATCTCAAGATCAGGTTGACTCACACCTGCCAATGCAGTCGTATTCAGTAGGGAAGGATCGATGCTTAAGGGAGTGACCGGGAAGGATAATGTGTTTTTTTCCTCTCTGAACTCACAGAAGCGTTTCCCAAACGATGTTTGCATTGCGATGATTGCAGAATGTAAATACTCCGAAATTATCATGTCGTGACCTTGTTTGAACTCTCTCAAATTGGGGAAGTGAGACAAAGTGCCTTTCTGTAAATCTCTGGCAAGCACTGTCAACTTGCGCTCGAATGCCAAGACATCCTCCAACATGTGCAGGGCTGTGCGTCCTTTCCCCTGAAGAGCTGTGTTCAGCGTGTTCAGGTGCGCTGTCATGTCTACCATGAAGTGTAGCTTTTCCAGCCACTCTGGCTGTTCCAGCTCAGGAAAGTTGAGCCCTTTGCTGCCCAGGAAAGTTTTCACTTCTTCCAGACACGCGACAAAGCGTTTCAGCACCTCCCCTTTGGACAGCCACCGGACTTTGTTGTGCAGCAGGAGATCAGAATATGCGCTTTCCATCTCGTCCAGTAACAAACGGAATTGACGGTGATTTAAACTTTTTGCCATTATTTTATTGACAATCTGAATGACAACATCCATTACTTCTGTGCATTCCGGAGGAAATGTTTGAGCGCACAGTGCCTCTTGGTGCAAGATGCAGTGAAAAGTCAGCAGCTTTCTGTCCAGCGACTTCTGCAGTAAAGCCACAAATCCCTTGTGCGTTCCCGTCATATTCGGAGCCCCATCAGTAGTTACTGACACCAGATGGGTGGTCTTTATTCCTTTGGCTCTTAAACAATTCAAGACAGCCTCACAGATGTCCTCCCCCCGTGTTTGGTCTTTTAGAAGTATCAACTCAATCAGTTCTTCCTGTGGCCCGGCAGAGTTTACATACCGGCAGAACAACGCTATTTGTTCAATATCGCCTTTGTCTTTAGACTTGTCACAGGCAATCGAGTAGGCCACAGCTGAATTGATGTCTTTAATTTGCTGTCTTGTGATGTCTTCTGCCATTTTTATGGTTCTGTCTTTGACAGTCTTTGCAGAGAGGGGCATATCCCTGATTTTCTGCACAATTTCACTCTTGTTTTTAAAGTCCGTGAATAGATGTTCTGAAATCTTAATGAAAGATTCTTTTATATATTCACCATCTGTAAACTGCTTCCCGTGCCTGACTATTTCCTGAGCGGCAATATAACTGGCGTATGTCGTTGATTTTCCTGACTTCATCCATTTCTGGAAATGATTTTTGCTCAGATCAACCTTCCGCATCAGTTCCGAAACGGCTTTTTTTCTCTCATCTCCATCCGGATATTTTTGAGCAAAGGCTGCGTGTTTACTCTGGAAATGCCTTGCGACATTTGACTTTTTGTTGTTTGCTAGTTTCTCATTGCATATTAAGCATACCGGTAAACCAGTCTCGTCAACAGTGAAAGCAAATGAATCTGTCCACGTATCATTAAACGTTCTGTTTTCTTCAGTCACTTTTCTTTTTTTAGAATTCTCCATAGTTGGCTTACCTTGGATCGAAAAATTAAAGAAATCGCGCACTGGCGGGTGTCAGGTATTGGCAGTGGTGACGTATATTAATAGCGATAAAAACACGTTGCAGCGGTGTGTTCAGGCAGTCAGTAAACTGCAGTCGAATAACTTTATTCGAACTAAACAGCCTTGCTTCTAAGCCTCCCTCAACCCAGCCCCCATGGACGCAGATGCTGCAAAAGACACGTACTCACAAACCCCCGTAGGCAATCTCCCTTAGCCGGAATGCTGGCTAATTGAGAGCCGTTTCGGATGTGTCAGAAAATGTGTCGCCACACTTACATTGTACAAGATCACCATAATCTTCAAATTTAGAATTACATTTCAAAAGCTAACAAACTAACATAAAATACATTTTAATTAAATACTGACCAATTATTTCCCAAAGCCACAGGGAGCCGCAGCACAGAGGTGAAAGAGCCACAAATGGCTCGGGAGCCGCAGGTTGCCGACCCCCGACCTAGACGATATCCTAATTTTCTCCCAGTCCACTCAAAAACACATCCAGCAGGCTCTACAATTGCTTCTTGAGGATCAACTATTCATCAAGCTCATTTGTCAACAGTCTCCCTCTTTGAGTTTGTTATATCTAATGGCAAGCTATAAATGGATCCTGATGAGATGCAGGCCACGTGGCATTGGCCACAACCCACCTCAGAAACAACGCCAGCAGTGCTTACAGGCGATTCATCTGGAATTTCATTTCAGTGGCAGCGGCACTTACCAATCCCACCATTAAATCTACTGTGCCCTTCCATTGAACCCCAGAGGCCGAGGTGCCTTTTGCAGAGTTAAAACAAAGGTTCACATCTGCACCTATCCTAGTTCCACCAGACCAAAATGACCTTTCATGATGAAGGCTGACAGGTCGGACATGGGAGTAGGTGCTGCCTTGGAGCACAAACCACATCCCTGCACCTTCAACCTCAGATGTCTTCCACCCATGGAGGCAAACTGCGACATCCAACTGCAATTGCTGGCCATTAAACTGGCACTGGAGGAGTGGAGGCACTGGTTGGAGGGGTCCAAACATCCATTTGTGGAATGGACTAACCACAAAAACCTAGCCTACATCATGGAAGTGAAGAGGCTGAATTTCACGCAGGCATGTTGGTCCCTGTTCATTAATAGGTTCAGCTTCCTTATTACTTATTGCTCCAGATCAAGACATCAATAACCAGATGCCCTCTCTCGACAGTGTAAAGTACCTAGTGGGGAAGCTAATTCCAATGCTTGAGTGGTGGTGGCCATTGCTGAAACATAAATTACAGTGCACCTAGCCCAAAAGCAACATGGAGGATAATGGTCCTTCCAGATATATCTTTGTTCCAAACCTGTTCTTTTGGAGATGCTCAACTGGGGACATGCATCGATCCTGGCTGGGCATCCAGGGGTGGCTCACACCCTAGAGTTTGTCAAGAGATGTTAAAGCTGGCTAGGCATGACTAACGATACCTAAGAACATGTCTTAAGATGAGATGTCCACACACAAAATAAAGAACCCTGAGCACAGCATCAGGACTTCAGCCTTATTGCATTTTTACTCCCCTTGGTCCCACATGTCTCTGGACTTCTGGCATCTCAGGGTAATACAGTAATCATTATGGTTGTAGACTAATGCTCCAAGGTCTGTCTCTTTATACCCTTTCGCAACCTACCATTGGCTTAAGAGACCAAGCTTGCAGCCCCCAGTTTGCCTCTAGGTTTTAGAAGACCTTTCGCGAGCTCACTGGGTCCTCTGCCAGTCTGTCATCCAGTTTCCATCCACAGACCAATAAGCAAATGTAGAAGGTCCACCAGGACCGAGAGAGAACACTCAGATGTCTAGCCTCGGGGAACCCTATCACCTGGAGTGACAACTGATTTGGGCAGAGCTTGCACACAACACACTTCAACATTTATCTTTCGGGATGTTGCCTTTCAAATGCCATTTTGGGTACAGTCTTCCGCTGTTTTCAAAACAAGAAGCAAAGGAGAGGGTACCATTAGAGGACCAACTGGTCCAAATATGTCTCCAGAAATGGGTTAAGGTGAAAGATGTTGTTGGACAATTTGTGGCAACATCAAGGCCAGGCCAACCACTGGAAAAGACAGGAACCAGGATTTCTTCCTAGTCAGTGTGTCTGGCTCTCAATTAGAGATCTCCCCATCCAGTTTGAACGCAGAAAATTGGCCCCTTATTACATCAGTCCATTCAGAATCCTGCAACACATCATCTCAGTTACCTATGTCTCCAACTCCCAAGAACCATGCAGATACACCACACATTCCACATATCCCACCTTAAGCCCTCAAATGCTCTGGTTTCACAAACCACCTCTGCCTCCCAGATTGTTGATGGACAATCCCACATACACAGCCCGTTGACCTTTGGGCATCTGCATTATTTGGGTAAAAGGACAGGGATTTGGAGTGGTATGGCCCAGAAGAAAAAAACTGGATTGCTTCACTGGACATCCTGGACACTACCTTTCACCAGCACCATCCTGAACATCCTGGGCCATCAGGAGCCGATGTTAGAGGGAGGCTTCTGTCATGGTCCCAACGGAACAGTGGCAAGTACTCAAATTTAAGCGCTCCAATTCTCCAGCGTATGGTTAGCTGCCACTCTCCCTTTAAGACTCTGTTTGTCAATTATTGCCTGCCACTTTCCTTCATGGAAAGTCTGTACTTATAAGACTCGTGTTGAACTCTCAGTGCTTAATTGTAGGATTTCTATTTATTTGGATTTTGCTTGCATTGGCTTGAGTTAATGCTAGACCTTACTCCGCACATGGGCTCACCACCATCCACAGCTTTCTGTGGATTTGCACTGTTTTAGGATGCTATTTACTTAGAAATGTTACCACTTACTTATCCACCTGAAGGCCAAATTCAGATCTGGTTCCGTCATTCTGAATTGCTCTCGGTCAATTAGCCATCAGTGAGGGAGAGCTAGGCAGTCAATGCCATCAGGCACACGTCATGCTCTAAAGTAATGCATTGCTTTCAGTTGGAATGAACATGCTTTCTGATAACAGTTTTATCAGAGTTTTTGCTGTTAGAACATTACACAGAAAAGCATGTTGCTGTAACATTCCAGAAACGTGTACAGATTATTTCAAGGGTATCTCAGTCTAGGAATGTTTGCAAATTCCATTCCCAAATCTCAACAGATATTTTGAGGCTCATGATGCTTATGAACAACATGTGTTCAACATTAATACTTAAGAAAATTAAAATTTAACTGATGAAAACCAGTAAAAGCTATCAGTAAATATTAACCTAGCTGAAGATTTTTACAATTACTCTGCTTGCAGTCGCTTAATGAATTTTGCTAGAATTACAATCACTGGAGTTCCCCTCAGTCAGTCTTTAGGAATACAGTAGATTCCAGTTAAATGTACTATTGGTTAATGAGGGCAGTGCTTACCTGAGACAGTTCCTGAAGCACAAAATGTGATTGAGAAAATTGCCAAAATTCCCTTCATTTATTTGGGACACCATGCTACTTAAATGAGGCAGGAGACTGTTGCCGAACAGTTTCTAGCTAGTGTCAGTTGCACACATTGTGTGGCCGTTAAATACTACACCATTCTTAGAGTGAACAGTTTATAAATAGCATCAGTTGCGAGTGTTTGTGTTCAAATGACAGTGATGTTCGTCACTGATATTCAGCAAAATAAGCACTAAGACAAGTCAGAACTGTTTTGTTCACTGCAGTTTTAAGCATTCAGGCTTGGAGATGCCTCAATCAGCCAGGAGAGAAAATGAAACAATTTCACTACTTCAACAAGTTAGGAAGTGCAAAGGATTTAAATGTATCAACAATCATCCTGAATGTTACAATGCAAATGATGATGTGAAGGGTGCAATTGTTGAAAGTAGTTCATTATCTGCACCAGCTGTCTGTACTGGTTTTGTTCATTGTGTACCCTGGATGAATTGCTCTGTAGATAACCTTTGGAAACTAATACACAGCTTTATAGTACTGTCCTACTACTGGTAGTGTTCAAATTTGTTCTGTACTTCACTTAATTACATAACCTGTATCTCAGCTTGTATTATTAATACCTTTTAACTATTTCCTTGAAACTTCAGCTAATTAAGTCACCTTCTTAATTGAGCCAAAATATACTGGTCCCAATCAACCATAATCTACTGTATTTTACTTCAGTTTTTCTGTCTACCACAGATTCCCTCTGTAAAATCTAACATCTGACCACCTTAGATTCTTCTTGCAAAACAAGATTTCTCCAACAAGAGCAAATAAATCTTGGCAATGATTTATCTAATCACACTAAATAGTGGTTCTGCTTGTTCTTTTTACCCTTATTTACTTAGTTTACTTCTCTTCTACCTTTCTAATGTCCCTTTCCACTTCCTCTTACTTGTCCCCATCTTGTCTCTTCTCTTTCAAGGTACTCCCTTATCTCAGCTCTCCTTTCCTTTATCCCAGTGATTCCCTCTTGCTGTTCCTTCCCTGATTCTTTTCCCGTTTTCCTTTTCCCTGGACACAACCTTTGGGTGACCAAAGTACATAAACTCAAAAATTAACCTTAGTGGTATTAAACTTGATAAAATTCCTCTATCTTAGTGGTCACCAACCTTTTGAAGCCCAAGATCCCCTACCTTGGCCCTAGTGAAAGGCAAGATCGACTCCAAATCGATCAGTTACATGCATGCACACTGGGGCAGAAAAGACAAGAAGTAAAACCCCACAACTCGGAAGTAAAAATAATGTATGAACACCAGGGGTCACCATCCTTTTTCTGCACCGCGGACCGGCTTCATATTGACAATGTTCTTGCAGACCAGCCGATGGTGGAGGTGGTTAAACATGATGGGAGTACAGTGATACTCTAAGTAGGTTCCTTATGTCCAGTCTATTCCACAATTTAGTTTACATGACTGTCAGCACTTTCCGCTGGAAGAAAACTCAGCAGGTTTGTCTTTAAGTGCAGGGTGCTTGGACTCAAGGTGCCAAATCAGGTTTGAGGGCTTTATTGCCTCATTAGACAGCCTCCTGCCCGCCCGCCGCTTGGCCAAATGCATCTATTCCCGTACCGAGGCTGCGGCGGTCGCAGTCCGGAGAGACTGACCGACCGAGGAGTGCAACAGGACGTGTCCACCCCTTTTGTAGGATCTATCGGCCGACAAAAGTTTGTTTCAGTAGATCGCAGCTCAGTAGCTGCTCTGCTACTTACAAAACCCTGAGCCCGAATTAGGTCATCTATGAATATTTTAGCACTGGGTTTTCCCACTGTGCTAAACAGGTTTAGAGACAGTGCCCATCTGAACGCGCTCCAAGTCGGTAACGATGGCACTTCTTGCTGTCCGCACAAGGCGGTCAGTTACCCAAGGCCATCCAGTGATCCCTGACATGCTTGGGTAATGACCTCGCATGGGTTCAAGTTCAACAGTGAGCGTGACAGGGAATGAGGAAAGGTGCAGCTGACTCATATTGTTTCCTTACGGCCCAGTGGTTGGGAACCAGCGTGTGGCGGGGGAGCTACACACATGTGCACTGGGCAGAAAGAACGGAACTAAAACCCCGCAACCCAGAAACAATCTCTCAACAGTATCTGTGTATTTATTTTTCTTTTTTTTTCAGGATCTACTGGGAAAGTCTCAAAGATCGACCAGTCAATAGCGATCAATGGGTTGGCGACCACTACTCTATCTAATGATATGAAAGAAATTAATATCACTAGATATCTCTAGAATATCACTTTATAATATCACGATAGAATTATGGGTGTGATGCACCATCAATAACTCTCGGAGACGTGAGGTGAGAGATAGGCTTTTATTGGCTGGACGAGAGCACTATCAGCAGCAAGAGACCATCACACAACATCCTGGAGACTGAGGGAGGAGCAGTGCCTCCAACCGCCTTTATACAGGGGTCTGTGGGAGGAGTCACAGGAGCACTCAGCAGGGAGGGCATGTCCAGACAGGTATATGTAGTTCAGCACAAGGTGCCACGGAAGCATAGTGGTTAGCACAAAGCTATAATAGCTCAGGGTGTTTGGGTTAACGATTTGTTTAACCCTAATGATCTGTTCACCCGTTACAAATCAGTACCACAAAACAACAGACAGTACACCATATGCAATTAAACAATTTAGCTTCATAATTCTTAATTTGACTAAAGGGTTAGTAAAGAAAAACAAAAAAAGGCCCATTTTAATGAAAGAGTCTAATGTGTGCAAGTTGGAGCTCACAGTTTCCCTTCCGTTGATCCTCAATCGATTCCTCTGGGTTTCGTCGACTCCTGGCTCTACTCCAAGAACACTCCATCCTGCTGTCTACAACCTCTGTCTGGCATCTTCTCTCTCCATCTTCCGCCAGATCACCTCAGTCTCAGGCACACAACAAGCAAAAACACTCCCTTCATTGGACAGCGCACATTCCAAAGCCCCCGTTATCTCCAGCCATAACCCAAACACTGTGCTACAGAGAAACCATTACATCAGCAGTGAAACCCTTCCCAGGGTGTTACATTAAAACAGCCACGTCTCAAACCATCAGGCTGAGCGCACCTTTGCTCTAACGTCTGCCAATTCTTCCTCACAAACTCCCTACAAGCTGTCTCTACTTGTGCTCCAACCTTCCCCTGCTCTGCCTCTTCACTTCAGTTCCCACCACCCTGAAAATCTGGTTTAAATCTTCACCAACAGCATGAGCATACCACCCTGCCGGGATATTGGTCACTCTCGGATTCAGGTGCAATCTGTCCTCTTTGTACAGGTCACACCTACCCCAGAAGAGGTCCCAATGATCCAAAAATCTGAATTTCTGCCCCCTGCTCCAATCTTTCAGTAACACATTTATCCTCCACTTCATTCTATTCCTATACTCACTGTCACTTGGCACAGGCAGTAATCCCGAGATTACTACCTTTGAGGTCCTGTTTCCCAGCTTCCTTCCCAACTCCCTGTATTCTGCTGTCAGGCCCTCCACCCTTTTCTACCTTTGTCGTTGATACCAATATGTACCACAACCTCTGGCTGCTCACCCGCCCATTTCAGGATATTGTGAATGTGCTCAGAAACATCACAAACCCCAGAACCTGGGAGACAAACTACCATCCTTGTTTCTTTTTCTCATCCACAGAGTCACCTGTCTGTCCCCCTAACTCTAGAGTCCCCTATTACCACTGCCTTTCTCTTCCATTCCCTACCCTTCTGAGCCACAGGGCCAGACTCACTGTCAGAGCCAGCTTGGCGTAGGGTAACTGATGGAAATATTAACCATTCATTCTGTTGTATTTATTTGTTCTAATGTGAATGTCTGTAAGAAAATGAATTTCAGGGTAGAATATGGTGATGTTTATGTACTTTGATATAATTACTTTGGACTTTGAACATCTTTGAGGTCATGCATAACAACAATCTATATTCACAGATGGAATTTAAGGACTGTGTATCTAAGCACATGAATTGCTTAGTCATAGTGGGCTATGGACAAAGTGCTAGGAGAAAGGATTAAGATGGAAACGAGTCCACTGGTCAGCTTCGATGAGCTGAGCCAAGCAGCCTGTTCTCAGTTTCCGAAGTCACAGAATGCTGCAGGGTTCTTAGGCTCTTCTTCGTGGCTTACCAAGTCATTGCATGCCCCAGAGAACCACACACCTGGTTCAAAGTTCTCCATTAAATACTGCTGTTCCCTTTTATTCAAAATATCTGCCCTGTTTTTGCTGCAGACTCGTATTCTAATCTCTTTCCCCTCCTTCATTTGCCCAGAGTTATCCTGCATGACAACACTGTGTTCCAAGGGATCTGCAGCTTAATTTAATTTGGCAGCATTTGAATGCACAGAATATGTGGAGCATTAAAAGCCTAGTATACATATTGTAATGGAATCCTTCTGCTTAACATTGGAATCTCATCTGGGAAAGGTATAACCTGTACAAAAAAGACAGCTTAAACCTGAACACAAGGGGTACCAATACCATTACAGGTAGGTTTGCTCGAGCTGGGAGACAAGAGCCACAATGATCGGATTGGGAATGGGGCAGTTGGAATACAAACAGTTACAGAGTACAGTTAGACTGAGGACGGACAGGCAAACAATAGTCAAAACTGCAATCAGTGGGAATGAGTTGAAGTGTAACATAGGGACAAAAATTAAAAAGAGTAATGAATACAGGACTGAAGACATTATATCTGAACACACACAGTACACAGAATAAGATAGATGACCTTGTAGCACCGTGCGAGATTGACAGGTATGACTGGTTTATTTCTGTCTGCCCGGCCATACAGGTTGGTGCTGGATCCCAAGAGGGAGCATTTGTAGAATGCCTACAAGATGGCTTTTTAGAACAGCTCGTGGTTTTGATCCATTCTGGATTGGGTGTTCTGTAATGAACCAGATTTGATGAGGGAGTTTAAGATGAAGGAACTCTTAGGAGCCAGTGATCATAATGTGATAGAGTTCACCCTTATTGGCCAGAAGAAACTTCAGTATGCAATTAGTGGATTTGATGAATCAAGGACAGGGATGCAGACAAACCGATTGACTTTGTTTCCTCCCATTTTGTGGACTCTGAACTGATCCTTGCTCTTAGATAATCTAATCAGAGCAATTGAATGTAGAAACAAAGAGTTTCAGGTAATGACTTGCTAAATCTGAGACCATTCTCAGGTGAGTAACTACTTACTATGTAAAATACCAGCTACCAAAGAAATAATCTGCAATCTTATTCGACTCTGTCTGGGTCAGCTCATTTAGTGGTGTTTCTCTCTCCCTTCTGCCCACCTTTCAAATCTACTCAACTTTTTCTCTCCAGTTCTGCCGATGGGTTTCGGCCCATAACATTGACTGCTTTTCTTCCCATAGATGCTGCCTGGCCTGCCAAGTTCCTCCAGTATTTTGTGTGTGTTGCCAAGATCAATCTAACCGTTCCCTCCAGTTTTCTTTCATCCATGTGCCCATCTAAGAGCTTCTTAAATGTCCTTAATATAACTGCCTGGACCACCAGCTCTGTCAGAATGTTTCATGTACTCACCATTCTGTGTAAAGAAAAAGCTACCTCTTCCATTACCTCTATACTTCCTTCCAAATATCTTAAAGTTATGCCCTCTCATTTTAGCCATTTCTACCTTCAGAAAAGTCAATATTGTGTCAAGAAATCTTCCTGAACATATCTAACAAACTTTACCCCATCTAAACCCCTCATTCTAGGGAAAAGCCAATCAATTTTTGGGAAATTAAAATCTCCCACCACAGCAACCCTGTTCTTATTACTCCTTTCCAGAATCTGTCTCCATATCTGGTCCTTGATGTCCCTGTTTCTATTGTCTATAAAAAACACCCAATAGGGTTATTGACCCCTTCCTATTCCTAACTTCCACAGAGACTGAGTAGAAAACTCCTCCAAGACTTCCTCCTTTTCTGCAGACATGACACTATCTCTGATCCCACCTCTTTTGCCTCCCTCCCTGTCCTTTCAGAAACATCTAAATATATTAAGTATCTGGTATTGGGAAATGAACCTGGTCGGGTGTCAGGTCTGTCAGCGGGAGAGCATTTTAGAGATGGTGATCACAATTCTATCTCCTTTACCATAGCATTGGAGAGGGATAGGAACAGACAAGTTAGGGAAACATTTAATTGGAGTAAAGGGAAATATGTATGAAGCTATCAGGCAAGAATTTGGAAGCATAAATTGGAAACAGACGTTCTCAGGGAAATGTACGGAAGAAATGTGGCAAATATTCAGGGGATATTTATATGGGGTTCTAAGTAGGTAAGTTTCAATGAGACAGGGAAAGGATGGTAGGGTACAGGAACCATGGTGTACAAAGGCTGTTGTAAATCTAGTCAAGAAGAAAAGTAGAGCTTACAAAAGGTTCAAAAAATGAAGTTATGATCGAGATCTAGAAATTATGAGGTTAGTAGGAAGGAGCATAATAATGAAATTAGGAGAGCCAGAAGGGGCCATCAGAAGGCCTTGGTGGACAGGATTAAGGAAAACCCCAAGGCATTCTACAGGTATTTGAAAAGCAAGAGGATAAAATGTGAGAGAATAGGACTAATCAAGTGTGACAATGGAAACGTGTGTATGGAACTGGAGGAGATGGCAGAGGTACTTAATGTATACTTTGCTTCAGTATTCACTATGGAAAGGATCTTGGCAATTTAGAGATGACTTGCAGCGGACTGAAAAGCCTGAGCATGTAGATATTAAGGAAGAGGATGAGCTGGAGCTTTTGGAAAGCATCAAGTTGGGTAAGTCGCCGGGACCGGACGTGGTGTATTCCAGGCCACTGTGGGAAGCAAGGGAGGAGATTGCTGAGCCTCTGGCGATGATCTTTGCATCATCAATGAGGACGGGAGGATTGAAGGGTTGCAGATGTTGTTCCCTTATTCAAGAAAGGGAATAGGGTTACCCAGGAAATTATAGACCAGTGAGTTGGTTGGCAAGTAGTTGGAGAAGATGGAGAAGATTCTGAGAGGCAGAATTTTTTAACATTTCGAGAGGCATAATAGGATTAGGAATAGTCAGCACGACTTTGTCAAAGACAGATCGTGCCTTATCAGCCTGATTGAATTTTTTGAGGATGTGACTAAAGACACTGATGAAGGTAGAGCCATGGATGTAGTGTATATAGATTTCAGCAAGGCATTTGATAAGGTACCCCATGCAAGGCTTATTGAGAAAGTAAGGAAGCTTAGGATCCAAGGGACATTGCTTTGTGGATCCAGAACTGGTTTGTCCACAGAAGGCGAAGAGTGGTTGTAGACGGGTCATATTCTGCATGGAGGTCAGTCACCATTGGTGTGCCTCTGGGATCTTGTTCTGGGACCCTTTCTCTTTGTGATTTTTATAAATGACCTGGATGAGGAAGGGGTGGGATGGGTTAGTAAGTTGGCTGATGACACAAAGGTTGGAGGTGTTGTGGCTAGTGTGAAAGGTGGTCTGAAGTTACAGCGGGACATTGATAGGATGCAAAACTGGGCTAAGAAGTGGCAGATGGAGTTCAACCCAGATAAGTGTGAAGTGGTTCATTTGGTAGGTCAAATATGATAGCAGAATATAGTATTAATGGCAAGACTCTTGGCAGTGTGGAGGATCAGAGGGATCTTGGGGTCCAAGTCTGTAGGACACTCAAAGCTGCTACACAGGTTGACTGTGGTTAAGAAGGCATATGGTGTATTGGCCTTCATCAATCGTGGGATCGAGTTTAAGAGCCAAGAGGTGATGTTACAGCTATATAGAACCCTGGTCAGACCCCACTTGGCGTACTGTGCTCAATTCTGGTCGCCTCACTACAGGAAGGATGTGGAAACTATAGAAAGGGTGCAGAGGAGATTTACAAGGATGTTTCCTGGATTGGGGAGCATGCTGTATGAGAATAGGTTGAGTGAACTCGGCCTTTTCTCCTTGGAGCAACAGAGGATGAGAGGTGACCCGATAGAGGTGTACAAGATAATCAGAGGCATTGATCTTGTGGATAGTCAGAGGCTTTTTCTCAGGGCTGAAATGGCTAGCTCGAGAGAGCACAGTTTTAAGGTGCTTGGAAGTAGGTACAGAGGAGATGTCCGGGGTAAAAAATAAATGCCAGAGTGGTGAGTGTGTGGAATGGGCTGCAGGTGGCTGTGGTTGAGGCAGAAATGATGGGGTTTTTTTTAAAGAGACTCCTGGATGGATACATGGAGCTTAGAAAAATGGAAAGCTATGGTTTAGCCTAGGTAGTTCTAAGGTAAGGAGATGTTCAGCACAGCTTTGTGGGCCGAAGGTCTTGTATTTTGCTGTAGGTTCTTTATGTTTCTAATAGACTCTGGCTGTCCACTCTGCCTCTTATTATTTTGTACACCTTTAGCAAGTCATCTCTTATCTTCCTCCTTTCAAAAGAGAAAAGCTCCAACTCACTCAGCCGATTCACATAAGATATCCTCATAAGACTACTCTCTAATCCAGGCAGTATCCCAGTAAATCTCCTCTGCACCCTCTCTAAAGCTTCCACATCCAGTGTTTAAATTCAGAATTTTTTTACAATTAATTCATATCTGATGAATGTGGTTCAAATGATATTTTTAAGTGTTTTCAGCAATTTGAATTTATAATTATATGGGTGTACTTTTACTGTTTCTGAATCTATGGATTCATTTTACCAATTCCTATTCTTGATGCTCATTGCTTGTTTGTTTGTTTGTTTGTTAATTATTATTATTTTCATTTATTTGTGTACTTGCACAGTCTTTTGCACAATAGCTGTTTGTCCATCTCTGTCTTGGAAGGTTTTTCATTGATTCTGTTGTTTCTTTCTATTTACTATGAAAATGAATCTAGGGTAGTATATGCTGACAGATATCTGCTTTGATAATAAAGTTATTTTGAAGTTTCCCTTTATCTCTTTTCCATGTAAAGGTACGGGGAAAGATGTACCAACAGCACGAACCAGGATGACCCATGAACATGGCTTCATGTTGTGCAGGCTGAAGGCTGCTCAGCACTTGTGACCCCCCCTTTCCAGTGGTGAGGCACTTCAAAATGGCTGTGATCTCACAGGAGGCAAGCACAAGGTGTCGACTGGGCTGTAAACACCTTGATTCACTATTTATAACTAACTCATGATTAAAATAGTATGTCTTTAGTTATATATTAGTTGTCCTTAAAATATATGAGCATTTTCAATGATAATGTCACTTCTGCTGGACATGCAAGTATTTGCTTCCCAGTAAAATCAAGGAGGCCGAATCATCGGGTACATTTAAAGCGGAGCTTGTTAATTTGTTGATTAGTCAGGTTGTGAAAGGTTGCAGGGAGAAGGCAGGAAAATGGGGTTGAGAGGGATAATAAATCTGCCATGATGGAATGGCGGAATGGATTCGACAGTGAATATTCTAATTCTGCTCTTGTATCACAAGGTTTACCTAAAGGTATTAGAAAAAAAACTTGTACTTACAATCAACACAATAATAAAATGCAGCTGAAGTGAACTGCCTGTGGTCATCCTGTGGCCACTAGGATGAGATACAGACTCGGTGTAAATGTTAAAATTCTGGCACCAAATAAATCTATGTTCTGTGAAATCCAGCAATATCCTCTGGGAACTCAGCTTACAGCTGTTGTACAACAGAGCTGATCATTATTGACATGACTCATTCTCCACACTTGCAGACACTGGGACCATCTTGCCACAATACACCACAAATTAAGAGATGTAAATGATTAACTTGCTTACTTGTAAGTAAAATAAATGCAAGCTGTTAGCCTGGTTTGGTTTCTAGTTTTTTTCCTTCATTATTAACTGTTAATATACTACGTTCTCTGCTTGTGATACTGTCCTCTCTACCAAAAGCAGATTGTATGATTTGCACAAATCTATTTAGTCATAAGTATGAACCTGAGTTTTCAGTGACCTGTTACTTAATTCTCTGATCCACTTCCATCCATCTCCAAGACCTCCATGGGGTGATGGCAAGGCAAAAGGACACAGGCTTCACTCATACATCCCTTTTTAACCACCTTTGGACCTTCTTTAACTTCTTTTTATTAATTTTATTTTGAAATATAGCATAGAAAATATAGAATTCTAATGGATAGATTTAAGGAACTGCGAGGGGAGTTTATATAACTCCTCTGAAAAGTAGCTAAGAAGTGGGCTACAAATTACAACAGGAAAAAGAATAGGCATGTCAAAAGGGCAATGTCACGGTAGTTATGGGGATTTCAATATGGGACTATCAGGTTGGTGCTGGAGCCCAAGAGAAAATTCGTAAAACACCTGAAAAGGCTTTTTAGAGCTGCTTGTGGTTGAGCCCGCTCGGGGAGGGGCTATTCTGGATTGCATGTTGTGGAATGAACTGGATTTGATTAGGGAGATTGAAGTGATCATAATGTGATAGAATTCATCTTGCAATTTGAAAGGGAGAAGCTAAAGTCAGAGGTATCAGCTTTTCAGTCGAGTAAAGGGAATTATAGAGGCTTGAGGGAGGAGCTGGCCAAACTTGACTGGAAGGAGACACTAGAAGGAATGATAGCAGAACTGCAATGACTGGAGTTTCTGGGAGGAATTCTGAAGGTGTAGAACGGATACATCCTAAAGCAAAATATGTATTCTAAAGGCTGAATGATGCAACTGTGGCTGACAAGGGAAGTCAAAAGCAACATAATAATGAAAGAGAGGGCATATAATAGAGCAAAAAATTAGTGGGAAGTCAGAAGATTGGGAAGCTTTTAAGAATTAACAGAAGCAACTAAAAAGTCATCAGGAGGGATGATGAAATATGAAGGTAAACTAGCAAATAGTATCAAAGAAGATGCCAAAGTTTTATGGGATAGATAAGATTATAAGAGAGGCAAGAGTAGACACTGGCCCTCTAGAAAATGACGTTTGAAATGAAGAAAATTGTAGTAATGGGGGACAAGGAAATGGCAGACAAACTGAATAACACACACAAAATGATCAAACCAAGGTATTTTGCATCAGTCTTACATACATACATGTTAGAAGACACTAGCAGTGTACCAGAAGTTCGAGAGTGTCAGGGGCACAAGTGAGTGTAGTTGCTAGGGAGACGGGAAGTTGAAAAGTTCGAAGGTAGAAAAGTCACCTGGACCAGATGGCCTACATCCCAGGGCTCTGAAAGAGGTAGCTGAAGAGATTGTGGAGGCATGTATAATGATCATTCAAGAATTACTAGATTCAGGCATAGTTCCGGGGGATGGGAAAATTGCAAATGTCACTCCACTCTTCGAGGGGGAGGGGTGCAGAACAAAGGAAATTATAAGCCAGTTAGCTTGACCTTAGTGGTTGCGAAGATGTTTGAGTTGATTGTTAAGGATGAGGTCTCAAAGGAGGCACATAATAAGATAGGTCAAAGTCAGCATCGTTTCCTTAAGAGGAAATCTTTCCTGAGAAATCTGAGGGAATTCTTTGAGGAGATACCAGGCAGGATAGACAAAGGAGAATCAGTGGCTGTTATGTGAGTTCAGAAGGCCTATGATGAGCTGCCACACATGAGGCTGCTTAATAAGATAAGAGCTCATCTTATTACAAGAAAGATACCATTGTGAAAAGAGGATAGGCTGACTGGCAGGAGGCAAAGGGTGAGAATAAAGGGAATCTTTTTTGATTGGCAGCCAGTGTCTAGTGGTGTTCCACAGGGGTCGGTGTTAGGACTGCCTCTTTTTACTATATATATCTGTGATTTGGAGGACTGAATTGATGGTTTTGAGGGCAGGTTTATGGATGCTACGAAGATTAGTGGAGGTGTAAGTTGTACTGAGGAAGCAATAATACTGCAGAAGGATTTAGACAGATTAGGAGATTGGGCAGAGTGAATACAGTGTTGAGAAGTGTATGGTGGAAAGAATAAAAGCTTAGATTATTTTTTAAAATGGGGAAAAAATTCAAAACTTAGTCTATTCTATTCAAAAACCCAAATTCCTTAAATGTTAATTTGCAGGCTGAGTCCGTGCTGAGGAAGGCAAATGTAGAGTTAGCATTCATCATGAGGGGACTAGAATAATGTGGTGAACTACATATACCTGTCTGGACGCGCCCCCCCCGACTGCTCCTGTGGCTCCTCCCACAGACCCCGGCATAAAGGCGATTGGAGCCACAGACCCTTCCTCAGTCTCCAGGATGTCGTGTGATGGTCACTTGCTGCTTGTGTTTTCTTCCAGCCAATAAAAGCCTATCTTAACCCACGTCTCAGAGTTATTGATGGTGCATCAAATATAAAAGCAAGAGGTAATGCTGAGGCTTTATAAGGCACTGGAGAGGCCTCATATGGAGTGTTGTCTGCAGTTTTGGGACCCTTATCTTAGAAAGGACATGCTGACACTGGAGAGGGTTCAGAAGGGGTTTGCAAGAATGATTCCAAGAATGAACTGGCGTTCCAGGTATGAGGAGCGTTTGACGGTTCTGGGCCTGTACTCGCTGAGATTTAGAAGAACAGAGGGAGTGGGGGTAGGAATCTTATTAAAACATATCGCATATGAAAAGCCCTGGAGAGAGTAGAAGGTGGAGAGAGTGTTAATGAGGGAGTCAAAGACCAGAGAGGGATATCCATTTAGAATAGAGATGAGGAAGAATTTTTCTAGCTAGAGGATGGTGAATTTGTGGAATTCATTGCCACAGGCAGCTGTGGAGGCTAGATAATTGAGTATATTTAAGGTGATGGTTAATAGATTCTTGATTAGTCAGGGCATCAAAAGTTGACTTCATGTGATCCCGATTAGGGTGCTAAGTAGGTGCTACATTTACACCTCCACCTTGCCACCAAAGAAAATGACTCATCCATGATGAAATGGTGGAGCAGACTCAATGTGGCAAATGGACTAATTCGGCCCCTATGTCTTATGGTAACAGACCCTTCTGGCCCAAAAAGCCTGTGCTGCTCAATTACACTTGTGTGACCAATTAACCCATTCCTCTTCGGAATGTAAAAGGAAATCACAACACCCAAAGGAAACTCATGGGGTCACAGGGAGAATATGCAAACTCCCTATAGACAGCACCGTTTAACCACGTGATCGCTGGCCTTCCACCTTGTCACCAGCCGCCCTTTGGTTCTTTCATATCTTCTCTTTCTTTGTTTCTTCAAAGTTAAGATCCTTCCGTTTCCAGTTTGGATAAAATGTCACAGATATGAATTGTGAACTCTTGTATGAATGCACAAGACTAGAGTTATGCTTAGGTGAGGCTAGCTAGGGAAGTAGATTTCCTACCTTAAAAGTTATTAAAGGTTGTAACTTTTATGATTAGCTGACAGCTTCATGGTCACTTTAATTACTTAAAATTCACTCATTCCCTTGGGATAATTTAATTTGTTCTTAGAATTTTTTATACAGTCCTCTGGATTGATGGTCTGGAAACAAAATCCACATACTTTATGCTCCATAAATGTCATTATCATCAAATAGGACAACACACGGATCAGATGCAAGACTAAGCACACACACAGCTTATGTAGAGCTTTTAGGTAAATATATATTTTTAAATTAAGTAAAAGGTGCAACATTCAGAAGCTAATGCTGAAGGTATATTTCTGGCAATAAATTCTAGTTGTGAATAATCTGAGAGACAGAGACATGAGGTGTTCCATACCAAGATAAAGGATCCTGACAGAGTCTGAAGAGTCTAGAACTAGTAGAGTCTAGAACTAGAGGGCACAGTGGAAGGTCGTCCTCTAGAACTCAAAGGAGAAGCAGTTTCTTTCCATAGAGAATTATTAGTCTTTGAAATTCTCTGCCTCAAAAGGTGCTGGATATGAAATCATCTAGTACTGTATATTCAAACCTGAGATTGAAAGGTTTGTGAAAACCAGGGGAATAGTGGGAATTTTGTGTCAAACAACTCGGAGTACTGAGGTACTGGATATTACTGAATGCTGGAACAAGTTAGAGGTACTAGATAACCTGACAATTCTTCTCTTCCAATGCTACTAAGAGATGTGCTCTCGGGGGCCTTTACCACAGTCACACAGAAAGTACTTAAAAATACTCTCAGTGGCAGCTTTATTAGGTACACCTCCTCATTAATGCAAATATTTCATCAGCCAATAATGTGGGAACAACTCAATGCATAAAAGCATACAGACACGGTCAAGAGGTTCAGTTGTTCAAACCAAACCTCAAAATGGGGAAGAAATGTAATCTATGACTTTGATATTATTGTTGGTGCCAGATAGGGTGGTTTGAGTATCTTAGAAACAGCTCATCTCCTACATTTTTCACATATAACTATCTCCGATAACAGAGAATGGAGTGAAAGACAAAAAATAAATGTCCAGCGAGCAAAAATGCCTTGCTTATGAGAGATACGCACAAAATGCTAGAAGAACTCAGCTGGAAACGAAAAATAAAATTATTAATGAAAGAGGTCAGAAGAGAATGGGCAGACTGGTTCAAGCTGATGAGAAGAAAAGGGGTAACTCAAAGAATCTCTTTAACTCAAAGTAACTCAAGCACTAGAGTGCGGAAGAGCATCACTGAACACACACTTTGAACGTTGAAGAGGATGGGCTACAGTGGCAGAAGACCACACTGGCTTCCACTCGTGTATAAAGTGGCCATTGAGAACTGTCTGCAAATAATTCAGTCTTGCAATTCCAAAATGTTTTACAAAATTCCTGAAAATTATCCGAACGTTTGTTACTGTTTAGCACACAATAATTCTCTCACAATAGGCATAAAAATGTTGATTGGATGGAGGGGCCAGATAGGAGATTAGCCTTAACGAAGTTAAACTAGACTGGGGAAGAGTTGAAATATTCATGGTTAAAATATGTGGCGTGGTTTTGACTTTCTCCCAATACTTGCCACATGGTCACAAGAGCAAGATGTAGTTCCAGTCAAGATGGTGCCAGTGAGCAACAATTCCTCGGTGAACATGTTCCAGATAGTCAATTATTTCAGTTTTTCTACATATTCTACTTACTATTCTTATCTTAGTTTTGTTTTTGAAACTGTTAAAGACTGTGACTTACAGTCCGTAGATCGATCGAGTGAGCTAGTATTCAGCGGTCCATGAGAAAACTCCAAGACAGAAATGCAAGCACGAGCTACCAGGAGGAGAAGCTCTGAGGCAGGATGAAGAGCCACAATAGACTATATTTCTCACCGATTAAAGCATCAATAAAGATGGAAATATTGAGGCAAATGTGGAGAAGAGCAAGTAGTTCTTGAAGTGGCCGCTGGTGCGGTCTGCACCTCCTTCAGTTCTATGTTTTCTCTGTGTTCTCACCCATTCTTTCTTCTGGATTGGGTTTGCAGTTTGATGTCCTCATAAAACTTGTCTTCTGAGGATAGGATGAGCGGGCTTGGGCAAAGGAGGACGAGGGGTGACTTGATAGAAGTGTACAAGATGATAAGAGGCACAGATTGAGCGGACAGCCAGAGACTCTTTCCCAGGACAGAAATGGCTAATACAAGGGAGCATAATATTAAGGTGACTTCAGGAAAATATAGGGGGAATTTCAGAAATGTGTTTTTTTTTCTAAAACACAAATTGGTCAGCACTCAGTCAAGGGTGGGGGTAGATGCAAATACATTAGGGGCATTTAAGAAACTCTTAGATAAGTACATGGAGGAATGAAAAATGGCAGACTATGTGGGAGGGAAGGGTTAGATTGATCTTTAGAGAATGTTAAAAGGCTGGCACAACATAGTGGACTGAAGGGCCTGTATTGAGCTATAGTGTTCTACGGCATGTTAAAACTTCAGTTGTCTGGGAAGAACGAAGGTAAGAGAACGTGGAGACAGTCATTGGGGTGGGCGAGGTAAATCACCTAAACAATGAATGCTTCATGTCTGAATTCACTCTCCCAGGACTCTAACAACTCCAAGAGCCACTGTCTTTAAGCAGACTGTCGAAGAGGTCAACACCTGTAATTTCGTAGCCATTAGTGAGACTTGGTTGCAGCAGGAGCAGGCAAGACTGGCAGCTTAATATTCCGGGGTTCCTTTGTGTTAGATATGACAAAGCAGGAAGAATTAAAGGAGGAGAGGTGGGATTACTAGTCAGAGAAAATATCACCGCAGTGCAGAGTCAGGATAGAGTGGAGAACTTGTTCAGTGAGGTGTTAGGAGTGGAACTGAGAAATAAAAAAGGTAAGACCACATTGAGCAGCTATACTACAGACCATCCAACAGTCCAAAGGATTTCGACAAACATATTTGCAGAGGGATCGCAGAATGTTGCGAGAAACATAAGGTTGTTATAGTAGGTGATTTTAACTTTCCACATGTTGACTGGGACTCCCATACTATAAAAGGACTAGATGGGATAGAGTTTGTCAAATATGTTCAGGAAAGTTTCCTTAATTGGTATGTAGAAGTTGCAACGAGAGAAAGTGTGCAATATCTGATCTGTTATGAGGGAATGAGGGAGGAGGTGACAGAAATCTGTGTAGATCACAATTCCATTAGCTTTAAATTAAATATGCAAAAAGGTAGGTCTGGTCCAGAGGTTGAGACTCTAAATTGGAGAAAGGACAATTTTGATGGTATCAGAAAGGATCTGTCAAGTGTGGATTTGGACAAGATGTTTTCTGATAAAAATGTACTTGGTAAATGAGAGGCCTTCAAAAGCAAAATTTTGAGAGTACAAAGCTTGCATGTGCTTATCAGAATAAAAAGTATAGGTAACAGGTGTAGGGAGCTTTCGTTTTCAAGAGATATTGAGGCCCTGATTAAAAATAAAAGGAGGTGCATAGCAGATATAGGCAGGTAGGAACAAATGAGGTGCTTCTGGAGTCTAAGAAATGCAAGAGAATACTTAAAAAAAGAAATCAGGAGGGCTAAAAGAAGGCACGAGGTTCCCTAGCAGACAAGATGAAGGAGAATTCTAAGGGATTCTACAGATACATTAAAAGCAAAAGGATTGCAAGAGACAAAATTGGTTCTCTGGAAGATCAGAATGGTAATCTAGGTGTGGAGCCAAAACAGATGGGAGAGACTTTAAAAAGATTTTACATCTGCATTTATTCAGAAGACAGATATAGAGTCTATAGAAGTGAGGCAAAGTGGCATCAACTTCAAGGAACCTACACAGATTACAGAAGAGGGGTTGGCTGTCTTGTTGCTAATTAGGGTGGATAAATCCCCAGGATATAAGGTTTTCAATCTGAACCTGTAGGAGACAATTGCAGAAATTGCCAGAGCTGTAGAAGAGATATTTAAATCACCCTTAGTGACAGGTGAGGTACTGGAGAGTTAGAGGATATCCAATGTTGTTCTGTTGTTTAAGAAAGCTCTAAAAATAAACCAGGAAATTATAGGCCAGTGAGCCTGACATCAGTGGGAAAGTTATTGGAAGGTATTCTTATGGACCGGATATACAAGTATTTGAATAGACATGGACTGATTAAAGATTGTCAGAATAGCTTTGTGCGTGGTAGGTCATGCTTAACTAATCTTATTAAGGAAGTTACTAATAGGAACGAACTTAAGAAGGAAATTAGGAGAGCCAGAAGGGGCCATGAGAAGGCCTTGGCGGGCAGGATTAAGGAAAACCCCAAGGCATTCTACAAGTATGTGAAGAGCAAAAGGATAAGATGTGAAAGAATAGGACCTATCAAGTGTGGCAGTGGGAAAGTGTGTATGGAACTGGAGGAAACAGCAGAGGTACTTAATGAATACTTTAATTCAGTATTCACTATGGAAAAGGATCTTGATGATAGTAGTGATGACTTGCAGCAGACTGAAAAGCTTGAGCATGTAGATATTAAGAAAGAGGATGTGCTGGAGCTTTTGGAAAGCATCAAGTTGGATACATCACCAGGACCAGATGAGATGTACCCCAGGCTACTGTGGGAGGTGAAGGAGGAGATTGCTGAGCCTCTGGCGATGATCATTGCATCATCAATGGGGACGGGAGAGGTTCTGGAGGATTGGAGGGTTGCAGATGTTGTTCTCTTATTCAAGAAAGAGAGTAGAGATAGCCCAGGAAATTATAGTGAGTCTTACTTTAGTGGTTGGTAAGTTGATGGAGAAGATCCTGAGCATGGCTTTGTCAAGGGCAGGTCGTGCTTTACGAGCCTGATTGAATTTTTTGAGGATGTAACTAAACATGATGAAGGAAGAGCAGTAGGTGTAGTGTATATGGATTTCAGCAAGGCATTTGACAAGGTACACCATGCAAGGTTCATTGAGAAAGTAAGGAGGCGTGGGATCCAAGAGGATATTGCTTTGTGGATCCAGAACTGGCTTACCCACAGACAGCAAAGAGTGGTTGTAGACGGATCATATTCTACATGGAGGTCGGTCACCAGTGGAGTGCCTCAGGGATCTGTTCTGGGACCTTTACTCCGTGATTTTTATAAATGATTTGGATGAGGAAGTGGAGGGACGGGTTAGTAAGTTTGCTGATGAGACAAAGGTCAGAGGTGTTGTGGATAGTGTAGAGGGCTGTCAAAGGTTACAGTGAGACATTGATAGGATGCAAAACTAGGCTGAGAAGTGGCAAATGGTGTTCAACCCAGATAAGTGTGAGGTGGGTCATTTTGGTAGGTCAAATATGATGGCAGAATATAGTATTAATGGTAAGACTCCTGGCAGTGTGGAGAATCAGAGGGATCTTGGGGTCTGAGTCCATAGGACACTCAAAGCTGCTGCGCAGGTTGTACCTGTCGTTAAGAAGGCATACGGTATATTGTCCTTCATCAATTGCAGAACTGAATTTAGGAGCCGAGAGGTAATGTTACAGCTATATAGGACCTTGGTCAGACTCCAACTGGAGTACTGTGCTCAGTTCTGGTCGCTTCACTACAGGAAGGATGTGGAAGCCATAGAAAGGGCTCAGAGGAGACTTACAAAGATGTTGTCTGGATTGGGGAGCATGCTTTACGACAATAGGTTGAGTGAACTTGACTTTTTCTCCTTGGAGCGACAGAGGATGAGAGGAGACCTGATAGAGGCCAGTAAATGTAGATGATGAGAGGCATTGATTGTGTGGATAGTCAGAGGCTTTTTCCCCAGGGCTGAAATGGTTGCCACAAGAGGACACAGGCTTAAGGTGCTGGGGAGTAGGTACAGAGAAGATGTCAGGGGTAAGTTTTTTACTCAGAGAGTGGTGAGTGTGTGGAATGGGCTGCCAGCAATGGTGGTGGAGGTGGATATGATAGGGTCTTTTAAGAGGCTTTTGGATAGGTCATAGAGCTTAAAAAAAAAGGGCTATAGGTAAGCCTAGTAATTTCTAAGCTAGGGACATGTTCAGCACAACTTTGTGGGCTGAAGGGCCTGTATTGCACTGTAGGTTTTCTATGTTTCTATGAAAGTTGATGAAGGCAAATCAGTGGATGTTGTCTACATAGACTTCAGTAAGGCATTTGACAAGATCCTACATGGGAGCTGGTCAAGAGAGTTCAAACACTGGCATTCAAGATGAGGGAACAGATTGGATTAGACTTTGGCTTTGTGGGAGAAGCCAGAGAGTAGTAGTAGATGGTTGCCTTTCTGACTGTATGCTTGTGACTAGTGGTGTGCCACAGGGATGGGTGCTGGGTCCTTTGTTATTTGTCGTCCCTATCAATGATCTGGATGATAATGTGGTAAATTAGATCAGCAAATTTGGGTATGGCATCAAGATTGGGAATGTAGTCGACAGTGAGTAAAGCCTGTTCAAAGATTTTTTTCAATACTTTAGTAGCAAAAGAAAAGTCAAGGAGGAAGTTAAGTGTATTGGGACTAACATTGGGGTGATAAATTATGCAGAGAAGGACATAGCATATATTCTTAGCTCACATTTTGCTAAAGTATTCACCTGCAAAGATGTTAGCAATTTGCCAGTAAATGTAGAGGAAAATAAGGTTGTTTCAAGTGATTTGGATATCTTAGAAAGTGATGTCCTGCATCATCTAAAAAGGCTAAAAGCTAAGAAATCTCTAGGCCAGACAACCTATATCCAAGGGTCGTTAAAGAGGTCAGTGATTATATACACAAACCCTTAACATGTATTTTTCAGAAGTCAGTGAAGACTGGTGAAAACTCCAAGGACTGGAAATGAGCTAACATTGTCCCAGTACAACCGGACTGACCCTGGTAACTATAGACCAGTATCATATTAATGTGTCTCATAGGTAAGATAATGGAAACTGGAATAAAGAATGAGAGGGAAAAGCAACTGATAAGAGCAGGCATGTCAGCAGAAAGCCAGCATGAGTTCAGAAAGGGAACCAAAGTTTACCTTGGTTTACCAATATGCTGGAGTTCTATGAAGAGGTAACTAAAATTTATGATAACAATAGAGCGGTTGATATCATTTACTTTGTCTTTCAGAAGGTTTTTGACAAGGTACCCCATGAGGTTAATAATCAAATTACAGGAGGCAGGGATTCAGGATAAGGTATGTAAATGGATGCAGAATTGGCTCAAAAACAGACAAGGAGTTATGGTGAGAGGATTACTTTCACACTTAGTAGTTGTTAGAATTGGGGTTTTGCAGGGATCAGTTTTGGAGCTGCTGCTGTTTCTAATTTACATTAATGATGTAGATAAGCACATAACAAACTAGTAAAGTTTGCTGATGACACAAAATTAAGGAGGTAGGCTGATTACGTTCAGGCAGCAGAATCAATACAATTAGATCTAAATTAAATCCAGATGTGGGCAGATAAATGGCAGATGAAATTTAATGTAAGTAAATGTAAAATACTACATATAGGAAGTACAAATATTAGATATAAATATACAATGGGGGGGTCTTGAGTTATAACAAGGATTTGGGTGTCCTCATAGACTCATCAGCATCAACATCTAGACAATGCATAGAAGCCATTAGGAAGGCTAATAGAATCTTGGGCTATATGATGCACAGTGGAGTTTGAGTCTAGACACACTCTCCTTAGACTGTACAATGCGCTTGTGAGGCCACAGCTTGAGTACTCTGTACAATTTTGGTCTCCATGTTGTGTGAGGGATGTGAAGGTACTGGCAAGAGCTCAGAGAAAGGCAATTAGACTCATTCCAGGTCTGTAGGGTGTGAGCTATGAAGAAAGATTGAAATAATTAAATCTTTTTGGACTAGGTAGACACAGAATGAGAGGAGACTTGATAAAAGTGTTCAAAATCATTAAGGGTATAAGTAAATTAGATGCCAGCTGCTACTTCAAAATTAATCCATCAACAAGGATGCACGGCCATAGGTGTAGACTGGTTAGAGGGAGATTTCAGACTGACATCAGGAAAAATTTACTTACACAGTGAGTTGTGAACGAATGGAACAAATTATCTCATTGTGTAGTTGAGAACAGTACCTTGGAGACATCCAAATCTAAATTTGACAGTTATTTCAACACACCATGTGAATAGGAGTTTGGCAAGCTTTGTTGGGCTGAATGATCTGTTCTTGTCAAAAACTCTCTAATGTTTTAACATGGCTTGCAGTGGTTTCTGGGGCAGCAAGAAAAACGGCAGATAGAATTTAATGCAGGCAGGTGCAAGGTGTTACATTTCATGAGGCCAACCAGTACAGGTCTTACACAGTGAACAGTAGGGTACTGAGGAGAGTGGCAGGACAAAGGGATCTGGAAATACGGGTCCATAATTCATTGAAAGTGGCATCACAGCTAGATAGGGTCATAAAGAAATCTTTTGGCACTTCGGCTTTCATAAATCAAAGTACTGAGTACAAGAGATGGGATGTTGTATTGAAATTGTACAAGACATGGGTGACGCCTAATTTGGAGTACTGTGTGCAGTTTTGGTCACCTATCTACTGGAAAGATGTAAATAAGGTTGAAAGAGTACAGAGAAAAATTGCAAGGATGATGCCAGCCCTGGGGGTCCTGAGTTATAAGATTGAATGGGCTAGGACTTTATTTCTTGGAATGTAGAAGACTGAGAGATTTGATAGAGTTATGGAAAATTACGAGGGTTATGGATAGGGTAAATGCAAGCAGGCTTTCTCCACTGAGGTTGGGTGGGACTCCAACCAGAGGCCATGGGTTAAGAGTGAAATTTGAAAAGTTTAAGGGGAACATGAGGGGAAACTTCTTCACCCAGAGGGCCGTGAAAGTGTGGAATGAGCTGCCAGTACAAGTGGTGCATGCAAATTCCATTTCGATTGTTAAGAGAAATTTGGATAGGCACCTGGATGGTAGGAGTATGGAGAGAGACTGGTTTGGCACAGACCTGATGAGCCGAAGGGCTTGTTTCTGTGACTTGGAGAGTGGCTGAAGCTGGGTCAGTGGCAGCATTCACAACATGTCTGTGTAAGTTTCAATAGACAATAGGTGCAGGAGTAGGCCATTTGGCCCTTCTAGCCAGTGCTGCCATTCACTGTGATCATGGCTGATCATACACAATCAGTACCCCGTTCCTGCCCTCTCCCCATATCCCTTGACCCCGCTATCTACAAGAGCTCTATCTAACTCTCTCTTAAATGCATCCAGAGACTTGGCCTCCACTGCCTTCTGGGGCAGAACATTCCACATATCCACCACTCTCTGGGTGAAAAAGTTTTTCTGCATATCTGTTCTAAATGGCCTACCCCTTATTCTTAAACTGTGGCCTCTAGTTCTGGACTCACCCATCAGCGGGAACATGCTTCCTGCCTCCAGTGTGTCCAATCCTTTAATAATCTTATATGTTTCAATCAGATCCCCTCTCATCCTTCTAAATTCCAGTGTGTACAAGCCCAGTCGCTCCAATCTTTCAACATGACAGTTTCAGCATAGAGGGCCCAACAGCTAGGTGATAGGATGAACACATAAGTGTGCCCATGTGCCAGTGTGCACAGGTTGAGCTGAGTGGCCTGTTTCCATGTTGAAAGCTTCTCTGAAGATGACAGCATTTATTTAGAGATACAATGGAACCAGCCCTTTTGGCCCACCAAGCCGTGCCACCCAGCAACACACCGATTTAACCCCAGCTCAATCATGGGATAATTTACAATGTCCAATTAACCTACTACCTGCTATGTCTTCGGACTGTGAGAGGAATCCCACGTGCATACAAGAAAGTACAAACTTTCTTCCAGAGAATGCTGGAATTAAATTAGGAACACCAACACTCTGAGCTTTAACAGCCTTGCATCAATCACTCTGGTACCATGGCACCCTCATTTAGGGATCGATGCTCTGTGGAATGGCATGGTATTGATTAAAGCCAGACAGGTAGGATGCAAGGACTGGGTGTTGAGCGGAGCTGGAAGATGATGCATACGATAAGGACCATGTGTCTGAATTTACATGTCAGTTCATGCCTTCCTTTACTGTCACAATGAGGCCACTCTCATGTTGGTAAAGCAACAACTCACATTCCGAGGGCAGCCTCCAACCTGATGGCATGGATAATGATTTTTCTAACTTCCGGTAATTTCTCCCCCTTCTCCTTTGTTCTTTCACCATGCTGCATTCTGTGTCTCCTCTTACCAATTCTTTTCTCACCTGCTCATCATTTCAAACTGATGCTGCCCTCCTTCCTTTTCGCCCATGGTCCACTCTCCTATCACGTTCGTTCTTTTTCAGCCCTTTACCTCTTCCACCAATGACTTCCCAGCTTCTTATTTCATCTCCCTTCTCTGACCCACTCACTTGGTTTCACCTCTCACCTTCTTGTTCTCCTTCCTTTCCCCCCCAACTCCTTACTCTGACTTCGTTCTCCTTCCTTTCCAGTTCCAATGAAGGGTATTGACTCGAAACATCGACTGTTTATTCCTCTCCATAGATACTACCTGACCCGCTGAGTTCCTTCAGCATTTGGAATAGAATGGTCTTTATTGTCATTATACATAGGTACAATGAAACTCTGTTTGGCTTCCTCTCAGGCAATCAAACAAAGGGATAGATAAAAACAAGATAGTAATAGAAAAACAGTATTAAATAGATAAGCAGCAGAAAATAAGTTGCAGCAGCACCAGAATATCACAGTAATGCACAAAGTGCAGTTAGTGCAAGTATTTGAGTCCGTGTGTGCTCACAGTTTCAGTCACTGTTCTGTGGGAGTGGTGTGATGGAGGCCACAGCTCTGGGGTAGAAGCTGTTCCTCAGTCTATTTGTTCTGGCTTTTAGTGTCCTGAACCTTTTGCTTGACAGCAGCGGGTCGAGCAGGGAGTGGCTGGTGTGTGTGGTGTCTCTGGTTATGCTGATTGCTTTCCTCCTGAGTCTGCTGGAGTAGATGGTGTCCAGTCCTGGGAGCTCCATCCTGACAATTCGCTGGGCCGCCTTCACCACGCGATGCAGGTCTTGTCGCTCAGTGGCTGTGCAGCTGGCATACCACACTGTGGCACTGTTGGTCAGGATGGTTTCAATTGTGCTTCTGTGGAAGTTAAGCAACAGCTTTTGTGGGAGTTTGGCCTGTTTCAGCTTTCTGAGGAAGAAGAGTGTCTGTTGTGCCTTTTTTTTTTAAACAAGCATTGAGGTGTTGGTGGTCCACGTCAGCGAAGTGTTGGTGGTCCACGTCAGCGAGGTGTTGCTGGTCCACGTCAGCGAGGTGTTGTTGGTCCACGTCAGCGAGGTGTTGCTGGTCCACGTCAGCGAGGTGTTGGTGGTCCATGTCAGCTGCTTTGACAACATAACTCCAAGGAACTTTACGTTTTCCACACTTTCCACAACCTCCCCATGTATATGGAGGGGGGTGTGTACTCTGTCCTTTGATCTCCTTAAGTCAATGATCATCTCTTTTGTGTTAGAAATGTTAAGGACCAGGTCGTTGTCCTTACACCACTCCGTCAGATGATCCACCTCGAGCCTGTAGGCTGTTTCATCCTCATCCGAGATCAGGCCAACCACAGTCTTATCATCCGCAAATTTAATTATGGAGTGGAGGTATAGATGGGGGTGCAGTCATGTGTGAAGAGTGTGTAGAGCATAGGGCTCAGCACACAGCCCTGCGGGGTGCCTGTGTTTAAGATGTGGGTGGTGGATGTGTGCTTACCAACTCTGACTTGCTGTGGTCGGTCTGTGAGAAAGTCCATGGCCCACGAGCACAGGGAGGAACCAAGGTCAAGAAGTAGTATCAAGTCCTGTGGTATGAAAGTGCAGGAGATAATCACTCTGCAGACATTGGCTTCAGTTCAGAACCATTAACACAAATCCAGAAATGCACCCATCTACAAGCCCCTTATAGCAAATTTTACTGGAATAGAGTTTCCAAAAACATATCAATATTCTTTGAGGGAATGAGAGGAATGTGGTCTGCGTAAATTAACCTTGTACAGGAAAAATGGAAACAGGAGAGACAACGAGCACCCAGTGTAAATATTACCATTGAAAATAGCATTGCACTGGGTGTGGTGAACTACATATACCTGTCTGGACACGCCCCCCTGCTGACTGCTCCTGTGGCTCCTCCCATGGACCCCGGTATAAAGGCGATTGGAGACACAGCCCCGGCCTCAGTCTCCAGGATGTTGTGTGGTGGTCACTTGCTGCTTGTGCTTTCTTCCAGCCAATAAAAGTCTATATCTCGCCTCACGTCTCCCAGAGTTATTGATGGTACATCAATGGGACAGCTAGCACAACACTCCACCAACAATATCCAGCAGAGCTGAAGGGTTCTGTGCTGTTGAAGATGAGCTTTATTTGTCAGCTGCCCATCAAAGCATCAAAAGAGTGAATGCACTGTACCTGTCAAAGCAAATGAGCAAGGATGGTGCCTATAAACACTGGCACACTTCTGGAGCCAAAGTACAATGCCCACAATTTATTACCCTTAACCAATATGCTCTCAGAATGCGGGAGGAAAATGGAACAACAAGAGGAAACCCACAAAGCCGGGGGAAACAATCAAACTCCTGACAGAGAGAGACAGGAATCAAACCCCGATCAGTGATCACAAACTCCTGAGTGAGAGACAGGAATCAAACCCCGATCAGTGATCACAAACTCCTGACAGAGAGAGACAGGAATCAAACCCCGATCAGTGATCACAAACTCCCGACAGAGAGAGAAAGGAATCAAACCCCGATCAGTGATCACAAACTCCCGACAGAGAGAGACAGGAATCAAACCCCGATCAGTGATCACAAACTCCCGACAGAGAGAGACAGGAATCAAACCCCGATCAGTGATCACAAACTCCCGACAGAGAGAGACAGGAATCAAACCCCGATCAGTGATCACAAACTCCTGACAGAGAGAGACAGGAATCAAACCCTGATCAGTGATCACAAACTCCTGAGTGAGAGACAGGAATCAAACCCTGATCAGTGATCACAAACTCCTGACAGAGAGAGACAGGAATCAAACCCCGATCAGTGATCACAAACTCCTGACAGAGAGAGAGGAATCAAATCCCGATCAGTGATCACAAACTCCTGACAGAGAGAGACAGGAATCAAACCCCGATCAGTGATCACAAACTCCTGAGTGAGAGACAGGAATCAAACCCCGATCAGTGATCACAAACTCCTGACAGAGAGAGAGGAATCAAACCCCGATCAGTGATCACAAACTCCCGATAGAGAGACAGGAATCAAACCCCGATCAGTGATCACAAACTCCTGACAGAGAGACAGGAATCAAACCGCGATCAGTGATCACAAACTCCTGACAGAGAGACAGGAATCAAACCCCGATCAGTGATCACAAACTCCTGACAGAGAGAGAGGAATCAAACCCCAATCAGTGATGACAAACTCCTGACAGAGAGACAGGAATCAAACCCTGATCGGTGAACATGAACTCCGGACAGAGAGAGACAGTGATCAAACCCCGATTCAGTAGTGAAATTCTTCTTGCACGCAGTCAAGTTGGTGACAAATATCCAGCGAGGATACATACTGTACTTGAATGAATATTCAATACCCCATATTGCACACCTCAGTTAATTTGCATTGGCAACAGCATCTCCTTCACAAACACCATCAGTAGACGTGCAGTCGAAGGCTTTGTGGAAAGTCACTGCTTTTCACACTTCAATCCCACATTTAAACTCAAAGTGCACTGCAGATGTTCTGGTCAAATCAAGACATTCCAAAAAGCTGGATGAACTCAGCAGGTCGGGTAGCGTCCGTTGAAAGAAGCAGTCAACGTTTCGGGTCGAAACCCTTCGTCAGGACTAAAGAAGGAGAGGGCAGGGTCCCTATAAAGAAGGTGGGGGGAGGGTGGAAAACCAATCAAAGGAAAGATCAACCAGTGGGGGAGGGGATAGGCTGGAGAGGTTAAGAAGGAATCCAAGGGGAAAGCACTTTGTAGTAGAAGAAGGCAGAGTCATGAGAGGTGATAGGCAGCTAGAAGAGGAGACACAATGAAGCTGGGATCGGGGAAGGGAGAGGGAGGGAATTACCAGAAGTTGGAGAATTTGATGTTCATACCAAGGGGCTGGAGACTACCCAGGCGGTATATGAGATGTTATTCCTGGGAGGGCACCCAGGGTTCATCCTCCCATGTGATGACTAGGCTGGCAGGTGGCTCAGGGTGGCGTAGACAGTGCCCGCTAGTTGCAGTCTTCTGGCCTCGATTTTAGAAGAGAGCATCGGTAGGTCGTCATAGAGCTCGACGTTTGTCATGTGCTGTTGCTAACTCACGTCAAGAGCCATCCGGAACATTCGTGTATAGCAACCATCTAGTGACTTTCTCATGGTCTTGGTGAGTGTCCACGTCTCGCATCCGTACGTGAGAGTGGACTCTGTGACTGCTATGAAGATCTTCCTTTTGAGCCCTCTGGTCAGGTCCAACCTCCAGATTTCCTTCATGTCGTTCATAGCCCTCCACGCCAGCGCCTTCTGTATCTTTATGTCCTTCTCCAAACTCATCATTCGTGACCCAAAGTACTTGAAGTCTAAGACTTTCTTAATGGTACCATTCTTTACAGTCTTGAGAGTACCTTCGTCACAGTTGAACGCCATGTACTCTGTCTTTTTAGCGTTTAGGTGAAGTCCAACTTTATTGCACTCAATTTCCACTTTTGTCAGTAGCTGCTGTGCTTCCTCCATCTGGCCAGAGAGCAGGACTATGTCATCTGCAAAATCGAGATCTGTGAGCATAACTGATTTGATCCTTTTGGTTGGTCCTGGTTTTATGGTAAAACCAAGCTTGTCATGATCTTTGTGTCATGGTCCGGTCCGAAATCCATGTTCCGGTTCACGGTCCAGTCCATGGACTCCAGACTCTGCATCTTCCGGCTGTCCCTTGTTTCATTTGGGCTTGATCATAGGTACGTGATTCTCGTCTTGGGACCAGGAATATAAGTGGTCCTGGGTTCGAGTGTAGGTGCAGGTTCATCTCGTTGGTATGCTGTCCTCGCCTATGTGGAGTAAGTCAGGCCATTCTTGACGATACCCTACGGTAGGATCTGTCTCTTCCTGTCCTTGCCTCCGTTGGGTAAGTCAGGCCATCTTTGCCGTTACCCTGAGGTTGGACTGTTCCCTTCCTTCCCTCTGAAGCCTGGCCTGAAGCCCAGCCAGCTACCCACACCTGTATTGCCAGAGGAAGATTGGAGCTTTGCCACGCCAACAGAAGGAACTATCTATCATTGAGCGTGGAACTGTCTCTTTGTGTCCCTGTGGTTAGTGTCCATGTATGAGTCCTGGCCCCAAGGAGGGGTCCTGACTCTGTGTAAAGCCCTGGCCCTACATCCTGTTCCTAATGAGGGGTCCCAGCTCTGTGTTCCGTGCATGAGTCCTGGCCCTATGTCCTAGCCCCAAGGAGGGGTCCTGACTCTGTATAAAGCCCGGGCCCTATGTCCTGTTCCCAGGGAGGGGTCCCAGCTCTGTGCTCTGTTGTTCCCGTGCTCATGTCCGAGGCTCCGAGGGGAGGTTCCAGTCCGCGTACGAGGCTCCGAGGGGAGGTTCCAGTCCGCGTACGAGGCTCCGAGGGGAGGTTCCAGTCCGCGTACGAGGCTCCGAGGGGAGGTTCCAGTCCGCGTACGAGGCTCCGAGGGGAGGTTCCAGTCCGCGTACGAGGCTCCGAGGGGAGGTTCCAGTCCGCGTACGAGGCTCAGAGGGGAGGTTCCCAGTCCGGGTACGAGGCTCCGAGGGGAGGTTCCCAGTCCGGGTACGAGGGGAGGTTCCCAGTCCGGGTACGAGGCTCCGAGGGGAGGTTCCCAGTCCAGGTACGAGGCTCCGAGGGGAGGTTTCCAGTCCGCGTCCGAGGCTCCGATGGGAGGTTCCAGTCCGCGTCCGAGGCTCCGATGGGAGGTTCCCAGTCCGCGTCCGAGGCTCCGAGGGGAGGTTCCCAGTCCGCGTCCGAGGCTCCGAGGGGAGGTTCCAGTCCGGGTACGAGGCTCCGAGGGGAGGTTTCCAGTCCGCGTCCGAGGCTCCGATGGGAGGTTCCAGTCCGCGTCCGAGGCTCCGAGGGGAGGTTCCCAGTCCGCGTCCGAGGCTCCGAGGGGAGGTTCCCAGTCCGCGTCCGAGGCTCCGAGGGGAGGTTCCCAGTCCGCGTCCGAGGCTCCGAGGGGAGGTTCCCAGTCCGCGTCCGAGGCTCCGAGGGGAGGTTCCCAGTCCGCGTCCGAGGCTCCGAGGGGAGGTTCCCAGTCCGCGTCCGAGGCTCCGAGGGGAGGTTCCCAGTCCGCGTCCGAGGCTCCGAGGGGAGGTTCCAGTCCGGGTACGAGGCTCCGAGGGGAGGTTCCCAGTCCGGGTACGAGGCTCCGAGGGGAGGTTCCCAGTCCGGGTACGAGGCTCCGAGGGGAGGTTTCCAGTCCGCATCCGAGGCTCCGAGGGGAGGTTCCAGTCCGCGTCCGAGGCTCCGAGGGGAGGTTTCCAGTCCGGGTACGAGGCTCCGAGGGGAGGTTCCCAGTCCGGGTACGAGGCTCCGAGGGGAGGTTCCCAGTCCGGGTACGAGGCTCCGAGGGGAGGTTCCAGTCCGCGTCCAAGTCCAAGCCCTGAGTCTTGGTCTCGTCCAGGGCTAGTGTTTGTGTCCAGCTATGCTGCTCCCCACTTCTGCTTTGCTCTCCTTTGACCTAGGCTCTGTGTTCCTGCTCTCCCTCAATCTAGTCTAAGTTTGAGCTTCATGTCCTCATCCTGCCCTGGAGTCCCGCGTCCTGCCCCCAGATCCAGTCCTTGCCTGGATCCGGAGTCCGAGCCCGAGTCAAGACCCAGGTTCTGGGTCCCTGTCCAGTCTCTGGCTCGGAGTCCTTGTCCAGGTTCCTAGTTCCTCATCCGGGTCCCACTTTCCTACTCTAGTCCTAGCCCATGCCCTGTCTCCTAGTCTTGTCCAGCATTGTTTCTTCCCCACTTCCCTTGCTTTCTTGATACACCTGGTCCTCTCCCTAGTACCTCAGTGTGTCTTGCATTTGGATCTGTTCCCAACGCCCACCTTATGACACTTTGATAGCTTGACGTAGAACGTAATCGAGGACGATTATAAAGATGTAGTGTGCCAGAGTGTCTCCTTGTAGCACACCAGCTGTGTCGCCTTTCATCAGTGCCGTATTACCTATGTCCAGCAAGATGTCGTCCAGTTCACAGTTCTCAGGGACATCTGGTAGTATCCCATCTGGTCCAGCACTCCTGCCCTTTTTGAGTGTATATTTGGCCTTCCTCAGTTTCTCAATGGTGAACCCACAGATATTTACTTATTTATTAGATGCACCACTGTGCTCAAGGACACTGTTAGAAGATGTGGCGTACCTTGGAAAAATAAGATGGATCCTGGACCTCACAATTTACCTCATTATGATCTTGCACCTTCTTGTCTACCTGCTCTGTACTGTTTCTGTAATTGTTACACTTCATTCAATATTCTGCTATTGTCTTACATTGTACTGTTGTCATGAATTGATCATAGGCAAGATCATTTTTTCCACTGCACTCACAGTACATCTAATAATACAATTTATCTATTTAACAATTTATGTAATGAGAGTTTAAAATAAATGAGTTGATTCAAAATCCAGCTTATTCTTTAAGCATTCATCCTTTTTTAATTAGGTAAATTTAACCAACATTTGCCTCACTTGATATTTCGATACAGTTCCTGTTGACGAAGATAATGATAAAGTTCACGTTACTGACTGGCAATCAGATGTCTTTAATAAATTTGATTGAATGCAGAATGCATTTGTAAGTAAATCTACAAATGTTTGTATTACTGGATAGTTAATTGGATACTTTGATTAATAATGACTTAATTATTCAACATTCTCGTAATTCTGCTTGTAAACGAAATGCTGGAATTTGAGTGATATTGGCAATGAACTAATCCATGCGTGTATACACAGAGCGAATGAGTTTTCTGCATGTTTATTGTTACCTCTGTAAACATATACAGATGTATGTGGAAGAAAAAAAAACTTTATATCTTCCTTTTAGTAAACTAGGAAATCACCAAAAATATTGAGGCCCAATTTCAAGCTGATCTTGAGTTTTCTAGTTAGCTTGAGCTGGTACAACTGAACTTACACTGTAAGTATACTCATGGATGAAGTATCCCCATAGCGTTCAGGAGAAAGGCATGTGAATGACAATAAAGATGTGAAAGATTAGATTGATTGGGATCCTGGTTGACTTTGGTCTACTCCATTGAGGTTTGACTAAAGGTATTATCTTTAAGATGGCCTTCAAGATGGCAGCGCGACACACACAGTGGCCACTCCAGGAATGAATATCTGTTGTCTGCAAGTAGGGGCCGTGTACAATCCTGATTTGATGGAGACGGACGTGTGAAGCATGGAGGAACACCTGGTGGAACTTTTGAAATGCCTGTTTCGCTGCCGCTGCTACTGTGCGATCGGAGAAATCTCCGGGAGGAAGGCCCCGAATCCTCGGCTTTGCCTGTTGCTTGGCAGCCGGTGCCGGAGTCAAAGCGCTCTGCAGAGATGGTGCTCGGTGTTGGAGGCTCGAAGTTTTCGGACGGATTCGGAGTTGGCTGTGGTCGGAGCTCCTAAAGTGCTGTATCGGCAAGCTGCTGCGCTGGAGGTTCATGGCAGGAAGAGTTTTTCCTCCTTCTACCGTCTGCGTGAGGTGATGGGCTGTCGGGACTTTGAGACTTTCTTTTAAACCGTGCATGGACTGCTCTGTCAGATTACGGTATTGCTTTGCACTGTTGAAACTATGTGTTATAATTATGTGGTCTTTTGTCAGTTAGTCTTTTATCAATTATGGCATTGTCTGCACTGTTGAAACTACATGTTAACTATAACTATGTAACTATGTGGTTTTGTGTAGGTCTTGTAGCTTTAGGTGTGTCTGATGGGTTTGTAGTTCCTTTCCGGGGAACGTGCTAAGACGGTAGCGCGATATCGATACGCAGCAGCCTCTCCGGTCTCTGGATTGGAGATTACCAAACATTATGTGGTTTTTCTTGTGCAGTCTGTCTTGTGCCTTTTCATGATGTCATTCCCGAGAACGTTGTCTCATTTTTTAAACTGCATTGTATTTGTGGTTTATAAATGACTGTGAACTGAATCTGAATTATCTTGAATTTAATTTACAGATGTGGGGACTGTTGGCAACATCAGAAGTTATTGATTGTATTCATAATTGCACTCTAGAATGTACTGGTTCGAAAATCACTGCGGTCTACTTAGTAAAGATATTTTTCAAGGTTGTTATTAGAGAATTTAGACACAGCTGCCAAACAAAATGGAACAGTAATATAATATTTAAACCATCTAGCTGTTTGATTAGGAAAGGAACTGGGAATGTGAAGGAGATACAAGTGAGAGGAATTTGAGGTCTTCTAGGTATTGATAGTAGGAAGCAAGTTACAGTGATGATCCCATATTAACTACATTCTTAATGACAACCTGCAATTATGTAGCTTTTAACATGGAAAAATTGTCCAGAATGCTTCCCAAACACCAAATACATAAATACCCCACTGAAACACCTGCTGAACCCAATATTTCATATTTTTATTTCTCACAGCACAGAAGGAGGCTTGTCAGCCCATCTACAGTATGCTGGGTCTCTGAGTAATCCCATCAATATCACTCCCTTTAAACACGCCTATCGGCTCCATTCTGAATGTCATACTGTACTATTCCCCCACTGTAGTGACAATTCAAAATACTATTATTCCAGGACAACAGCCTCACTTTCTCCAGACAGTCTTCTCCATGACCCATTGGGCTGAAGATACAAAAGCCTGAAAGCATGTACTACAGGCTCAGGGACAGTTTCTACCCCACTCCCATCAGACTCTTGAACAGACCACTTGTATAACAAGATGGACTCTTGGCCTCAGTCTGTCTATTTATGGTCTTGCAGTTTACCTGCACTGTACTTTTTGCTAACTTTTACACTACATAGTTATTGTTTTACCTTGTTCTACCTCAATGCACTGTGTAATGATACAATCTGTATAAACAGTATGCAAGAGAAACTTTCCGCTCTATCTTGGAACATGTGACAATAATCAGCCAATACCGATGCTGGATTAGGCCCTTGGGTGTGGGAGGAACCTGTATCACTGAGGGGTGGGGTGGTGGTTACCCACAGTGTCTGAAGGGGAGGGAAGATGCAAACACTAGTCCCTGGAGCTGTGAAGTAATAGCACTATCAGCTGAACTGTATGGGCCACCCGGAATAAAGGTTCGTCCAGGAATTGAACTCTCACATCCAAAACAGGAATCCTACCACCAGAGCAAGAAAACAATTACCCTGCTATTAAGTGTCCCACTCTGATAGGTCTGTCCATCAAGATGAGGCCACACGCAGGTCGATGGAGCAATACCTTATCTCCCGCCTAGGTAGCCTCCTACCTGTCAGCATGAACATCCAACTCACTGACCTCCATTGATACCCCTGCCCTCCCCTTACCCTCATCCCTATCTATTATTTTAGTCTGGTTCTCTTTCTCTCTCTTTTCCCCCCTCACTATAATCTCCCCCCAGCCCTACCTTTCTTTCTCTTTTATTTCCTATAATCCTCCACCTTCCCCCAGCCCATTTCCCTCCAGCCTATCACTTCCCAGCTCTCTACTTTATACCCCCCCCCCCACTTCTTATCCCCCCTCGACCATCCCATGTTACTTCACTCCTGATGAAGGGTTTCGGCCCGAAACGTCGTCACTACCTCCTCCCATAGATGCTGTCTGGCCTGCTGAGTTCTACCAGCATTTTGTGTCTTTATTTAACCTGCTATTAAAGTCATTCATTCCTCTTCAACCTCAATACATTAGCTAGATCTCTTTGAAACCAGATTGCTTATATACAGTATTTAATTCAGAAACAATAAGCATCTTTACTGTTTAAAACATTACCCCATTGGTTCCATTGTGAATTAATTGTATTCATAATCTGTAATATTGTGAGTCAGTAGTTTATTTAAATGCTTGCATTAAGTGACAACACTGTCTAAAGAGTAACGCACCGACCAGTTTTCTCCAATCTAACAAAAAGACAGATTAACTCTGTATAACGCGTTAAATCTCATCAGGTTACAAGAGGGCTCTATTTGCAACGTTACCTAAAGTTTTTAATGGGTGAGATTACAGCCAGTCCTACTTACTGTCCTTCCAGTGACTCTCTCCAGAGCTTTCTTGACTTTGCCGTAGGCTCCGCTGCCCAGGGTTTCCAGGATCTGGTACCTGTGCTTCAAGTTGTGTTTGTGATGGTGCTTCTTCACATTCTGAATGAACTTGCTGCCTGCAGCAGGTGCTTCATCCCAGAGTTGCTCCTCAGGACATTCATGCCTCTCCCTGGTTACCATCTTATCTCACTGTCACTTTCCTTTCTTTCCAAACTTGCTACAATACCCACACCATCTGCTCTCCTCGGTTTCTCGCGATGAGGAAGTCAAAATATTCAGTGTTCTCTTCTTCACAGGGATGCTCCTGGGAATTTTGTGGGCAGCTGGGTGACACCAACCAACGTGTGTGGGATCGAAAGCCACTTAAACTCCACTGCGATCAAAATCCAAACATTTCTGACTCTCAGCTAAAGCTATACCCGTTCGACCCGGGTGGAATACGATCACCCGAAGCCTGCGTGTCTTCTGTGATTGTCCCGAAGATAAACAGCCACTGTGAAATAAAACCTGCTATAAGTCAACACCTCCCACTTTATCTGTAGCGGGATTCGGGAATCAGTTCCAACATTCCAGCTATTCGGGTCATCGGAGTTCTCCTCTTAGATTCCTAGCGGCCAGACAAAGCCAGACGCCGCCGCCACTTCTCTCTCTCTCTCCTTTATCGCTCCTGCATCTGCCTCATGATCTCTGTTCCGCCCTTTTTTCAGTTTCAGCCGCTCCGCCTAATGCTGTCGCTAAGTGCCTGCATTGCTGTGCCCCTGAAGCTAACGGTGTCGCAGTTTCTTTTCTTTCTCTTGCGGACTTCATTTTCTTATTTACCCAACAGCTCAACAACTTCTCAAGTTCCCTCTATACACTATTCACTACCTGAGGTACCGTTATCCGTCTTCCACAGGTCAGACATTTTTGTTTGACTGCTTTTATAACTTTCCTCTTCGCTCGCTCAAGACGACTTAGTTAATATTGATCATGTTTTTACTCGTTATTTGCAAATTAAGTGATTATCAGTTTTGTCAGACCGTCCTTGAGACTGGAGAATGGAAATTAAAACCAATCGCATCAATTGTGAAAATGCGGAATTTGAAGGGGATGATTGATAGATGCCTTTAACTATCACAGCGTATAAGATGGATGCTTAACCATAAGGTGTCTATGGCACCTCGGTACAACGTAATGCAACATTTTTGCAAGTGCAATTCGCAAGATTCTCTTTTGCTCTCTGCAATGGTACTGCCAACTCCCCAGTTTGTATCTTTAAGCCAGACTTCCATCAACCGCAGTATTTTACTTATCGACATTGTATTTTTTCAGGCATTGGAAATTTTTGAAATTGGGTCAAAACTCTTTGGTGAAGCCAACTTGTTGACCCTAATCATTCTAATCAGGCAACTTGACCTTTTATAAATATTCAGTATTCTCCAGGAAAATGCTAATTTTTATTTAGAAATCTGTAGAAATAAAAAGCTAGGGACTTATCTCCTATGTTTTAGCCAATTTTTGTCTCTCAATAGATATCATTAACATTTGAACACAAAAAAGTGGGGTTGCTGAAAACCTGAAATTAAAAACACATAAAATCTGATGAAACCCAGAAACACTCACTCTGTTCCTTTCTCAGCAGATGCTGACTGATGTGCTAAGTATTTTCAGCATCTTCGGTTTTACTGTGATCACATTGCTGTTTGTGGGAGCTTGCTTTGTGTAAATTAGGTGCTGCGCTTCCAGAACCACTCCGTGACTTCATTTACTGTGATGTGCCACAGTAACGCAGCTGTTAGGGCAATGCTGTTGCAGCTCTGGCATTGGAATTTGGAGTACATCCTGGCAAAATTTGTAAGAAGTTCCTGTACATTCTCCCTATGGAATACATGGGTTTTCTCCAGGTGCTCCAGTTTCCTCCCACAGTCCAAAGTCCTATCAGGTAGATTGATCATTGTAAATCATCCTGTGATTGGGTTGGGGTTAAATCAGAGGTGTTGAGGGTTGCTGGGTGGCGCATCTCGAAGGGCTGAAAGGGGCTATTCTGTGTTGTATCTCTAAATAACTAAAAATACCCTACTGGCTGAGAAGAATACTCCCAAGTGTTCCAAGGCACTAAACACAAACAAGTCCTTCTTTAGTCCATGCTGTATTGTTTTTCTCTTTTATTATCAGGCAATAGAGCCAGGGATACTATAGCATGGTGGTTGAATTACCAAGAGCACTGGGCTTCTGATCCATGGTTTGAATACTGCCATGGTGTTCAATAATTTAAATTTGCTTATTGAAATAAAAATGATCAACAATAACAATGTTCAAAGGTTCAAAGATTAATTTATTATCTAGGTATGTATGCCATATACAACTCTGAAATTTGTCTTCACCAGATGCTACGAAACAAAGAAAACCATGGAAGTCAGTACAAAGAGAAACAACAAACACAGCCCCCACACACAAAAAATGGCAATGTGATTATCAATTCCCCAAATCCCTTCACTCCACACAAAACACAAGAACATTGGCCCCCAAACCCCCTCCCCACACTCAAAAAAAATAAACAGTTCCAACAAGAACATTTGCCCCCCCAAATGCTCCTTCCCTGCACAAAACACAAGAACATTAATCAAACCCCCCCCCCATCCCTGCACAAAAAAAACCAAGAGATAATAACTGAAATCACAGAATATAAAAACCAAAAGACTGAAAAAGTCCATTGTCCATAGTCCAAATCCACAAACGCAGAACCTCGGTAACATCTTCTGACATCATCGAAAGAGAGAGTCACAGTTCGAATGCAGACTGATAGCCACACAGGCCTCTTCTCCAGCAGCAGAGTGATCCAAACAGTGATCAAAGGCAAGGCAGTCAGCACTGAACTCTAGCTTTTGCATTTGCTTTGATGATTCAATCTCCCTCTACATTTTAATTGGTGAATAATTGATGCTTTAATTGGTGAAATGGAGTGAACATCAGCTTGTGCTCCATCTCAAAGTGGAGAACACCACAATGCCTCGAAGATTCAAGCTCAAGTTCATGTTCGCTTCCCAGAAACATAGAAAACCTACAGCACAATACAGATCCTTTGGCCCACAAAGTTGTGCCAAACATGTCCTTACCTGAGAAATTATCTAGGGTAACCCATAATGCTCTATTTTTCTAAGCTCCATGTACCTTTCCAGGAGTCTCTTAAATGACCCTATCATATATGCCTCCACCACCGTTGCCGGTAGCCCATTCCATGCACTCACCACTCTCTACATAACAAACTTACCCCTGACATCTCCTCTGTACCTCCTCCCAAGCACCTTAAAACTATTCCCTCTCCTGCTAGCCATTTCAGCCCTGGGGTAAAGCCTCCGACTATCCACATGATCAATGCCTCTCATCATCTTATACACCTCTATCAGGTCACCTCTCACCCTCCAATTCTCCAAGGCGAAAAGGCTGAGTTCACTCAACCCATTCTCATAAGGCATGCCCCCCCCCAATCCAGACAACGTCTTTATAAATCTCCTCTGCATCCTTTCTATAGTTTCCACATCCTTCCTGTAGTGAGGCAACCAGAACTGAGCACAGTACTCCAAGTGGGGTCTGACCAGGGTTGCAACATTAGCTCTCGGCTCCTAAACTCAATCCTATGATTGATGAAGGCCAATGCACCATATGCCTTCTTAACCACAAAGTCAACCTGCGCAGCAGCTTTGAGTATCTTATGGACTTGGACCCCAAGATCCCTCTGATCCTCCACACTACCAAGAGTCTTACCATTAATACTATATTCGGCCATCATATTTGACCTACCAAAATGAGTCACACTTATCTGTGTTGAACTCCATCTGCCACTTCTCAGCCCAGTTTTTGCATTCTATCAATGTCCCACTGTAACCTCTGACAGCCCTCCACACTACAACCTTTGTGTCATCAGCAAATTTACTAACTCATCCCTCCACTTCCTCATCCAGGTCATTTATAAAAATCATGAAGAATAGGGGTCCCAAAACAAATCCCTGAGGCACACCACTGGTCAATGACCTCTATGCAGTATATGACCCACCTACAACCACTCTTTGCCTTCTGTGGGCAAGAGAATTCTGGATCCACAAAGCAATGTCCCCTTGGATCCCATACCTCTTTACTTTCTCTATAAGCCTTGCATGGGGTACCTTATCAAATGCCTTGCTGAAATCCATATATGCTATATCTACTGCTCTACCTTCATCAATGTGTTTAGTCACATCCTCAAAAAATTCAATCAGGCTCGTAAGGCATGACCTGCCTTTCACAAAGCCATGCTGAACATTCCTAATCCTATTATGCCTCTCCAAATGTTCATAAATCCTGCCTCTCAGGATCTTTTCCATCAATATACCAACCACTGACATAAGACTCATTGGTCTATAATTTTCTGGGCTACCTCTACTCCCTTTCTTGAATAAGGGAACAACATTTGTCACACTCCAATCCTCTGGAACCATTCCCATCCACATTGATGATGCAAAGATCATTGCTAGAGGTTCAGCAATTTCCTACCTCACCACCCACAGGAGCCTGGGGTACATTTCATCCGGTCCTGGTGACTTATCCAACTTGATGCTTTCCAAAAGCTCCAGCACATCCGCTTCCTTAATATCTACATGCTCAGGCTTTTCAGACTGCTTATAGTCATCCCTACAATCACCAAGATCCTTTTCCTTAATGAATACTGAAGCAAAGTACTCATTAAGTACCTCTGCTATCTCCTCCAGTTCCATACACACTTTTCCACTGTCACACTTGATTGGTCCTATTCTCTCACATCTTATCCTCTTGCTCTTCACATACTTGTAGAATGCCATGGGGTTTTCCTTAATCTTTTCCACCAATGCCTTCTCATGGCCCCTTCTGACTCCTAATCTCACTGTTAAGCTCCTTCCAGCGAGCCTTATAATTTTCTATATCTTTATCATTACATAGTTTTTTGAAGCTTTCGTAAGCCTTTCTTTTCTTCTTGACCAGATTTACAACAGCCTTTGTACACCATGGTTCCTGTTGCCTACCATCCTTTCCCTGTCTCATTGGAAAGTATCTATGCAGAACTCCACATAAATATCCTCTGAACATTTGCCACTTTTCTTCCGTACATTTCCCTGAAAACATCCGTTCCCTGAGAACTCAGCCAATCTTCAAACTGTAAATTGCAGGCTCTACCAATTCCAGAAACATATTTAAGATGCCAATCAGACATAAAAGAAGTGAAATAATCAGTTTTGTGGGCAACCTGGAAGATACCCTCTGAAGGAGTGTTTTACGCAGGTGCTGTTTTAACTATGAAGCTACCAAATTTGCTTGCCTTTGCCTTTCAGGGAAGCCTTCCACCATTCTCATTTTGTCTGGATTACAACTGGCTCTACACTGACCAATGAGATTGACTCTGAATCTCCCTTTAAAATAGCCAGTGGAAACATTTAGGGATATATATAAATGTAAACCCTGTTGGCACTTTATCCTGTGAACAGAGAAACATAATATTAATTTTAAAAAACCCAATAGTGCAAAGAATCAGTAATTATTAAAATGTACAAACAAGAAGTAGTATTCTTTAACTGTTTGTTTTATTTCTTCCTTACAATAAGTGGAAATAATTGGTTTATTATATAAGCAATAATTTTGTTATTGTCATTTCTGATGTTGATGGCGTTTGCTTGTTGTTGTTGCCTGTATTCTGTATAAACAAGGATTTAAGTTGCCTTCTATGTCATCATCCTTGAGATTGTATCTGGTGATCTGAGATTTTCTGTTACACCCTGAGGAAGTTTTGACCATCTGTTATGTACATTCTCTGCTTCACTGGGCAAGATTTAAATGACTCAAATTATATCTGAAGCAGATTTTTCCCAAACAATATAGGACATCCCATACAAGATTTACAGTAAAACTATAAGATTATAGTTCAGGATTTCACAAGCTGTAGTGTGTTGTTTTCGTGGCTTAGGTGATTTTATGGGCCTCCCCCTTTTGTTTCAAAAATAGAAAGGTAGGCCATTTTAAATGGTGAGAGACTGAAAGGTGTTGGTATTAACAGGAACTGCAGTGTACTTGTACACACAACACTAAAAGTTAGCACATTGCCTGATGCACCATCAATAACTCACTCTGAGACGTAAGGCGAGATATCGGCTTTTATTGACTGGAAGAAGGAACAAGCAGTGAGTGACCACCATACTACATCCTGGGGACTGAGAGGCCGGGCTCAGGCCTTGATCGCCTTTATCGTCTGTGGGAGGAGCCACAGGAGCAGTCAGCAGGGGGCGTGTCCAGACAGGCACACGTAGTTCACCACATTCACACCCCCTTTGTTTTAAAAGAGTCCCCATGTGGTGAAGTTTCTTATAGGTTTAGTCTATCAGGTGGTCGAATCTGTCGCTGCGATCTACGTAGCACCGGCTGTGATTGCACAGATGCCGGTGGTGGTGATTGCACAGGGGATGGAGGTTGTGCTGGTTCCAGCCCACTAGGCATCAGTGATCCCTCACGCATGTGCGAGGCGCCTGGTATATATGCGTATGAAACGCCCGGTATATGAGTGTCGTGAGGAGTCTGTGTAGGGCCTGGTGTGCGCGGTGTCACCTCGGGTACAGGGTTCATAGTTACCGGAGAGTGTTCAGGGTAGTGGTCTGCTGCACCTGCAGGCGCCAGGTCATGGACGGAGACCGTATCCTCCTGCCCATCAGGTAAGACCACGTAGGCATACTGGGGGTTTGCATGTAGAAGGTAAACCCTCTCGACCAGCGGGGAGTATTTATTGCTCCTAGCATGTCTCTGGAGCAGCACTGGCCCTGAGGACGTCACCCAAACTGGTAGGGTGGTCCCAGTGAGACTTCCTGGGAAAAGAGAATAGGCGTTCATGAGGGGTGGCATTGGTGGACGTACATAACAGAGAGCGGATAGAGTGGAGTGCCTCAGGGAGGACCTCCTGCCATCGAGAGACCGGCAACCCTCTTGACTTAAGGGCTAAAAGTGTGGCCTTCCACACTGTGGCATTCTCCCTCTCCACCTGTCCATTTCCCCAAGGATTATAACTCGTGGTCCAACTAGTAGCAATGCCCCTAGCTAGCAGGTACTGGCGCAGCTCATCACTCATAAAGGAGGACCCTCTATCACTGTGGATATAGCAGGGATATCCGAACAGAGTGAAGAGCTGGTGCAGGGCTTTTATGACGGATGCGGTAGTGGTGTCAGGGCAGGGAATGACAAAGTGGAACCGCGAGTACTCGTCGATAATATTGAGAAAATAGACATTGCGGTCGGTGGAGGGAAGGGGGCCCTTAAAGTCAACACTCAGTCGCTCAAAAGGGTGGGTGGCCTTGACAAGTTGCGCTGTTTCAGGATGGTAGAAGTGCGGTTTGCACTCAGTGCAGACTTGGCAATCCCTGGTCATCATCCTGATTTCCTCAAGGGAGTAAGGCAGGTTCCGGGCTTTCACGAAATGGTAAAATCGGGTGACCCCTGGATGGCAAAGTTGTGCATGAAGGGCGTACAGCTGGTCGAGCTGTGCGCTAGAACACGTTCCCCGGGATAGGGCAACAGGGGGCTCATTGAGTCTGCCAGGCCAGTACAGAATATCATAGTTGTAGGTGGAGAGTTCTATTCTCCACCGCAAAATCTTATCATTTTTGATTTTGCCCCGCTGTTGGTTGCTGAACATGAACGCAACCGAGCGCTGGTCGGTCAGCAAGGTGAACCTTTTGCCAGCGAGATAGTGCCTCCAGTGCCTAATAGCCTCCACTATGGCCTGGGCTTCTTTCTCCACCGCGGAGTGCCGAATTTCAGAGCCTTGAAAGGTACGAGAAAAGAATGCTACTGGCCTGCCTTCCTGATTGAGGGTAGCAGCCAGTGCGAAATCGGAGGCATCACTCTCCACTTGGAAGGGAATGGTCTCGTCCACTGCATGCATCGTAGCTTTGGCAATGTCCCCTTTAATGCAGCTGAAGGCCGCGCAGGCCTCAGCAGAGAGGGGAAAGTGGTAGACTTGACCAGGGGGCGGGCCTTGTCTGTGTAATGGGGGACCTATTGGGCGTAATAGGAAAAAAAACCCAGGCACCGTCTGAGGGCTTTGAGAGTGGTAGAAAGAGGGAGTTCTAACAGGGGGCACATACGGTCGGGATCAGGGCCAATGACCCTGTTTGCCACGACATACCCAAGTATAGCGAGTCGGGTGGTTCTAAACTCACACTTGTCCCTGTTATAAGTAAGGCGGCCACTTGGAGAAATCGTTGGAGGTTGGCGTTGTGATCCGGCCAGTCGCAACCACAGATGGTGATGTTATCCAGATAGGGAAATGTGGCCTTCAGTTGGTACTGGTCCATCATCCGGTCCATTTCCCTCTGGAAGACAGAGACACCATTCGTGACACCGAAAGGGACGCGCAGGAAGTGATAGAGCCTGCTGCCTGCCTCGAAGGTGGTGTAGGGGTGGTCCTCTGGGTGGATGGGGAGCTGGTGATAAGCAGATTTCAGGTCTATTGTCGAGTACACCTTGTACTGAGCTATCTGGTTGACCATATCTGCGATGCGGGATAGGGGGTATGTGTCAAGCTGCGTGAACCTATTGATGGTCTGACTATAGTCCACCACCATCCTATTTTTCTGCCCAGTCCGAACAACAACCACCTGGGCCCTCCAAGGACTCGTGCTTGGCTCAATGATCCCCTCCCTGAGCAGCCGCTGCACCTCTGACTGAATGAAGGCCCTGTCCCCCGCGCTGTACCTCCTGCTTTTAGTTGCCACAGGATTACAGTCGGGGGTCAGGTTGGCGAACAGCGGTGGGGGAGGGATCTTGAGGGTGGAGAGGCTGCAAGTGGTGTCGGTAGCGCAGCTGTCGGCATGGTGCTGGGTGGGATGTGTGGGCCTGTGTGTGTGTGGTCAGTAGTGATGAAGTCCCACAAAACTGAGGATTCCTGACAGTGAGTGGAGGGAGGGGCCCGTCATATGCCATAGTCACACTTTCGAGGTGGCTCTGGAAGCCCAGCCCCTGTGGACCCCTGTGGAAGCACAGGTGCGCATAGTTGAGGCATGACCAGCAGCGCAAAGTTCCGATACTCTGTGCCTTGCACCACCAATGTCGCTACACAACCCGCCCGGATGTCTTTGGAATGCGACCCAGAAGCCATGGTGACCCTCTGGCTTACCGGTTGTTTCACGAGTCCACAGCGTTGCACTGTCAATAAAACTCTCAGTGCTGCCCGTATCAAACAGGCATCTAGTCCTGTGCCCCTCCACCAGGATGTCCATAATTGACCTTGCAAGCTGGTGTGGGGCGCTTTGGTCGAGGGTTACAGTGGCCAGAGTTGAACCATCATGGTGCCCGGTAAACACCGGCGGATCGGGGGTGGGGCATGCTGACGCTGACCAAGATGGCCGCCCACATCCGGGCATGCAAGATGGCGGCCCCCATGTCTCACCCGCAGCGCTGCACTCTGCTCATAGTTTAGACTTACAGACCTTGGCGAAATGGCCCCACTTTCTGCAGCTGGAGCAGGTCGCTTCTCGCGCCGGGCAGCGTTTTCGGGGGTGTTTTCCGACTCCGCAGAAATAACACAGCACGGGCTTTTGACGGGCCGCAGCCGTGGTCGGGTTCGGGGAGCTCGTGGAATCGCGTGTCTGGACAGCGTCAGCGTTGTGCAGAGCAGCTTCCAGCATGTCGGCCGTCTCGATCGCCAAGCGTAAGGTAAGATCGGCTTTTTCCAGCAACCTCTGAACCACGAACACTGACCTCAGTCCCGTCACAAAGGCATCTCGCACCAGCAGCTCCGCATGCTGTTCTGCCGTGAGCGTTTTGCAGTCACAAGTTCGGACGAGTGTCTGTAGTGCTTGGAGAAACTCGGCGCTCGATTCTCCAGGCCGCTGTCGCCGGGTAGCTAAATGATGTCTTGAGTAGACTGTGTTCACTGGCCGCAGGTACTGTCTTTTGAGGGCGTCCAGTGCCCCTTCGAAGGTCGGCAGGTCTCTGATAAGTGAATAAACTTTTGGGGTGACTCTCGAGCGGAGAATTCTGTGCATAACAGCGGGGTCAGTCGCACGAACCTCCTCCAAGTATGAGTGGAAGCATGCAAGCCAGAGTTCAAAGGCAAGAGCTGCTTCAGGGTCTTGGGGGTCCAAATCCAATCTCTCTGGACGTAAAATGGTTTCCATGTTTTAAAACTTTCAGTCAATAAAATTGATGCACCATCAATAACTCACTCTGAGACGTAAGGCGAGATATCAGCTTTTATTGACTGGAAGAAGGAACAAGCAGTGAGTGACCACCATACTACATCCTGGAGACCGAGAGGCCGGGCTCAGACCTCAATCGCCTTTATACAGGGGTCTGTGGGAGGAGCCACAGGAGCAGTCAGCAAGGGGCACACATAGTTCACCACATTGCCATTGCTATGTTGGCCATGATTTCAAGTACATGAGTAGAGATGTCTTGTTTCAATTACGCAGAGTCCTAGTGAGACCATTTTGGAATAATGTGTACAGGGCTCATCTCCCCAACAAAGAAAGGTTATATTTTTGATGAAGGGAGTGCTGCCACTCTTTAATAGATTGATTCCTAGCATGGCTGGTTTGATGTTTGAAAGGAGAATAAGCAGATGGAGCCCATACTTTGGAAGAAGAGGTGATCTCATTGATGTGGGCAAAGTTCTTAAGGGGATTTAGGTGCAAGCATGGAGCTGACGTTTCCCCAGCTGGAATGTTTAAGACTGAATCTCTGCAGTCTTCTACTGAGAAGACTGAGAAAGATCAATCATGGAGAACATTCAAGACATGGAGAAAGAATATTTTTAGATTATAGAGGTGTTATATTTTCTAACTTCAAACATAGAAACTAATTGAAAGGAAAACAAGGGAGCTAGGAATGCAAATCTAACTTCGTTTTTACTTTAAGCAAGGCACATATCACATGGTAGTGTCATGATGTACTGTATGTAGTTCACATACAATCCATAATTGATTATTTAAATAAACAAGAATGTTTAATCAAACAATATATTTACAATATTACTGAAATACACAACAAAAGGGATATGTAGTGCTGAGGTAAAAGATCAGGTTCAGTTTAGTTTATTATCATATACATCAATGAAATTCCCTGCTCATGTAAGGCTTATGGAGTAAACCATACACTTGGTAATAATAGATGTAGCAATAAATACAGTAATGAGTGCAGAACAATGAAATGGTGTAGTGTCAAGGGAAATGTTAAAGTGACAATGATGAATGAGGTATAATTAAGGATTTGAGAATGTGGTCATGACTTCATGCAGTAGTGGATCGGACATGAATGGACTACTTGGTTTTCTATATCAAATGTTCCTTTTCAATTGCAACAATTGGTTGATGAGGTGTTTAGTTTCTAGCATTGTTTTAATATTACCAGCAAGGACTGACCTGGATCAGCAAGTTCAAGTCTGACTGTCACTTTTGAGTAACCATGAATACAACCAAACAAAACAATGTTACTCCAGGGCCAAAGTGCAAAACACAGCTCCAACGGTCATACACTGCACAAGGAACATATTGTACACATAAAACAGCAAGCACACATAATATACAGTCACACAAAAAAAGTAGTCCAAGACCCTAAATCCATGGATGTTGCAGCAGTCTAAGTTGAACACAATACAGCTTGTCTTCTGCTGAGCAAACACTGATGTCTGCTTGAGTACAGTGCCACTTCGCTTGCGTAGAGTGCACCAACTCTGACTCCTCTCTCATAGGTGACTGTAAACGGTGACACCATGGCTTCAGGCTTGGAACAGCAGAGGATTTCCTGAGAAATGAAGAATGTTGAGTACCCCTTATCTGAAAATGCCTGGGGCTGGAAATGTTTCAGATTTGGGTTTTTTTTCAGATTTTAGAATATATAATGAGATAGCTTTGGATCGCATCATTTCCAACTCTGAATTTATGTGCTGCCAGTAAGCAGTCTTTCTTATATTGCACAGTAAAAATTATTATATACCATCAATATAATGACAATATAATCTGTGCAGGCTAAAGAAAGCAGCCCAGCACCATTGGGAGAGTAACAGCTGTTGAACAACAACTAACAACAGCAGGCTTTCAGTACCCACCTGGGATAAAAAGTTAAAGTACACTGTATTTTTATTTTACTTTTTTTAAGGTTTCGTTTGAAGTATAAAAACTATCAGAATTGTAGACTTGTTCTGGTGCTAGCTCTTCATCAGTGATTATCAATGAATTCTCAATTCATCAATGCTCATCAATGAATTTCTGTACTGCATTGTGATCAGTAGACTCTTTAAAACTTATAAAATCTTTAAAATTTTAATGCCGTAACTTTTCTTAAATCTCTGCAATACCTTCGATTTTCAGTTCGTCGTGATAGATCTTTGCTTGTTTCATGATCAGCATACTGTTAAGCGGCATACATTCACACCAACATTGATGAATCCATTCTTTCACTACACGATCAAAATTTTCATTGTACATCTTATGTAGTGTTTTTTTCTATTTTTCAATAACATATGTTCATTACATATGAGTCACTTCTCAGAACTGTCTGTGATGTGCAGAGTCCGGGAACCTTTACAGTGTCTGGTGGGATTTTCCATTTGTGATGTCATGTCAGCGCTTAAGAAAATTTCAGATTTTGTAGTTTTGGATACGGGGTACTCAACCTGGACTTCATTATACTTTCTCATTATGGTATTATGACAGTTATCATAACTGTATCATATCTTCATCTAAGTCACAATAATGGACAGGCACAATCTGCCTAAACTAATAACACACAAACAACTGTACTTCTTCTCATCATTACTGATTTATGTTTATCATTAATGTTTACATGTAAACAATCACAGTCGTGGTTCAGAAGAGTAGGTGAACCACTGGAGTAATGTCTTCCACAACAGCTATTTGGAGTCAGGTGTTCCAACCAATGAGATGAGATTGGATGTGTGGGCTGTGGAGCGGCCCTGCCCTTTAAAAAAGACACACAAAGTCAGCTTACTGAGAGTCTGCTCTTGTCAACAAAGATCCATTTATGCCTCGATCAAAACAACATTCATTGAACCTTAGAAGAAGAATTGTAGAGATACATGAAGCTGGAAAAGGCTACAGAAGTGTTTCTAAAGACCTGAGTGTTCATCAGTCCACAGTAAGAGAAATAGTTTCCAAATGGTGGAAATTCTGTGCTGTTGCTATTCCCTTTAAGATTGGGAGTCCTTCAAAGATCGCACCAAAAGTACAATGTACGATGTTGAAGGAGGTGAAAAAAAACCCAAGGATAACATCAGAAGACCTGCAGAGATCTCTAGAACTTTCTAAAGTCTCTGGTTATGTGTCCAGTTAAGAAAAACACTGAACAAGAATGGTGTTCATGGAAAAACACCATGGAGGAAACCACTGCTCTCCAAAAAAAGACATTGCCATACATTTCAAATTTCAAAGATTAACTGGATGTTCCACAATGCTTCTGGGACAACGTTCTGTGGACAGATGAGACAAAGGCTGAACTCTCTGGCAGAAATGTACACTGCTATGTTTGGAGGAAAGAGGTCTCTGCACACCAACATCGAAACCTCCTAACACTGGAAGGGGCATCGTGGTTGGGGCTGCTTTGCTGGCTCAGGGCCTGGACAGCTTGCAATCATTGAGGGAACAATTAATTCAAAATTGTATCAGGACATCTTACAGGAGAATGTCAGGGTAGCAGTCCATCACCTGAAGCTTAATAGAAGTCGGATGATGCAACAAGACAGTAATCTGAAAGACTACAGTAAGTCCACAACAGAATGGATTAAAAAGAAGAAAATTCATGTTTTGGAATGGCCAATTCAGAGTCTGGATCTTAACCCAATTGAACTGATGTGACTTGACTTAAAGAGGGCTGTTCATGCAAGGTATCCCAGTAACACTGATGAACTGAAACAGTTTTGTGTGAAGGAATAGTCTAAAATTCCTCCAAGCCAATGTGCAGGACTGATCAACAGTTACCAGAAATGTTTCGTTCAAGTTATTGCTGTAAAAGAGGGTGGAGGGTCACTCCAGTTACTGAAAGCAAAGGTTCACGTACTTTTTCCAACAAAATACATGTAATATTGGATCATTTTTCTTAATAAATAATTGAACAAATATAATGTTTTTTGTGTTATTTATTTAATTGGGTTCTCTTTATCTAGGTAAAGGGTTCACAAACTTTCTAGCACCACTGTACTTTTACAAGCAGCTTTTTGTCTTGCACCTGAGTTCATGCCGTATACTTAATGCACTTTCGGGTTCTAGGATGCCGAATGCTTGCAACTTTCTTGAAACTCCATGAACTTGCTTCCAGCTTAAAACCAAGCCACATTTCACAACTAGTTACCTAATTAACAAATAAGAAGCTTTCTCAGATATGGTGCCTATAAAAACTGTTGTCAGATCACTTTCACAATCCCTCTGAGCAGCATGGACTTTCCTTGGTCCAATATGCTTTTGAACCAGAGGCACAGAGTTGGCACCAACACCTGTTTGTCCTCTGTTGGGCAATGGTTCATGCTATTGAGATGGTTATGGTATCATCTGGTACCTTTCTTAATTTGCTTTCTGGTGACTCTACTACAGGCAGTGTGGCATGCAAATGGTGAATGGATCTCCAATCAAGTTGTCATCGTCTCAGCCAATCATGATCCCACAATGCCGGTTCGTCAGTTTTATTCCACGTATAAGCTCAATGTGGCATGTTTCACTGGATTTATCTTTTCTCCAGTATAAGATTTTAGATGAATATCTGTAGGTTTCAGTTCAGTATCTTTGAAATGCCATTCAAACTTATTTTGTGGAATGACTGAAACAGCAGAACCACTATCCAATTCCATTTTAATTAATTTGCCATTTAACTTATGGTGTAAGTCATCTTGCTTGTCTATTGTTAGTTTTCACATTGTACATCTCAAGATTACACAGTCCTGTTTCACTCTCATCATTATCAGATGTTTTCAACAGCATACAGATCAATGTTCTGTTTGAAACTGCAACTTGAACTTCTAATGCTTTCTATTCTCTGTGCAGTCCATTTATTTTCGTATGCCTGTCATGCTCTTTGTATATGTCTGACTTCGTTGCATTTTCTGCAAGTTTCACCTTTAAACCTATACTTGTTTGGCGTATGTGAGCCCCTGCTACAATTTGTTCAGCCAGGCTGATTTTTATTTAGATGTTGCAATTTTATTCGTGCTCACTTTCATTCCTGACTGCAACTCAATTTCATTTCTTTCTGTGGTTTCCATTGAAGCAGCAATTTCCACTGCTCTTCTAAATGTAAGCTGTGCTTCAGTTAGGAGCCATTTTTGAATGCTTTCTTATAAGATTCCACAAACTAATCAATCTCTTAGTATATCATTAAGCTCATTTCCAAACTGACAATGCTCAGGCAATCTCTTCAATTCAGCCACCTACGCTGAAATGGACTCCCCTTCTTCTTGATTCTGCTTATGAAACTGAAAGCATTGTGAAATCAACAATTGCTTTGGTTCTAAGTGTTCCTAAGAGTTCATTTTTACTATAGCAGCAAAGTTAATTTCTGATGGTTTGTTGGAATAGTCAAATTTTGAAGCAAACTATGCACCTTTATACCTAATGCATTTAGCAAAATTGGCAGTAACGTCTCATTGGCTATTTTATTTGCTTCAAAATATTGTTCCAATAGCTCAGTATACATAAGCCAATTACCATTGTGTAATCAAACTCATCAAGTTTTCTGATGTAACCAGCCATTTCTGATTTTTTAAATAATGATTGTTATCACCAAGTACTCACACTTTGAACCCTGAATTCTTTAGTTTATGGCCTTTATTTTAATCAAAACTCGTTTGTGCTTTCCTTTCCAAAGAACACATGCTGCTCTGTGTTGGGACTTCTCTCACTGCATTTTATTCTATTTTGAACATCTCACTGCAACAGATCAATAACCGTGTTGGGTTTGTCTTAAAATACTTCATCACTAATATTATGTTTTGTAACTTCAAAATATCAAACTAATTCAAAAGAATACTTAAATCCAAAATTATATGGGTGTAACTTCATCTCCTCAGTAACATCCAATTCCCTGGCCCTAACTGCTTCATCTTCACCATGGATGTCCAGTCGCTATTCACATCTATTCCCCATCAAGAAGGCCTGAAAGCTCTCTGCTTCTTTCTTTTCAAAAGATCCAACCAATTCCCCTCCACCACCACCCTCCTCCGTCTGGCAGAACTGGTCTTCACCCTCAACAATTTTTCCTTCAGCTCCTCCCAATTTCTCCAGACGTGAGGGTTAGCCACAGGCACCCGTTGGTCCCAAGCTATGCCTACCTCTTGGTTGACTATGTAGAAGAGTCCATGTTCGAAGCCTTCCTGGTTCTGGTCTAAGATAGCACTACCGAAGGCAAGCAACAACTTACTGGTAGTTTGATAGGCAAGAACTTTGACAACAAATGTTATTAGTGACACCTTTTCTGAAGTAAGTTCTGGTAAACTGTCACCACAAACAATGAAGAGGTGACTGAAGGTGAAGCTGATTGGAGGGATGAGCCATGCTGGTATGTTGCAAAGTCGAAACATAATATGTTTGAGATGAGGCTGCAGATGGAGTTGGAGTGAGTGATAGTCGAGGCAGAGGAGTTTTGATGCCTATCAAATTAACCCGGGTGCGAGGTTGCATTGCTCTAAATGCCAAACCAATTTGGAGAGGTTGAGAACGGCTTTGGACTGGCAGCAAGGTCTAGGCCCAGAACAATTGCTGTGGTGGGCCCCAGGACCTGTTTTGAGACACGATGCACTGCTTGGACAATTGAAACTCCAGTCCAGATAGACTAGAAAGGCAGGGTGTCAGGACCTGGAGAGAGAGTTGGGCCGATTTTGCACACTCTCTCACTATGTTCACTCCTTTCTCTGTGTTGCTGAGGCTGTGAGACTGCCCCTGATGCGTTGCTTCACATCTGCAAGCTTCACAACAATTTGCCCTGCTAATATGATGACTTGAGGTCGAGGCTTTTGGCCTCCTCTGGCCTGCTGTGCAGATTCAGAGCTAAGCGATCAGTTTGGTTTGGAATTCTGTGCTCCCTTCTATAGCTTATATGATTTGTGTTTTTTCCCCTTCTCTGAGCTTTGGGTGTTATTCTTTTTTTAATTGGTTCCTCCAGGTCTTGTTTGGTGGCTGTCTGTAAGCAGACAAATCTCAAGGTTGTATAATTCATACATACTTTGATAATAAGTGTACTTTGAATCTTTCAATTTAATTTTCCCCAACTCTGCATCCATTACATTTTGCTGCTTTATGCACCCATGCCGAGCTCACCACTTTTATCAATTTTGCCTCTAACTCCACCCTGCCCTTCAATTCTCTTGGTCCATTTTTAACATCTCCCTCAACTTTCTCAATATCTCCGTCTCCATCTCGGGAGACAAATTGTCAACCATCATTTTTTATAAACCTACTGCTTTCCACAGTCATCTTGACTTTCCCCTCTTCCCACCCAATCACCTCCATGATAGGTACATGGAGCTTAGAAAAATAGAGGGATATAGGTAAGCCTAGTAATTTCTACGGTAGGGGCATGTTCGGCACAACTTTGTGGGCCAAAGAGCCTGTATTGTGCTGTAGGTTTTCTATGTTTCTATGTAAAAATGATTTTCCCTTTTCTCAGTTTCTTTGCTTCCACTGCATCTATTCCCAGGATAGCGTTTTCCTTTCCAGGACATCACAGCTGCTGCCCTCACCTGCATTTCCTCCATTTCCTGAACTCATCCCACCTTAACAGTGACAGAGTTCCTCTTGTCCTTACCTGCCACCCCATGAGCCTCTGCATCCAACACGTCATCCTGCACAACTTCTGCCATCTCCAAAAGGGATCCTATATATCTTTACCTCACCACCCCCCTTTACTTTCCACAGTGATCATTCTCTCCACAACTCTCTTGACTATTCATGCATCCTCACTAATCTCCCTCCTGGCACTATTCCTTGCAAGCAGCTCAAGTGCTACAGCTGCCCCTACACCTCCTCCCTCACCTCCATTCAGGGCCCCAAACTGTCCTTCCAGGTGGGGCAACACTTCACCTGCGAATCTATTGTGTCTAGAGCTTTGATGCAGCCTCTTCTACATTGGTGAGACCCATCTTAAGTTGGGAAGCCACTTCGTCGGCACCTCCTCTCTATTCACTAAAAGCAGAGCTTACCAGTAGCCAAACGTTTTAATTCTGATTCCCATTCCCGTTCCGACATGTTCCTGTCCCCATTCCATGGCCTCCACTTGTGCAAAGATGAGGCCACCGGGTGGAAGAACAGCACCTAACATTCTGTCTGGGTAGACTCCAACCTGATGGCATGAATATTGAGTTCTCCTTCCAGTAAAATTTTTTCCCCTCCTTTTCCCTTCTTCTATTCCCCATTCTGGCATTTTCCTCTTCTCACCTGCCTATCACTTCCCCCGGGTCCTCTCCTCCTTCACTTTCTCCCAATCGTCCACTCTCCTCTTCTATCTGATTCCTTCTTCTCCAGCCCTCTGCATTTCCCACTCACTTGGCTTCGCCTATCACCTTCTAGTTATCCTCCTCCACCTTTTCATTTTGGTATCTTCCCCCTTCCATTTCAGTCCTGAAGAAGGGTTTTGGCCCGAAACATCAATTGTTTATTTACTTCCATAAATGTTGCCTGTCCTGCTGAGTTCTGTTTGTGGCATCTATAGACTTTCTCATGTTCACCACACTCATGCATTTGATGTTGTAGTAGGTATAAGCTGAATCTGGTGCTCTGGACATGAAACACGTGCGAAGGGTGTTTTGATATCTCTGCTGTTACCCAAGATCACTATTCATTCACAGTTGAAACTGGGATCACAGAGTCAATTTCGGTTTTGCTGTGAGTTCTATTTGGTTGATATTTTGAGGAACATGGGTACAAATTTAGAATCTACATTTGTTCCTATCTCTAGCCACAATTTATAGATCAAGACGTTTACTGATGTTCCTGCTGCTTTTCAGGTGGAACTGATCCATATGTGCAACTTGTCGATGGCATTCGCTTTCTTTCAGGGGGCAAAACAGGAATTGCACAATTAATGGTAGAGCTGTGCAGAGTGTGGTAGAACAGAAGGATCTGGGAATAGATATATTACTCCTGAAGGTAGGACCCTATCACACTGTTATATGGAAGCTGATTTGCATATATGGTAAATGGGAAAGAAGACACCGGTTGCAAGTAAGCACGTTTACTACTTATTTACAAACAATAGTGAAACACTCAACCAAGCATCTAAGTCAAACAAGTACTATTCTAAACCACCCTAAGTTACAAAAGCTATGATACTAAACACTCAATAACACTTCTAACTCAAACAGGTACTTTGATAAATACCCCCAAGTTACACAACTACAATATGAAATATTCAACAAACTGCTGCTTACCTAAGTTTGTGCTTGGGCCCTCCTGCCTGCAGCACACTTCCCAATGGTTCTTCAGCCCTGGTTGTGACCCAGTCCGAAGGGGAGCTCCTCGCAAAAAGAAAGAGAGTGTCTCACAAGCCCTTTTCTTATACCATACACCTGTTGTGCCTGAGACCAGTAGCATGAAAGCCAGCCAATGGGAGAAACCTATCACATCCTTCAAACAGGCTCATCAGTGACTGGCACGGTGGAGGTGGCTTTTGACTGGCACGTAGGCTAACCCTTGACATTACACATGGATAGATGGGATTGTAGAGAGAGCTTTTGTCACATTGGCCTTCAGAGTATTGAGTACCGGAGTTGGTATGTTAAGTTAAGATTGTATAAGATGTTGGTAAGACCTGATTTGGAGTATTGTCTGCAGTTTTGGTCACTGTCTACAGTAGAGATGTAAACAAAATAGAAAGAATGCAGAGAAAACGTACAAGGATGCTGCCGGGACTTGAGGACCTGAGTTATAGAGAAAGGTTGAAAAAGTTGGGACTTCATTCCACGGAGCATAGGAGAGTGAGGGGCAACTTAACAGAGGTATACAAAATTATGAGGGGCATAGATAGGGTAAATGCAAACAAGTCTTTTCCATTGAGGTTGGGTGAGACTAGAATGAGAGATCACAGGTTAAGGGTGAAAAGTGAAATGCTTATGGAAAACCTGAGGGGAAACTTCTTCTCTCAGAGGGTGGTGAGAGTGTGGAACAAACTGGTGGAGGTGGGTACAATTTCAGCATTTTGGAACAAATTGGGTAAGTACATGGCCAGTAGTGGTATGAAGGGTTATGTGTGGGTCGATGGAACCAGGCAGAATAGCAGTTTGGCCAGTCTCACTCAGACCCTTCCTGCTGCTCAGTTCCTCAGTGAGCCACTAGGAGAAGGAAAAGCCCTCACATCTGCCGACAACAATGTAGGATCCCCCATGAATGAGTGTTGTCTCCTGTTTGTTGAATGGTAGAAGAGCCTTGGATGAATGAGACCACGGGAAGGAATGGCTCAACATTTGGTTCAGTCTGAGACCGCAGGGCTTGTGAGTTTCTAAAGGGAGCAGCCTTTAATTTCATGTCATATGTTGGTTCAAGGAAGAAAATAATAATAAAAAAATGATACAGTTATTAGCACAGAACCTAGCCCAGTAGCGGTCTGGATGTATGCATCAAAAATTTACTAATGCATTGCCTGTGGATTTACATTTATTAATTCTAGTACATTGAGCCATTGGCAAAGTTTCTCTTAGTGCCACACTGTCAGAAAAATAGCCTGACAAGCATTTAAATTAATAAAATAATCCATAAGTAATAGATGCCACAGATATCATTTCAAGACAGGGTCCGAATATAACACAAGCCAGAATATCCTCGAGCAAAAACTGCTGTGTTTGTAATATTGATGTTTATTAGGAAGGTTAGTAAGTAAAGGCAGGTGGTTAGACAATTAGATAAAAACAAAAAAGGTAGCAAATTCTACCATTCTGATAAAGATGTTGATGACCTTGCACCCCTTATGGGAATCTCTCATTAATGAATAACAGAGTGTATGAATTATAGTATGTTTCATCATTTAGGGCCTCCGTCATTCAGAACATGTTCTCTTCTTATTACAACTGTACTGTCAAAGAGGAACTACAGGAAGCCCGACACATTGCAAGGAATGTTTTCGGAACAGCTACTTCCTCTCCACCATCAGCTTTCTGAATGGACAATGAACCCATGAACACTATCTCATTATTGTGCTCTCTTTTTGTCCTACTTATTTAATTTATATCTATATATTTCTTATTGTAATTTACAGTATTTTATGTATTGTTAAGTACTGCTACCACAAGGCAAAGGAATTCTTGATATACAGAATGTCAGTGCTATTAAATCTGATTCTGATTCTGTTTGAAACATGTGGGGGGCATGACTATTATAATGAGAGGCTGCAATACTACCATAAGTGATTTGTTTCCAGCCAGAGCTCTGATCCCTAAGTTGATGTTTGCCTCAGAAATCAGAATGGATGAGAGGAAGTGAAGTGGCTCTTTTACAATGCATTTCAAAAGATACTGTATCTAAAATACCCTCTCGTATACTAATGTTCTTGCTTCCAAATTATGAAGTCAAGGGTGAGGAATATTGGGCAGCTGTTTGTCCGCCAAGATTATAGCGCTATCCAGGATAAATACGTAGCAATTCTTGGCCTGTTCAGGTTAGCAGGGAAGTTCTGTGTATCTGTTTGGCACTGTTTTGGCATTGTTCATTTTACAGACACACCATTTTACAGAACATCATAAAGACAAAAAATTCTGCAGATGCTGGAAATTCAAGGCAATACACACAAAATACCAAAGGAACTCAGTCGGTCAGGCAGCATCTATGGAGAGGAATAAAAAGTTGATGTTTCAGGCTTCTTCAGGACATGAGGTTGTGGTTACAGAGAAGAGTACATCATCATTCTCTCCAGGTGAATTCTGCACCTGATTCCTCTTCCATGTAAACATCATTTCGTTTCTCACCCCTCAACGTGTGGTCACCTGAGAGCTAACGAGCGCCATCCAATGTCTCCTTTAGAAGGGTTGGCTTGAAAATTTCATTAGATTTACTTACAGTAAGCCATTTTAATTTTTTTGATATAAATTGCTTTTTTATTTAGAGATGCAGCATGATAACAGGCCCTTCCAACCTGATGAGCCCATGTCGCCCAATTACACCCATGTGACCAAATAACCTGCTGACATGTATGTGGGAGGAAAATGGGGCACCTGGAGGAAACCCACATGGTCAAACTCCTTACAGGCAACGGTGGGTTTTGAACCCAGGCTGGTAATTCTGTAAAGCACTACGCACACCACTACGGGCAATCTTCAGCAATACTTCTGATCTTTGTGGGCAATTATCTGTTATATTCTAAATTTATAATTGATAAGGTTTTGCCATGGAAATAGTAAAAGAAAATTCAGGTGTTTGGCACTTTGCATTGAATTGCCTGCATTCTGAAGGTTGTGCACCATCAGAGTACACATGGGCTGGTCAAGTAAATTCCATGTGTGCTGGGATTATTCAATCTCCTTCAACAATTAGCTTGTGACTACTTGTACCACTGGATCCAGGCTCCCAAGGCCAAGAGAGAGGAAATTCCCCAGTAAAATGGGTTTTCAACTTGAAAAACTCTCCAGTCATTGTTGGATACGGTGGACAACCAATAATTTCCACCTTAAAACTCTCCCACACTGGTCTCCGGTCATTGTTCGATTCAATGGACAACCAACACATTGAGATGTTGGCAGCATTGCCAAGTAACAGCTGAACAGCCAGCACAGTAGTTGTGACCCTCAGGCATGGAGCCAACAAATGTTGAGCTGGATATTCTGACCTGTTATGTGTAACATCTAGTAAAGTACCTATAAGATCAAAGGTTTAATGTATTTATTTGTTCATGAAGGTGGATGGAACCGACGAGGCCAGCAATTACTGCCCATCCATAATTGGCAATGAACTGAAAGGCTCATTGGGCTGTTTCAGAGAACAACAAAGAGTCAAACAGCTCAGCTGGTCTAGTGTCACAAACAAGGCCAGATTGTGTTTAGATGGCAGATTTCCTTCTCCGAAAGGCAACAGTCAATGAGCCTGGTTTACATTTAATCTGCAGTCTCAATCCAGTAAGGTAGATATTGGGCATGTAAAGACTTTGGAGAACAAGGTTTATTTCTGCTAAATCTGAGCAAAGAAATTGCACTCTTTTAGCATATTTGTGACTTTGAATGCTGCAGGTCTTCATAGCCATCTTTTAGAGTGCAGATTCTAAGTCATGTGTGTTGTTCCTTTCTGCACCTAGTGACACATCAGGCTGCTACCTTGCCACTTATTTAGCATTTTATCTATTTTCTTTATGAGGCCAAGTTGCTAGCTCAATGCTCAATCCAGCACAGATGGAAAGCATGCATGCAAGGACCTGGCTGGATTCGAACCTAAGACCACTCGTCTCAAAGTCCAGTGTGGATTCCACTACACTACTAGCTAGCTTTTTTATGCCATGGACCCCCATCATTAATCGAGGGATTCGAGGACTCCAGGTAGGGAACCTTGCTCTAAGGAAATGTGACAACCAATTTGCTCCAAACAAGCTCCCACAATCAATAATGTTACAGTGACCAGACAATGATTTTTTTTTTGTGATGTAGCTTGAAAAGAGTTGAGCAGGACATGAGGATGGCTCCTTGCCCTCTTTGAAATACTATCATTGGATTTTTTTACATCCACCTCAGTCAGTAAACAAGACTTTAGTTACATGTCTCATCTCAAAGTTGACATTTGCAATTGTACAGTTCTTTCTCTGTAACACATTTTTGTACCCAATTATCTCTGACTCAAAGTGAAGAATACCACTCATTGTGCAAAGGCTGACATTTAAGTAAGTCTTAATTAATTTCTCAAACAGCAGGGGCTTTCCCCAGTGTCTTCCTCAACCACCGTTATCAAAGCAGGCCATTTGACTCTTAGGAAGAGAGAACACCTTCTAAAACTTGAATTTGAAAATTCACATTTATCTATTTGACATCAACTACAGTAAACTTCAAAGTTAAAGGACCAGATCAGGCTGAGTTTGCCAGTGTTCTGACTGGAATTGTTGGTTTTTGAATTGTTTGAACAGCTATAATTCAAACCTTCCATGCTTGTGTGCAAAACACAAAGCCAAGAACTTACTGATAGATTTAGAGGGTTAAATCTGTCAGGATTTTTTTGCCAGTTAAGTTCTTGAGGAATCTGGATATGGGACCCTGTAGTGCTTACTTTTCCTGTATTCTCTAGAAAATCAGCATGTGGATCTCAGATCAGAAGACAAAAAGGAAAAGAAGGGTTTGTTTTTTAATTATTTCAGTTCAGTTTAATGTTTTGTTTGTTGATACTTTAGTTGTTAGATTCAAGATTGTTTATTGTCATTCTTCAGAAAACGAATATAGAGGAGAACAAAATAATTATTACTCCGTATCCATTGAGTGTGGTCGTGTGTGTATATATATATATAAAAGATTAGCTTATATACATAAACCAGTTGTATGTACATAAAGTGAAGCTAGGTGCAAGGTTTGTACTTTTTTTTTATACAAAATTTTCTTATTATAAATTCAGTTCTATACAGTACATACAAAATAGTGACTAACACAATTACTCTATTACAAATAGACAATACACATTAAACCAAAATATTCCTATCTCTATCAATGACGCCAGTTACACCCCGTGGAGCCCAACAGTCCCAGAAGGCCTCAAAGGTCGCCATGGACTGTGCGTGTTCCTTTTCAAGTTACCCAGGCACAAACATACTCCTAAACATTGCCAGGCAGATCCTCCCACCACCCTTTTCCAAGACCCACGGATGGCTGTTTTCGCCAGCCCCAGGAGCAAGTTGACAAGGACATCCTCATTCCTCCATGCACTTCTCCTTACTGGATGACCATATATAATTAGGGCGGGGCTAAAATACAAACTGAAGGCAAGAAGCAGCCCACACAGATATGCAAAAAGGGGCTGCAGCCTCACAAACTCCACGTAGATGTGTTACACGGTCTCTTCCAGCCCACAGAAGAGGCATGCTGCTGGGAGGTCCGTGTACACACTAAAGAATTTATTACAAAGGGTATCAACATAAGGTGATTCTGACTGGAAATGAAAAAGTGAGAATGTGACAATTGGCAAAAAGAGCTATTCTAGGTAGCAGCAGGACATTTGGAAACACAGTAAGACAGTGGCTGTGTCAATGTACAAAAGTCTTGGGCGCATATACAGTGCCTATAAGAAGTATTCACCCCCCCCCCCCCCCGGAAGTTTTCATACATTATTGTTGTACAACATTGAATCACAATGGATTTAATGTGGCTTTTTTTTGCCATTGATCAACAGAAAAAGACTTTTGTGTCAAAGTGAAAACAGATCTCAACAAAGTGATCAAAATTAATTACAAATATAAAACACAAAATAATTGATTGCATAAGTATTCACCCCCTTCAGATCAGTATTTAGTAGATGCACCTTTGACAGCAATTACAGCCTGAAGACTCTGTGGCTAAGGTCCCTGTCAGTTTTGCACATCTGGACACTGCAATTTTTCCCCATTCTTCTTTACAAAACAGCCCAAGCTCTGTCAGATTGCGTGAGGATCGTGAATGAACAGCCCTTTTTCAAGTCCAGCCACAAATTCTCAATTGGATTAAGGACAGGCCTCTGACTTGGCCACTCCAGAACATTAACTTTGTTGGTTTTAAGCCTCTCCTGTATAGCCTTGGCTTTATACTTGGGACCATTGTCTTGCTGGAAAATAAATCTTCTCCCAAGTCACAGTTCATGTGCAGATTGCATCAGGTTTTCCTCCAGGATTTCCCTGCATTTTCCTGCATTCATTTTACCCTCTACCTTCAAAAGCCTTCCAGGGCCTGCTGCAGTGAAGCATCCCCACAGCATGAAGCAGCCACCAGTATGTTTCATGATAGGGATGGTATGTTTTTGATTATGCGTGGTGCTTGGCTAATGGCAAACATAGCATTTAGTCTGATGGCCAAAAAGCTCAATTTTGGTTTCATCAGACCATAGAACCTTCTTCCAGTTGACTTCCTCACATCCCCACGTGCCATCTGGAAAACTCTGACTGAGATTTCATCTCAGTTTTTCTCAACAGTGGCTTTCTCTTTGCCACTGTCCCATAAAACTGTGACCGGTGAAGCACCCGGGCAACAGTTACAGTATGCAGTCTCTCCCATCTCAGCCAGTGAAGCTTGTAACTCCTCCAGAGTTGTCGTAAGTCTCTCGGTGGCCTCCCTCGCTAGTCCCCTTCTTTCATGGTCACTCAGTTTTTGAGGACAGCCAGCTCTAGGCAGATTTACAGCTGTGTCATATTCTTCCCATTTCTTGCTGATTGACTTATCTGTGCTCCAAGGGATATTCAGTGACAGAAGTTTTCTTGTATCCATCCCCTGACTTGTGCTTTTCAATAACCTTTCTGCAGAGCTGCTTGGAGTGTTCTTTAGTCTTCATGGTGTAGTTTTTACCAGGATACTGACTCAGCAGCAGTTGGACCTTCCAGATCCAGGTGTATTCTTACTACCAACAATTGCAACACCTTGACTGCACACAGGTGATCCCCATTTAAATAATTATGTGACTTCTAAAACCAGTTGGCTGCCCCAGTGATGATTTGGTGTGTCATGTTAAAGGGGGGAGGGGGGGGGTGAAGACTTATGCAATCAATTATTTTGTTTTATATTTGTAATTAATCTAGATCACTTTGTAGAGACACAAAGGAGTCTTTTCTCTGTTGATCAGTGTAAAAAGCTAAATTAAATTCACTGTGGTTCAATGTTGTAACACAATAAAACATGGAAACTCCCAAGGGGGAATACATTTTATAGGCACCATATTTAGCTAGGATGCCTAAGACTTTTGCACAGTACTGTATTTGCCAACATGGAGCAGAGAGTGAGTTTGTAAATCTGTTGCGAGCAAAGGATGTTCAGAATTGTGAGGGTGGAATACCATGGGAGGGGTGTGGAACAGTTGGCAGAGGAGTGTTGGAGAGAGTGAGGGTGGAACGGATGCCGACTTACCCTGCCCTGAGACACAGGCAAGATCATTTGATTGCAAGCAATTGGTTAATTCATCATTACAGAGTGTCTCTCTAGTGTATCCTGCTCCCTTCCCCTTTACCCAACCATGATTCCCCTCTCCTTGCCCCTTTCCCACTGTCAGTCCACAATAGAGACCCATGGCAGAATCAGTTTTATCATTACTCACATGTTGTGAACTTTGATTTCTTTGTGGCAGCAAAACAGAGCAATACATAAAATTGCTGCAGTGCTGTGCAAATTCTTAGGTACCCTAACAACATCTATGTGCCTCAGACTTTCAACAGTATGGTAGGTATGAGGTATAATTGAAAACTTCCTGAACTTATTTACATTTACAGTTAAAATTGGAGCTTGGTTCTTGAATTTCACCTATATCCACATAACTCCAGAAAACTGCCTAACATTGGACAGTCCCTTTGGTCCACAGCATTGTGCCAAACAAATACAATTTGTAATTAAACGAAACTAGTCCCTTATGCCTTTATAATGTCTGTATTCTTCAGATATATTGTGCCTATCTATGAGCCTCGCAAATACCTCTGATTACTTATCTTGACCACTACACCTGGTAGCACACTCTAGGTGCCCACCACCATTCTGTGTAAAAAACTTGCCCCACACTTGCTCGTTAATCTTCACCCATCTCACCTTAAATGCATGCTCTCTGACATCAGTTATTTCAATGTGGAGAAGAAGATACTGGTTGTCTACTCTATGATATATGCCTCACGTAATCTTGTGAAACATGATGAGATCTTCACTGAGCCTTCAGTGCTCCAGAGAAAACAGCCCAAGTTTGTCCAATCTCCGTTTATATCTCATGCCCTCTAATCCAGGCAGCAAACAGGTAAACCTCTGCTGTATTCCCTCCAAGGCCTCCACATCATTCCAAAAAGGAGGTGACCAGAATGGAATGTAATAGTCCAGATTTGGCCTAACTAGAGTTTTATAAAGCTGCCATATAATTTCCTGACTCCTGAACCCAGTAAAGAGACCAATGAGGGCAAACATAACCATATAACATACACAGCAGATTCTGCAGAAACATTAAGCAATATACACAAAATGCTTGAGAAACTCAGGGGAGTAAACAGTCAACGTTTCAGAGTGACATTCTTCATCTGGACTGCAGAGGAAGAGGGGCAGAAGCCAGATTTAAAAGGTGGGGTGGATGGAAAGACATACACACTGGCAAATGGTAGGTGAGAACAGGTGAGGGGGAAGTCGGGTGGATGGGAAAGGGGGGGATGAATTAAGAAGCTGAGAAAGGGTATGTGGAAGAGGTAAAGGGCTCAAGAAGAATTAATCTAATAGGAGAGGACAGTAGACCATGGAAGAAAGAGAAGGAGTTCAGAAACTAGGGGCAGCTCAGCTGGCTATCCATTTCAGTTTATCCTGCTCTTCCTGTTCCAGCAGGTCCTCAACAGCCATACTGAGGCTAAACTCAGGTTGAAGGGACCACACTTCATACTTCGTCTGGATAGCTCTCAAGCTAATGGCATGAACATTGATTTCTCCAACTTCCGGTAATTTCTCCTCCCTTCCCTCTTTCTATTTCCACTCTCTAATTTGGAAACCCCATCACCCCTTTTCTTCTCCTCAAAAAATGTATGCTCCACACCGACAGCACTTGAGGTCAACAAAATTTGAAATGTGGAGGAACTGAGTGGATTAAGCAGGCAGAAGACCAATGGGTTAAAATTAGAGTGACATGTTCCTGGAGCGTCTGCTAACCATTGATGAAGGAGTGGTGAATTGTTCTAATGCTTCCAACTGGAATCAAGTGAGCTGTTCTTAAAATAGAACAATTTTAAATTATTTATTGTCTTTCTTCTAGGAAGAATAACCAATAGTCCCCGACGAATAGGTATACTAGTTATTCTGTAAAATCTGAAATTAGGTTATCTAACAAAAACATAAATCTTCAATTTGGAAAAACAAATTGGACTGGGTAATAAAATGCAAAAAGCAAGACTGACTACAAAAATAATATTTTTAAAATGAAGTAAAATCAAAAGGATATATTAGGAGAAAGAAGTTTATTTATAGGAAAGATATGAATAAAAATAGTGTAAAGCATACAAAATGCTGGAGAACTCAGCAGGTCAGACAGTAACTAGGGAAAGGAATAAAGAGTCAATGCCTCAGGCCAAGACCCTTCTTTGGGATTGGACAAAGCACATTCCTGATGATGGGTCTTGGCCCAAAACATCAACCCCTCATTCCTCTCCACAGATGCTACATGACCTGCTGAGATTCTCCATCATTTTGTCAGTACCTGTTACTTTGGATCCCCAGCTTCTGCAGAATCTCTTGTGTTTATGATAAAAATGCTGTTTTGTACTCTGAGATAAACAATGTGGACAGGAGAGGTGAGATAGGACAAATGGTGAAAAGGTGTTTCAAAATATAAAATTTGAATAATAGAGCAGCAACAACAGATATTTGTTCATGGAAAGAGGACAGTCCAAAGAGAAGAAAATAAATTGTTCAAATTAAGGAATGATGAAAATAAAATGAACCCAAAATAAAATTTACACAGAATGGCATGGAATGTATCACTTAGAAGTAGGTCATTGCTACCATTTAAGTTCCAATTGATTCAATGCCAGATCAGAATTATTCTCTGGAACTAGGTAAATATTGCCAGCTTCCTTGTCTGCTCTAACTTTTTTTTTAAATACTTAAGATGTGCAAAACACATTTTAATTTTCTTTCCCTTTCTTTGTCCATAAGTGAAGCTAAGCTTCTGATCTTAATACCTCCATTGGTCACTTCTCCATGTTCGGGATCTTTCTGAGTATTGCTGAGTGTCATTTCACAAACCATCGGCAAAATCTGAATCTATCAGCTCTTCAGATGGTGCTGTTGTCAGCAGCATGAACAGTGGCATTGTCAAAAGCAGTTCTGATGAAAAGCTTTCTAATCCACAGATGTTTTATTCCAGGATTCAAGCATCTGCAGTATTTTTGGGGATTTTCACTGCATTTTCCCCTATTTTTTGTTTTGCTGAATGACTGGTTGTGCCATGTCTTATTGAGTAGAACTCCAAAAGACAGCAAGGGCCCTACTTGGTCAAGAAGCATGTAACGAATTCAATGTGGAACTGCGTCAGCACCCCAGATATTCTGTACAGTTACATCAGGAACACAATGCCGAGTACATTTATGAGGTTATCCAACACAGAAACAGCCCCTTCACCTCACAGTATCTGTGCCAAGTAGCTACAGACTTCTACTAATGCATTTTCCAGCACTCATTCCCCAGCCTTCTGTCCCATGGGAGTTCAAGTGCTTCTCTTAATACAGTGCTTGTCAAATGTTGTGTGAGGGCCTGACTCCAGTTGCTCCTCAGACACACAGTAGATTCTAACTACATTTTGGTTACTGAGGTAATTGCTATGTTCACCTGAAGGAAAGGTTTTTCCAATATTTAGAGGGCTTATTATTCCCAGAATCATGACAGCCTGTGAAGCAACATAATCTTTGAGTGTGTGCTCTTTTAAAACGGAATCTAACAAATTTATAGTGTCAGTACAATTCACTGACTGAATCCTTGCTCATGAAAAAGGAGAAAGATTATGCTTTGTCTATATGGCCTTGGACAGCAGCCCACTAGGAGAAGGAAAACTGCTTTTAAACCTCTACTGCCTTGTGGCCATACCCACCCATGGGAAAGGCATCGGGAGTAAACCCCAAGGGGGAAATCCAGAACTGGGGACCGTAAGGCAGTTTGATATTGTTTACAACTTCACCCTGGCAGCCTCTGTGATGACACTGTGCCAAGCTGTATCAGCGATTGCCCTTCCCTTGGACTACATCAGTGACGTGGAGAGGGGGAACCCACTGCATGGACAACAGGCAGTTCTTCAAATCTTCCCACCCAGGCTTGCACTCTGGAGAGGACAGTCCACCAGAGGCACAAACCCATAATCCCCTGAGATTGAACGCTGCCTACTACTACGATATGTGTTTTGTTTGTGGCAGTGACTCATTGTATGTATCACATTTAGGACATTTCTAAGATATATGATTAAGGGGATTTATAAATGTATCTTCTTTTATTTAAGAGGGAATTATTTGGAGACAGTTCAAATAATTGGTTATTATGAGACAGGATTGAATACATTTTCATCTTTGTTACCTTCATTGGGTAGATTTAAAGCAGAGGTTGATGGGTTCTTGATTATTAAGGGCATCAAAGGTTATTAGGAGAATAATGAAATGACCAAAGGGCCAAATGGCCTAATTCGGTTCCTATATCTTTATGATCTTATATAAATGTTAGCCACTTTCAAAACAAGTTTAACAGGAAGTTTAAGTTTAATCTATCAAGTTTAATGCAAACGGGTCTTGGCCTGTAACATCGACTGTTTATTCATTTCCGTAGATGCTGCCTGATCTGCTGAGTTCCTCCAGCATTTTGTGTGCGTTGCTTGAATAGGAACTTGCCTTTTCTCGACATGGTTACTGTTTAACCCTGAGCACTGGTCTATCCCTTCTATTTCTTGGTAGTGCCAATTTATAATGATTTGTAGGTAAAAATTTTCCCCCACAGTCTCCCACTATGCACTAAATTTGTGTTGCTTTATTACAAATCAAAGTTCCATAAGGTTGTTATAGCCGGGAGGGGTGGGGTGTAGTAGTGGGAATACACCCTCACTACCTATTAAATGTTCCCAATGGTGTACATCTCAAATAGCCTCTGACAACCAAGACCAGCGCCTGGCCTTCACATGCAGCTTTGCTACTAAGCCTGACTAAGGTGGGTTACTGGTGCCTTAATGCCAGTTGCATTGGGCAGATAGGGCTTGTTAGCTGTGGTTGGTAGCTTATCCAGGAGAAGTGAAATTCTGATCTCAAACCTCTGCTACTATATGGCTATACCCACTCATGAGGAAGGCCTTGAGAGTCAGTCCCGATGAAAAATTCAGAGATGGAGCCTGGAAGTCAGCCCTATATTAAATTCATTGTGAATTGGCAACTCTTGCAACACCACTAGTGCTAATCTGTATCAGTCCTGGCCATTCCTTTCAATGTGGAGAGGGGCAGCCTACTTTGTGGGCAACAGCGATGCTGTTAAAAACACCCAACAACCTGTCGTTCACAGCTATCCATGGTAATAAATTCCACAAATTCACCACCCTCTGGTTAAAGAAATGTTTCCACATCTCTGTTTTAAATGGAATCCCTCTAACCTGAGGCATTCCCTCCTTGTCCTAGTCTCCCCCACCATGGGAAACATCTTTTCCACATCTACTCTGTCTAGGCCTTTCGATATTTGAAAAGTTTCAATGAGATTGCCTCTTATCCTTCCAAGTTCCAGCGAGTACAGACCCAGACCCATCAAACGTACCTCGTATGATAAACTTTTCATTCCTGGAATCATCTTTGTGAACCTCCTCTGGACCCTCTCCAATGCCAACACATCTTTTCTTAGAAGAGGAGCACAAAACTGTTCACAATACTCAAGGTGAGGCCTCACCAGTGCCTTATAAAGCCCTGCTTTTGTATTCTAGACCTCTTGAAATGAATGCTAACATTGCATTTGCCTTTCTCACCACTGACTCAGCCTACAATTTAACATTCAGGGTGCTCTGCACAAGGACCCAAGTCCATACATCAGGTTTTTGGACCTTCTCCCTGTTTAGACAATAGTCTGCATATTTATTTCATGGCCATGCATTTTCCAACATTGCATTTAATTTGCTAATCACTTGCCCATTCTCCTAATCTGTCTAAGTCCTTATGCAGACTAATTGTTTCCTCAACACCTCCTGCCCCTCCACCAATCTTCGTATCATCTGGAAACTTGGCAACAAAGCCATCTATTCCATCATCTAAGTTATTGATGTACAGGATAAAAAGAGGTGGTCCTGTAACACCATAGGCTCCTAACTTGGTGAGCAGCCTCATGTGTGGCATCTTGTCGAAGGCCTTCTGAAAGTCCAAATGTACAACATCTTTATCTTTATCTACCTTACTTGTAATCTCCTCAAAGAATTGCAACAGGTTTGTCAGGCAAGATTTTCATTTAAGGAAACCATGCTGACTTTGTCCAATCTTGTCTTGTGTCAACAAGTAATCTGTAACCTCATCTTAACAATTGACTCCAACATAGAAGCATAGAAGACCTACAGCACTACCCTTCGGCCTACAAAGCTGTGCTGAACATGTCCTTACCTTAGAAATTACTAGGCTCACCCATAGCTCTCTATTTTTCTAAGCTCCATGTACCTCAAAAGTCTCTTAAAAGACCTTATCGTATCCGCCACCATCACCGTTGCCAGCAGCCCATTCCACGCACTCACCACTCTCTGAGTAAAAAACTTACCCCTGAGATCTCCTCTGTACCTACTCCCCAGCACCTTAAACCTGTGTCCTCTTGTGGCAATCATTTCAGCCCTGGGAAAAAGCCTCTGACCATCCACATGATCAATGCCTCTCATCAACTTATACACCTCTATCAGGTCACCTCTCATCCTCCGGTGCTCCAAGGAGAAAAGGCCAAGTTCACTCAACTTATTCGCATAAGGCATACTCCACAATCCAGGCAATATCCTTGTAAATCTCCTCTGCACCCTTTCTATGGCTTCCACATCCTTCCTGTAGTGAGGCGACCAGAACTGAGAACAATACTCTAAGTGGGGTCTGACCAGGAGTCTATACAGCTGTAACATTATTTTGCGGCTCCTAAATTCAATTCCACAATTGATGAAGGCCAATACACCATACGTCTTCTTAACCACAGAGTCAACCTGTGCAGCTGCTTTGACCATCCTATGGACTCGGAGCCCAAGATCCCTCTGATCCTCCATGTTGCCAAGAGTCTTACTATTAATACTATATTCTGCCATCCTATTTGACCTACCAAAATGAACCACTTCACACCTATCTGGGTTGAACTCTATCTGCCACTTCTCAGCCCAGCTTTGCATCCTATCGATGTCCCACTGTAACCTCTGACAGCCCTTCACACTATCCACAACACCTCCAACCTTTCTCTCATCAGCAAACTTACTAACTCATCCCTCCACTTCCTCATCCAGGTCACTTATAAAAATCACGAAGAGTAAAGATCCCAGATCAGATCCCTGAGGCACACCACTGGTCACCAACTCCAAGCAGAATATGACCCATCTACAACCACTCTTTGCTTTCTGTGGGCAAGCTAGTTCTGGATCCACAAAGCAATGCCCCTCGCATCCCATGCCTCCTTACTTTCTCAATAAGCCTTGCATGGGGTAACTTATCAAATGCCTTGCTGAAATCCATATACACTACATCTACTGCTCTTCCTTCATCAATGTGTTTAGTCACATCCTCAAAAAATTAAATCAGGCTCGTAAGGCACGACTTGCCCTTGACATAAGCCATGCTGACTATTCCAAATCATATTCTACCTCTCCAAATGTTCATAAATCCTGCCCCTCAGGATCTTCTCCATCAACTTACCAACCACTGAGGTAAGACTCACTGGTCTATAATTTCCTGGGCTATCTCTACTCCCTTTCTTGAATACAGGAACAACATCAGCAACCCTCCAATCCTCTGGAACCTCTCCCATCCCCATTGATGATGCAAAGATCATCGTCAGAGGCTCAGCAATTTCCTCCCTCACCTCCCACAGTAGCCTGGGTACATTTTGTCCGGTCCCAGCGACTTATCCAACTTGATGCTTTCCAAAAGCTCCAGCACATCCTCTTTCTTAATATCTACATGTTCAAGCTTTTCAGTCTGCTGCAAGTCATCACTACAATCACCAAGATCCTTTTACATAGTGAGTACTGAAGTAAAGTATTCATTAAGTACCTCTGCTGTTTCCTCCGGTTCCATACACACTTTCCCCCTGTCACACTTGATAGGTCCTATTCTTTCTTGTCTGATCTTCTTGCTCTTCACATACTTGTAGAATGCTTTGGGGTTTTCCTTAATCCTGCCTGCCAATTATGGCTCCTTCTGTCTCTCCTAATTTCATTCTTAAGCTCCTTCCTAGTAGCCTTATAATCTTCTAGATCTCTAACATCACCTAGCTCTCTGAACCTTTTGTAAGCTTTTCTTTTCTTCCAGACTAGATTTATTGCAGTCTTTGTACACCACAGTAGAGAAAGGATCCAAGATGGCAGCATGACGCAGCTTGCAGCGGCCACTCCGGAACTGATTAGCTATTATTTGTGAAGTGGGGTGCTGTGTGCAATCATAATCAATTGAAAATGGATGTGGAAGCATGGAGAAACATCAGGAAATTCCAGGAAGACCTTCTTCGTTGCTGCTGCTGTGAGGTCCAGGACTCTGCTGGGAAGAACAGGCCCCCAGTCCTCGGGGTCGCGTTGCCGATGGCCGTTGGTGGGGCCGTCTTAATACGCTCGGCAGAGGATGGTGCTCGGAGAAGCTGTGCCAGAGGGGACGGTCGTCAGCTCGGAGATTCGACAGACTCAGGTCGCTTTCGGTGTGTGCTGTGTCTGCGAGGCTGGTTTCAACGGAGCTTCCATTGTGTGCTGCGTCTGTGAGGCTGAGTTTGACGGAGCTTCTATTGTGTGCTGCGTCTGTGAGGCTGAGTTTGACGGAGCTTCCATTGTGTGCTGCGTCTGTGAGGCTGAGTTTGACGGAGCTTCCATTGTGTGCTGCGTCTGTGAGGCTGAGTTTGACGGAGCTTCCATTGTGTGCTGCGTCTGTGAGGCTGAGTTTGACGGAGCTTCCATTGTGTGCTGCGTCTGTGAGGCTGAGTTTGACGGAGCTTTCATTGTGTGCTGCGTCTGCGAGGCTGAGTCGGGCAGCGCCGTGGAAGTCCATAGCGGGGGTATTCCCTTCTGCCGCCGATGTGGGATGGCGAGTCTGTCGGGACCCTGGGGACTTGCGGAAACTGTGGTGATTTCTTTTGAACTTACAGTCCTTTAACATCTTGGACTATTTTTACTGTGCCCATAGTCTGTTTTTTTTTATCAATTATGCTATTGTTTGCACTGTTGTAACTATATGTTGTAATTATATGGTTTTGTGCAGGTCCTGCAGCTTTAGTGTTTGGCCTTGTTTTTGCCTGGTGGATTTGGAGCTCTTTTCCGGGGAACGTGCTAGACGGTAGCGCAATATTAATATGCAGCAGCCTCTCCGGACTCTGGATTGGGGATTGCCAAACGTTACATGGATTTTCTGGTGTAGTCTGTTTTGTCATATGCTTTTGTGATATCATTCTGGATGAACGTTGTCTCATTTTTTAACTGCATTACATTTGTGGTTTCTAAATGACAATAAACTGAATCTGAATCTGCTTCGTTCACAACACTCCTTGCGTTAAAATAGACACATCTCAAATCTTCGGTCTGAGCACATCCCTTCTCTATCAACTGTCTATCCTCCCTCTCACACTGTCTCCAAGTTTTCTCTATTTGTGAGCCAGCCAGTTCTTCCCTAGTCTCCGCAGTTCGGTTCCCACCCCACCCCCCCCAACAATTCTAGTTTAAATTCTCCTCAGTAGCCTTAGCAAACCTCCCCACCAGGATATTGGTCCCCCTGGGATTCAAGTGCAACCCATCCTTTTTGTACAGGTCACACCTGCCCCAAAAGAAGTCCCAATGATCCAGGAATCTGAATCCTTGCCCCCTGCTCCAATCCCTCAGCCACGCATTTACCCTCCACCTCATTCTATTCCTATTCTCACTGTCGTGTGGCACAGGCAGTAATCCCAAGATTACTTCCTTTGCACTCCTGCTTCTCAACTTCCTTCCTAACTCCCTGTAGTCTTTTTTCAGGACCTCTTCCCTTTTCCTACCTATCTCATTGGTACCAATATGTACCATGACCTCTGGCTGTTCTCCCTCCCACTGCAGGATATCTTGGATGTGATCTGAAACATTCCAGACCCCAGCACCTGGGAAGCAAACTACCATCTGAGTTTCTTTCCTGCATCCACAGAATCGTCTCTCTGACCCCCTGACTATAGAGTCCCCTATCACTACTGGCTTCCTCTTCCTTTCCCTTCTGAGCCACAGAGACAGACTCCGTGCCAGAGGAACGGCCACTGTTGCTTCCCCCAGGTAGGCTCTCCCCTCCAACAGTACTCAAACAGGAGTACTTATTGTCAAGGGGTATAGCCACAGGGGTACTCTCTAGTACCTGACTCTTCCCCTTCCCTCTCCTGACTGTGATCTACTTGTTTGTCTCCTGTGGCCCCAACCATCCTCCCAACCACTGATGTCAGGCTGACAGATCTATAATTTCCTTTCTGCTTCTTTCCTCCTTTCTTAAAGAGTGAGTGACATTTGCAACTTTTCAGATTTTTGCAGCATGTCAGATTCCAAAAATCAAATAATTTTTGAAAGAGCATTACTAATGCCTCCACAATTTCTGCCATTTCCTCTTTCATAATCCTAAGGTGCAGTTCATCTGGCCCAGGTGACTTATGTACCTTTAGGTTTTTAAGCGTTTTGAGCACATTCTCCCTTGTAATAGTAACTGCACTCACTTCTCTTCCCTCACACCCTTCAACACCTGACACTCTGCTAGTCTCTTCCACAGTGAAGACTGATGCAAAATACTCACTTAGTTCATCTGCTGTCTCCTTGTCCCCTATTATTATTCTCCAGCCTTATTTTCTAGCAGTGCTATACCCATTCTTAACTGTCCTTTATTGTTTATATACTTGAAAAGGCTTTTTCCATCCACCTTCATATCGTCTGCTAGCTTACATCTTTTCCCTACTAATGATTCTTTTGATTGCTTACTGTGGGTTTGCAAAAGCTCCTCAATCCTCCATCTCCCTGCAAGTTTTGCTTTGTTGTATGTCCTCTCTTTTGGTTTTTCATTAGCTTTGTTTTCTCTTGTCAGCCATCATTCTACTGGATTGCCTTTTAAGTATTTCTTTGTTTTTGGAATACATTTATCCTGCATTTTCCTCATTTTTCCCAGAAGCTCAAGCCATTGATGCTCTGCTGTCATCCCTGTCAGCAGCTCCTTCCAACTTTCTTCAGCCACCTCTTCTTTCATACCACGGAAATTCCTTTACTCAGCTGAAATACTGCTACATCAAACTTCACCTTCTCCCTATCAGATTTCAAGTTAAACTCAATCATATTGTGATCACTGTCTCCGAAGGGTTCCTTCATCTTCAGCTCCCTAATTGCCTCTGGTTCATTGCACAACACCCAATCCAGTATAGCTGATCCCCAGTGGGCTCAACAACAAACTGCTCTAAAAAGCCATCTCTTAGGCATTCAACAAATTCACTCTTGTGACCCATTTCCAACCTGATTTTCAGGTCAGGCTAACTGGTCTATAATTTCCTTTCTGCTGCCTTCCTCCTTTCTTAGTCGAGTGACATTTGTGATTTTCCAGTACTTCAGAACCATGGCAAAATCCAATGATTTTTGAAAGATCATTGCTAATGCCTCCACAATCTTTACTGCTACCTCTTTCAGAACCTTAGGGTGCAGTTCATCTGCTCTGGGTGACTTATGTACCTTTGGGTCTTTCAGCTTCCCGAGCACCTTCTCCCTTGTAATAGTAACTGCACTCACTTCTCTTCCCTCACACCCTTCAACATCTGGCACACTGTAAAGATTAATGCAAAATTCTCATTTATTTCATCTGCCATCTCCATCACCCTCATTATTATTTCTCCGGCCTTATTTTCTAACGGTCCTATATCCACTCTCATCTCCCTTATTTTTTACATACTTGAAAAAGCTTTTACTATCTGTTTTGATACTGTTTGCTAGCTTGCTTTCATATTTCATCCTTTCCCTCCTAATGATTCTTCTTCTTGCTTTCTGTAGGGATTTTTTTTATTGTATTTCAAGTAGTTACAAAATAAAAGTATAAAAAAAAAGTATATTACCCATCCCCCCCTCCCCTTAATCCCTCCCCACTAGCATCCCTATAGAAAAAAAAGAAGAAAGAAAGAAAGAAAAAAAAAGAAAGAAAGAGTGCCTGGATATTGGAAGATCCCCACATGCTCCATGGAGTTCGTAATAACTTTAGTACGGTATATATATTTATTTCTTTCCCCAAATAACCAATTATTTCATCTTCGGAGCACCTATATCTTTTGTAAATAAGGGCGCCAAATTTTCAAAAATGTTTCATATTTATCTCTTAAATTATAAGTAATTTTTTCAAGTGGGATACAGCTATAAATTTCTTTCTTCCAACGATCTATACTTAAATATGTATCTGATTTCCAAGTAACTGCAATAGCTTTTTTGGCTACTGCCAATGCAATTTTTATAAATTCTTTCTGATATTTATTCAATTTGGGTATCGGTTTTATCCCTTCAATATCACCTAGTAAAAATAACATTGGATTATGTGGAAGTTGTATTCCAATAATTTGTTCCAATAAAACTCTTAAACTTGTCCAAAAAGGTTGAATTTTAGAACAAGACCAAGTAGAATGTAAAAAAGTACCAATTTCTTAATTACATCAGAAACATTGATCGGATAAATTTGGGTTTAATTTATTTATTTTTTGTGATGTAATATATAATTGATGTAAAAAGTTATATTGCACTAATCTTAACTGGACATTTATTGTATTTGTCATACTCTCAAGACATAATCTTGACCAATTTTTTTCTTCAATTTTAATATTCAAGTCACTTTCCCATTTTTGTCTTGACTTATGGACTCATTGTTTAATTGCCGGTTTTTGAATTAAATTATACATACAAGAAATGAATTTTTTAATCTTTCTTTTTTGAATTAAAGTTTCTATTTCATTAGATTTTGACAATAACATTGTTTGACCTAATTTTTCTCTTAAATAAGCCCTTAGTTGAAAGTAACAAAAAAGAGTGTTGTTTGATACTTTATATTTATTCTTTAATTGATCAAATGACATTAATATACCTCCTTCAAAACAATTTCCTATATATCTAATCCCTTTTTGAAACCAATTATATAAAAGTTGATTATCCATTGTAAAAGGAATAAGTCTATTTTGAATTAAAGATCTCTTTGCTAATAAGGATTTCTTTATCTCATCGTCAACATTTATCTTATTCCATAAGTCAATCAAATGTTTTAATATAGGAGATTCTTTCTTTTCCCGTATCCATTTAGATTCCCATTTATATATAAAATCTTCTGGTATATTTTCTCCTATTTTATCTAGTTCTATTCTAATCTATGCCGGTTTATCTTTCTCAAAAAGAGATGCAATAAATCTAAGTTGATTTGCTTTATAATAATTCTTAAAATTTGGAAGTTGTAACACTCCTAGATCAAATTTCCATGTCAATTTTTCCAACGATATTCTTGACATCTTACCTTTCCAAAGAAACTTCCTCACATATTTATTTAACTCTTGAAAAAACTTCTGGGGTAATTGTATTGGTAATGATTGAAATAAGTATTGTAATCTAGGGAATATATTCATTTTTATGGTATTTACTCTACCTACTAATGTTATTGGTAATACCATCCATTTATCAAGATCTTCTTGAATTTTTTTCAATAGTGGTAAGTAATTTAATTTATATAAATTCTTTATATCATTATCAACTCTTATACCTAAATATTTTATACCATTTGCCAGCCATCTAAATTGGGTTATTAATCGACATTGACTATAATCTCCTTTAGTAAGAGGTAAAATTTCACTTTTATCCCAATTTATTTTATAACCTGATATTTTCCCATATTCTTCTAATCTATAGGATAATTTACACAACGAGTGTAGTGGGTTTGTTAGATAAAGCAGAACATCATCAGCAATTAAGTTAATCTTGTATTCTTCCTGATTAACTCTAAAACCCTTAATATCTGGGTCCATTCTAATTAATTCAGCTAATGGCTCTATCGCCAACACAAATAAAGCAGGTGGTAATGGACAAACTTGCCTAGTTGACCTTGCTAACTGAAATGGTGTTGAAATTTGACCATTTGTCACTACTTTAGCTTTGGGATTAGTATTTAAGGTTTTAATCCATTTTATAAAAGATACTCCTAATCCATATTTTTCCAGTACCTTGAATTAAAAAATCCCATTCCAATCTATCAAATGCTTTTTCTGCATCTAAAGCAACTGCCACGCTCATTTCCTCCCTCTTTTGCGCTAAATGAATTATGCTAAATAACCGAGTTACATTATCTGCTGATTGTCTATTTTTAATAAATCCTGTTTGATCCATATGTACTAATTTTGATAAGCATTTAGATCATCTGTTAGATAAAATTTTTGCTATTATTTTATAATCAGTGTTTAATAAAGAAATAGGTCTATTTGATGCTGGTTTTAAAAGATCTCTATCTTTTTTTGGCAATACTATTAAAATAGCTGTCGAAAAAGATTCTGGAAGTTTATGTGTTCTTTCTGCTTGGTGTATTAACTCCATAAAAGGAGGAATTAGTAAATCTTTAAACTTTTTATAAAATTCAGGTGGAAAACCATCTTCTCCTGGAGATTTATTACTTTGAAGTGATCCTAGGGCTTCTTCGACCTCTTTCAATGTAAAAGGCATATCTAATCCCTTCTGTTCTTCCGTATTTAATTTTGGAAGAGTTATTTGTGATAAAAACCTTTCTATCTTGACATTATCATTTTGTGATTCTGATTTATACAACTCAGAATAAAAATTCTTAAAAGCTTCATTAATTTCTAAAGGTTTATAAGTAATTTTATTTACTCTTGTTCAAATTGCATTTATCGTTTTAGAAGTCTGGTCTGTTTTTAACTGCCATGCAAGGACCTTATGTGATCTTTCACCTAGTTCATAATATCTCTGTTTAGTTCTCATAATTGCTTTTTCTGTTCGATATGTTTGGAGTGTATTATATTGTAACTTCTTATTAATAAGTTGTCTTCTTTTTTCTTCTGTCACTGTAGGGATTTAAAAGCTTCCCAATCCTCTGTCTTCCTGCTAATTTTTGCTTTATTGTATGCCTTCTCTTTTGCTTTTAGATTAGCTTTGACTTTCCATGAAAGACTGTGTTGTAATTAAAGACAGTGTTTACCATTTGAGTATTTCTTTGTTTTTGGAATCCATCGGTCTTGCACCTCCTCATTTTCCCCAGAAACTCGCACCATTGCTGCTCTGCTGTCATTCATACCAGCATCTCCTTCCAATTTACTTTACCCAGCTCCTCTCTAAAACCACTGTAATTTCCTGTACTCCACTGAAATACTGCTATTTCAGACTTTACTTTCTGCCTATTAAATTTCAAGTTGAACTCAGTCATATTGTGATCACTGGCTCCTAAGTGCTCTTTTACCTTAAGCTCCCTAATCTTGACATAACACCCAATCCAGTATAGCTGATCCCCTAGTAGGCTCAATGGCAAACTGCTCTAAAAAAGCTATCTCTTAGGCATTCAACAAACTCACTCCCTTGTGATCCATTACCAACCTGATTTTCCCAATCGACCTGCATGTTGAAATCTCCCATGACTACCATAACATTGCCCTTCAGACATGCCTTTTCTATTTCCTATTGTAATCTGTGGTCCACAAGCCAGCTGCAGTTGGAAGGCCTGTATATAACTGCCATCAGGGTCCTTTTACCCTTGCAGTCTCTTAAATCAGTCCGCAAGGATTCAACATCTTCCAATCCTGTGTCACATCTTTCTACTGATTTGATGCCATTCTTTACCAGCAGAGCCACACCACCCCCTCTGCCAACCTTCCTATCCCTCCAATACAGCATGTATGTAACCTTGGACAATTAGCTCCAACTACAACCATTCTTCAGCCATGATTCAGTGATGGCCACAACACCATACCTGACAATCTGTAACAGTGCAACAAGGTCATCCACCATATTTTTTATACTCCATGCATTGAGATATAAGACTTTGCATCTGCATCCCTAATGCACTGATACTCACCCTGCTGGCTACAATTTTGTCCTATCATCTGCCTGCCCTTCCTGGCAGTCTGACTGCACAGTTTCTTTGCTTTTTTACCATCCATTCTATCCTGAATCCCTTCACTCTGGTTCCCACCCCTCTACCAAATTAGTTTAAACCCTCCCCAACAGCTCTAACAAACCTGTCTGGTAGAATATTGGTACCCCTCAGGTTTAGATGCAACCCGTCCCTTTTGAAGAGGTCATACCTCCCCCAGAAGGGATCCCAATGATCCAAGAACCTGAAGCCCTGCCCCCTGCACCAGCTTCTCAGCCACACATCAACTTGCCAGATCATCCTGTTTCTACCCTCGCTGGTGTGTGGCCCAGGCAGCAATCCAGAAATTACTACCTGGGAGGTCCTGCTTCTCAACTTTCTACCGAGCTCTCTAAATTCTCTTTTCAAGATCTCATTGCTTGTCCTTCCTATGTCATTGGTACCAATATGTACCAAGACATCTGGCTGCTCCCCCCCCCATCAAAATGTTGTAGGGGCAATCCGAGACATCCCTGACCCTGGCACCCGGGAGGCCACACACCATCCGAGTGTCCGGTTCACATCCACAGAGTCTGCTGTCTGTTCCTGACTCTGGGGCTGAAGGGCCTGTTCTATGTACGTATGTTCCTGGTAAACCCAAAAGCCATGGGTGGCTTCTGCTCCCTTGAATTAAAAAAAGTTAATTCTCTGAATGAAAGAGGACTGGAGAGGAGTGTACATTATGCACTGTCCACATTTTATTGTATATCACAGTACATCATATAATAATCATAGTATATTTATTGTAGTATATCTTAAACTTTGCTCATTCATTAACCCTTAGTAGTGTACTGAATTGAAACTTCTCCTGAGTAATTGCACTTCTAATCCAGGCTGATACCGTAAGGCATTAAACTGTAGGTGGAGGCAGGATGGCATATTTTCAAAGGAAATTATTTTCATTTATTTAAGGATACAGCACTGTAACAGGCTCTCCAGCCCAACAAACCCACATCACCCATTGTAACCGTTAACTTATTAACGTCCATATTTCGAGTGTGGGAGGAAACTAGAGCACTCAGTGGAAACCCACACGCTCACAGGAAGAACATTCAGGCTCCTTACAGTCTGCAGCAGGAATTAAACCCAGGTCGCTGGAGCTGTGTGATAACATTATGCTAACTGCTACACTACCGTGATGCCCAAAAACAATTGCCACTCCTGCAGCCCTGTCATGTGGCAGCAGATGGAGCCTAGACATTGATCCTTCCCCAAAGAGTTCTTTTGTTGGCTGACTGAGTTTCAGTGCGTCCATCAGCAGGTACTCCTGCATTCTGGAACGTGCCAGATTGGCCGCATTCCCCTACAGAGATCTCACTGTGCAGGGAAGGCCAGGGGCTTAACAGCAGCACATCGCTTGTTTCTCACTGCCCCATCAGCTAATTAATCTAGTGATGGATTTGGCTGCTCATTTAAATGGTGTAGAAGATCCCATAGAACCATCTGAAGTTCAGAACTTGCCTCTAGTCCTGCACATCTTTCTTTCAATCAGTGCCAATTTGACTATATTTTGGTGCTTGTGTGGCCCTGCTATGTGCAAATTAGCTATATATTTAGCCTGGATGTCAAGAAATGATCGCACTTCCAAATTAATACATCAGCTAGGGTGTGGTTTGGTGTTGAGTTATGATGGATGTAATTGCAAATATATTCTTCCTATAACAGATAAGAGATTTTATCCAGTATATGTAACCAGACCAGTTAAACAGTATGGAATCTTTATCTGCTGTATAGAAATACATCTACACATAACTAAAAGTAGCCTCCACCTTTCCTTATAAAAGGGAAAAGCCAGTCCTGATGAAGGGTCTTGACCTGAAACATCGACTGTTTATTCATTTCCATAGACACTGCCTGGCCTGCAGATTTTCTCCAGCATTTTATGTGTGTTGCTTTGGACTTTCAGCATCTTCAAAATCGCTAGTGTTAAAACATGTTCCTTACATCTTTTCTGTATTCCCTTTGCACAGATGTGTCTTAGTGTTCTGTGTATTCTCTGGATCTGGAGTGTTGAAAATGTGGCTCAACATTTCAGACTAAGCAACTCTACACCATTTTGTTCTTCTCTATATCTTGGTTGGCTCTGTTTGCAATATACAGAGAGAACCATGGCTGGCCTCTTTAACCTGAATATCTCTGCTAAATGCCACACAGCTCATAAGAACTAACAATCAAACTCTCAGAAGAAAACCTTTCTATTCTGTCCACATATTACTCTTTTCAGTGAATAGAAGAGTTTACATTCTTTATTTATTTCACTATTACAAGTGGGTAAACTTCCAAACTATTCTATTGTCTGTAAAGAGCTTTGAGATGTTTGTGGTTGCAGAAGGCACCATGTATGTACATTCTAAATTAATACAGACTTCTTTCCTGGTGAAACAAACATCTGTGAGTGAAGAGATATCCACCCTGTTCAAATTGAGTGGCTGCATTATTCTGTTAACGATGACTGGTTGGGTGCAGTTGAATTTGTGAGTAGATAATTGCCATGAACTGCAAGTGGATCTGTGAGCTTCTCAGTGTGAAAATGAGCAAGGTTCAATCTCACTCCTAGGAGGCTGCATGAGAGAGAGGAATACATTATTTTAGCAGAGCAGCTCTGTGTTTATGAGGAAGTATAATGCAGCTCTGATCAGATTATAAAGCAGATTAAAATCTGACAAATCAGATAATATTATACAGCTGGCTAGCTGTGAAAATCTACAGAAGTCATCAGCTCAAATATTCTGCACAGATAAGGTCTGATAAGTTATAAATTTTAACCCACCAGTCTGGGAATTTGGATTTTAGAACTTCTCAGTAGGAAAGGAAAAACATATCAGCAAGAATTTCTGCTTCAGATCATCAGCCAGCAACTCTCATGTGTACAGGTCTGTTCTGCTTGACTTGACTGTGCTGAACTTCACCTTTGACACAGGTTGTATTTTATGGAACATAACTAGCATTGATAAAGATCTGCAACATTTTAATTTTTGAACAGACTCACAGCTTTCACATTATTGAACAGAAACTCCTGTCAGTAAAGTGGTTGATCACTTGACCAATAATAGTCTTTAGAATCCAGTTGTTCCTCCAGCAGCTCTTTTTTTAGTCCAGGTCTCAGCATCTTCTGTAACCAGAAAGTAAAGTGGCTGGCCACTTTATTCTGTGATGAACTATTGAGTTAGAAGTGGGAGGATAAGGGTTATCTGATTTCTCACTGTTCAGATATGAATATCAGTAGTAAAAGATTTTGGATAAGAAGAAAATGCTGGAAAAACTTAGCAGGTTATTTTAGTATCTGTGAAAGAGAAATGGTTAATGTTTTTATGACTGACCTTTCATCATACCTTAGAAAGAGAAAACAAGGTGGTCCAGATATCAATGCCGTTAAGTCAGGGGTTGATGGGGCAGTGTGACTCCAGGGCTGGAATGGCGTATTCCGTGCTGAGCCTAGGCTAGACTTTATTTCACACTAACCTTAGGCCAGCCCCTGTTCCGCGCTGACCCTAGGGCAGACCCTGTTCCGTTCTGACCGAAGGGCAGACCCTGTTCCGCGCTGACCCTAGGCCAGACCCTGTTCCGTTCTGACCGAAGGGCAGACCCTGTTCCGCGCTGACCCTAGGCCAGACCCTGTTCCGTTCTGACCGAAGGGCAGACCCTGTTCCGCGCTGACCCTAGGGCAGACCCTGTTCCGTTCTGAGCGAAGGGCAGACCCTGTTCCGCGCTGACCCTAGGCCAGACCCTGTTCCGTTCTGACCGAAGGGCAGACCCTGTTCCACGCTGACCCTAGGCCAGCTCTAGTTAACGTTGTGGATGACATGGCACTGACATTGGACTGCATGTGCAATCCAGAGATGGAGAGAAGTGATCATATGCACCGTCGCCTATCATGTATTAGTCAGCTCCCAAGTTTCAGAGCAATTCCACAACTCTAAACTTATCTACTAATTGCCAGCAGTTCCCTTTGGAACCATTAACCACGGCATGAGTTAACTCAACACTAATTAGAAAACAAATTATTGCTGATAATTACAGTTACTTTTACCAGTTGGCAGTTTTGGATTTTACTCTCCTGTTGATCTTTAAGGATTCATGAACTGCTAAAGGTTAAAATGGGATTGTTGTACCAGGCTCCCAGTGGGAATCCTTTGATGAGTTTAAAGGAGGAAGAAGATCCCTGAGTGAATCCAGACACCCGCACTGCGTGGCAGATTCTCAATGCCCAACCGCTGAACTCCTCACAGTTTGCTTTTGCAGATGTTTGATGGAGATAGAGAGAAAGAAAGCTGTGTCTGCAAATCACTTTGATTTGTCTGTCCTTGTTTTTCTGCTTCCTTGGAAATGCCACTTTCCTGCCAGTCATTGCCACGGCAACAGAATGATCAGCTGCATAGCCTGGTTACTGCACTTGTCAAGATGCATTGTACTGTATCCAAAAAGCCTGGTATTTCCACTGTCTTCAGGGGATAGAGGCAGGCAGAAGCCAGCCTCGGAGGCATGCCATCTGCTCCAATAGTACATATTGTCACACTTAATGACAGTAACTATCAGGTTCATCTGTGTGCAGCTGTGCCCATGGGCATCTCGCCATTGAGTGACACCTGGTTACACTGCCCTCGTGCACCTTGTTAACAACTGACAAACAGAGGGCAGATGCCAAGCTGCTTGGTTATTTTCCTCATTGACTCACACTTGTAACGTAGATTTTATTTATTTAGAGACAGAATATGGAACAGGCCCTTCTGGCCCACCGAGCCGCACTGGCCAGCAACCCACTTATTTAACACTAGCCTAATCACAGGACAATTTACAATGCCCAATTAACCTGCTAGCTGATACGTAGGAGGAAACCCATGCGGTTCACACGGAGAACGTACAAACAGAGATACCGACAGCCCCGGAATAGAACTGAACTCTGGAATACCCTGAGCTGTGCTAGCATTGAACTAGCCATTACATTACCATGCTGTTGCCCCTCAGAGTCAGAATCGGGTTTGTTATCACCGGCATGTAATGTGAAATTTGTTAACTTAGCAGCAGCAGTTCAATGCAATACATAATCTAGAAGAGAAAAAATAATAGTAATAACAAATAAAATAGTAATAAATAAACAAGTAAATCAATTATGTGTATTGAATGGATTTTTAAAAAATGCATAAAACAGAAATACAGTATTGTATATTAAAAAAAAGTGAGGTTGTGTCTGTGGTGAACTACATATACCTGTCTGGACACGCACCCCCCCCCCCCCCAACTGCTCCTGTGGCTCCTCCCACAGACCTCGGTATAAAGGCGATTGAGGCCTAAGCCCTGCCCTCAGTTTGCAGGATGTAGTATGGTGGTCAAATGCTGCTTGTTCTTTCTTCCGGTCAATAAAAGCCAATATCTCACCTCACGTCTCAGAGAGTTATTAATGGTGCATCAGTGTCCAATGATTCAATGTCCATTTAGGAATCAGATGGCAGAGGGGAAGAAGTTGTTCCTGAATCACTGAGTGTGTGCCTTCAGGCTTCTGCATTTCCTACCTGACGGTAACAGTGAGGAAAGGGCATGCCCTGGGTGCTGGAGGTCCTTAATAATGGACCCTGCCTTTCTGAGACACGGCTTCCCAAACATGTCCTGGGTACTTTGTAGGCGAGTACCCAAGATGGAGCTGACTAGATTTACAACCCTCTACAGCTTCTTTCGGTCCTGTGCAGTAGCCCCTCTACACCAGACAGTGATACAGCCTGTCAGAATGTTCTCCATGGTACATCTATAGAAGTTTTTGAGTGTATTTGTTGACATGCCAAATCTCTTCAAATTACTAATAAAGTATTGCTGCTGTCTTGTCTTCTTTATGACTACATCAATAAGCTGGGACCAGGTTAGATCCTCACAGATCTTGACACCCAGGAACTTGAAGCTGCTCACTCTCTCCACTTCTGATCCCTCTAAGAGGATGGGTATGTGTTCCTTCATCTTACCCTTCCTGAAATCCACAATCAGCTCTTTCGTCTTACTGACATTGAGTAAGGTTGTTGCTGCAGCACCACTCCACTGGTTGGTATATCTCACTCCTGTACACCCTCTGGTCACCACCTGAGATTCTACGAACAATGGTTGTATCATCAGCAAATTTATGGATGGTATTTGAGCTGTGCCTAGCCACACTGTCATGTGTATATAGAGAGTAGAGCAGTGGGCTAATCACACACCCAAGGTGCACCAGTGTTGATCGTCAGCAAGGAGGAGATGTTATCACCAATCCGCACAGATAGAGTTCTTCTGATTAGGAAGTTGAAGATCCAATTGCAAAGGGAGTTACAGAGGCCCAGGTTCTGCATCTCAATCAGAATTGTGGGAATGATGGCATTAAATGCTGAGCTATAGTTGATGAACAGCATCCGAATGTAGGTGTTTGTGCTGTCCAGGTGATCTAAAGCCATGTGGAGAGCCATTGAGATCGCATCTGCCATTGACCTATTGTGGTGATAGGCAAATAGCAATGGGTCCAGGTCCTTGCTGGGGCAGGAGTTCAGTCTAGTCATGACCCACCTCTCAAAGCATTTCATCACCGTCAATGTGAGTGCTACTAGGCAATAGTCATTAAGGCAGCTCACATTATTCTTCTTAGGCACTGGTATAATTGCTGCCTTTTTTTTATGCCCGTAGCAGTGAGAGGTTGAAAATTTCCATAGTGAGAGTTGAACATTCTCACTTCCTAATTCCCACAAATTTCACATTCAGTAATGTTCCATTTTATTGCTAAGCACTGAGTTATTCTTTAAGTCTGAAATCTGTGCAGTGCATTAGTACCACAGACCTAGATTCAATCCTGGCCTCAGATGCTGTCTATGTGGAGTTCCCACATTTGCCCTGTGACTGAATGTGTTTCCTCTGGGTGCTCTGGTTTCCTCTCATAACTCAAACACGAGCAGTTTGGCAGGGCAGATGTACAGTAAGTTGTTCCTAGAGAGTAAATGGTGGTGGACCTGATGGAAATTTAAGGAGAATTAAAAAGGGGGATTTGTGCAGGATGAATGTAAACTGGTTACCCCGGGCTCAATGGACCAAAGGGCCTAATTGTCTCTCCTGTTTTTATCTGGTCTATTGTTGAAATGTTTTGATCTTGAATCCTACCTAATCCCTTTGTCACTTCCAGACTTGAATGTCCCTCAGCTGGTTTTCCTTCCTCCATTGCCCGTAAGCTTCAGTTTATTAGCTTGTTGTTCATGCGAGGGTGGAGGGGTGATGCGGGATGTTTTCTTTCTAACACCTTACACATTTGGTAACGTAGTATGGCAGTTATATTATTAATCCAGAGGCCTAGACGGTCAGGCCTGTACAGGTAGGCATCTCCCAATCTCAACCCAGCTAGCAAGAGTCACCTGGCACTCATTTTCTACTCATTGGCTGCAGCCTATTTAAACTCAGCTCCCAACCACGTTCAGCAGTCTCAACCAGTTGCTCCTAGCCTTGTTGGCTCATCGTGTTATGTATCTGTTCTCTCTTGTTTTGAGGCCCCTTGCGACTTGTTATTTTGCAATTTATTAGTAGAGTATCATTTACTACTATATTATTTCCACTGCTCTGCTTTTGGTTCAAGCCTCCTCTACATTTACTGGCATAGACTGCTGATCTGAAGCATTGAGTCCAAATCACAAACAAGGAACAATGTAGATTGAGCAAAGGAGGGAATCCGTATTAAACTGTCATATTGTCATACACTCCCTGAGACCTTTTCCTTTGGAGAGATAATATCCAATCATCTTCAAATCTAGGCTCATGTGAAATGAGAAACAGCAATAGGGACCACCTTTCACTGCCCTTTGACAAAGCCAACACATTGTTGTGTTTAAGGAAGAATTGGGGCTGGGCTTAAAGATACTACATTGAAGTTTGCAGCCTTATAACACAAGCTCATTGTGAAAAGTGGGCTATTGATTAAAGATGGCCTGAACTAAATCAACAGCTATAGTATTTCATTTTGTCACACAAAGCAAATCATAAACCTGTTGTTTACTCAGTGAATACCAATTCACAAACACCAATTAATCAAGCAATAATGAACCATATTTCATTAATTTACACGGCAGCACTAAAGTACCGTACAATACAGCACTGCTGAGTGTAACTGGGTGAAATGACAGAGTGTTTGTACATACATCACAAAAGGTAGCAAGGCAGCTGCACAGATATTATAAAAACATGTGGATACATTATTTTACACGGAATATAAAAGCAAGAGGCTAGAGTTGAATACAGCATTGAAGCTGGAGTTAGCCACATGGTCATCGGTATAAAGTGAGTAAAGCTGGGGCCTAAGCACATGGCCTTGTTGTGGGCTGATGATAAGTGTGGAGGAGATTTCACCAATCTGTATTGACGAGGGACTGCAAGTGAGGAAATCAAGGATCAGGTTGCACAGGAGCTCAGTGATGAATTTCAAGGAGATGACAGTGTTGAATGCTGAGTTGCATTGATTGCATCTCCATTGTCCAGATGTTCCAGAGCTGAGAGAGGGGCCAATGAAATGGTGTCTGCGGTTGACTTTAAGACCATAAAGCCATAAGATATAGGAGCATAAGTAAGTCATTCAGCCCATCGAGTCTGCTCTGCCATTCAATCATGGGCTGATCTAATTCTTCCAGTCATCCCCACTCCCCTGCCATCTCCCCATATCCTTTGATGGCCTGGCCAATCAAGAACCTATCTAGCTCTGCCTTAAATACACCCAATAACTTGGCCTCCACAGCCACTTGTGGCAACAAATTCCACAGATTTACCACCCTCTGACTAAAGTAATTTCTCTGCATCTCTGTTCTAAATGGACATCCTTCAATTCTGAAGTTGTGCCCTCTTGTCCTGGACTCCATGGGAAATAACTTTGCCATTTCTAATCTGTACAGGCCTTTTAATATTAGGAATGCTTCTGTAAGATCTCCCCTCATTCTCCTGAACTCCAGGGAATACATGCCAGACATTACTCATACGGTAACCCTTTCATTCCTGGAATCATTCTCGTAAATCTTCTCTGAACGCTCTCCAATGTCAGTATATCCTTTCTAAAATAAGGAGCCCAAAACTGCACACAATACTCCAAGTGTGGTCTCACGAATGCTTTATAGAGCCTCAACACCACATCCCTGCCTTTATATTCTTTGTCTTGAGAAATGAATGCCAACGTTGTCTTCACCTTCTTCACCACTGACTCAACCTGAAGGTTAACCTTCAGGGTATCCTGCACAAGGACTCCCAAATCCCTTTTCATCTCTGCATTTTGAATTGTCTCCCCATCTAAATAATAGTCTGCCTGTTTATTTCTTCCACCAAAGTGCATGACCATACACTTTCCAACATTGTATTTCATTTGCCACTTCTTTGTCCATTCCCCTAAACTATCTAAGACTCTCTGCAGGCTCTCTGTTTCCTCAATACTATCTGCTCCTCCACCTATCTTTGTATCATCGGCAAATTTAGCCACAAATCCGTTAATCCCATAGTCCAAATCATTGACATATGTCGTAAAAAGCAGCGGTCCCAACACCAACCCCTGTGGAACTCCACTGGTAACCGGCAGCCAGCCAGAATAGGATCCCTTTATCCCCACTCTCTGTTTTCTGCCGATCAGCCAATGCTCCACCCATGCTAGTAACTCCCCTGTAATTCCATGGAAGTTTATCTTGCTAAGCAGCCTCATGTGCAGGCCTTCTGAAAATCTTGTCAAAGGCCTTCTGAAAATCCAAATACAGCACATCTACTACATTTCCTTTCTCTACCCTGCTTGTAATTTCCTCAGAAAATTACAGTAGGTTAATCAGGCAGGATTTCCCTTTCAGGAAACCATGCTGGCTTTGGCCTATTTTGTCATGTGCCTCCAGGTTATTCCTAATCTCATCCCTAACAATCGATTTAAAACAACTTCCCAACCACTGATGTCAGGCTAACAGGTCTATAGTTTCTTTTCTGCTGCCTCCCATCCTTCTTAAATAACGGAGTAACATTTGCAATTCTCCAGTCATCCGGTACAATGCCAGAATCTATCGATTCTTGAAAGATCATTGTTAATGCCTCCACAATCTCTCCAACTACTTCCTTCAGAACCCGAGGGTGCATTCCATCAGGTCTGGGAGATTTATTCACCCTCAGACCATTCAGCCTCCTGAGCACCTTCTCAGTTGTAATTTTCTCTGCAACAAACTTCACTTCCCTGGCAGTTTTGAATATCTGGTGTATTCAACTGTGAAGACTGAAGCAAAATACACTTTCAGTTCCTCTGCCATCACTGCATTTCTCATTACAATATCTTCAGTATCATTTTTTATTGGACCTATATCTACCCTCAACTGTCTTTTTATCCTTTATATGCTTAAAAAAAGGTTTTAGTATCTTCTTTGATCTTAGTCGCTAGCTTCCTTTCATAATTCATCTTTTCCTTCCTAATGACCTTTTTAGTTCCCTTCTGCAAGTTTTTATAAGTTTCCCAGTCCTCTATCTTCCCACTAGTTCTGGCTTCCTTGTATGCCCTCTCTTTTACTTTTACTTTGGCTCTGAACTCACTTGTCAGCCACGGTAGTGTCCTTCTTCATTCAAAAATTTCTTCTTATTTGGAATATATCTGTCTTGCACTTCCCTCATTTTTTGCAGAAACTCCAGCCATTGCTGCTCTGTTGTCCTTCCTGCTAGTGTCTCCTTCCAGTCAACCTTGGCCAGTTCCCCTCTCATGCCATTGTAATTTCCTTTATTCCACTGAAATACTGACACATTTAGTTTCTCCTTCTCAAATTTCAAAGTGAACTCAACCATAATGTGATCACTGTTCCCTAAGCGTTCCTTAACATTAAGCTCTCTTATCACCTCCGGATCATTGCACAACACCCAATCCAGCACAGCCGATCCCGTAGTGGGCTCAACAACAAGCTGTTCTAAAAAGTCATTCCTTAGACATTCTATAATTACTCTGTCTTGTTGTGACAGTAAGCCAATAGGAGTGGATCCAAGTCACTCCTTAGGCTGGAGTTAACATGCTTCATGACCAATCTCTAAATGCTACTGGACAAGTCACTAGAGGCAGGTTGCCATGTTCTTGTTGGGTACCAGTATGATTGAAGACTGCTTAAAGCAGGTAGGTACTTCAGACAGCTGAAGTGAGAGAATGAAGATGTCTGTAAACCCTCCAGCTGGTTGATTAACACAAGTCTTTAATGACTGGCTAGGTACACAGGTCTAGACTAGATGTTTTCTATTCATTCACTCTCCTGAAAGATACTCTCTCACACTATGGTCTCCTCTACTGTCAAGATGAAGCCACACTCAGGTTGGAGGAACAACGCCTTATATACCAGCTGGGTAGCCTCCAACCTGATGGCATGAACATTGACTTCTCTAACTTCCGTTAATGCCCCTCCTCCCCTTCTTACCCCATCCCTGATATATTTAGTTTTTTCTCCCCCTCCCTTTTTTTCTCTCTCTCTGCCCATCACTCTGCCTGTTCTCCATCTCCCTCTGGTGCTCCCCTCCCCCTTTCTTTCTCCCTAGGCCTCCCGTCCCATGATCCTTTCCCTTCTCTAGCTCTGTATCACTTTTGCCAATCACCTTTCCAGCTCTCAGCTTCACCCCACCCCCTCCTGTCATTTCCCATTTCCCACTCCCCCTCCTACTTTCAAATCTCTTACTATCTTTCCTTTCAGTTAGTCCTAACGAAGGGTCTTGGCCCGAAACGTTGACAGTGCTTCTCCTATAGATGCTGCCTGGCCAGCTGTGTTCCACCAGCATTTTGTGTGTGTTGTTTGAGTACTGTCTGCAGTTTTGGCGATCACATTATGAGAAAGGTGTGATTGCTCTGGACGTTGGAAGTTCGGTATGTTTTCTTTAAAACATAGCAGCCTGAGAGGAGAATCAGCTGAGCTGTAAGAGATTTTGATGGACCTAGACCAGGGGTCGGCAACCCGCGGCTCCAGAGCCGCATGCGACTCTTTCATCTCTGTGCTGCGGCTCCCCATGGTTTGTTAGTTTTTGAAATGTAATTCGAAATTTGAAGATTATGGTGATCTTGTACAATCTAAATCAAACTTTGTGGCGATCCCATTTCCTGGCACATCCGAACCGGCTCACAATTAGCCACCGTTCTGGCTAAGGGAGATAGCCTACGGTGGTTTGTGAGTACGTGTCTTGTGGAGCATCCTCGCCCACGGGGGGGGGGGCGGGTTGAGGGAGGCTTTAAAGCAAGGCTGTTTAGTTTAGAATAAAGTTATCTTTGACTGCAGTGTCGTTATTTTAGCGCTGCGTGTAGCACACTGCTACGACGTGTTTTTTATCACTATTAATATACGTCACCACTGCCAATGCCTGACACCCGCCAGTGCACGATTTCTTTTAATTCTTCGATCCAAGGTAGGCTAACTATGGAGTAACCTTCAACCCAACGTCTTTTTTTCGGAGTTCAAAATGTTTTTGTTGCATGCAGAAATATAATTTCGTTTTCTCTGCAGGAGTTCATCAATTTCATAAATGCAACACATTATAGTTTGTTTATACATAGCATAAAGGCAAAAAAAAATGTTGTATGCAGTGTTATTTCATTTTAAATGTCAAATGCGTTTTGTGGCTCCCAGTGTTTTCTTTTCTGTGGGAAATGGGTCCATATGGCTCTTTCAGTGGTAAACGTTGCCGACCCCTGACCTAGACATAGTACATAAGAACTTATTTCTCTTAACAGAGACCAAAAGGCAAAGAATTACATTCATTGGAAGAAGTATTGGAGGTAAGATGAGGAAAACAATATTTTTTCACCTGGAGGGTGGGGAAAATGTAGCATTTGCCAGCTGAAGGATGGTTGAGGGAGAGAGCTCAACACAGTTAAACAGTATTTGGATCACTACTTTATGAGCAGTGATCTGCAGGACCTCGGAGTTCAGGAGGATGGGATTAGACTGAAGACCATTACATTATGCATGAGTACAGTGAGGTCTCTGCCTTGGAAATGTTCAATGTTCCTAAGAATATAAGAGTTCACAAACTGGCACCAAAATACAATATACCAGCTAGCTACATGACACCAGGTCACAAGATGCTAGTTTATTGAATGATAATGAGTCACAATTATGCAGCTTACTGTGTGTCATGGAGGTACACTACACCAGTTTACTCACTATAATATTTCTTCCTCAGTAACACTGACTCACAAACACCTATTAACTTATTGAGTCATGATGCATTCATTTATGAATGGCACAAGGACAGCATATAATTGCAGATATTGAAGCTCAAAATTTACAGGACAAAACTATTAATTAAACCTAACTTGATACTTTAAAAAATGGTACAATGTTCCATTAAATCCAATGCTGACAGGTCAAGCAATGAAAAAATTAGTAGTGCCAGAAAATTATTCACTGGTCAACACTGTGGGTGGGTAAATAAAATGTTCAAAATTGTAATTTCCTTTTAATAGGAATATATTTCAACATAGAAACACTTAAAATTGTTCAGTTCAAATTACCAACGGGAGTGCTGAGGTTATACTTCTCAAAATGGCTAGCACAACAGTTCACATGAATTTTGATTGATAGCAAATGATAATTTTCTGTTTTGGAAAAATAAAAGGAGATATTTGATCTCCATTATATGAAGACGACAGTATCATGTTTGACATCACAGTGGCTTAGTAACGCAGCCTTTGCAATTCTGTCAGTCAGGTGAAGGCACCAACATAATCATTACACATGTCTTACTAAGCATGATAATGTTGATAGTGCATGTAATAGAAAGCAAGAAGTTTGCTGTAAAACACAGATCACAAGAATCTCAATTCTTCAACAACTGTAACAGATAAAGGTACCCTAGACTAACAATAACATTCACAAGAAACCATGACAGCTGCTTTCTGAACCGTTACTTTTAAATTTAGCATATTATTCATTTATTTCTGTCACAGGGGACAGAGTTGAATGAACCCTTACTTATTCTACAAATCTTATTCCCCTCACTCCATCATCCATTTTTGGTTGTAATTTTATCTGCATTTTAACTATTTATTCATAATTACTGTACTTACAAGGATGTGGCTGATTCGCAGTTTATCAAAATAGTGTACATGGAATATAAACCAGCCATTTTAAAGATTTCAAGAATCTTGTGAACTGAAGTGTGTGAAGACAGCAAAGGTTATGTGTTACTTCTAATAATATCTTTCACTGACGTCACTCAGCTGTTGAATGACAGCTGAAGCTTTCTGTTACAGATTTATGGCGAGGTCTGAGGATGCAGAGTTCTGTTTAACTGTGTTCTTTTGATAGGCTTGACAGGAAGAATGTGGTTGGCACAACCCTTCCTTCCTAATGACTAACATGAAAGTTGCAGTCAAGGCTTTTTGCTCCTCTCCAATCAGCTTGTGATGTAATGCACCAATGAATATGCACAGTTCGGTTACAGCCCTTAAAATAAAAAAAATCAAAAAGCAAAATATTGCAGTTGCTGAAAGTTTTAGCCGTAAACAGGAAACAAAAGGAACAAAAGTACATTTGAACGATCAACCATAATGTCTAACAAAACTTCTGCTTAACCCAGTTCTCAGAGTTGGAGGGTTTTACAGATGTGGAACAAGACAAAATGATGTTGTGGTTGGTGGGAGGAGTGAAGCAGGGACGAATATAAAGGCCATAAGTGCTTATCACATCGAGAGAGCTTACACTTGAGATGTGACTGAACCAACAACATCCATGTATTTGATAACGTTATCCAACAATAGAACAGTCAACACGAGGAAATCTGCAGATGCTGGAAATTCAAACAACACACACAAATTGCTGGTGGAACACAGCAGGCCAGGCAGCATCTACAGGGAGAAGCGCAGTTGACGTTTCGGGCTGAGACCCTTCAAGACGAAGGGTCCTCCCTATAGATGCTGCCTGGTCTGCTGTGTTCCACCAGCATTTTGTGTGTGTTAATAGAACAGTCATATCTTTTGTGTCTTTAACTGGCTATTACCAGGCAGCTTGTGAACTTGTAACAGAATTCTTGCAAGCTCGGTAATATTTCTGTCAAAAAACTGAGTTTACAGAAAAGATTTCACAACAGGATAATTTGGATGAATTGTAGTTAGCCTACTGAAAGGGGCTGTAGAGTTACAGGTGACTGGAGACTCTTCACAGTGAGGTATTTTTCAATATGTTCCTGTGTAAGTTGAATGTTACAGAAGGAAACTATAAGTTGCTTTTCTCATCTGAAGCTTCTCATTAGAGTTTGTGGTCCATCATTATCAAGAAGGATTGCTTAAAGTTATTTTGAAGCTGAGTTAAATACCAATGAGAAGTCAAGCATAATAAAAAAATAACCAGTACCCTCGAGGTGCCAGACTAGCAGATTTACTAGAATATTGGATATCTCTTAATACCCTAGTATACATTTATCTAATTGTCTTAAACTTTTGCACAGTTATTTTGCAGTGAAACTGACAGAGTTAAGTAGACCAAAAAATGTATGAGAACTCTAGAACTGGGCTCTGGCTTCACACCTGGGCTCTGGCCTCACACCTGGGCTCTGGCCTTACACCTGGGCTCTCCCTTCACACCTGGGCTCTGGCCTCACACCTGGGCTCTGGCCTTACACCTGGGCTCTGGCCTCACACCTGTACCCTGTCATTTACTGTACTCGGACCCTCAGCTCTGGCCACACTTCTCACTCACACTGCAGACCCCTAACTCGTGTTCCAGAACAAAAGCTTAGCTAACCATTGGCATTTCTCAACAATCCATATTGGATTACCAGTTTTACTGTAATTAGCAGATTTCAGTATGAACATCTGACCTATGAGAATGCTATGCCCACTGATTATGGGAAGGATGGGTATTGTAAAATAGTAGATGTTGTTTTTCTGGAATTATAGAGATTTAAAGGGTTCATTTTTCAATATTTTTGTTTAATAAATCTATTAAGATTTAAAATGAAAGACTCAGATTCAGATCACAAAGTTCACCTTTCGTTCTCAAAAATTCTAAGTTGTTTGAATAGGAAATAGTCATTTACAAAACTTTCCCTGTAGAGGCTATGATTTAATCTGAGATGATTAGCTGGATATCCCAGTAATAAGAAGGAAAGAAAATGGGTGAACTACTGCAGCAGCTTGTACATCCTCTGTCAAAAGAAATAGTACCTTTGATTGATTTCCCCAGATCAGTCTATTGCCAATGAAGTTGCTTTGAATTGCAGTCATGCTGAAATGTGATTTGTGATTATCTATTCCCTACGCAATGACTTTTACTTAATGTAATTATAACTGGATTGGGGCAGAAGGAATGCAGTTATTGGTACAGAGATCTGCATGAGATATGAGAATTAGTTAGGGCATTGGGCTGATTACCTTCTGAAAACTTAAACTAATACCGAAGATCATTCGGAAGTCCCAAAATCAAATCCCGATGCCAGAATGCAGACTGGAAACTGGAGGTCCAGAGGCCTATCCTGGATTGGAGGACTGCCTGTGTATGTGTGGGTGGGTTGAGAGAAGGAAAGGGGCTTGTTTTGCTGTTGTTTTGGTGTTTGTTGTGTTCTGTGTTGTTCTGCTGAGCACTGTGCTGTGTTGGTGCTGGAATGTGTGGCGACACTTGGGGGCTGCCCCCAGCACATCCTCGGCTGTGTTGGCAAACGCATTTCACTGGATGTTTCAATGTGCATGTGATAAGTAAATCTGAATCTGAAACGAGGACAGATGCAGGTGGCACTTGTGGTGAACTCGTCTCAGAGTGAGTTATTGATGGTGCATCAGCACTGTAAAGTCAATTGAAATAAAGATCAGATGTCAGCAAGAACACTTCTTGTTTGGGTAGGACTGATAAAGAGACACTAACTCAAATATTAATGCCTTTCTATTCTCCAGATCCTGAAAAACTCCTGTCGTAAACAAAAGGAGGTGCATAATAAAGGTCTGAGGTAACTTTCAGATAGTGTATGCAGGAACACACTCAAGCAGTGGGGTTCAGTTGAGTTTCCTCTGAATAATGTCCCTTGTTATCATTCCTGCTGCTCTGCATCTAAACTGCTTACATTCTCCTGTCTCTCACTCATTTTCTCTCTTGACTGCAAAATAAGTTTACTTCCACCCTTTTGAAAAAGATCTGCTTTCACTCTTAGATAATAACATATTGCTCAGTCTTACACTTTTGTACTTTCTCACAGTCTTCACCATTATCTGAACAGCTGGGCCCACCAGGGTCTCCTAGCAACCACGAGCACGAAAATGCAATTGTCAGAACATGACAGGTAGGGGCTGCTGGCTGTTGCCAGCCCTCTGAAACAAAGCCAAAATAAATCAACAGAACCCAGAGAAAAGTCTTAAAAAGCAAATGATAATGTGCAGCCCAAAACTACATGACGAAGATTCTTCCCAAAATAAAACCGCTGTTTTCTGTTCTAGGTTATCTAGAATGACAAATACATCAGTATAATCTTTGTGACTGGTGACACACAATAATATTACAACAAATTCAACTTACTCAATTATAGAAAGGATTACGATTGTGATTTACAAAGCTGAGTCAACAATATCCTTAATATTCTGTGGCCATATGTAAACCATGTGTAAAATCAGAATGGTTGCCTAACATAGCGATGCTTCAGAGTCTGAGTATAGAGTCTTGTTTAATACAATTTTGAAGAAACCCTATTAAACAAAAGCTTCACCTCTGCTGAAAAAAAATCAATGCACATGGGCTTAAAACCCAGATCGGATGGACATCTGTAACAGCGCAGGGATTTGGTGGAGCTTGGTTCTGTGCCACTGAGTCTGATTGTTATTTCTGGATTCTGTATCATTGCATTTGCTTATCATTTTTAGCTTCTGTGTCAGTGTGTCCACTTGTGATGTGTTTAGTATCTGGCATCTATGTTTGCATAGTTGCTTGTAATTTCATGGTTTTGTGTCAGATATCTGCCTGTCATTTCTGCATTCTGTGTGTCATCGGGTCTGCTTGTTACTTTGGTAATTGTTAGTGGTGAAAGATAACATCCCATTTTATTTGTATTTTATTAATTTATTTAGCGATACAATGTGGAACAGGCCCTTCCGGACCAACGAGCTTTGCCAATCAGCAACCCACCTTTTTAACCCTCGCCTAATCACAGGACAATTTACAATGACCAACTAACCTACTAACCCCTATGTCTTTGGACTGTGGGAGGAAACTAGAGCACCTGGAGGAAACCTACTGGAGGTATGTATAAACTCCATACAGGTGGCACTGGAATTGAATTCCAAACTCCAATGCCTTCAGCTGTAATAGTGCGGCTCTAACCACTGCTCTGGGGTATCTAACTTTATGGTATGGCCCTTACACAACAAATTGTTTATAATAATTATTATGAGCTTACACAAAGTCCTGTTGCTGCAGCTCATAAGGAAGTTGATGGTTCTGAGTTGACTCTGGAATGCAGACTGTTTTTACCAGAAGTGAAATGTAAACCAGAAAACCTGACTAATGGGGCATTACGGTTCCTTTTCGGGTCACAAAAATAATGACAAACACAGTGATATAAAATCCTGCAGTAACAGACATATAGTTTGCGGTTGATCCCAACCAGATTAGTTTGAACATATGTGATTCCATGGTAATTTTTGAGGATTTATGTTTCCTGTGAAAATGCTTTATTTGCATTCTGCTTTGTAAGACCTGTTGCCTCCTATTGAGTAAATAAATGATTGAGGCAACTTCACCTTTGTTAGTAACCACTTACTGAATGATTAATATGCAGAAGTAAATGAGTCAAGAACATTTGTGTCTCATTATGTACTCAAGTCACTGTAAAAAGGGAAAGTGGGAGAGACGTACAAGTTCAAAGACATAGGAACAGAATTAGGCCATTTGGCCCATCGAGTTTCATCACGGCTGATTTATTTTTCCTTTCAACTCCATTCTCCTGCCTTCTTCCCATAACCGTTGACACCCTTAACAATCAAGAACCTTTCAATCTCCGCTTTAAGTATACCCAGTAACTTGACCTCTGTGAATTCCATGATCACTCCCCTCTGGTTATAAAAATTTCTCCTTCATCCTGTTCTAAAGTGATGTCCATGTATTCTGAGACTCCCCCCCCTCCCCCCCCCCCACCATCGGAAACATCCTCTCCATGTCCAGACTGTCTAAGCCTTTCAATATTCAATAGGCTTCGATGAGATCCTCCTCATTCTTCTAAACTCCAGAGTGTACGGGCACAGTTCATAAAATGCTCCTCATACATTAACCCTTTCATTCTTGGGATCATTGTCGTGGATCCCCTCTGGACCCTCTCCAATGCTAGTACATCATTTCTTGGATAAGGGGCCCAATGTTCTTCACAATACTGGTAGATGTATCCAACAAAGGTGAATATGAACCCCATCTTGTCACTATTTGTCATCACTCTATCTCACTCAACCTTTTCTGCTTGTACAGCCAGTACCACCTTCTGTTCAACGAAAACCCACGGAAGAGCTGAATATTGCTGGTGCCTTTTCAAGCTCCACAAGCAACTACTTTCAATTAATTAGTGATTAATAGACATGAGAAAAAGTTAATGTACTCCAGCATTTATGGATAATGGGGGATTATTTTAAAGCAAAATCACTATATGTCAGAAATTATCAAATCAAAATTCACCTTAATCTAATGGAATTGTAAAAAATTAATATTCCTCATTTATGGAAATTTTTGGAAGTAATGAATGTTAGTAGCATTACAGAACAGGCCAGCCCACTGAACCCATGCTGTTCTTTGTATCACTAACCCAGTCAATTCTTGGTTGGACTTATTTTTCCTCACGCATTCCAAAGACGTGTGGGTTAGGTTTAGTAGGTTGTGGACATGCTAGTGTAGGCTGACCCCAGCTCATTCTTGGACTATGCTGCTCTTTGACACAAAAACACATTTTGATATTTCAATGTATGTTTATACATGTGACAGCTAAAGCTTATCTTTTCTCCTTGCCCCACACTTCTTTTTTCTTTTAAATGCCTTCCACATTTCTTACTGAAAGCTGTCATTAATAAACTCCAAGTCAGTGAACTCTTTTGTCACCTTTAGTTCATTCACCAAACATTTTAAATGTCCATCCTCTCGTTTCCTGCTCTTCAAAACAATTTCCCTTCTGCTAGGTTCTTTGTGATTTTTAACATTTCTATCAAAACACCTCATAATGTTCTCAGCTTCAAGTGGAATAAAGCCAGCCCCTCCAAATTATCATGTCAAAATCTTCACCCTTAAGCTCCAGCAATCTTTCAGTTCCTCTCTAAATTCCCTTCTTCCTTCTTAAAGTGTGGAAACCAAAACTGGATGCTGGATCTGTGGTGAACTACATATACCTGTCTGGACACGCCCCTCTGCTGACTGCTCCTGTGGCTCCTCCCACAGACCCCTGGATAAAGGCGATTGGAGGCACTGCTCCTCCCTCAGTGTCCAGGATGTTGTGTGGTGGTCTCTTGCAGCTAATGAAAGTCTATCATTCGCCTCCCGTCTCCGAGAGTTATTGATGGTGCATCAGGATCTGAAGCTGAACCAGTAGAATTTCAACATAACTTACTTTTACACTGTCAATCTTGATTTATAAACTCCAGGATCTTGTGAGCCTTTGTATCTGTTTCTCAGCCATTCAAAGGGTTGCCCAGATACAGTCAGGGACTATTTATTCTAATTATTCCCCACTTTGAATGTTAACTAATTATATCACATTACTTTTCCTGTTTTTTCTTTAAGACAGTGACTTGCAGTTCCCCAATTAGATTTCATCTGACACATATTCACCCATGCTGGCATAGAGCCAGACATAACAGTACAGCACACAAGCCCTCCAACGATCTTGACCATGCCAACCAAGATGCCTGCCTGATCAAGTCCAATTTGCCTGTGTTAATCCCATACCCTGTAACATTTCCTATCCATGTACCCATCCAAGTGTCAATTGAAGGTTGCCATTCTTCCTAGCTCTTTCTTTGGCAACATGTTCTGTATATCCACCATCCTGTGTTAAAAACTTGCCTCTCGGTTCACTTTTAAATTCTTCTCCTCTTACCTTAAACAATTTAACAGTTTTATAATTCCCCGCCCTGGGGAAAAGGATTTGCATCGATCTTCCCTGCACCACCCATGATTTTATAGACCTGTCTAAGGTCACCCTTCAGCATCGAGGGAAAACAGCTCAGCCTCAGCCTACCTGCTAGGGTAGTTTCATGATCGCCTCTGCCAAGGTCCTTGTGTAGGTGACAGCCACAGAACCACTGCTGGCAGGCAGCTCAATTCCATCCACTATTACTGTAACTTCGGGGCCTAAATCTTTCATTCCAAGTGGAGGCATTTGCAAAACCAAATAGGTCTTCATTAATATCAATTGCATCAGTGCCTTGTGAAACCAAAAGATGAAACAAACCAAGCTGAAGATGTTTACCAAAGAGGTCACTTCTGATCAATAATCTTCTTTTCATTGAATTAATGAATAGCAGAAAAGTGACATAGTTGTCATTGGTATTTGTATAATTATGAAAGGTAAGAACCCCATCACATGAATTTTGAGCCTTGAGTCCAGACCCGTGTCATCAGCTAGTCTGGAGGGCGATACCAAAGGGGAAAGCCCGAAGATCAGTCAGAAGTGCGGACATTCAGAGGCGAAGCCTGGAGGTGGGAGGCCCTGAGAACTGTCCTGGGAACGGAGGACTGTCCAGACGTATGGGTGAGTGGCAGGGAGGAAAGCTTCTTTTGTTGTTGCTTTGTTGCTTGCTGTGCTCTGTTTTGTTCTTTCTCAGTGCTGTTCTGCCAAGCCTTGTAAGCACGTTATGTCGGCACCAAAATTAACTGGCAATACTTGCAGGCTGCCTCAGCACATACTGAAGTGTGTTGGTTGCTAACGCAAACGGCGCATTTCCCGTATGTCTTGATATACATGTGATGAATAAATCTGAATCAAGTCTTCGTTCTGATTTCATCAATTCTAACATAGATGGCCTCTTATCAGATTTTTCTTATTTCAGTTATATTTTTAAATCCTTTTTGATTATTTGAGCAAACATGATTATAGTTGGAGGTGACAGTGATTACAGAAGGGAAAAATGGGTAAGCCCGTAGAAAGATCAAGCTGAGTAGGAAGAGGATTTTAAAAAATAGTAAGTAGATTCAGCTCAACTCTCGACACACCGCTGACACCTGCTGACAGCAATGGGATTGTTGTTTCTGATTATTTTGGTGGTCAAGTGGGGCAGGTTTTTATTTGATCTTTATAGCTCAAACCACAGGCTACCCCTATCTAAGGAATGTTTCGGCAGTCCACGTTAACACTTCATTCTGCAGTACCACATGCAGGATGATGGAAACATACATGGGCCAAATTTGCCAGGGTGAAATGGGAGATAGTATTGCCATCTCTCCAAGAAAGGGCTTTGTCGAGTCATGAAATTAACCTCGACTCACTGGACCACTGATGGAAAGCAAGTTTATTGTCATGTCCACAAGAACACGTACGCACAAGTGTAATGAAAAACTTACCTGCAATGGCATCACAGACATCATATAAGCAGCATTCACAAGAAAAGCATGAGCATAGATTATATACAATTTTTATCAGAACATAATTAAGGAAGAAAAGTATATACACTTCGGTGTAAAGTGAACAAAGTGGTCACGGTGTTGCTACACTGCTGTGAACACTGCCGGTCACTACACTGCAGTGATCAGGGTGTTGCCGGTCTCTACACTGTGGTGATTGGAAACTTGCCGGTTTCTACTCTCCAATGATCAGGGTGTTGCTGGTCTCTACACTGCAGTGATCGGAGACTTGCCGGTCTCTACACTATAGTGATCGGAGACTTGCCGGTCTCTACACTATAGTGATCGGAGACTTGCCGGTCTCTACACTGCAGTGATCGGAGACTTGCCAGTCTCTACACTATAGTGATTGGAGACTTGCCGGTCTCTACACAGTGGCGATCGGGGTTTTGCTGGTCTCTACACTGCAGTGATCGGGGTGTTGTTGGTCTCTACACAGTAGTGATCGGAGACTTGCCGGTCTCTACACTGTAGTGATCGGAGACTTGCCGGTCTCTACACTATAGTGATCGGAGACTTGCCGGTCTCTACACTGCAGTGATCGGAGACTTGCCAGTCTCTACACTATAGTGATCGGAGACTTGCCGGTCTCTACACAGTGGCGATCGGGGTTTTGCTGGTCTCTACACTGCAGTGATCGGAGACTTGCCGGTCTCTACACAGTGGTGATCGGGGTTTTGCTGGTCACTACACAGTAGTTATTGGGGTTTTGCCGGTCACTACACTGTGGTGCTTGGGGTTTTGCCGGTCACTACACTGTGGTGCTTGGGGTTTTGTCGGGCACTACACTGTGGTGCTTGGGATTTTGTCGGGCACTACACTGCAGTAATTGGAGACTTGCTGGTTTCTACTCTCCAATGATCAGGGTTTCACCGGTCTCTACACTGTAGTGATCGGGGTGTTGCCAGTCTCTACACTGTAGTGATCGGGGTGTTGCCGGTCTCTACACTGTAGTGATCGGGGTGTTGCCGGTCTCTACACTGTAGTGATCGGGGTGTTGCCAGTCTCTACACTGTAGTGATCGGGGTGTTGCCGGTCTCTACACTGTAGTGATCGGGGTGTTGCCAGTCTCTACACTGTAGTGATCGGGGTGTTGCCGGTCTCTACACTGTAGTGATCGGGGTGTTGCCGGTCTCTACACTGTAGTGATCGGGGTGTTGCCAGTCTCTACACTGTAGTGATCGGAGACTTGCCAGTCTCTACACTGTATGATCGGGGTGTTGCCGGTCTCTACACTGTAGTGATCGGGGTGTTGCCGGTCTCTACACTGTAGTGATCGGGGTGTTGCCAGTCTCTACACTGTAGTGATCGGGGTGTTGCCGGTCTCTACACTGTAGTGATCGGGGTGTTGCCGGTCTCTACACTGTAATGATCGGGGTTTTGCCGGTCTCTACACTGTAGTCATCGGGGTGTTGCCGGTCTCTACACTGTAGTGATCGGGGTGTTGCCAGTCTCTACACTGTAGTGATCGGAGACTTGCCAGTCTCTACACTGTAGTGATCGGGGTGTTGCCGGTCTCTACACTGTAGTGATCGGGGTGTTGCCAGTCTCTACACTGTAGTGATCGGAGACTTGCCAGTCTCTACACTGTATGATCGGGGTGTTGCCGGTCTCTACACTGTAGTGATCGGGGTGTTGCCGGTCTCTACACTGTAGTGATCGGGGTGTTGCCAGTCTCTACACTGTAGTGATCGGGGTGTTGCCGGTCTCTACACTGTAGTGATCGGGGTGTTGCCGGTCTCTACACTGTAATGATCGGGGTTTTGCCGGTCTCTACACTGTAGTGATCGGGGTGTTGCCGGTCTCTACACTGTAGTGATCGGGGTGTTGCCAGTCTCTACACTGTAGTGATCGGGGTGTTGCCGGTCTCTATACTGTAGTGATCGGGGTGTTGCCAGTCTCTACACTTTAGTGATCGGGGTTTTGCCGGTCTCTACACTGTAGTGATCGGAGACTTGCCCGTCTCTACACTGTAGTGATCGGGGTGTTGCCGGTCTCTACACTGCAGTGATCGGGGTGTTGCCGGTCTCTACACTGTACTGATCGGGGTGTTGCCGGTCTCTACACTGTAGTGATAGGGGTGTTGCCGGTCTCTACACTGTACTGATCGGGGTGTTGCCGGTCTCTACACTGTAGTGATCGGGGTGTTGCCGGTCTCTACACTGTAGTGATCGGGGTGTTGCCCGTCTCTACACTGTAGTGATCGGGGTGTTGCCGGTCTCTACACTGTAGTGATCGGGGTGTTGCCGGTCTCTACACTGTAGTGATCGGGGTGTTGCCGGTCTCTACACTGTAGTGATCGGGCTGTTGCCGGTCTCTACACTGTAGTGATCGGGGTGTTGCCGGTCTCTACACTGTAGTGATCGGGGTGTTGCCGGTCTCTACACTGTAGTGATCGGGCTGTTGCCGGTCTCTACACTGTAGTGATCGGGGTGTTGCCGGTCTCTACACTGTAGTGATCGGGGTGTTGCCGGTCTCTACACTGTAGTGATCGGGGTGTTGCCGGTCTCTACACTGTAGTGATCGGGGTGTTGCCGGTCTCTACACTGTAGTAATCGGGGTGTTGCCCGTCTCTACACTGTAGTGATCGGGGTGTTGCCGGTCTCTACACTGTAGTGATATGGGTGTTGCCGGTCTCTACACTGTAGTGATCGGGGTGTTGCCGGTTTCTACTCTCCGATGATCGGGGTGTTGCCGGTCTCTACACTGTAGTGATCGGGGTGTTGCCGGTTTCTACTCTCCGATGATCGGGGTGTTGCCGGTCTCTACACTGTAGTGATCGGGGTGTTGCCGGTCTCTACACTGTAGTGATCGGGGTGTTGCCGGTCTCTACACTGTAGTGATCGGGGTGTTGCCAGTCTCTACACTGTAGTGATCGGAGACTTGCCAGTCTCTACACTGTATGATCGGGGTGTTGCCGGTCTCTACACTGTAGTGATCGGGGTGTTGCCGGTCTCTACACTGTAGTGATCGGGGTGTTGCCGGTCTCTACACTGTAGTGATCGGGGTGTTGCCGGTCTCTACACTGTAGTGATCGGGGTGTTGCCGGTCTCTACACTGTAGTGATCGGGGTGTTGCCGGTCTCTACACTGTAGTGATCGGGGTTTTGCCGGTCTCTACACTGTAGTGATCGGGGTGTTGCCGGTCTCTACACTGTAGTGATCGGGGTGTTGCCAGTCTCTACACTGTAGTGATCGGGGTGTTGCCGGTCTCTACACTGTAGTGATCGGGGTGTTGCCGGTCTCTACACTGTAGTGATCGGGGTGTTGCCAGTCTCTACACTGTAGTGATCGGGGTTTTGCCGGTCTCTACACTGTAGTGATCGGAGACTTGCCCGTCTCTACACTGTAGTGATCGGGGTGTTGCCGGTCTCTACACTGTAGTGATCGGAGACTTGCCCGTCTCTACACTGTAGTGATCGGGGTGTTGCCGGTCTCTACACTGCAGTGATCGGGGTGTTGCCGGTCTCTACACTGTACTGATAGGGGTGTTGCCGGTCTCTACACTGTAGTGATAGGGGTGTTGCCGGTCTCTACACTGTAGTGATCGGGGTGTTGCCGGTCTCTACACTGTAGTGATCGGGGTGTTGCCGGTCTCTACACTGTAGTGATCAGGGTGTTGCCCGTCTCTACACTGTAGTGATCGGGGTGTTGCCGGTCTCTACACTGTAGTGATCGGGGTGTTGCCGGTCTCTACACTGTAGTGATCGGGGTGTTGCCGGTCTCTACACTGTAGTGATCGGGGTGTTGCCGGTCTCTACACTGTAGTGATCGGGGTGTTGCCGGTCTCTACACTGTAGTGATCGGGGTGTTGCCGGTTTCTACTCTCCGATGATCGGGGTGTTGCCGGTCTCTACACTGCAGTGATCGGGGTGTTGCCGGTCTCTACACTGTAGTGATCGGGGTGTTGCCGGTTTCTACACTGCAGTGATCGGAGACTTGCCAGTCTCTACACTGTAGTGATCGGGGTGTTGCCGGTCTCTACACTGTAGTGATCGGGGTGTTGCCGGTCTCTACACTGTAGTGATCGGGGTGTTGCCGGTCTCTACACTGTAGTGATCGGGGTGTTGCCGGTCTCTACACTGTAGTGATCGGGGTGTTGCCGGTCTCTACACTGTAGTGATCGGGGTGTTGCCGGTCTCTACACTGTAGTGATCGGGGTGTTGCCCGTCTCTACACTGTAGTGATCGGGGTGTTGCCGGTCTCTACACTGTAGTGATCGGGGTGTTGCCAGTTTCTACACTGCAGTGATCAGAGACTTGCCAGTCTCTACACCGTAGTGATCGGGGTGTTGCCCGTCTCTACACTGTAGTGATCGGGGTGTTGCCAGTTTCTACACTGCAGTGATCAGAGACTTGCCAGTCTCTACACCGTAGTGATCGGGGTGTTGCCGGTTTCTACTCTCCGATGATCGGGGTGTTGCCGGTCTCTACACTGTAGTGATCGGGGTGTTGCCAGTCTCTACACTGTAGTGATCGGGGTGTTGCCGGTCTCTACACTGTAGTGATCGGGGTGTTGCCGGTCTCTACACTGCAGTGATTGGAGACTTGCCAGTCTCTACACTGTAGTGATCGGGGTGTTGCCGGTTTCTACTCTCCGATGATCGGGGTGTTGCCGGTCTCTACACTGTAGTGATCGGGGTGTTGCCAGTCTCTACACTGTAGTGATCGGGGTGTTGCCGGTCTCTACACTGTAGTGATCGGGGTGTTGCCGGTCTCTACACTGTAGTGATCGGGGTGTTGCCGGTCTCTACACTGTAGTGATCGGGGTGTTGCCGGTCTCTACACTGTAGTGATCGGGGTGTTGCCCGTCTCTACACTGTAGTGATCGGGGTGTTGCCGGTTTCTACACTGCAGTGATCGGAGACTTGCCAGTCTCTACACTGTAGTGATCGGGGTGTTGCCGGTTTCTACACTGCAGTGATCGGAGACTTGCCAGTCTCTACACTGTAGTGATCGGGGTGTTGCCGGTTTCTACTCTCCGATGATCGGGGTGTTGCCGGTCTCTACACTGTAGTGATCGGGGTGTTGCCGGTCTCTACACTGCAGTGATCGGGGTGTTGCCGGTCTCTACACTGTAGTGATCGGGGTGTTGCCGGTCTCTACACTGTAGTGATCGGGGTGTTGCCAGTCTCTACACTGTAGTGATCGGAGACTTGCCAGTCTCTACACTGTATGATCGGGGTGTTGCCGGTCTCTACACTGTAGTGATCGGGGTGTTGCCGGTCTCTACACTGTAGTGATCGGGGTGTTGCCAGTCTCTACACTGTAGTGATCGGGGTGTTGCCGGTCTCTACACTGTAGTGATCGGGGTGTTGCCGGTCTCTACACTGTAGTGATCGGGGTGTTGCCAGTCTCTACACTGTAGTGATCGGAGACTTGCCAGTCTCTACACTGTATGATCGGGGTGTTGCCGGTCTCTACACTGTAGTGATCGGGGTGTTGCCAGTCTCTACACTGTAGTGATCGGGGTGTTGCCGGTCTCTACACTGTAGTGATCGGGGTGTTGCCGGTCTCTACACTGTAATGATCGGGGTTTTGCCGGTCTCTACACTGTAGTGATCGGGGTGTTGCCGGTCTCTACACTGTAGTGATCGGGGTGTTGCCGGTTTCTACACTGCAGTGATCGGAGACTTGCCAGTCTCTACACTGTAGTGATCGGGGTGTTGCCGGTTTCTACACTGCAGTGATCGGAGACTTGCCAGTCTCTACACTGTAGTGATCGGGGTGTTGCCGGTTTCTACTCTCCGATGATCGGGGTGTTGCCGGTCTCTACACTGTAGTGATCGGGGTGTTGCCGGTCTCTACACTGCAGTGATCGGGGTGTTGCCGGTCTCTACACTGTAGTGATCGGGGTGTTGCCGGTCTCTACACTGTAGTGATCGGGGTGTTGCCAGTCTCTACACTGTAGTGATCGGAGACTTGCCAGTCTCTACACTGTATGATCGGGGTGTTGCCGGTCTCTACACTGTAGTGATCGGGGTGTTGCCGGTCTCTACACTGTAGTGATCGGGGTGTTGCCAGTCTCTACACTGTAGTGATCGGGGTGTTGCCGGTCTCTACACTGTAGTGATCGGGGTGTTGCCGGTCTCTACACTGTAGTGATCGGGGTGTTGCCAGTCTCTACACTGTAGTGATCGGAGACTTGCCAGTCTCTACACTGTATGATCGGGGTGTTGCCGGTCTCTACACTGTAGTGATCGGGGTGTTGCCAGTCTCTACACTGTAGTGATCGGGGTGTTGCCGGTCTCTACACTGTAGTGATCGGGGTGTTGCCGGTCTCTACACTGTAATGATCGGGGTTTTGCCGGTCTCTACACTGTAGTGATCGGGGTGTTGCCGGTCTCTACACTGTAGTGATCGGGGTGTTGCCGGTCTCTACACTGCAGTGATTGGAGACTTGCCAGTCTCTACACTGTAGTGATCGGGGTGTTGCCGGTTTCTACTCTCCGATGATCGGGGTGTTGCCGGTCTCTACACTGTAGTGATCGGGGTGTTGCCAGTCTCTACACTGTAGTGATCGGGGTGTTGCCGGTCTCTACACTGTAGTGATCGGGGTGTTGCCGGTCTCTACACTGTAGTGATCGGGGTGTTGCCGGTCTCTACACTGTAGTGATCGGGGTGTTGCCGGTCTCTACACTGTAGTGATCGGGGTGTTGCCCGTCTCTACACTGTAGTGATCGGGGTGTTGCCGGTTTCTACACTGCAGTGATCGGAGACTTGCCAGTCTCTACACTGTAGTGATCGGGGTGTTGCCGGTTTCTACACTGCAGTGATCGGAGACTTGCCAGTCTCTACACTGTAGTGATCGGGGTGTTGCCGGTTTCTTCTCTCCGATGATCGGGGTGTTGCCGGTCTCTACACTGTAGTGATCGGGGTGTTGCCGGTCTCTACACTGCAGTGATCGGGGTGTTGCCGGTCTCTACACTGTAGTGATCGGGGTGTTGCCGGTCTCTACACTGTAGTGATCGGGGTGTTGCCAGTCTCTACACTGTAGTGATCGGAGACTTGCCAGTCTCTACACTGTATGATCGGGGTGTTGCCGGTCTCTACACTGTAGTGATCAGGGTGTTGCCGGTCTCTACACTGTAGTGATCGGGGTGTTGCCAGTCTCTACACTGTAGTGATCAGGGTGTTGCCGGTCTCTACACTGTAGTGATCGGGGTGTTGCCGGTCTCTACACTGTAGTGATCGGGGTGTTGCCAGTCTCTACACTGTAGTGATCGGAGACTTGCCAGTCTCTACACTGTATGATCGGGGTGTTGCCGGTCTCTACACTGTAGTGATCGGGGTGTTGCCGGTCTCTACACTGTAGTGATCGGGGTGTTGCCAGTCTCTACACTGTAGTGATCGGGGTGTTGCCGGTCTCTACACTGTAGTGATCGGGGCGTTGCCGGTCTCTACACTGTAATGATCGGGGTTTTGCCGGTCTCTACACTGTAGTGATCGGGGTGTTGCCGGTCTCTACACTGTAGTGATCGGGGTGTTGCCAGTCTCTACACTGTAGTGATCGGAGACTTGCCAGTCTCTACACTGTAGTGATCGGGGTGTTGCCGGTCTCTACACTGTAGTGATCGGGGTGTTGCCAGTCTCTACACTGTAGTGATCGGAGACTTGCCAGTCTCTACACTGTATGATCGGGGTGTTGCCGGTCTCTACACTGTAGTGATCGGGGTGTTGCCGGTCTCTACACTGTAGTGATCGGGGTGTTGCCAGTCTCTACACTGTAGTGATCGGGGTGTTGCCAGTCTCTACACTGTATGATCGGGGTGTTGCCGGTCTCTACACTGTAGTGATCGGGGTGTTGCCAGTCTCTACACTGTAGTGATCGGGGTGTTGCCGGTCTCTATACTGTAGTGATCGGGGTGTTGCCAGTCTCTACACTGTAGTGATCGGAGACTTGCCAGTCTCTACACTGTATGATCGGGGTGTTGCCGGTCTCTACACTGTAGTGATCGGGGTGTTGCCGGTCTCTACACTGTAGTGATCGGGGTGTTGCCGGTCTCTACACTGTAGTGATCGGGGTGTTGCCGGTCTCTACACTGTAGTGATCGGGGTGTTGCCGGTTTCTACTCTCCGATGATCGGGGTGTTGCCGGTCTCTACACTGCAGTGATCGGGGTGTTGCCGGTCTCTACACTGTAGTGATCGGGGTGTTGCCGGTTTCTACACTGCAGTGATCGGAGACTTGCCAGTCTCTACACTGTAGTGATCGGGGTGTTGCCGGTCTCTACACTGTAGTGATCGGGGTGTTGCCGGTCTCTACACTGTAGTGATCGGGGTGTTGCCGGTCTCTACACTGTAGTGATCGGGGTGTTGCCGGTCTCTACACTGTAGTGATTGGGGTGTTGCCGGTCTCTACACTGTAGTGATCGGGGTGTTGCCGGTCTCTACACTGTAGTGATCGGGGTGTTGCCCGTCTCTACACTGTAGTGATCGGGGTGTTGCCGGTCTCTACACTGTAGTGATCGGGGTGTTGCCAGTTTCTACACTGCAGTGATCAGAGACTTGCCAGTCTCTACACCGTAGTGATCGGGGTGTTGCCCGTCTCTACACTGTAGTGATCGGGGTGTTGCCAGTTTCTACACTGCAGTGATCAGAGACTTGCCAGTCTCTACACCGTAGTGATCGGGGTGTTGCCGGTTTCTACTCTCCGATGATCGGGGTGTTGCCGGTCTCTACACTGTAGTGATCGGGGTGTTGCCAGTCTCTACACTGTAGTGATCGGGGTGTTGCCGGTCTCTACACTGTAGTGATCGGGGTGTTGCCGGTCTCTACACTGCAGTGATTGGAGACTTGCCAGTCTCTACACTGTAGTGATCGGGGTGTTGCCGGTTTCTACTCTCCGATGATCGGGGTGTTGCCGGTCTCTACACTGTAGTGATCGGGGTGTTGCCAGTCTCTACACTGTAGTGATCGGGGTGTTGCCGGTCTCTACACTGTAGTGATCGGGGTGTTGCCGGTCTCTACACTGTAGTGATCGGGGTGTTGCCGGTCTCTACACTGTAGTGATCGGGGTGTTGCCGGTCTCTACACTGTAGTGATCGGGGTGTTGCCCGTCTCTACACTGTAGTGATCGGGGTGTTGCCGGTTTCTACACTGCAGTGATCGGAGACTTGCCAGTCTCTACACTGTAGTGATCGGGGTGTTGCCGGTTTCTACACTGCAGTGATCGGAGACTTGCCAGTCTCTACACTGTAGTGATCGGGGTGTTGCCGGTTTCTACTCTCCGATGATCGGGGTGTTGCCGGTCTCTACACTGTAGTGATCGGGGTGTTGCCGGTCTCTACACTGCAGTGATCGGAGACTTGCCGGTCTCTACACTGCAGTGATCGGAGACTTGCCGTTCTCTACACAGTAGTTATTGGGGTTTTGCTGGTCACTACACTGTGGTGATTGGGGTTTTGCCATTTGCTAAACTGTGGTGATAGAGGTTTTGCCGGTTTCTACACTGTGCTACACTGTGTTTTGCCAGTTTTTAGACTATAGTGATTAGGGTTTTGCTGGTTGGTTCAAGAAATCAATGGCTGAAAGGAAGTAATTATTCTTGATGCTGGTGGTATTGAACATGAGGCTTCTGTAACTCTTGCCCAATGGTAACTGTGAGGAGAAGGCATGGGCCAAATGGTGGGGATTTTGATGAGGAGTGTTGCCTTCGTGAGGCAGAGCCTCCTGTCGATATTACTCTTGGATATGCCAGTGATGTAATAGGCAGTGTGTGCTAATCTCCGTGCCTCTTACATTTCTGCACTTTCACACTACCGTACCAGGCAAAGCCTGGATACTTTCAACAGCATGTCTGTAGGAGTATTTGGTGCCAAGGTGATCCTCCGAAGAGAATAACACCCCCGGCCTGATTTCTGTATGATTGCATCCTAACACAGGCCAGCTAGTATGTTAATTGCCAAGAGTTTAAAGCTGCAGATTCTCTCTTTCTTTCTTTTTAAATCTTTTTATTAGTTTTCAAACAAACATAAGAAGAAAAACAGCAAATACAGAGAACTTGAGAGTACATAATTAATAAGGCTAAAATACAAATACAAACAGTTAATAACCCAAGTATAATAACCTCCCAAACTCATTGTGTGTTACAAAAAAGTGGAAAAATGGAAACACCCCCAAAAAAACAATTAAAAAAACTAACCTAACCGACATGGGCTATTGTATCATATCAAGTATACACAGTAGTGTCAATAACTCCGCAACTCTATCCAAATAATTAAAGATGATGAGAAAAAGGTTTGGGAAAGGTCAGGTTAACTCATATGAAAATGTTGAATAAATGGTATCCAGGTTTCTTCAAATTTGACCGAAGGGTCAAAAATGACACTTCTAATTTTTTCTAAACTCAAACAAGATATAGTTTGGGAAAACCACTGAAATGTAGTTGGGGGGATTAATTTCTTTCCAGTTCAGTAGAATGGATCTTCTAGCCATTAATGTGGCAAATGCAATCATCCGCCGAGCTGAGGGGGATACACAACTGTTTTGTAAGCCAGAAATTGCAGTGCTAGGATGAGGTTGCAAGTTAATATTCAAAACTATTGAAGTAATACCAAAAATATCTTTCCAGTATTTTTGCAAGCAAGGGCAAGACCAAAACATTTGAGTCAATAAGGCTACTTCAGAGTGACATCTGTTACAGATTGGATTAACATGGGAATAAAATCGAGCAAGTTTGTCAATAGACAATAGACAATAGGTGTAGAAGTAGACCATTCGGCCCTTCGAGCCTGCACCGCCATTTTGAGATCATGGCTGATCATCTACTATCAATACCCAGTTCCTGCCTTGTTCCCATATCCCTTGATACCCCTATCCATAAGATACCTATCTAGCTCCTTCTTGAAAGCATCCAGAGAATTGGCCTCCACTACCTTCTGAGGCAGTGCATTCCACATTCCCACAACTTTCTGGGAGAAGAAGTTTTTCCTTAACTCTGTCCTAAATGACCTACCACTTATTCTCAAACCATGCCCTCTCGTACTGGACTCTCCCAGCATCTGGAACATATTTCCTGCCTCTATCTTGTCCAATCCCTTAATGATCTTATATGTTGCAATCAGATCCCCTCTCAATCTCCTTAATTCCAACATGTACATACCCAGTCTCTCTAACCTCTCTGCGTAAGACAGTCCAGACATCCCAGGAATTAACCTCGTGAATCTACGCTGCACTTCCTCTACAGCCAGGATGTCCTTCCCTAACCCTGGAGACCAAAATTGTACACAATACTCCAGGTGTGGTCTCACCAGGGCCCTGTACAAATGCAAGAGGATTTCCTTGCTCTTGTACTCAATTTCCTTTGTAATAAAGGCCAACATTCCATTAGCCTTCTTCACTGCCTGCTGCACTTGCTCATTCACCTTCAGTGACTGATGAACAAGGACTCCTAGATCTCTTTGTATTTCTCCCTTACCTAACTCTACACTATTCAGATAATCATCTGCCTTCCTGTTCTTACCCCCAAAGTGGATAACCTCACACTTATTCACATTAAACGCCATCTGCCAAGTTTCTTCCCACTCACCCAGCCTATCCAAGTCACCCTGAATTCTCCTAACATCCTCATCACATGTCACACTGCCACCCAGCTTAGTATCATCAGCAAATTTGTCCTTGGACATATGAGCCCTATGTACCACCTTGAATTGTATTAGGGCATGTTTGGCACAAATAGAAGAGGAGTTAACTAACTGTAAGATTTTCTCCCATTGCTCTGTATGTAAAGGATGTTAAAGTTCTTCTTCTCATTCATTCTTAATTTTATCTGACATCCCTGGTTGTATTTTCATGATCATATTATAAATGACTGCTACTAAACCCTTCTGATAGGGATTTAAACCTAGAATTTTTCCGTAATATCAATTGGGCATGAATTTGGTAAGGACTGTAACATATAATTCAAACAATTTCTGATTTGTAAGTACCTAAAAAAATGGGCTCTAGACAAGTTATATTTATTGGACAGCTGTTCAAAGGACATGGAACAATTATCTGAAAATAAGTCACGAAAACATGTTATACCCCTCGTTTTCCATAGCACAAAGGCTTGGTCCATAAGAGAGGGCTGAAAAAGAAAGTTAGATATAATAGGGCTTGACAAAATGCACTTATTCAAACCAAAAAAATTACGGAATTGAAACCATATTCGTAATGTATATTTAACTATAGGGTTAGTCATTTGTTTATTCAGTTTAGAGAGGACAAAGGGAAGTGAAGATCCTAAAATAGAGAACAATGAAAAACCTTGTACAGATTTACACTCCAGATTTACCCATTGTGGGATTTGTAATGCCACCAATTTCTGTGTCCAAAATGTTAAATATCAGATGTTACCTGCCCAGAAGTAAAATCTTAGGTTTGGCAAACCCAAACTACCCTTCTTAGGCTTCTGTAAATATTTTTCACTTAATCTAAGATTTTTATTCTGCCATACATAAGAGGATGTTTTGGAGTCAATAATATCAAAGGAAGATTTAGGAATAAAAATTGGTAATGCTTGAAATAAGTATAAACATTTAGGTAAAACTATCATCTTAATAGCATTGATTTGACCAACCAATGACAAAGACAATGGGGACCATCTAGTAACAAGTTGCTTAATTTGGTCAATTAAAGAGATTCTCTCTACTGCTGACTCTGCAATGTAGACTGGTGCATATTCAATCCCCTTCCACTTCCTGAGATCAACAAATGGCTATTTAACTTTCAACAAGATATTTTGTAGACGCTAAAAATCCAGAACAACACACTCAGAATGTTTTAGGAACTCACACAGGTCCAGCAGCAACTATGAAGAGGAATAAAAAGTCATAGTTTCAGGCCAAGACCCTTGTGCATAAGTCCTCATATTCTCAGCCAGAAACATTAACTCTTAATTCTTTTCCATAGATGCTACCTGACCTGCTAAATTCCTCCAGCATTTAGTGTGTGTAGCTCTTTAGTTTTGTTGATGACAATGACAAATGTGTATTTAACATTCCAGTAATATTTGAATAATCTTGTATTAATTTGATTAAGCATTCTGTTCATTTAAATAATTCATTAGAAGTTATATGTAAAAGTATGTGATTTGCATGCATTATCACGCTACCATGTGATACTTGCGCGCCTTGCTTAAAGCAAACTCGAGGTTAGACTCAGATTTCAGAGTCCAGTGCCTTCCTTTGAATTAGTTTAATGATTCAAAGTTACAAAACGTAACATTGGGGTTAGGGAGAGCCAGAATGGCTTTGTGCCTGGCAGTTCGTGCCTTACCATCTCGATTGAGTTTTCTGACAAGATGATGAGAGAGGTTGATGAGCGTAGAGCAGTGGGCATTGTCTACATGGATTTTAGTAAGGCACCTGACAAGCTCTCTCATGGGAGACTAATCCAGAAGATTAAGATGCATGAGATCCGTGGTGAGTTGGCTGTCACATTCAGAACTGGCTTGCGTATAGAAGACAGAGGGTCACGGATGAAGGGATTTATCTGGGCTGAAGTTCTGTAATTAATGATGCTCTACAGGGATCTGGGCTGGGACCTCTGCTGCCTGTAATGTATATAAATGACTTGGATGGATCTGTAGATGAGTTGGTTAATAGATTTGCAGATAATATCAAAATTGGTGGTGGTGTGGATAATATTAAGTGGCAGAGAATACAGCACAATATTGCAGAAATGGCAGTTGGAGTTAACCAAGATAAATGTGAGGTGTTGTACCTCAGTAGGGCAAAAGCCAGTACACTGTTAATAGTAAAGCATTAACAGTGTTTGCTGACCAGAGAAATCTTGGGATCCAAGTTCATAGCTCCTTGAAAGTGGCCACACAGGTCGATAAGGTGGCTAAGAAGGCTGATGGAATGCTGGCTTTTATTGGTTGAGGCATTGAATTCCGAAGTCAAGAGGTTATGTTGTAACTTTATAAAACTCTGCTTAGCTTACATCTGGAGTGTTGTGTCGATATATGGGAAGGCTGTGGAGTCTTTGGAGAGGGTGCAGAAGAGGTTTACCAGGATGCTGTACTATCAGCTATCATGAGAGACTGGATAAACTTGGGTTGTTTTCTTTGGAGTGTCAGAGACTGAGGGGAGATCTCACAAAGGTTTACAAGATTATGAGGAACATACATAGAGTGGACAGGGAGTATCTGTTTCCCAGGGTTGAAATGTCTAATACCAGAGGGCAGGCATTAAAGGTGAGAGGGGTAGGTTCAAGGGAAATACGTGGATTAAGTTTTTTATACAGAGAATCATGGATGCATGGAATGCATCTACAGGTATGGCAGTAGAGGCAGATAAATTAGAGGTTTTATGAGACATTTGAATACGTACATGGATGTAAAGATAATGGAAGGATATGGACATGGTGTAGATAGGAGGAATTAGTGCTTGGGTGTTTTTGACTTGCTTTTTAGCTGGTTTGGTACAACATTATGGACCAATGGGCTGTTGCTGTGCAGTGCTCTTGCATGTTCTGTGTTATAGGTCCTAGCAGCAAAGGCATGAGTTTCTGGGGGAAATGAGGAAGGTGCAGGGTAAACGTATTCCAAACATGAAGATATCATCAAATGTCAACCGTGGCTGAGAAGGGAAGTCAAAGCAAAATGTAAAAGAAAAAAACCATTAAAAATAGCGGGAAGATAAAGAACATAAGAAACAGGAGCAGGAGTCGGCCATCAGACCCATCAAGCCTGCCCCGCCATTCAATAAGATCATGGCTGATCTGGCCATGGACTCATCTCCACCTACCTGCCTTTTCTCCGTAACCCCTAATTCCCCAACTATGCAAAAATCTATCCAACCTTGTCTTAAATATATTTACTGAGGTAGCCTCCACAGCTACATTGGGCAGAGAATTCCATAGATTCACCACCTTTGGGAAAAGCAGTTCCTCCTCATCTCCATCCTAAATCTACTCCCCCGAATCTTGAGGCTGTGTCCCCTAGTTCTAGTCTCACCTATCAGAGGAAACAACTTTCCTGCCTCTATCTTAGCTATCCCTTTCATAATTTAATATGTTTCCAGAACATCTCCTCTCCTTCTTCTGAATCCCAGTGAGTACAGTCCCAGGCAACACAATCTCTCCTCATAGTCTAACCCCCTCATCTCTGGAATCAACCTGGTGAACCTCCTCTGCACCACCTCCAAAGCCAGTATCCTTCCTCAAGTGTGGAGACCAGAACTGTACACAGTACTCCAGGTGCACAGTTGCAGCATAACCTCCCTGCTCTTAAATTGAATCCCTCTAGCAATGAAGAGCAATATTCCATTTGCCTTCTTGATAGCCTGCTGCATCTGCAAACCAGTCTTTTGTGATTAATTCACAAGCACTCCCAAGTCCCTCTGCACAACAGCATGCTGCAATCTTTTACCATTTAAATAATAATAATCTGCTCTTCCATTTTTTTCTTCCAAAGTGGATGACCTCGCATTTACCAATATTGTATTCCATCTGTCAGTTCCTGGCCCACTAACTTATCTATATTTCTCTGCAGACCCTCTGTACCTTCTGCACAGTTTGTTTTTCCATTTAATTTAGTATCATCAGCAAACATAGATACCCTACACCCAGTCCTCTATTCTAGATTGTTAATCTATATCGCAAACAATAGTGGGCCAGCACTGACCTCTGCGGCACACCACTCACCACTGACTTCCAAACAGAGTAACACCCATGTATCCCAACTCCCTGCTTTTCATTAGTTAACCAATCCTCTATCCATGCTAATACATCACCCCCAACTCTATGTATCCTTATCTTCTGGATAAGTCTTTTATGTGACACCTTATCGAACGCCTTTTGGAAATCCAAGTAAATATTGTCCATCTGTTCCCCTCTTTCCACTGTGCTCATTATATCCTCAAAGAACTCCAGTAAGCCTGTCAAGCAGGACCTGCCTTTGCTGCGTCTGCCTGATGGATCCATTTCTTTCCAGATGCCTCGCTATTTCTTCTTTAATGATAGCTTCAAGCATTATCCAACTACAGATGTTAAACTAACTGGCCAATAGTTACCTGCCTTTTGCCTCCATCCTTTTGAGAGCAGTGGTGTGGTAGTCACTGTCTTCCAATCCACCTGGACCTTCCCAGAGTCCAGTGAATTTTAGGAATTATCACTAAAGCCTCTACTATAGCTTCTGCCATTTCTTTCAGTACCCTGGGCTGCATTCCATCAGGACCAGGGGACTTGTCTATCTTCAGACCCACAAGTTGCTCAGCACTACCTCTTTAGTGATAGCTACTGTATTGAGATCCTCACCTCTCATCACATCCATAACAACTTCCTTTGGCATGTTAGATGTATCCTCCACCATGAAGAACAATACAAATAGTCATTCATAGCCTCGTCCATTTCCTCATTACCCGATATCAATTCCCCCCTTCTCGTCCTGCAAGGGACTTATGTTCACTTTGGCCACCCTTTTCAGCTTTATTTAATTATTTAAAAAATTAGCTATCCATTTTGATATTTTTTGCTAGTTTACTTTCATAACCTATCTTCCCTTTCTTTATTGCTCAGTTCATGCTTCTTGAATTGACTTTATTTCTTACATCCTTCATATATACGTGGAGTAAAAATCTTTACATATTGTCTCCATAAAAATGTGCAATGTGCAATTTATAGTAATTTGTAATAAATAGTATGTACAACAGGACAGTCAATATAACATAGAAGTACAATCTTATCAGCACAAAATTAATCAATCTGATGGCCTGGTGGAAGAAGCTGTCCTGTAGCTTATTGGCCCTGGCTTTTATGCTACAGTACCGTTTCCCGGATGGTAGTGGCTGGAGTGACTCAGGTCCCCAATGATCCTTTGGGCCCTTTTTTGTTCTTGAAAATGTCCAGAATTGTGGGAAGTTCACAACTACAGATGCACTGGGCTGTCCGCACCACTCTCTGCAGAGTCCTGTAATTGAGGGAAGTACAGTTCTCATACCAGTCAGTGATGTAGCCAGTCAGGATTCTCTCAATTGTATCCCTGTAGGAAGTCCTTATGATTTGGGGACTGGTGCCAAACTTCTTCAACCATCTGAAGTGCTTTTTTCACTACACAGCCAGTATGTTCAGACCATGTGTGCTCTTCAGTGATGTTTATGCTGAGGAACTTAAAGCTGTTCACCCTCTCAACCCCAGATCCATTGATGTCAATGGGGGTTAGCCTGTCTCCATTCCTCCTGTAATCCACAACCAGCTCCTTTGTTTTTGCGACATTGAGGGAGAGGTTGTTTTCCTGACACCACTGTGTCAGGGTGATGACTTCTTCTCTGTAGGCTGCCTCATTATTATTTGAGATAAGGCCAATCAATATAGTGTCATCAGCAAATTTATTTGGCAGGTTGAAGCTGTGGGTGGAGATACAATTATGGGTATACAGAGAGTAAAGGGGTTTAGGACACAGCCCTGAGGGGCACCTGTGTTGAGAGTCAGAGGGACAGAGGTGAGGGAGCCCACTCTTACCACCTGCTGGCAATCTGACAAGAGGTCCAGGATCCAGCTGCACAAGGCAAGTTGAAGGCCGAGGTCTCTGAGCTTCTTGTCGAGCCTGGGGAGAATTATGGTGTTGAATGCTGAACTATAGTCCAAGAACAGCATAAGCATCCTTCTTTTCCAGATGTGTAAGGATGGTGTGTAGAGCTGTGGCTATTGCGTCTACTGTCGATCAGTTGTGTCGGTAGGCGAATTGTAGGGTGTCCAGTGTGGGTGGCAGAATGCTGCAGATGTAGCCCTTGACCAGCCTATTTGCTTAGTATTGAGATGAGTGCACTTTGGTAGTAGAAATACACTTTGTAAATGAGCAGACTATTTTCTAAATGGGGACAAAATCCAAAAATCTGAGATGCAAAGGGACTTGGGAGTCCTTATGAAGAACACGCATTGAGTCAGTGGTGAGGAAGGCAAATGCAATATTAACATTCATTTCAAGAGGTCTAGAATACAAGAGCAGGGATGTGATGCTGAGGCTTTATAAGGGACTGGTGAGGCCTCACCTTGAGTATTGTCAACAGTTTTGGGCTCCTTTATCTAAGAAAAGATGTGCTGGAATTGGAGAGGATTCGGAGGAGGTTCATAAAGATGATTCTGGGAATGAAAGGGTTATCATACGAGGAACATTTGATGGTCTATACTCGCTGGAATTCAGAAGGATGAGGAGGGTTCTCATTGAAACCTTTCAAATATTGAAAAGCCTAGACAAAGTAGTTTCCCATGTTGAGGGAGCCTAGGACAAGAGGGCTCAGCCTCAGGATAGAGGGGTGTCCATTTAAAACAGAGATGCGGAGAAATTTCTTTAGCCAGAGGGTGGTGAATTTTTATGGAATTTGTTGCCACATGCAGCTGTGGAGGCCAGGTCATTGGGTGTATTTAAAGCAGAGATAGATAGGTTCGTTAATGGACACAATATCAAAGGTTATGGGGAGAAGGCCTGGGAATGAGGCTGAAGAGGGGAAAAAAGGATCAGCCATGATTGAATGGAAGAGCAGACTCGATGGGCCAAATGGCCTATTTCTCCTCCTATGTCTTATGGTTTTATGATCATATATTGGCGATGAGGAGTTTTAAAAATGAACCAGAGGTGAATACCAACCTGATGAAACACAGTGAAACATTCAAACTAAAAAAAAGTGAGGAGAGGTGAGTAAAAATATGAGCCCATCATGGCAGAATGTTCGAATTAAAAAGAAAAGCAACACAGCACGATTTCAGAAGGGAAGAAACGACTGAGCTTTTTAAAGTCAGAAAACAGAAGAATTCTCGGGTTTATAAAGAGTGATTACCTGGTGACAGTAATCATAAAAAAGAGCAGAAATGGCTGGCTGCATATGATAAATTGGCATGTTTGATTCTGCACAAGATAACACTCATATATACTGAGCAAATTGAACAGTAGTTTGAAGCAAATGAATTAGTCAATGAGAATCAAATACCAATTTTGCTGAATAAAATAGGTTTAATGACACAGTTTCCTTCAAAGCTTGCTCCAACCAAACCAGCAGACATGAGCTTTGCAGATATTGTCAAAGTAATCCAGGAATATTTAGAATTGAAGCCACTGTTGATTGCACTTAGCTTTAGGTTTCGTAAGTGGAATCAAAAACGAGGGGAGTACATTTCAGAGAATGTGGCTCAACTGAAGATACTTTCTGAGCATTGTCAGTTCAGAAATGGCTTTAGTGATGACTGAGATAGTATTTAGTTTGTGGAGTCTTACAAGAAAGCAATCAAAAATGCCTCCTAACTGAAACAACTTATATTTGAAAGAACTGGTGAGATTGCTGCCTCAATGGTCACTGCAGACAGAGAAGCAATTAAGTTGCAGTTAGCAATGAAAATGGGCATGAACTAAATTTCAATATCTAAATGGAAACCAAACTGACTGAATAAAATTACATTACGGTTATGGCAGGGGCTCACGTACGCCAGAACAAAGCAGTTTTTAAGGTGAATCTTGCAGAAAATGAAATAAAGTAGGACACATACAAAGAGCATGTTGGGCAGACAAAAATAAATAGAATTGCCAGGTAAGAGAAAAAAATAAAAAGTCAAGTTGTAGTTTCAAAAAAAAACACTAATCTGCATGCTGGTGATGAAAAATCTGATCATGATGAGAGTGACTCAGGACTGGGTAGCCTTAAGATTTACGAGGGGCCGAATGGTCTACTTCTGCACCTATTGTCTATTGTCTATTGAAACCCGTTTCAATCATCCACAAAATGAGTTTGACTGACACTTCAAAGATTCTAAACTAAAGCCTGCAAATATCTAAAAACTTACACTGGAGAAAAGATAACTCCTGTGGGAATGATGTTTATGACAGTGCAAAACAACAACCACGAAGCCACACTGGGCTTGTATGTGGTAAAAACAGGAGGACCAGCATTGTGAGATCACGACTGGCTGAAACAACTACAAGTTGATTGGCAATACATTCATCATTTGCTTGCCAAATCCCCTGCAATGAAGCCACTTCAAAATGAATTAAGTAAGATACTGATACCTCAGCAGTGTTCAAGGATGGCAGTGAAAAACTCAAACATACTGTGGTGAGCATTTGGTCCATATTGACAGACGAGGAAGCTTATTATCTCAACAACTGTTTTATTGTGATAAATACAAAACAGATCGGGCACCGTGACCCGGAGAGTGAACCCAACCGGTCTCATACAGACAGGGGAGGTGACTATCACACACCCCACTTACAGTTAGAGTGACCCACAAATACACAAACGATTAACTGTATAATCCAAGCTACAATGTAACAATAAATGTACTGGAACCTCCCACAATAATCCCACAAAAACATTTTAACACAAGAACAATAAACAGTATTGGTCATAGGAAATGCAGGGGCGGGCTGTTGACCATGCCCCCTCCCCAAGCATCACACTATCGTGGGTCAAGTCATGGAATCATTAAAAGAGTACAACACAGAAACAAGCACTTCAGCCCATCTAGTCCATGGTAAAACATTTAAACTGCTTACTACTATCGACCTGCATCTGGACTATAGAGCTGCATATCCCTATCATCCATGTACCTAGGCAAACTGATCTTAAATGCTGAAATTTCATTCACATGCACCACTTGTGCTGGCAGCTCGTTCCACGCTTTCACCACCCTCTGAGTCAAAAAGTTCCCCTTAAACTTTCCACCTTTCACCCTTAACCCATGACATCTAATTTAGTCCCACCGAACTTCAGTGGAAAACCCTGTTTGTATTTACCCTATCAAGAACCTCATAACTTTATATACCTCTATCAAATCTCCTCTCAATCTTCTATGTACCAAGGAATAAACTACTAACCTATTCAACCTTTCCTTATAACGCAGGTCCTCCAGTCCCAGCAACAACCTTGTAAATTTTCTCTGTACACTTTCAATCTTATTTACGTCTTTCCTGGAGCTAGGTGTCCAAACTACAGACAATATTCCAAATTATGCCTCACCAATGTCTTATATCACTTCAACATAACATTCCATCTCCTGTGCTCAATGCTTTGATTTATGAAGTCTAATGTACCAAGAGCATTCTTTATGACACTATCAATTTGTGCCGCCACTTACAATGAACTTTGGACTGTATTCCCAGATCCCTTTGCCCTAATGCCCCACTGTTTACTATGTAACACCTACCCAAGTGCAACGCTCATACTTGCCTGCATTAGTTTCCAGCTGGTGTTTTTCCAGCCAGTCCAGATCCTGTCACAAGCTCTGATAGCCTTCCTTGCTGTCCACTACACCCCAACCTTGGTGTCATCCACAAATTTGCTGATCCACTTAACCACATTTTATTCTTGGTGATACAATGCAAAACAGGCCCTTCCAGCCCATCGGTACCATGTGTGGTGAACTACATACACCTGTCCGGACACGCTCCTCTGCTGACTGCTCCTGTGGCTCCTCCCACAGACCCCTGTATAAGGGCGGTTGGAGGCACTGCTCCCCCCTCAGTCTCCAGGATGTTGTGTGGTGGTCTCTTGCTGCTAATCATGGTCTCTTGCAGATAATAAAAGCCTATCATTCGCCTCCCGTCTCCAAGAGTTATTGATGGTGCATCACCATGCCAGTCAGCAATCTGCTGTTTTTATAGAAGCCTAATCATGAGACAATTTACAATGACCAATTGACTTACCAACATGTACATCGTTGGAATGTGGGAGAAACCCATGCAGTCACAGGGAGAATGTACAAGCAGTTAGTAAGATATAAAATAGGAGAAAAAGACTGAATGGCAGTCCAAGTATGTAGAGTTCATTCACTTACTGTTAGCAAGATGAGGGATGGAGACACCAACAGAAAGGACTTGTAAATGCAATATCATGTAACAGCACAATGACATAAAACCATAAGACCATAAGGCATAGGAGCAGAATTAGGCCATTTAGCCCATCAAGTCTGCTCTGTTGTTCTATGATAGCTGATAATTATCCCTCTCGATTCCATTCTCCTGCCAAGAAGAATGAGAGGGGATCTCATTAAAACCTATCGAATATTGAAAGGCCTAGATTGAGTGGTCAAGTCTGCCCCACCATTCCATTGTGACTAATATATTATCCCTCTCAACCGCATTCTCCTGCCTACCCTCCAACACCATTGATGCATTTACCAATCAAGAACCCTTTAAAAATACCCAATGACTTGGCAATGAATTCCAAAGATTCACCACCCTCTGGCTAAAGAAATTTCTCTTCATTTCTGTTCTAAAGAGACATCCTTGTATTCTGAGGCTGTCTTCTGGCCCTAGACTCCCTCATTAAAGGAAACATCCTCGTCGCACATACTAAGCATTTCAATGTTCAATAGTTTTTGGTGAGATCTGCGCTCTTTCATCTGAACATCAGCCAGTACAGGTGCAGAATCATCAAACACTTCTTATTTATTAACTCTATCATTCCCAGGGTCATTTTTATCAGCTTCCTCTGGACCTTTTCCAATACCAGCACATCCTTTCCTAGGTAGGGGCCCAAAACTACTTGCAATACTCCAAGCGTGGTCTGACCAATGCCTTATAAAGAAATACCATAGCTAGTATCTCTAGGAACCAATCAGCACATATTTTTCATTGGATCCTCCTGCAGTCATTGGAGAGGTGGGTCAATGGTACTCAGGATAGTGGAGCCACTCTTAAGCATACTGTATCTCCCAAAGAAGGAAAGCAACTGTGGCGGCTGATCACCACCAAGCAGATTATCAAATATTTATCTATTGGCTCCGTTGCATCAATAAAATGGCATTATAGATTTGTTTAAAAAGAATTCAGAAGTAGGACATCTCTACTACACAGCCTTATTTGCATTCTGCTTTTAAATTTCTTTGCTACTAAATGAACTATGAAAAGACTCCAATTATCTCTGCTACAAATTTGAATTACCTTCAGTGACTCAACTTCCCCACCACTGGCTCAGAATTACATTCTGTGCACTAATACAATTCAAAAGAATTAAAGGGATCCTAGTTTCAGTGATGTATGCATGTTTCCCCTAATCACTTCAACAAATTCTATTCCTTGAAATACAAAGCATGACAGGTTTACCTGTATGCAAGTACTCTTCTGGTCAGGGAATGGCAGAGCTGTGCCCACATTGCCTAACCCAGGATGACAAAGCAGTTTCTGATTTTGTTACATGTAGATGATGCTTTCTCTCTTACAAATGTTTATGGCCTTGGTAGCTGAGCATTTTTTTGAGAGCACAAAGAGATGAATTCTGTTCATCTTAATGAATATTTGCATAGCTTAGAGTTTAGTTTCTTTTAAAGATGCAACATGGTAACAGGCCTTTTCCGGCCTAAAGAACCCACAATGCCCAGTTACACGCATGTGACAAATTAACCTACTGACCTAGCAGCATCTATGCAAAAGAATAAGCAGTTGACATTTCGAGCCGAGACCATCCATCAGAACCAGAGTGCTGACGAAGGGCCCCAGCCCAAAATGTCAACTGTTTATTCCTTTCCATAGATGCCTCCGAACCTCCTGAGTTAATCCAACATTTTGTGTGTTACTCTGGATTTGCAGCATCTGCATAATCTCTTGAGTTTATAATTTACTAACTAGCATGTCTTTTGAATGTGGGAGGAAACCCATCTGATCACAGGAGTGAAGCTCCTTAAAGACAGTGCCAGGAATTGAACCCAGGTCACTGTTGCTGTAATAGCATTGCACTAACCACGACGCTAACATGCCACGTCCAAGTTGTTGTAGTTTGCTGTCACATTACTCCTCTGGATTTTGCCTTTTACTCAGACACAATTGCTTTACTTCTTATTCAGCTAAATAAGACCCTAGTTAGACCCCACTTGGAGTACTATGTTCAGTTCTGGTCGCCTCACTACAGGAAGGAGGTGGATACTATAGAAAGGGTGCAGAGAAGATTTACATGGATGTTGCCTGGACTGGAGAGCATGCCTTATGAGAAAAGGTTGAATGATCTTAGCCTTTTCTCCTTGGAGCGATGGCGGTTGAGAAGTGACCTGATAGAGGTGTACAAGATGATGAGAGGCATTGATCATGTGGATAGTCAGAGGCTTTTTCCCAGGGCTGAAATGGCTAACATGAGGGGCCATAGTTTTAAGGTGCTTGGAAGTAGGTACAAGGGGAATGTCAGAGGTAAGTTTTTCACACACAGAGTGGTGGATGCATGGAATAGGGTTTTTTAAAAGAGAGGCTATGCGTTATGGAAATTCTGGGGTAGGTTACATGGTTGGCACAACATCATGAGTTGAAGGACCTGCACTATGCTGTGCTGTTCTATGTTCTATATTCTTCTAGGCAAAGTTGGTTTTTTCACATCAAGGCAAAGAATTGGCTGTTTCATTCGCTGGGAGATAGTAAGTTCATTGGGTTATCCTTTTGTTGGAAAAGGAACTGATCAAGACAAAATGCATTGCTGAGGTTGTGGGTTACTGAAATGGCTAGTGACAATGAATATTTAATAAAACAGTAAAAACAATTTCAGTAATCAATCCACAAACAATGCTGGAGGAACTCAGCAGATCAGGTGAAATCTATGAAGTAAAATTAGCAGTTGACATGTCCAGCTGAAACCTTTCATCAGGACTGGAAAGGAAAAGGACAGAAGCCAGAATAAAAGGGCAAGGTAGGGGTGGGAGCTTGAGTTGGTGAGTGATAGATGACTCTAGCTGAGAGGCAGAGGTGTAGGCTGGGGAGGGAATTTGAAAAGGTAGAAAGGGGAAAAGGTGAAGGGCTGAAGAATTCTCACAAGAGGACCATAGACCATGGAATAAAAGGAAAGAGGTGAGAAACCAGAGGAAGATGTGAATGATTAATGGATAGGTCATGAGGGCAGAGGGGGGGAAAGACATGAGGTAAAGAAGGGGCCAGGGGAATGAGAAAAGTCAAATTGGGGGAGTGGGGGGTGGGGAACAGATTGACTGCTTACAGGAGTTTAGGGAAATCTATGGAGATGTCATTGGGTAGAAGACTACCAAGACAGAATATGATACATTGCTCCTCCTATCTGTGTCTGTTCTGAGCTTGAGAGTATGAACAGGAGGTCATGAACAGACATGTCATTGTGGGAATGGGAAGTAGAATGGAAATGGTGACCGCCATCAAATCTTGGCTGTTACAGCAGATGAAGCAAAGTTTGTTAATGAAGTGACCCTCCAGTCTGCATTATATCTCACCAATGTTGAGGAGATTGCACTGGGACAACCATTTGCAATAAATTACACCAATGGATTTGCATGTGTAGCCTTATCCTTATACCCCCTTCCTTCCCTTCTCCTATCATCTCAACTGGCCCATCATCCACACCTTTCTCCATGTTTCCCACCTTCTTCCCAATATTCCATGGTCTACTGTGCTCTCCAATCTTCAGCCTTTTGCCTCTTCCAGCTATCATCTCATCTGATTCTCTTTCTCCCTGCTTCCTCTATTTTCCTATCTTCCTCTCTCATCTAGATTCACCTATCATTCCCCTACCCTTTAATTCTGCCTTACTTCCTCTTACTTTCCAGTTATGATGAAGGTGTCAGCTCAAAACATAAGGTGTTCATTTCCTTCCAAAGCCTTTGCCTGATCTCTTGAGTTATCTGGCATTTTGTGTCTGATGCCCCAGATTTCCAACTGTCTGTTGTATTTTCAATTATCTCTGATTAAACATCCAGTTATACATTTGCAATATGTTGGGAAAAGAGCACACTTTTATAAATGATTGATTTTCCAGGGTGCTCATTCTTAACACTTTACTCTACTTTCCAGTCACTACGATTGACCCAATTTATTTTCCAGTTGGTTAGTATTTGCTCTATCTAATAATTATTTCCTGATTTCCACTTTCTTGTCTTTAAATATGAGAGGTGATTGATAAGTTCGTGGCCTAAGGTAGACGGAGATGAGTTTTACAGCTCTCGTTACATGCACATGCAGATCAACTCTTTGAGTGGTTATGCAGAAAGTTTGAAGTTAATAACTTAAATGGTATTTCTGTTTCAGATAATTGAAAATTGCAAATAAGCACTGTCTGAGGAAACAGACCTTAGGCCACAGATTTATCTATCACCCCTTGTAGCTTCAAATTGTCATACTTAAATTATTGTATTAACAAGAATGGAACTGAAGAAAGCTGAACAGTTTTGCTGTAATATAAATTTACAGGATTATCCTCAGCAGATTACACAGAGAAAGGGTTTCATTCACATTATGTAAGGTTTTTATGATGCCGTCCACAGATCTGGTTTCACCTCACTTTCTTTGACTGAATTTAGTATTCCTAAATATCTGTGACACAAGCTGCTTTTCCAAATTAATCCAAATTGACATCAAGAAACATTAGAACATAGAAAACCTACAGCACAATACAGGCCCTTCTGCCCACAAACATGTACTTACTTTAGAAATTACCGAGGGTTACCCATCGTCCTCTATCTTCCTAAGCTCCATATATCTATCCAGGAGTCTCCTAAAGGACCTTATTGTATCCACCTCCACCACCGTCGCCGGCAGCTGATTCCATGCACTCACCACACTCTGCGTAAAAAACTTACCCCTAAGATCTCCTCCGTACCTACTTTCAAGCACCTTAAAACTGTGCTCTTTCATGTTAGCCATTTCAGCCCTTTGAAAAAGCTTCTAACTATCCACATGCTCAATGCCTCTTATCATCTTATAAACATCTATCAGGTCACCTCTCATCCTCCATCGCTCCAAGGAGAAAAGACCAAGTTCACTCAACCTATTCTCATAAGACATGCTCCCCAATCCAGGCAACATCCTTGTAAATCTCCTCTGCACCCTTTCTATAGTTTCCACATCCTTCCTGTAGTGAGACGACTGGAACGGAGCACAATACTGCAATGGGGTCTGACCAGTGTCCTATATAACTGTAACATTACCTCTCGGCACTTAAACTCAATTCTACGATTGATGAAGGCCAATACACCATACGCCTTCTTAATCACAGAGTCAACCTGCGCAGCAGCTTTGAGCATCCTCTGGACTCAAACCCCAAGATCCTTCTGATCCTCCACACCGCCAAGAGACTTACCATTAATAGTATATTCTGCCATCATATTTGACCTACCAAAATGAACCACCTCACACTTACCTGAGTTGAACTCCATCTGCCACTTCTCAATCCAGTTTTGCATCCTATCAATGTCCTGCTGTAACCTCTGACAGCCCTCCACACTATCCACAACACCCCCAACCTTTGTATCAGCAGCAAATTTACTAACCCATCCCTCCACTTCCTCATCCAGGTCATTTATAAACATTACGAAGAGTAGGGGCCCCAGAACAGATCCCTGAGGCACACCACTGGTCACTGACCTCCATGCAGAATATAACCTGTCTACAACCTCTCTTTGCCTTCTGTGGGAAAGCCAGTTCTGGATCCACAAAGCAAGGACCCTTGGATCCCATGCCTCCTTACTTTCTCAATAAGCCTTGCATGGGGTACCTTATCAAATACCTTGCTGAAATCCATTTACACTACATTTACTGCTCTACCTTCATCAATGTGTTTAGTCACATCCACAAAAATTGAATCAGGCTCGTAAGGCACAACCTGCCTTTGACAAAATCATGCTGACTATCCCTAATCATATTATGTCTCTCCAAATGTTCATAAATCCTGCCCCTCAGGATCTTCTCCATTAGTTTACCAAGCACCGAAGTAAACTCACTCGTCTGTAATTTCCTGGGCTATCTCTACTCCCTTTCTTGAATAAAGGAACAACATCTGCAACCCTCCAATACTCTGGAACCTCTCCTGTCCTCATTGATTATGAAATAACATCACCAGAGTCTCAGCAATCACCTCTCTTACCTCCCACAGCAGCCTGGGGTACATCTCATCCAGTCCTGGTGACTTATCCAACTTGATGCTTTCCAGAAGCTCCAGCACATCCTCTTTCTTAATATCTACATGCTCAAGCTTTTCAGTCTGCTGAAAGTCATCACTACAATCACCAAGATCCTTTCCGTAGTGAATACTGAAGCAAAGAATGCACATAGTGTTTCACCAAGTAGTGCTTATACATTTACAATGCAGCCACATGTACTCAAGTTAGAAAGTTCTTGTAACAAAAAGCTTGTGATTTTAATTGTGGAGAACTGTTGGCTGTAAATAAATTTATATGATTGGTTGATCCATAATGAGGCATCTTTTTGATCAGTCAAATAAGCTACATCAATATTCTATTTACAATTCTCTAATACCTCAAAAACACAAGGAAATCTGCAGCATCTCTGGAAAGGAATAAACAGTCAATATTTCAGGCTGAGACCCTTCATCGGGACTGAAAAGGAATGGGGAAGAAGCCAGAACAAGTAGAATGGGAAGGTGTACAAGCTAGCGGGTAATAGGTGAAACCTGGTGAGGCAGAAGGTGAGTAACTGGGAGGGGGGGGGGATGAAGTAAGAAGCTGTGAGGTGACGTGGAAGAGGTATAGGACTGATGAAGGAGGAATCTGATAAGAGAGGAGAGTGGACCGTGGGAGGGACACAGGGAAAGGTGATGGGCAGGTGAAGAGAAACAGAAGTGTAAGAGGTAAGCCAGAATGGGGAGTGGAAAAAGAAAGAAGGAAGAGGGGATAAAAATTACCAGAAGTTAGAAAAATCGATGTTCATGCCATCAGATTAGAGTGTACCCCAGTGGAATATGAGGTGGTGTTTCTCCGACCTGAGAGTGGCAGTAGAGAAGGTCATTAACCAGCATGTCAGAATGAAATGGGCAGTAGGATTAAAATGGGAAATGTGAAAACCCACCTGTCGTGGCGGATGGAGCGAAAATGCTCGAAGGTTCTCTAGTACGTATTACACAAACACTATTAACTCACTGACATCAAAGATTACTCTTTGACTGGATATTAATGCAAGGCAATACTGCAAATTACAAGACCAACTGGACACAATATTAAACATCAAAATTAAGAAAAACCAGAGGACATGGATTAGGGGTGAAGGGGGAAAAGTTTAAAGGGAACATTAGTGGGGGCTTCTTCACACAGAGAGTGGTGGGAGTGTGGAATGAGCTGCCAGATGAAGTGGTAAATGTGGGCCCACTTTTAACATTTAAGAAAAACTTGGACAGGTACATGGATGAGAGGTATATTGAGGGATATGGTCCAGGTGCAAGTCAGTGGACTGGGCAGAAAAGTGGTCCGGCACAGCCAAGAAGGGCCAAAAGGCCTGTTTCTGTGCTGTAATGCTCTGTGGTTCTATGGTTCGAAAAACAGTGCAGCAACTGGAAACCAAAGTAAAAACAAACAAAAAAACCTGCTGGATGTACTCAGCTGGATTGCCTGCCTGGCCTGTTGAGTGCTTCTATTACTTATCGCTCACAAAGTTATTCCTAAGTATGTAGACATATGCATGGACAAATGCATCCAGTTACAAAGAATTTGGCAGCAATAGTCTGTGAGATTTGGTTTCAGAAACCAGTTGTATTGATGAAGAAGCTTGATCCACCATCACAGATTGCTTCCATAAGCATGTTTTATTTAGAGTTAGAGCACAGAACAGGCCCTTCCGGCCCAACAAGCCACACCACACAGAACAATAGTTTAATCCAGGCAAGACACACAAAATGCTGGTGGAACACAACAAGCCAGGCAACATCTATAAGGAGAAGCACTGTTGACGTTTCGGGCTGAGACCCTTCATCAGGACTTGTGTTGTTTGAATTTCCAGCATCTGCAGATTTCCTCCTGTTTGCAGTTTAATCCGGAGACCATTTACTCTGTGCAAGAACAAGCTGGACACTCAGGGATTTGGGCTATATTTTTTTCCTGAAATCATAACTATATCAGCTATTGTGCTATATGCTGTTGGTAACGTGTTTTGCACCTTGGCCCTGCAGGAATTATACTTTGTTTGGTTATTTCATGTATGGTTGAATGATAATTAAACAAGAACTTGAAATTAAAACAGCAGGCCAGGCAGCATCCATAAGGAGAAGCACTGTCGACGTTTCGGGCCAAAACCCTTCATCAGTCCTGACGAAGGGTCTCGGCCTGAAATGTCGACAGTGCTTCTCCCTATAGATGCTGCCTGGCCTGCTGTGTTCCACCAGCATTTTGTTGTTTGAATTTCCAGCATCTGCAGATTTCCTCGTGTTTGCACTTGAAATTAAAAGATTAACTAACCTACTAACCTACAGCCTTTGGACTGTGGGAGGAAATCGGAGTACCCAGAGGAAACCCACTTGTTTCACAGGGAGAAAGCACAAACTCCTTATAAATGGCATGAGAATTGAACTGAACTCCGGATACCCCGAACTGCAATAGCATTGCGATAACCACCATACTATTGTGGCACTGTGTGCTTTGTATGAAATGTTACGAAACCGGAATATAAAAGTGACCAGACAAAATATGTGATGACATAAGGACAGAGTAGTGTAGAATTTCATGATGGATGAAATTCTTTTGGGTTCTTGTTTGCTTTCATCAGGATATCAGTGGCCTAAGAACCAAATGAAGGGAACCCATTTTTGCAGTAAATATTTCCAGATGAAGTACAGGTTCACATGTTTCCCACAACAATATCATTTTATTTCAGGTGTGTTAGTATTATACCCAGAAAGACCACACACTTGTTTTATGGCTTTTTTACATATGGCTTTCCAAAACAGATTTGACAACATTATTTTTTTTCTCCTGAAATGTGGCCATCTTTATCAAAACCTCTACTAATTTTGATGAAGATATATATACACAGCACTCAGTTGTATAATACTATTTTTATATAATTCTTCTTTCTTTGTTTGTAGTTGTTGAATGTTGTTATTTATTGTTGCATGCTATGCCCTGACCAACACCCCACAGCAAATTGCTAATACATGTATATGGATCCATAATCCCTGATCCTTCATCCCATAATTATACAGCCATGGCAGTATAGTGGTTAACACAACACTGTAGCTCAGAGTTCGATCTCGTTAAGGAGTTTGTAACCCTCCCTGTGGAATGTGTGTGCTTTCCTCCCCCTGTCCAAACTCATATCAGTAGGTTAACTGGTCACTGTCCTGTGATTAGGCCAGGGTTACACTGGGGGTCGCTGGGCAGGGCAGCTTGATGGGCCAAGGGGCCTGTTCTGTGTTGTGTCTCTAGGTTAGGGAAATTTTGAAAAGATATGAAATCTATGAAGGATGTGCAGCCCATTAAAAGGAAACGGTAACAAGCACTTTGTTACTTTACTCCTGTTCACACATTCTTACCAGTATAGCTATAACATGAAGCCTACAGAGTTAGGGTCATTTTTACAAGCACCTTATCTGAGACAGAACCAAATTGCAAACTATCCTGATGAAGGGTCTCAGCCCAAAATGTTGACTTCTAATTCATTTCCATAGATAATACCTGTCCTGCTGAGTTCCTCCAGCATTTTATGCGTGTTGCTCTGGATTTTTAGCAGGAATTCTCATGTTCATGAATACACCTTTTCTGTTGTATTTAACCATAAGAATAACTATCAGACCACATTTCCACACAGTTAGTAAAATAACCTGTTTGAATTTTGGTGAGTATACATAGCTCCACCTCTACCACAACCAGTATTCTGCTATACCCTAGTTGTGTTGTATTATCTCTGGATTTCAATGGGTTCCTGGCATCTTTAAACCCTCAGTCACCCACCACTTCTATCCTATTCAAACTCATTGTTCTACTGTCTACACTCAGTGACCTTTGCTAGCTACAGCTGTACTCCTGCTCATTAATATCTAATTAGCCAATCATGTGACAGCAACTCAATGCATAAAAGCATGTAGACATAGTCACAAGGGTCAGTTGTTGTTCAGACTAAATATAAGAAAGGGGAAGAAATGTGATCTAAGTGACTTTAATTGTGGAATGATTATTGGTGCCATATGAGGTGATTTGAGTATCTGAGAAATTGCTGATCTCCTGGGATTTTCATGCGCAACAATCCCTAGAGTTTACAGTGAATAGTGTGGGAAAAAAACATCCAGTGAGTGTTAGTTCAATGGGCAAGGTCAGAGGAGAATGGCCGTACTGGATCAAGCAGACAGTAACAGGAGGCTAATAAAGTGGCTAGTGAATGTATGAGTCTTATCCTGGAGTGTATATATATCTAGAACTCCAGGCAGGCACTTCTTGTCATGAACAGAGAGGATCCGCTGATTCCTGTCAGCCTCTGATAGTGATGTCATTCTCCGAGCACTGCCGATATTAGGAATACCTGGAGAAATTAGATTAGGTTGTTCTGCACGATACCTGTCACTAGGTAACATCACCCCAATTAACTTTTGATGACGGTGCTTGCTCAGCAGTTGTATGGTTTAAAGAGGACATTCCTGAGCAGATCTTAACCTGGGGCTGAGAATATAAGATAAAATTCCTTTAAATCACTTATTATCTGCTCTCCTTCGGGTTCCGTCCCTCTAACTGCCCCACTGCCTATCCTCATACTCCCACAGCTTACAACACTTGCCTGACTCCTCCCAAGCTCTCAGACCCATTTAAACTCAGGCCTTAATCACCTGATCTGTCTCCTTCTCCACCCCCCCCCCCCCACCATCCCGACAAGCCTTGGGTACCTGACAATCAGTCCTGCTTACAAGGTTCTAATCCTCTCAAGCCCCAGACACCTGCGATTCTAGGCTCCAGCCCCAACATCAACCCACCAATCAATGACTCCAGTTGCTGAACTCACCAATTGCCAGATTTCAACTTCAGTCCGATCCCTCTAGCTTAGACCATCCTCTCTGCCCCACTCCCCCAAGACATTGCACCACTCCCACAAACCCCTGGACCTCAGGTTTGCCTGTTTTCCTGCACAACATACAAAGGAAAGTCCTGTCCTCGCTTAAGGGCAATTCAATCATGAATATCCTGAGCTTTCAGCATCACTGAATTCCCAAAGACCACGAGCAAGGCCACAATAATCATTGGTGTGCAATGACAAGCAATTAATGATCAATTTCTAAGCCACTCCCTCCAGGAGGGCTCTTGCACTACCTCGATCCAACATATGCAACAGAACCTGTGTTGTTTCTTCCCCAGCTTGATTGATACATCAACTACCTCCCTCCTACCTTTCATATTTCTGCAGTTCTATATTTGTATTAAATGCCTTTGTACACTGGTTAAATACTTTGTAGAGCATCACAAGGATTTTATTCCACTTACTGCTTATTCATCCACTGCTGCACAATTCACTTTGCAGCATTTATAAAGAGACTGATATCAAAATAACACAAATCCTTTTAACTGTGGGCAATGATCCAACATTCCCAAAGGCTAAACACAAGAGGTTCTGCAGATGTAGGAGATCCAGTGCAACAAACACAAATTGCTGAAGGAACTCAGCAGGTCAGGCAGCATCAATGGAGAAGTACAAAGAGCTGAAATTTCAGGCCGAGACCGTTTGCCAGGACTGGAAAAGAAGAGGGAAGAAGCCAGAATAAGAAGGGGGAGGGAAAGGAGTACAAGCTGGAAGGGGAACCAAGTGATGGAGGAGGTGGGTAGGTGAAAGGGGGGAACAAAGTGGAAAGCTGAGAGGGGATAGGTGGAAAAGAGCTGAAGCAGAAGGAATCTGACAGAAGAGGAGAGTGGATCATTGGAGAAAGGAAGGAAGAGGTGCACCAAAGGGAGATGATAGGCAGATGAAAAGAAGAGAAGGGGTAAGAAGGGGACAGAATGGGGAATGGTAAAGAGGTGAGGGAGGATAACTTACTATTTTGTTGGAGAAATTGGTGTTCCTGTCATCAGGTTCCCAAAGGCTGTATTTTGCCAGCACTGCTGCATTCAATCACCAGATGGCAACAAAAAGCTACACTACATGTTCAAGTCTTCAACAGTGAATGGGAAGAGTGCAATTTATGTAATGCCCTCTCTCATAAGTCACAAAGCACTTCAGATTGAATGAATTGTTCTCCACTGCTAAGTGCATGTTACTATGACAATATTTCTGAGGTTCACTTTTTCCCATTTCTCTACAGTGATATACTTACTATCTTACGTATGTTCAATCATTAATACTTCCAATATCTGTTAACAAATAATATTTCACTATATATATTTCCATTTGGTCAGAATCCAAATCAGGTTTATTATCACTGACATGTCATGAAATTTGTTACTTTGTGGCAGTGGTACATTGCATTACGTAGAAAAAATCACTCTAAGTTAAAATTAAAAATACAAAAAATAAGTTGTGCAAAAACAGAGCAAAATAGTGAGCCGTTGTTCAGAGGCTGCTAAAAAGTCTTATGGCAGAGGGGATGAAGCTTTTCCTAAAATGTTGAGTGATCATCTTCATGCTCCTGTACCTCTTTCATGATAGCAATAATGAGAAGAGCACATGTCTTGGACAGTAAAAATCCTCAATGATGGATGCTGCCAACCGGATGCCATCAATTGGAATCAATGGAAAACAAAGCGTAATCATAAACTATTCATCTTATATATTCAATTTAAATCTCCTATTGTTATTTATATCAACATAACATAGAAAACCTACAACACAAGCCTTTCAGTCCAAAAAGCTGTGCCAAACCTTAGAACTACCAAGGGTTACCCGTAGCCCTCTATTTTTTAAGCTCCATGTACCTATCCAAAAGTCTCTTAAAATAACTTATCGTATCCACCTCCACCTCCACCACCAGCAGCCCATTCCACGCACTCATAACTCTCTGCACAAAAAACACACCCCTGACATCTCCTCCGTACCTACTTCCAAGCACCTTAAAACTGTGTCCTCTCGTGCTAGCCATTTCAGCCCTGGGAAAAAGCCTCGGACTATCCACATGATCAATGCCTCTCATCATTTTATGCACCTCTATCAGTTCACCTCACATCCTCCGTCGCTCCAAATGGAAAAGGCCAAATTCACTCAACCTGTTCTCATAAGGCATGCTCCCCAATCCAGGCAACATCCTTGTAAATCTCCTCTGCACCCTTTCTATGGTTTCCACATCCTTCCTGTAGTGAGGTGACTAGAAATGAGCACAGTACTCCAAGTGAGATCTGACCAGGGTCCTATACAGCGGCAACATTACCTCTCGGCTACTAAACTCAGTCGTATGATTGATGAAGGCCAATGCATCGTATGCCTTCTTAATCACAGAGTCAACCTGCACAGCAGCTTTGCGAGGATCCCTGTGATCCTCCACACTGCCACGAGTCCATATTTGACCTACCAAAATGAATCACTTCACACTTGTCTGGGTTGAACTCCATCTGCCACTTCTCAGCCCAGTTTTGCATCCTATCAATGTCCCACTGTAACCTCTGACAGCCCTCCACGCTATCCACAACACCCCCAACCTTGGTGTTATCAGCAAATTTATTAACTCATCCCTCCACTTCCTCATCCAGGTCATTTATAAAAATCACAATGAGTAGGGGTCCCAGAACAGATCCCTGAGGCACTCCACTGGTCACTAACCTCCATGCAGAATATGACCCATCTACAACCACACTTTGCCTTCTGTGGGCAAGCCAGTTCTGGATCCACAAAGCAAGGTCCCCTTGGATCCCATGCCTCCTTACTTTCTCAATAAGCCTTGCATGGGGTACCTCATCAAATGCCTTGCTGAATTCCCTCTACACTACATCTACTGATCTGCCTTCATCAATGTGTTTAGTCACATCCTCAAAAAATTCAATCAGGCATGTAAGGCATGACCTGCCCTTTACAAAGCCATGCTGACTACTCCTAATCATATTATACCTCTCCAAATGTTCATAAATCCTGCCTCTCAGGATCTTCTCCATCAATTTACCAATCACTGAGGTAAGACTCACTGGTCTATAATTTCCTGGGCTATCTCTACTTCCTCTCATGAATAAAGGAACAACATCTGCAACCCTCCAATCCTCTGGAACCTCTCCCGTTCCCATTGATGATACAAAGATCATCGCCAGAGGCTCAGCAATCTCCTCCCTTGCCTCCCACAGTAGCCTGGGGTACATTTCATCTGGCCCTGGTGACTTATCCAACTTGATGCTTTCTAAAAGCTCCAGCACATCCTCTTTCTTAACATAACATAGAAACATAGAAAACCTACAGCACAATGCAGGCCCTTCAGCCCACAATGCTGTGCCGAACATGTACTTACTTTAGAAATTACCTAGGATTACCCGTATCCCTCTATTTTTCTATGCTCAATCCAGGAGTCTTTTAAAAGACCCCATCATCACCACCGCCAGCAGCCCGTTCCACACAGTAACCACTCTCTACATAAAATACTTACCCCTGACATCTCTTCCGTACCTACTTCCAAGCACTCTAAAACTGTGCCCTCTCGTGTTAGCCATTTCAGCCCTGGGGAAACGCCTCTGACTATCCACACGATCAATGATCTTACCACCTCTATCAGGTCACCTCTCATCCTCTGTCGCTCCGAGGAGAAAAGGCCGAGAACTCTCAACCTATTCTCGTAAGGCATGCTCCCCAATGCAGGCAACATTCTTGTGAATCTCCTCTTTCTATGGTTTCCACGTCCTTCCTGTAGTGAGGTGACCAGAACTGAGCACAGTAATCCAAGTGGGGTCTGACCGGGGTCCTATATAGCTGGACCTTTTAGCTTCTCCACTGCCATTATATGCATTTCTACTATAACTGAAAACAGTCCTCGTGATGAAGAGGACACACTTGTATTACACTTTGAATGAAGAATTTTCCGTCTGATTCGTTGGTACATATCATTTTCTTGCTGGAGGAACTCAACAGGTCAGGCAGCGTCTGGGAAAGGAAATGAATGGTCAGCATTTCGTACCAAGGATCTTGGTCTGTTTTAGTTTTGCATTTTGTGTTTTGTCTGTTGCTCCGGATTTCAGCACTTTCAGTCAAATCTTGACTTGAAATGTCGATTGTCCACTTCTCTGCTGTTTTTCACCACCATTTTGTTTGTTGCTTCAGAGTCCAGCATCTGTAATCTCTTGTGAATCTTTATCATTTATGATTAACTTTTGTTCTCATCCAGAACTAGAAACACTCAAGCTCTCTGACATCTCCTTCACAATTTTGCAAATCAGTATTAAGCCACACCTTGGTTTTCTGATTGTGAATTAAAGAGAACAACATATTCATTCACTAATAATGTTTGTAACTTCCTTTGGCACAACGTTGCAGCAGGTAATGGTGATGGTTCACAGTTTGGGTGACTAGGTTTGATCTTGGCCTTCAGTGTGGTCAATATCAAGTTTGTAACTTCTCCCTGAGACCATGCGCATTTCTTCAAGTGTGTTTGTTTCCTTCCAGATCCCAAGTGTGCTGATATCACACGCAATGATGTGCCAGTACATGATTGGACAGAGCACCAAGCATGCGCAGGATTGCTAGAATGTTCCAGCACGTGGCTGGGTTAAGACGTGTTTGTTTATTACTGTAAATAAAAGTTATTTAATTCTTCGAGAATATGATTCTTTACTGTTAACCCACAGCACGTTTAAACAGAAGTAACATAACACCAGGGGCATGCTGGTATATACTGTACTGTGTAAAAGTCTTATGCACTTATATATAGTTAGGATGCCTAAGACATTTGCACGATACTGTATTTGTCAACGTGGAGCAGAGAGCTAGTTTGTAAATCCAGCAGGAGTAAAGGATGCTGGGAATGATGAATGGTGAAGCTGTGTGGGACAGGGGTAGCAGAGGAGGAGTGGCAAGGGCAGGCAGTGGTACAGGTGCAGACACACCCAGCCCTCAGACACCAAGTAAGGTTATTTGGTTCCAAACAATTGGTTTATTGATTATTACAGAATGTCTATCTGGTGCTTCCAGGATCCGTCCCTGCTCCCTTCCCCCTTTTCCAACCATGATTCACACTCGCAGTCCACAATAGAGACCCAAACCAGAATCATTTTTATTATCACTCACATAAGTCATGAAATTTGATTTTTTGCAGCAGCAGCAGTACAGTGGAATAAAGTCACTACAGTATTTTGCAAAAGACTTAGGTGCCCTACTATCTATCTCTCTCTCTCTCTCTCTCTCTCTCTCTCTCTCTCTCTCTCTCTCTCTCTCTCCCTCTCTGTCTATATATATATATATATATACACACATAAGACTTTTGCACAGTAATGTAATTGGGTGTGTGTGATAAGTTACTCCAGATGATGGTGGTTAGTGAGAAATCAGGGTATATTGACAGGAATGTAGGGAGAATAAGTTCCAGAGGGTAAGTGGGAATGTTCTTAAGGTAAGCATTGACTCGATGGGCCAAATTACACCCTTATATGACATAATAAAATATCAAAACCTCTCTAGTATGTAATGATCGAGCCTTATTCAATGTATACTCAAACCCATTTAGACTCAAAAATCTGAAATTAAAGATTATGGAGAAAGTCATTTAGAGAGAGACCTGCTATGAGAGAAACAAAGTCTGTGTTCCTGCCTGTAGAGGCACAGCTTGTTTTGTATGTACATCACATCCTGAATGTAAGATAATTTTTATATCATTTTCTGTGTGGGATAACTCGATTTGAAACACATGGTGGAAAGATAAACATCCCTGTCTCCTCTTTATTTGCCCTTGAACAGCAATATCTGTGAGTCTTCGGTTTTGTCAATGTTGGGAAACAATTAGTAGATATATTTTGAGGAAAATACTTTGTTTATCATTTATCACTATTAGGACATTATACCATAAGTTACTCTTTTTTTTATGTGGCATAGTTATGGTGGTGGTGGTCGTGTGGGTGTGTGCATGTGTGTGTGAGACCTTGGATAACATTGGTTACAAGAATAATGAACTGTATCAGTATATTCAGGTGCACAACAATGCTGTACTGAATTTAATATATATTTTACATAACTTTTGCCAGTTTCGCAAGTAAGATCTCATTAAAGACTCCCAAGGAAGCTTCTGGCTCAGGTGATTATTGAGATGTTTAACTCACGGCATAGCTTTGTGTAGCCACAAGGTGAGGGCAGTAGAATTAGTGATGACAGTGTAGTGGACCTGAGCCTTCTCTCTGCACAGATACTGTATGATATACTGACTGTCTACGGCATCTTCTGTTTTTATTACTTCTTCACTCTCCGAGATCTCTTTGCTCTTTCATGTAATTTAGACTCCCACTTACAGGTATACTATCCTAATTATCTGTGCAGAGATCCTTTTTACAATGACTTGTCCATTTTGAACAGTTCTGCTTTTCCATATTAACCATCTCCCACATTGTAGCAGTATCTAAATTTTAGAGTTTGGAATTTTTTGATTTCAGGTTCAAAGTCATTAACAAACTTGTGAATAACCATCATCCCAAACCCCTTCACTGCCAAATCATATCATTTCCTAACAACCCCTCCTCAACAAAATGTCTACCCCATCAGTATAGCTACCATTAACACCCACTTTCCGATTCCTGGCCACATCAAACCTATTGTATATTGTAAATTAATAAAGCTGTAAGTTGTATTTGGAGTAGATCTTCACAAAATAACTCTACATAATTTCCATAACTAAGATTATTTAATCTATGATATCCAAACTTGTTAGGTTTTGTTTATACACTTTATTTCCAGCTTTATATATTTTCAAGTTCGTTCAAGTTTATGATCATTCAACTGTACATGTGTATACAACTAAATGAAACAATGTTCCTCTGGAATAATATTACCAGATAAAGAAGTATTCTGTAAATGTATAAGTTGATATAGTTACTGTAAATATACAAGAAGATTAACTCAATATGACAATGTTTTCAATACTATCCTCCCTTCAAAACTAATCAGTAAGCTTCAAGACCTAGGCCACAGTACTTCCTCATGCACATAAATTTTCTCACTTGCTGACCCCAGTCAGTTTGAATTGGCAGCAACATCTCCTGCACAATCACGATTAACATGGGTGCACCAATATGGCTGTGCGTCAAGACCCCTGCTGTACTCACTTTACCCTTAATGAATTTGAGGCTAAGCACAGCTCCATTGCAATATTTAAGTTTGTTGATGACACCACTGCCATTCACTGAATCAAATGTGGTGACAGATCAGTATATTGGAGGGAAATTGAAAATCTGGCCACTCAATGTGAGCAAGACCAAGGAGCTGATTATAACCTCAGGAGGAGGAAATCAGAAGTCCATGATCCAGTCCTCATTAGGGGATCAGAGACAAAGGTGAACAACTTTAAATTCCTCGTTGTTAACATTTCAGAGGATCTGTCCTGAATCCAGCACGTAAGTGTCACTGCAAAGAAAGCACAACTGCACCTCTGAATTCTCAGAAAGTTGCAAATAGTCAGCATGCCATCTAAAACTTTGGCAAACTTTATAGGTGTGTGCTGGAGAGTATATTAACAGATTACATCATGGCCTGGTATGGAAACACCAGTGCCCTTGAATGGAAATGCCTACAAAAAAACAGCAGATACAGTCCAGTCCATCACAGCTAAATCCCTTCCCACCACTGAACACATCTACATGGAGTACGCTTGCGGAAAAGCAGCATTCATCAGCAAGGACCCATACCATCCAGGCCATGCTGCCATCAGGAAGGAGATACAGGAGCCTCAAGCCCCATACCACTCTTGAACCAGAGGGGATAACTTCACTCACCTCATCACTGAACTGTTCACACATCCTATGGAATCACTTTCAAGGATTTTTCATTTCATGTTCACGATATTTATTGCTTATTTATTTATTATTTTCTTTCTTTTTATATTTGCACAGTTTGTTGCCTTTTGCACATTGGCTGTTTGTTCATCTTGTTGGGTGTGGTCTTTCATTAATTGAATGGTATTTCTTGTATTTGCTGTTAATACCCACAAGAAAATTAATGTCAAGGTCATGTATGTTGAAATATATGTACTTCTTGTACTTCTAATAATAAATAAATTTATTTTAAATTTTGAACTATTACTGCTACTGGCACTGCCATTAATAACGTGTACCAGGTGCATAACTCTGCTATACTGTATTGATGTTACGAATAATTGCTTTAATACAGGATCCCAAATGCAGACTACTATCTCTCTTTGGCAAAGATCAATAGAGACTGCACCTCTCCACTACAGACCACTATCAGTCACTAATATGCATTTTCTGTCTTGTTCTTTTACAAATCTATCTACTAATGACAACAGTCATTGCTCCTTCCTCCCCTCCTGCTCCTCTGTTACAAACCAATATATCACCAAGAGAGCTTGCTGCCTTCTCTTGTTTTCAGCTCTATGCATCATCGGTGTCCCCTCTGTCTTTAGCATTTACTGTACTCAGCTCACTACTGACTGAGATTACAGCAGTCTGTCTGTTACACATCCATACATCATCGATATACTTTCTTTTGCTGTCAAACGCTACTGACGATACTATGATTAAAAAAATCTCGACAACAGCTTCACTTGTTTTATGCTTTGCTGTAGCTCAGCCAATATTTAAGATTGAGATAGCAACCTAAAGCTATGTTCAATAATTACCTAAAGCACTGTCAGCACTCTTCCAGTACCTCACCCATCATTTCTCATTTTTAGTTTTTAGTTTAATTGAGAACAAAACACAGGTATAGCATTCTTCTCCTAAGCATGGAAATAGCGACACAACTCTTTATTCTTTATTATTTGTTAGATAAAAATAAAGTTTACTATTCAGTTGTAATAGTCCATCATTCCTTTGGGAGGAAGTATTTTCCTGTTTCCCTTATGGTCTTCAGATATCAAACCTTGATTAAAGTAAAGTTCCAGTTTAAAACAGATGAAATAATATCAGAACAATTGTCTTTCAAAAGCAAAAAATATCCCATTCACCAACACATATCCTGGTAGAAAACTGGAAGAAGAATGACCATTCCAGCCTTACCCACACAGGTGCCAGGTACCCCTGCTGGATATTATGAACATCAGCACTATCCTACCAGCAAGTTTCTCAGTCATGGTGGAGCCAGACATGTGTATCCCATTTTATGCCTTCTACAGCTAGCCAAGGAGGAAGGCATTGGAGGTGGTGCAGGGAGATGTTGAATGATCTAACAAGTGGTATAACTGATTGTCTTGGATGTTTTTACTTGTGATTGCAAGACCCTGTTGGATATTGGTCATGCAAAGCATTGGCAAGGGAACTGCATGGGTTCGGTTGTAGCACAGACCAAACTCTTATGCCATGGGATCACCCGGGGACGAAGGAAGAGGAGACGCAAGAGGTAGTCTGGCATGGCGGGTGTCTGTGCTGGCCCCTCTCAACAGTGCTGCCCTCCCAAGCTCGCACGTTGAAAACAAGCTGGATACTGGTAGTGTACAGCTGTGCTGGTGCATGATGAGTACCAGAGTGCTGTGGGGTTGTCCTTGTGGAACCATGGTGCACTGGTGCATGATGAGGACCAGATTGCTGTGGGGTTGTCCTTGTGGAACCATGGTGCACTGGTGCATGATGAGGACCAGATTGCTGTGGGGTTGTCCTTGTGGAACCATGGTGCACTGGTGCATGATGAGGACCAGATTGCTGTGGGGTTGTCCTTGTGGAACCATGGTGCACTGGTGCACGATGAGGACAGAGTGCTGTGGGGTTGTCCTTGTGGAACCATGGTGCACTGGTGCACGATGAGGACAGAGTGCTCTGGTCTTCTCCTTGTGGAACCATGGTGCACTGGTGCACGATGAGGACAGAGTGCTCTGGTCTTCTCCTTGTGGAACCATGGTGCACTGGTGCACGATGAGGACAGAGTGCTCTGGTCTTCTCCTTGTGGAACCATGGTGCACTGGTGCACGATGAGGACAGAGTGCTCTGGTCTTCTCCCTGTAGGACCATGGTGCACTGGTGCATGATGAGGACAGAGTGCTGTGGGGTTGTCCTTGTAGAACCATGGTGCACTGGTGCACGATGAAGACGGAGTGCTGTGGTCTTCTCCTTGTAGGACCATGGTGCACTGGTGCACGATGAGGACCAGATTGCTGTGGTCTTCTCCTTGTAGAACCATGGTGCACTTGTGCACAATGAGGACGGAGTGCTGTGGGGTTGTCCTTGTAGGACCATGGTGCACTGGTGCACGATGAGGACGGAGTGCTGTGGTCTTCTCCTTGTAGAACCTTGGTGCACTTGTGCACAATGAGGACGGAGTGCTGTAGGGTTGTCCTTGTAGAACCATTGTGCACTGGTGCACGATGAGGACGGAGTGCTGTGGTCTTCTCCTTGTAGAACCATTGTGCACTGGTGCACGATGAGGACAGAGTGCTGTAGGGTTGTCCTTGTAGGACCATGGTGCACTGGTGCATGATGAGGACGGAATGCTGTGGTCTTCTCCTTGTAGAACCATTGTGCACTGGTGCAAAACACAGCAATGAACATTGCTTTACCTGAGAGCATATGAAGGCTCAACTCTTAGAGCAAAATGCCTACAGTAAATGGACAAAAAGAGGAAACAGTGGTGAAGTGAGGTGGCGGCAGGTAGTGGGGGGGGGGGTATTAAAATAGTCCAACATGGTTTGGAACTGAGCAACACACACAAAATGCTGGTGGTACTCAGCAGGCCAGGCAGCATCTATGGAAAAGAGTACAGTTGATGATTCATCAGGACTGGAGAAAAAAGGATGAGGAATCATGAGGGGAGGGGAGGAAGAAACACCAAGTGACTGGTGAAACTGGGAGGGGGAGGGGTGAAGTAAAGAACTGGGAAGATGATTGGTGGAAGAGATGCCGGCTGGAGAAGGGGGAATCTGACAGGAGAGGACACGAGACCATGGAAGAAAGAAAATGAGCAGGAGCAGTAGAGGGAGGTGATAGGCAGGTAAGGAGAAAAGGTGAGAGAGGGAAAAGGGAATGGGGAATGGTAAAGTGGGGGGAGGCATTACCAGAAGTTTGAGAAATTGATGTTCATGTCATCAATTTGGACGCTATCTAGATCCCCTCTAGTGCTCCTCCCCCTTTTCTTTCTTCCAAGGCTTTCTGTCCTCTCTTCTCAGATACCCCCTTCTCCAGCCTGTATTTCTTTTGCCTATCAACTTCACCCCTCACCCTCCTGGTTCCACCTATCAAATTATGCTTCTTCCTCCCTTCCCCCACCTTCTAACACTGACTCTTCATCTTTTTTTCTCCAGTCCTGATGAAGAGTATTGGCCCAGAATGTTGACTGTACTCTTTTCCATAGATGCTGCTCAGCCTGCTGAGTTCCTCCAGCATTTTGTGTGTGTTGCTTGGATTTCCAGCATCTGCAGATTTTCTCTTGTTTGCGGTTTGGTTCTAAGTTTACTTAGAGGCTATCCCCTAAATTAGGAGCATTGGAAAAGTACCACCAGCTGTAATATCCATGGTTGGTGGCCAGGAAGAATCACAGGCTTCATTTTTCATTTGGACCTGTTAGGGGAAAGACGCTAAGTGCTACCTATGAAAGCTGACCCTATTTGAACTCAATTACATTATGCACACAACCAGTGCCGAAGCCCTTGGAAGACACTTTGCTAACCAAAACTACAGACAAGTTTTCACAATATCATTGCCTATCATGCTAGAGTGTAACTTACTTCTCTCTCCATATCCCTATTCACTTTGACAAGTTGTAATTTAAATTCAGTAAACTACGTATCAAGTTTAGAATAATAAGCATCTCGAGTCTCTCTATAGAGCTTGCCCATATCACACTGCAGGGCTACTTTCAACTCAGGGTGGGGAGTTATGATACTTGGTAGATTGTTGAATTCTCAAGCAACACATTGTTAGTGGTCTTCTCTCTCCACAGTATCTCCTTCAGATAAATTATCTCAATTTGCACCACTTGTGATCTTATAAGTTATGGTACATCCCATTCCACTGAACCTCACAGAAGCCAATACTTTTATGGTAGCATGTAACAGTTATCACATCGCTTTACAGCACCAACAATCACTGAGTGGGGTTTGATTCCTGTCACTGTCTGTAAGGAGTTTTATGTTCTCCACATGATCCTGTGGGTTTCCTCTGGGTGCTCTGGTTTCCTCACACATTCCAAAGATAAATAGGATTATACGTTCCAAAGATATATAGTGTTAGAAAGCTGTCAGCACACTATGTTGGTGCTGGAAGTGTGGCAATATTTGTGGGCTGCCACCACCACAATCTTTTGATGCATTTTATTGTATATTTTGATGTTTCAATCTGTATATGGCAAATGAAGTTAATCTTTAATCTTTTAAATAATGTATTGTTCAACCTGTAAAACTGTCTGCTAAGTGCAGATTATTGTGGATGTGGTGCCTATCAAGCACACAGCTTTGTCCTGTATCTCGTTGAGCTTCTGGAGTGCCACAGAAGTTGCACTTATCTAGGCAAGTGAAGAGTATTGCATCCCACTTCTGACTTGAAGCCTTTATATGATAGATAGGCTTTGGAGAAACACACACTGTTCCTTACTGAGGGGTCAGTAGGGGAAAAGCATGAGCAGCTTTAAGTTCATGGGTGTCAACATCTCATCTGATCAAATACACTGATGTAATCATGAAGGCAGCATGATGGAGGATTTGCTTCATTAGGAGTTTGAGGAGATTCGATGTGTCGCCAAAGACTCTTGCAAGTTTCTATAGATGCATAGTGTAGAGCATTTCAACAGGTTACAATATGGCCTGATATGGAGGGTCCAATGCACAGGATCACAAAAAGCTCCAAGAGGATTGTAGCCAGCTTCATCATGGACACAAATATCCCCACCATTGAGGCCCTCTACAAAACTTCAAGAGGCAATGTCTCAAGAAGGCAGTTTCCATCACTAAGGACCATCTGAACATGCCCTCTTCTCATTATTACTATCAGGGATGAGTTCATGGAGCTTGAAGAACACTCAAATATTCAAAAACCATTTCTTCCCTTCCACCATCAAATTTCGAAACAGTCCATGAACTGTATCTCATTCTTTTTAAGCACTATTTATTTATTTTGTAACTTACAGTAATTTTGTCTACCTTGTACTGCTGCCTCCAAACGACAAATTTCATGTCATATAAGACAGTGATAATAATTCTCTTTGTTTTCTTGCTTGAATTATTGCATAACCACTAAATGTTGAAGGCATCATTGACAAATTACTAGAAATACACTTGATTGTTACTTATCTTAATATAAATCAACAGATTTCAAAACTGCTTTATTGTTCATGAGCACTGAAGTATTTCTTGACTGTTTACCATGTCAGAGTGCGTAGTTATGTTGCCAGTGGAGTCCGAACTTGCTCCATCAGAGTTTGTCCATGAGAATGAACTCCATTACATCGAGTGATTAATTGGTCGGCACAGCTTTGTGACAGCTCTAAAATGTATTTCTCAGTAGAGGCTTGTGGGAGGCACAGGTGCATTGAATGGATTGAATTGTGTTGAAGCTCGTTGCAGGGCAGATTTAAGAAACATTTGAGCATTAACCTTCAAAATTCTAGTTTCCAAGGTAACATGGAAACAGTAACGTCGGACAGATTAGAGTGCACTTTGTGGATGTAAGATACTATGACAGATGATGGATCATCCAGAAATATAACCTGACATTAAACTATTGCACAAAGCTTGTCTTCACTGGAAAAGGACTTAAGAAAGTCTGCATTAACCAAGTCAGGCAAGATCCTTAAAGGAAAATATTAATTATTTTGATGTATTCAGTGTCAGGTAACAAGTTGTCTCCTTGTGGCTTTAATGAGCTTATAATGTTACATGTCACTAGATTTCAGCAAACACGTTGTATTTATATACTATTTTTTACAAATTCAAAGCATCTCAAAGTGCTTCACTGCCAATGAGGTTCTTTGGAAATGCATTGTAATGTAGGAAATGCAGTAATCAATATGTTTTCAGCAAGCTCCCACTACTAGCAATATATTTACCCAGTGGTTTGTTTAGAACTGCTGATTCAACTTTAGACAGTATCTATTTCTCAGAGCCCAACTTATTGTTTTCCCCCAAAATGGTGCCACTTCTTACCTGTGACAACAGTCATAGACATAGTTTAAAGGCTTATACTCAGAATATCCCAGGAAAGCAAAACACAGTACTTGACTGAAATGTTAACTCGGGCATTTGTGTTCTTCCCTATGGATAGGACTTGAGCCTATAACCTTCCAACTCAAAGACAATGGTGTTAAATCTGAGGCACAGCAGATCAGGCAGCATTTATGGAAAAGAGTGCAGTTGATGTTTCGGGCTCAGACCCTTCATCAGGGCCTGAAGAAGGGTCTCAGCCAGAAACATTAAATGTTTACTCTTTTCTGTAAATGCTGCCTGGAGTTCCTACAGCATTTTGTGTGAGTAGATGGCATTTTATCATGTCTCTTTTAGACTTTATTATTCTGATATTGTACTGCTAGTCTAATGTAAATCTCTTCCATCTCTCTTCCATCCATACCTAGCCCTGTTCTTTCTCCTATAATTTATTTGGCTCTCAATCCCCAATATATTAAGGTTGTAGCTCTCTGTTTTGCCCCCTAAAATTCCTTTCTACATCTATAAATCCTCCTCTCCATTCTCCTGACATTCACTTCATAGTTGGTGGCAGAGCTTTCAACTACTTTCATCCAGCTCAATGGAGCTTCCAATTTGCTCAGTTTTCTTACTGCTTTTAAAAGAGAACTCTCACAATTCACCTGTCTCATCTCTCCTCCTTGGCTAGCAGTCACTCACTCCAAGATTTGCCCATTTTGCTTCTTTGTTAATACCTTCTGATATTCTGTACTTTAAAGGAACTACATAGATGTAAGATTTGTTGACTCCATTTAAACATTTGATCATCACCCCAGGTACATTAAAATTGTCAACTATAATGAGTGACATAACCTGAAATCTGGGTTACACCATAAAATGCACAACCTCTTGAAAAGGACTACGTGAATAGAGGAAATGGTTGTTCATTATAGTGGATGAATGACAAACACAAGAGATCCTGAAGGAGTTGGAAATCCAGAGTAACACACTCAAACTGCTGGCAGAACTCATCTGGTCAAGCAACATTTATGGAAGTGAATAAACAGTCAATGATTCTTGCTGAGACCTTCTTTAGGACTGGAAAGGAAAGGGGAAGTCATCAGAATAAAAAGGTTGGGGAGGGGTAAGAGGACAAGCTAGAAGGTGAAGCTAGGTGGGTGGGGAAGGTAAAGGGCTGGAGTAGAAGGAATCTGATAGGAGAGGAAAGTGGATCATGGAGAAAGGGAAGAGGGGCTCCAGGGGTTGCTGATAAGTGGGTAAGGAGAAGTGGTAAGGGTTCAGAAAGGAAGAACACTGAAAGAATAGCTTTAAAATATGAATTGCTAATACAAAAAGGCATAATTTGAAGGTGATAGGAGGAATGTATAAATGTATAGGGGGTTGTCAGAGGAAAATGTTTTATACAGAGAATGATAGGTGCATGGAACGTTCTCTTGGGGTGGTGGTTGAAGCAGATATGCTAGGGACATTTCAGAAACTCTTAGGTAGGCACATGGATCATAGAAAAATGCAGGGCTATGTAGAAAGGAGGGGTTAGATTGATCTTAGAGTAGGTTAAAAGGTCGGCGCAACATCGTGAGCTGAGGGGTCTGCACTGTGCTATATGTTCTATATTCTCAAAGGCCAACTGATAATTGCTGTCATTAACCTTCAGTGCCAAGAGAAATCAGTATTTTGAGCAAGGCATGTTGAAGCATTTACTCTTCCTGTACAGAAACAGAGTAGAAGTGGGAGTCAGGAATTTAGTCCCTTGTGTCTGCTCTACAGTTCAGTTTGATCAGGGATGATTCTTCATCTCAACCACACTCTCCATAGCCTTTGATGATGTTTGTATGTGTAACAACCTGGGAAAGGTTTCCCTGCTGATGTAATGGTTTCTCTGTAGCACAGTGTTTGGGTTATGACTGGAGATAACGGGGGGTTTGGAATGTGCACTGGCCAATGAGGGGAGATGTTGTTCTTTTTTGTGGGCCCAAGGGAAGGCTATGCAGCCTTTTGTTCAGTGGTAGATAGAGAGGGAAGATGCCAGTATGGGGAAGTCGTGTATTGCAGGATGGAGTGGGCTTGGAATGGGGTCAGGAATCGACATCCAGGCAAAAAAATCAATGGGGAACAAACAGACGGGAAAACCGTGAGCTCCAACATTGCGCATAAGACTGTTTCATGAGAATGGACCCATTTTCTTCTTTGTTTATTTAGTAACTCTATAGGCAAATTAAGAACATTAAGCTCAATCATTTAATTGCCTATTGTGTACTGTTTGTTATTTTGTGGTACTGATTTGTAACAGGGGAACACATCACGCAGCATCCACACAAAGCCGCTAGCTGAATCTAGGGTTACATACCTAGAAAACTTTCTATTTCCTTTTTGACAAATGATCAGTGATTTGGCCTCCATAATCCTCTGTGGAAGGGAATTGCACACCAGACCCGGTGGGAAAAAAACTTCTTATCCACTCCTTTACATTTTAACCCATTTATTACATTTCTGTCAGACCATGAATGCCAAAGCACATAAGTAATTTTCGATGTATTTATATCCAGTTGAAAGAATAGAAAATCCAAGGGCATCATCATTTTGGATTAATTTCCCTCCTCCATCCACTAAGCAGAAGACATTGTTTTACTGACATGTTGTGGGAGTTTCTTGGTGTTAATCAATGCTCGCTATAAAACTTGCCTGGACAGGCTCACGAATCACTGCCTCAGACTATACCTGTTCCATCTGTCTCCAAGCAATTTAATTTTCATGTTTTTTCCAGATTTTCACAGTGACTGACTTATGAAATTAAAGCAAATAGAAACTCGGTTCAAAATAAAAACAGAAAATGTCAGAAATACACAGCTGAATTACCATCTTCTGAGAGAGAAACAATAGTTTTGTGGCTCATGTAGAATTTATTGAACCCTGGTGTTACTCTTCTTCATGGATAGTCCTTTGGGAACAAATCCTCGGAACATCTGGCCCATGGGTTCTGTGAAGAATCATTCTCCCTGTGATGTATGGGTTTTCCCTGGGTGAGCTGGTTCCCTCCCACACCCCAAAAAAGTGTGGTCAGAAAACCAATGGCTCACTGAAACTTCTGCTCAAGTTTACCACCTCACACTTACCAAGTGTGTAGGTGAGTGTGACTGGAGCTTGCATGTTCTCCCTATGCCTTCTGAGGGGTGGTGAGTTCTGACAGAGTTATTCCAGTTAGAATGTGAACCACTGACTCTTCCATGGGAGCTGCCTGTCGGAACGGTTGGGCGGGAGCCTTTGAGGTTTTGTGCTCTTTCTACTGCCTACCCACTGCTTCTGTGAGCACCTATAATGTTCTTAATGTTATCCCAAGTACTCCTTCTCCAGTTTGAATGGCCACGGGCCAGAGACTCCCAGGATTATAACATGTTGTATTTCTTCAGGAAGGTTTGAAGTACCTCTACCACACAGAATCAATCCATGCCGAGCCCTCTTCTTTCCCCTTCATTACTTTTCACAGTCGTTATGTCGCAAACACAAGAGATTCTGCAGATGCTGGAAATCTTGAGCAACACACACAAGATGTTGGAGAAAGTCAGCAAATTGGACAGCACCAATGGAGGAGAATAAACAGTCAATGCTCTGGGCTGAGGCCCCTCATCAGAACTGGAAAGGCAGAATAAGCATCCTGACATCGACTACTTCTCTATGGAATCATTCTCCCTGTGATGCATGGGTGCTCTGGGTCCCTCCCACATCCATAAAATTTGCACTTAGAGAGTTAGTAGCTTACTGGAACTTCACCCTAGTGTACAGGTGAATGGAAATGAGGAGCCTGCATGTTTTCCCTGTGTCAGGGTGAGCTGGTGGGTTTCCATCCATATTACTGTTGGTAACTTATTTGGTCATTGTAAGTAGCCCCTAGAGTGTGGTTGGAAGATAGAATTGTGGGAAGGGAGGCCTTGCCAGTGAATACAGGAAGAATAAAAACAGCCAGGTAGGATTCATATGAGTGGTGGCTAATAGTTGGAGGGTTTTAGTGCTTTGATTTTGTCTGAAACATTGACCAACCTACCTGAGCAGAAATTATTTGACCACTTCTGATCCAGATGTCTTAACCAAGAAGGGGGTGACTTAGAGGGTTGAAGAAGAGATGTACAGTAGTTTACAGTACCAGATCTCAGTCACTGTTAATGATCTTAAATAATTCAATAAATGGAAGCGCATCACAGTAGTGTACAATGCTTTACAGTACCAACGACCTGAGTTCAGTTCCCGCCGGTGACTGGAAGGAGTTTGTCATTTCTCCACGTGATCATGTGGGTTTCCGCTGAGTGCTTCAGTTTTTTCCCACTGTCCAAGGATTTCCTGGCTGCTATTTTAATTAGTCATTGTAAATTGTTCTGTGATTAGACTGGGGTTAAGTCAGCGGATTGTTAGACAGCATGGCTCGAAGAGCCAATAAAACTTATACTGTGCTGTATCTCAAGCATTCAATAAATAAACAGACAGACAAACGAGCAAATAAATAAATACTTAGAAATGAGAGCCTGATCGAAAGCAAGGACCAATCAAGCTTGGCCCAATGACAGACATGCAAGGGTTTAGTTATTGTTAGTTAGTGAGACCAACAACTGCTTTGTGAAATTAAATCCACAAGACATCACAGGAAGTTGTTAGTATGCCAAGTGGAACACAACCTCTGTCCTGTGGTAAGAGCAGGGGTTTCACTGCTGGCAACTGTTGAAGGAATTACATGTTAAGCATATTTTTTCTTTTATATTGCAAATGTAAACTCAAACGTCTGTTTCTCAGGGTTTTTGTTTGCAGACACACGTTAATGATCCCCACCCTGTAGGGTTAAGTCTGCTGCAGGTTAATGCAGCCTGTGGCAGCTTAGGGCAATGTTCTGAAAGTGTACTTGAAGTTGCACTGGCAATTACCCATCAGAGAAGACAACAGGAATGAGAACATTTCAGCAGCACAGGAGAATCAATGGCACCTAATGGTGACTACTTTGCTTGTATCTTTGGAAATGGCTCTATTTCTCTCTTTAATATCTCAATGTTTCCCTTTCAGGGTTCTTTTGAAGACCCTGACCTGGAGTTACATGCTGACTATGGCTCTTTGCAGGAATGGGACCCGCTCTCGGTGTTTCACGATTGGCTGTAATTCGGTATGCCAAGTGCTCGGCCTAAGCACTCAGCTCACCAAGATCTCGTGGCTCTGGAGACGAGGGACCAGAGGTCAGGGTCCGGGCAGGAGATCAGCGTGTCGTGGGAGATGGAAGATCAAAGGCTGTGTGCCCAGAGACCCGAGATCTTTGGGCACAGAGCTCACAAAAGGTGATGCAAAGGACTTTTAACATCGTAAACCAGCGAGCTGTTTGTTATGTCTTCCCTCTCACTGTGAAACAGGGACACCTCTTTCTCCCTTATTAGAGAGGGGTAGAGAGCCTGTGGTATGTCATATACTGGGTGAATCGCCAAGTCTTTGGGGTGACTGCAGGTCTGTGTCTTTACTGTTGCTTTGCTCACGGTCGAGTGCTCGGTGGTGGGCGCCGTTGCTTTGCTCATGTTGGAGTGCTCGGTGGTGGGTGCCGTTGCTTTGCTCACGTTGGAGTGCTCGGTGGTGGGTGCCGTTGCTTTGCTCATGTTGGAGTGCTCGGTGGTGGGTGCCGTTGCTTTGCTCACGTTGGAGTGCTCGGTGGTGGGTGCCGTTGCTTTGCTCATGTTGGAGTGCTCGGTGGTGGGTGCCGTTGCTTTGCTCACGTTGGAGTGCTCGGTGGTGGGTGCCGTTGCTTTGCTCACGTTGGAGTGCTCGGTGGTGGGCGCCGTTGCTTTGCTCACGGTCGAGTGCTCGGTGGTGGACGCCGTTGCTTTGCTCACGGTCGAGTGCTCGGTGGTGGGCGCCGTTGCTTTGCTCACGTTGGAGTGCTCGGTGGTGGGTGCCGTTGCTTTGCTCACGTTGGAGTGCTCGGTGGTGGGTGCCGTTGCTTTGCTCACGTTGGAGTGCTCGGTGGTGGGTGCCGTTGCTTTGCTCACGTTGGAGTGCTCGGTGGTGGGTGCCGTTGCTTTGCTCACGTTGGGGTGCTCGGTGGTGGGTGCCGTTGCTTTGCTCACGTTGGAGTGCTCGGTGGTGGGTGCCGTTGCTTTGCTCACGTTGGAGTGCTCGGTGGTGGATCCCGTTGCTTTGCTCACGTTGGAGTGCTCGGTGGTGGATCCCGTTGCTTTGCTCACGTTGGAGTGCTCGGTGGTGGGTGCCGTTGCTTTGCTCACGTTGGAGTGCTCGGTGGTGGGTGCTGTTGCTTTGCTCACGTTGGAGTGCTCGGTGGTGGGTGCCGTTGCTTTGCTCACGTTGGAGTGCTCGGTGGTGGGTGCCGTTGCTTTGCTCACGTTGGAGTGCTCGGTGGTGGGTGCCGTTGCTTTGCTCACGTTGGAGTGCTCGGTGGTGGGTGCTGTTGCTTTGCTCACGTTGGAGTGCTCGGTGGTGGGCGCCGTTGCTTTGCTCACGTTGGAGTGCTCGGTGGTGGATCCCGTTGCTCTGCTCACGTTGGAGTGCTCGGTGGTGGGTGCTGTTGCTTTGCTCACGGTCGAGTGCTCGGTGGTGGGTGCCGTTGCTTTGCTCACGTTGGAGTGCTCGGTGGTGGGTGCTGTTGCTTTGCTCACGTTGGAGTGCTCGGTGGTGGGTGCCGTTGCTTTGCTCACGTTGGAGTGCTCGGTGGTGGGTGCCGTTGCTTTGCTCACGTTGGAGTGCTCGGTGGTGGATCCCGTTGCTCTGCTCACGTTGGAGTGCTCGGTGGTGGGTGCCGTTGCTTTGCTCACGTTGGAGTGCTCGGTGGTGGGCGCCGTTGCTTTGCTCACGTTGGAGTGCTCGGTGGTGGGTGCCGTTGCTTTGCTCACGGTCGAGTGCTCGGTGGTGGACGCCGTTGCTTTGCTCACGTTGGAGTGCTGGGTGGTGGGCGCCGTTGCTTTGCTCACGTTGGAGTGCTCGGTGGTGGGTGCTGTTGCTTTGCTCACGTTGGAGTGCTCGGTGGTGGGTGCCGTTGCTTTGCTCACGTTGGTGTGCTCGGTGGTGGGTGCTGTTGCTTTGCTCACGTTGGAGTGCTCGGTGGTGGGTGCCGTTGCTTTGCTCACGTTGGAGTGCTCGGTGGTGGGTGCTGTTGCTTTGCTCACGTTGGAGTGCTCGGTGGTGGGTGCTGTTACTTTACTCACGGTCGAGTGCTCGGTGGTGGGTGCTGTTGCTTTACTCACGTTGGAGTGCTCGGTGGTGGGTGCCGTTGCTTTGCTCACGTTGGAGTGCTCGGTGGTGGGTGCCGTTGCTTTGCTCACGTTGGAGTGCTCGGTGGTGGGTGCTGTTGCTTTACTCACGTTGGAGTGCTCGGTGGTGGGTGCTGTTGCTTTACTCACGTTGGAGTGCTCGGTGGTGGGTGCTGTTGCTTTACTCACGTTGGAGTGCTCGGTGGTGGGTGCCGTTGCTTTGCTCACGTTGGAGTGCTCGGTGGTGGGTGCCGTTGCTTTGCTCACGTTGGAGTGCTCGGTGGTGGGTGCCGTTGCTTTGCTCACGTTGGAGTGCTCGGTGGTGGGTGCTGTTGCTTTGCTCACGGTCGAGTGCTCGGTGGTGGGTGCTGTTGCTTTGCTCACGGTCGAGTGCTCGGTGGTGGGTGCTGTTGCTTTACTCACGGTCGAGTGCTCGGTGGTGGGTGCTGTTGCTTTACTCACGGTCGAGTGCTCGGTGGTGGGTGCTGTTGCTTTACTCACGGTCGAGTGCTCGGTGGTGGGTGCTGTTGCTTTACTCACGGTCGAGTGCTCGGTGGTGGGCGCCGTTGCTTTGCTCACGTTGGAGTGCTCGGTGGTGGGTGCCGTTGCTTTGCTCACGTTGGAGTGCTCGGTGGTGGGCGCCGTTGCTTTGCTCATGTTGGAGTGCTCGGTGGTGGATCCCGTTGCTTTGCTCACGTTGGAGTGCTCGGTGGTGGGCGCCGTTGCTTTGCTCACGTTGGAGTGCTCGGTGGTGGGTGCCGTTGCTTTGCTCACGTTGGAGTGCTCGGTGGTGGGCGCCGTTGCTTTGCTCACGTTGGAGTGCTCGGTGGTGGGTGCCGTTGCTTTGCTCACGTTGGAGTGCTCGGTGGTGGGTGCCGTTGCTTTGCTCATGTTGGAGTGCTCGGTGGTGGGTGCTGTTGCTTTGCTCACGTTGGAGTGCTCGGTGGTGGGTGCCGTTGCTTTGCTCACGTTGGAGTGCTCGGTGGTGGGTGCCGTTGCTTTGCTCATGTTGGAGTGCTCGGTGGTGGGTGCTGTTGCTTTGCTCACGTTGGAGTGCTCGGTGGTGGGTGCTGTTGCTTTGCTCACGTTGGAGTGCTCGGTGGTGGACGCCGTTGCTTTGCTCACGTTGGAGTGCTCGGTGGTGGGTGCCGTTGCTTTGCTCACGTTGGAGTGCTCGGTGGTGGGTGCCGTTGCTTTGCTCACGTTGGAGTGCTCGGTGGTGGGTGCTGTTGCTTTGCTCACGTTGGAGTGCTCGGTGGTGGGTGCCGTTGCTTTGCTCACGTTGGAGTGCTCGGTGGTGGGTGCCGTTGCTCTGCTCACGTTGGAGTGCTCGGTGGTGGACGCCGTTGCTTTGCTCACGTTGGAGTGCTCGGTGGTGGGTGCCGTTGCTTTGCTCACGTTGGAGTGCTCGGTGGTGGGTGCCGTTGCTTTGCTCACGGTCGAGTGCTCGATGGTGGACGCCGTTGCTTTGCTCACGTTGGAGTGCTCGGTGGTGGACGCCGTTGCTTTGCTCACGTTGGAGTGCTCGGTGGTGGACGCCGTTGCTTTGCTCACGTTGGAGTGCTCGGTGGTGGGTGCCGTTGCTTTGCTCACGTTGGAGTGCTCGGTGGTGGGTGCCGTTGCTTTGCTCACGTTGGAGTGCTCTTTTTTTTTATTACAAAATCCTTTATTACAAATATCGGTGCTATACAATATATACAAAACAGTGGCAAACACAATTACTGCACTACAAATAGACAATAGACATTACACCAGAATGTTGCCATCCCTATCCATGATGGCATTTACACCCCGCGGAGCCCAATGGTCACGAAACTCCTCCAAGGCCGCTGTGGACTGCGCGTGTTCCTTTTCAATAGTTACCCGGGCACGAACATACCCCCTAAACATTGCCAGGCAGTCTGCCCGGGGAGATCCTCCCGCAACCCGTTTCCAAGACCCACGGATGGCGGATTTCGCCAGCCCCAGTAGCAAGTTGACTAGAACATCCTCATCCCTCCTTGCCCCCTTCCTTACTGGATGACCATCGGTGGTGGGTGCCGTTGCTTTGCTCACGGTCGAGTGCTCTTTTTTTTATTACAAAATCCTTTATTACAAATTTCGGTGCTATACAATATATACAAAACAGTGGCAAACACAATTACTGCACTACAAATAGACAATAGACATTACACCAGAATTTTGCCATCCCTATCTACGATGGCTGGGAGTGTGTGATGGGACAGTGTGGAGGGAGATTCACACTGTGTCTGACCCTGGGAGTGTGTGATGGGACAGTGTGGAGGGAGATTCACTCTGTGTCTGACCCCGGGAGTGTGTGATGGGACGGTGTGGCGGGAGATTCACTCTGTGTCTGACCCCGGGAGGGGGTGATGGGAGGGTGAGGAGGGAGATTCACTCTGTGTCTGACCCCGGGAGTGTGTGATGGGACGGTGTGGAGGGAGATTCACTCTGTGTCTGACCACAGGAGTGTGTGATGGGACAGTGTGGAGGGAGATTCACTCTGTGTCTGACCCTTTTTTTTTATTACAAAATTCTTTATTACAAATTTCGGTGCTATACAATATATACAAAACAGTGGCAAACACAATTACTGCACTACAAATAGACAATAGACATTACACCAGAATGTTGCCATCCCTATCTACGATGGCATTTACACCCCGCGGAGCCCAACGGTCTCGAAACTCCTCCAAGGCCGTTGTGGACTGCGCGTGTTCCTTTTCAATAGTTACCCGGGCACGAACATACCCCCTAAACATTGCCAGGCAGTCTGCCCGGGGAGATCCTCCCGCCACCCGTTTCCAAGACCCACGGATGGCGGATTTCGCCAGCCCCAGGAGCAAGTTGACTAGGACATCCTCAGCCCTCCATGCCCCCTTCCTTACTGGATGACCATATATAAACAGGGTGGGACTAAAATGCAGCCAGAAGGCGAGAAGCAGCCCATGCAAATATGCAAAAAGAGGCTGCAGCCTCACACACTCCATGTACATGTGGTACATGGTCTCCTCCAGCCCGCAGAAGTGGCATGCTCGGTGGTGGACGCCGTTGCTTTGCTCACGTTGGAGTGCTCGGTGGTGGGTGCTGTTGCTTTGCTCACGGTCGAGTGCTCGGTGGTGGGTGCCGTTGCTTTGCTCACGTTGGAGTGCTCGGTGGTGGGCGCCGTTGCTTTGCTCACGTTGGAGTGCTCGGTGGTGGGCGCCGTTGCTTTGCTCACGTTGGAGTGCTCGGTGGTGGACGCCGTTGCTTTGCTCACGTTGGAGTGCTCGGTGGTGGGTGCTGTTGCTTTGCTCACGTTGGAGTGCTCGGTGGTGGGCGCCGTTGCTTTGCTCACGTTGGAGTGCTCGGTGGTGGACGCCGTTGCTTTGCTCACGTTGGAGTGCTCGGTGGTGGGTGCTGTTGCTTTGCTCACGTTGGAGTGCTCGGTGGTGGGTGCCGTTGCTTTGCTCACGTTGGAGTGCTCGGTGGTGGGCGCCGTTGCTTTGCTCACGTTGGAGTGCTCGGTGGTGGACGCCGTTGCTTTGCTCACGTTGGAGTGCTCGGTGGTGGGCGCCGTTGCTTTGCTCACGTTGGAGTGCTCGGTGGTGGGTGCTGTTGCTTTGCTCACGTTGGAGTGCTCGGTGGTGGGTGCCGTTGCTTTGCTCACGTTGGAGTGCTCGGTGGTGGGTGCCGTTGCTTTGCTCACGTTGGAGTGCTCGGTGGTGGGTGCCGTTGCTTTGCTCACGTTGGAGTGCTCGGTGGTGGGTGCCGTTGCTTTGCTCACGTTGGAGTGCTCGGTGGTGGGTGCTGTTGCTTTGCTCACGTTGGAGTGCTCGGTGGTGGGTGCCGTTGCTTTGCTCACGTTGGAGTGCTCGGTGGTGGGTGCCGTTGCTTTGCTCACGTTGGAGTGCTCGGTGGTGGGTGCTGTTGCTTTGCTCACGTTGGAGTGCTCGGTGGTGGGTGCCGTTGCTTTGCTCACGTTGGAGTGCTCGGTGGTGGGTGCCGTTGCTTTGCTCACGTTGGAGTGCTCGGTGGTGGGTGCCGTTGCTTTGCTCACGTTGGAGTGCTCGGTGGTGGGTGCCGTTGCTTTGCTCACGTTGGAGTGCTCGGTGGTGGGTGCCGTTGCTTTGCTCACGTTGGAGTGCTCGGTGGTGGGTGCCGTTGCTTTGCTCACGGTCGAGTGCTCGGTGGTGGGCGCCGTTGCTTTGCTCACGTTGGAGTGCTCGGTGGTGGGTGCCGTTGCTTTGCTCACGTTGGAGTGCTCGGTGGTGGGTGCCGTTGCTTTGCTCACGTTGGAGTGCTCGGTGGTGGGTGCCGTTGCTTTGCTCACGTTGGAGTGCTCGGTGGTGGAGACCGTTGCTTTGCTCACGTTGGAGTGCTCGGTGGTGGAGACCGTTGCTTTGCTCACGTTGGAGTGCTCGGTGGTGGGTGCCGTTGCTTTGCTCATGTTGGAGTGCTCGGTGGTGGGTGCTGTTGCTTTGCTCACGTTCGAGTGCTCGGTGGTGGAGACCGTTGCTTTGCTCACGTTGGAGTGCTCGGTGGTGGAGACCGTTGCTTTGCTCACGTTGGAGTGCTCGGTGGTGGAGACCGTTGCTTTGCTCATGTTGGAGTGCTTGGTGGTGGACGCCGTTGCTTTGCTCACGTTCGAGTGCTCGGTGGTGGGCGCCGTTGCTCTGCTCACATTGGGGTGCTCGGTGGTGGACGCCATTGCTTTGCTCACGTTGGAGTGCTCGGTGGTGGACGCCGTTGCTTTGCTCACGTTGGAGTGCTCGGTGGTGGATCCCGTTGCTTTGCTCACGTTGGAGTGCTCGGTGGTGGGTGCCGTTGCTTTGCTCACGTTGGAGTGCTCGGTGGTGGACGCCGTTGCTTTGCTCACGTTGGAGTGCTCGGTGGTGGACGCCGTTGCTTTGCTCACGTTGGAGTGCTCGGTGGTGGGTGCCGTTGCTTTGCTCACGTTGGAGTGCTCGGTGGTGGGTGCCGTTGCTTTGCTCACGTTGGAGTGCTCGGTGGTGGACGCCGTTGCTTTGCTCACGTTGGAGTGCTCGGTGGTGGGTGCCGTTGCTTTGCTCACGTTGGAGTGCTCGGTGGTGGGTGCCGTTGCTTTGCTCACGTTCGAGTGCTCGGTGGTGGGTGCCGTTGCTTTGCTCACGTTGGAGTGCTCGGTGGTGGGTGCCGTTGCTTTGCTCACGTTGGAGTGCTCGGTGGTGGACGCCGTTGCTTTGCTCACGTTGGAGTGCTCGGTGGTGGGTGCCGTTGCTTTGCTCACGTTGGTGTGCTCGGTGGTGGGTGCTGTTGCTTTGCTCACGTTGGAGTGCTCGGTGGTGGGTGCCGTTGCTTTGCTCACGTTGGAGTGCTCGGTGGTGGGTGCTGTTGCTTTGCTCACGTTGGAGTGCTCGGTGGTGGGTGCTGTTACTTTACTCACGGTCGAGTGCTCGGTGGTGGGTGCTGTTGCTTTACTCACGTTGGAGTGCTCGGTGGTGGGTGCCGTTGCTTTGCTCACGTTGGAGTGCTCGGTGGTGGGTGCCGTTGCTTTGCTCACGTTGGAGTGCTCGGTGGTGGGTGCTGTTGCTTTACTCACGTTGGAGTGCTCGGTGGTGGGTGCTGTTGCTTTACTCACGTTGGAGTGCTCGGTGGTGGGTGCTGTTGCTTTACTCACGTTGGAGTGCTCGGTGGTGGGTGCCGTTGCTTTGCTCACGTTGGAGTGCTCGGTGGTGGGTGCCGTTGCTTTGCTCACGTTGGAGTGCTCGGTGGTGGGTGCCGTTGCTTTGCTCACGTTGGAGTGCTCGGTGGTGGGTGCTGTTGCTTTGCTCACGGTCGAGTGCTCGGTGGTGGGTGCTGTTGCTTTGCTCACGGTCGAGTGCTCGGTGGTGGGTGCTGTTGCTTTACTCACGGTCGAGTGCTCGGTGGTGGGTGCTGTTGCTTTACTCACGGTCGAGTGCTCGGTGGTGGGTGCTGTTGCTTTACTCACGGTCGAGTGCTCGGTGGTGGGTGCTGTTGCTTTACTCACGGTCGAGTGCTCGGTGGTGGGCGCCGTTGCTTTGCTCACGTTGGAGTGCTCGGTGGTGGGTGCCGTTGCTTTGCTCACGTTGGAGTGCTCGGTGGTGGGCGCCGTTGCTTTGCTCATGTTGGAGTGCTCGGTGGTGGATCCCGTTGCTTTGCTCACGTTGGAGTGCTCGGTGGTGGGCGCCGTTGCTTTGCTCACGTTGGAGTGCTCGGTGGTGGGTGCCGTTGCTTTGCTCACGTTGGAGTGCTCGGTGGTGGGCGCCGTTGCTTTGCTCACGTTGGAGTGCTCGGTGGTGGGTGCCGTTGCTTTGCTCACGTTGGAGTGCTCGGTGGTGGGTGCCGTTGCTTTGCTCATGTTGGAGTGCTCGGTGGTGGGTGCTGTTGCTTTGCTCACGTTGGAGTGCTCGGTGGTGGGTGCCGTTGCTTTGCTCACGTTGGAGTGCTCGGTGGTGGGTGCCGTTGCTTTGCTCATGTTGGAGTGCTCGGTGGTGGGTGCTGTTGCTTTGCTCACGTTGGAGTGCTCGGTGGTGGGTGCTGTTGCTTTGCTCACGTTGGAGTGCTCGGTGGTGGACGCCGTTGCTTTGCTCACGTTGGAGTGCTCGGTGGTGGGTGCCGTTGCTTTGCTCACGTTGGAGTGCTCGGTGGTGGGTGCCGTTGCTTTGCTCACGTTGGAGTGCTCGGTGGTGGGTGCTGTTGCTTTGCTCACGTTGGAGTGCTCGGTGGTGGGTGCCGTTGCTTTGCTCACGTTGGAGTGCTCGGTGGTGGGTGCCGTTGCTCTGCTCACGTTGGAGTGCTCGGTGGTGGACGCCGTTGCTTTGCTCACGTTGGAGTGCTCGGTGGTGGGTGCCGTTGCTTTGCTCACGTTGGAGTGCTCGGTGGTGGGTGCCGTTGCTTTGCTCACGGTCGAGTGCTCGATGGTGGACGCCGTTGCTTTGCTCACGTTGGAGTGCTCGGTGGTGGACGCCGTTGCTTTGCTCACGTTGGAGTGCTCGGTGGTGGACGCCGTTGCTTTGCTCACGTTGGAGTGCTCGGTGGTGGGTGCCGTTGCTTTGCTCACGTTGGAGTGCTCGGTGGTGGGTGCCGTTGCTTTGCTCACGTTGGAGTGCTCTTTTTTTTTATTACAAAATCCTTTATTACAAATATCGGTGCTATACAATATATACAAAACAGTGGCAAACACAATTACTGCACTACAAATAGACAATAGACATTACACCAGAATGTTGCCATCCCTATCCATGATGGCATTTACACCCCGCGGAGCCCAATGGTCACGAAACTCCTCCAAGGCCGCTGTGGACTGCGCGTGTTCCTTTTCAATAGTTACCCGGGCACGAACATACCCCCTAAACATTGCCAGGCAGTCTGCCCGGGGAGATCCTCCCGCAACCCGTTTCCAAGACCCACGGATGGCGGATTTCGCCAGCCCCAGTAGCAAGTTGACTAGAACATCCTCATCCCTCCTTGCCCCCTTCCTTACTGGATGACCATCGGTGGTGGGTGCCGTTGCTTTGCTCACGGTCGAGTGCTCTTTTTTTTATTACAAAATCCTTTATTACAAATTTCGGTGCTATACAATATATACAAAACAGTGGCAAACACAATTACTGCACTACAAATAGACAATAGACATTACACCAGAATTTTGCCATCCCTATCTACGATGGCTGGGAGTGTGTGATGGGACAGTGTGGAGGGAGATTCACACTGTGTCTGACCCTGGGAGTGTGTGATGGGACAGTGTGGAGGGAGATTCACTCTGTGTCTGACCCCGGGAGTGTGTGATGGGACGGTGTGGCGGGAGATTCACTCTGTGTCTGACCCCGGGAGGGGGTGATGGGAGGGTGAGGAGGGAGATTCACTCTGTGTCTGACCCCGGGAGTGTGTGATGGGACGGTGTGGAGGGAGATTCACTCTGTGTCTGACCACAGGAGTGTGTGATGGGACAGTGTGGAGGGAGATTCACTCTGTGTCTGACCCTTTTTTTTTATTACAAAATTCTTTATTACAAATTTCGGTGCTATACAATATATACAAAACAGTGGCAAACACAATTACTGCACTACAAATAGACAATAGACATTACACCAGAATGTTGCCATCCCTATCTACGATGGCATTTACACCCCGCGGAGCCCAACGGTCTCGAAACTCCTCCAAGGCCGTTGTGGACTGCGCGTGTTCCTTTTCAATAGTTACCCGGGCACGAACATACCCCCTAAACATTGCCAGGCAGTCTGCCCGGGGAGATCCTCCCGCCACCCGTTTCCAAGACCCACGGATGGCGGATTTCGCCAGCCCCAGGAGCAAGTTGACTAGGACATCCTCAGCCCTCCATGCCCCCTTCCTTACTGGATGACCATATATAAACAGGGTGGGACTAAAATGCAGCCAGAAGGCGAGAAGCAGCCCATGCAAATATGCAAAAAGAGGCTGCAGCCTCACACACTCCATGTACATGTGGTACATGGTCTCCTCCAGCCCGCAGAAGTGGCATGCTCGGTGGTGGACGCCGTTGCTTTGCTCACGTTGGAGTGCTCGGTGGTGGGTGCTGTTGCTTTGCTCACGGTCGAGTGCTCGGTGGTGGGTGCCGTTGCTTTGCTCACGTTGGAGTGCTCGGTGGTGGGCGCCGTTGCTTTGCTCACGTTGGAGTGCTCGGTGGTGGGCGCCGTTGCTTTGCTCACGTTGGAGTGCTCGGTGGTGGACGCCGTTGCTTTGCTCACGTTGGAGTGCTCGGTGGTGGGTGCTGTTGCTTTGCTCACGTTGGAGTGCTCGGTGGTGGGCGCCGTTGCTTTGCTCACGTTGGAGTGCTCGGTGGTGGACGCCGTTGCTTTGCTCACGTTGGAGTGCTCGGTGGTGGGTGCTGTTGCTTTGCTCACGTTGGAGTGCTCGGTGGTGGGTGCCGTTGCTTTGCTCACGTTGGAGTGCTCGGTGGTGGGCGCCGTTGCTTTGCTCACGTTGGAGTGCTCGGTGGTGGACGCCGTTGCTTTGCTCACGTTGGAGTGCTCGGTGGTGGGCGCCGTTGCTTTGCTCACGTTGGAGTGCTCGGTGGTGGGTGCTGTTGCTTTGCTCACGTTGGAGTGCTCGGTGGTGGGTGCCGTTGCTTTGCTCACGTTGGAGTGCTCGGTGGTGGGTGCCGTTGCTTTGCTCACGTTGGAGTGCTCGGTGGTGGGTGCCGTTGCTTTGCTCACGTTGGAGTGCTCGGTGGTGGGTGCCGTTGCTTTGCTCACGTTGGAGTGCTCGGTGGTGGGTGCTGTTGCTTTGCTCACGTTGGAGTGCTCGGTGGTGGGTGCCGTTGCTTTGCTCACGTTGGAGTGCTCGGTGGTGGGTGCCGTTGCTTTGCTCACGTTGGAGTGCTCGGTGGTGGGTGCTGTTGCTTTGCTCACGTTGGAGTGCTCGGTGGTGGGTGCCGTTGCTTTGCTCACGTTGGAGTGCTCGGTGGTGGGTGCCGTTGCTTTGCTCACGTTGGAGTGCTCGGTGGTGGGTGCCGTTGCTTTGCTCACGTTGGAGTGCTCGGTGGTGGGTGCCGTTGCTTTGCTCACGTTGGAGTGCTCGGTGGTGGGTGCCGTTGCTTTGCTCACGTTGGAGTGCTCGGTGGTGGGTGCCGTTGCTTTGCTCACGGTCGAGTGCTCGGTGGTGGGCGCCGTTGCTTTGCTCACGTTGGAGTGCTCGGTGGTGGGTGCCGTTGCTTTGCTCACGTTGGAGTGCTCGGTGGTGGGTGCCGTTGCTTTGCTCACGTTGGAGTGCTCGGTGGTGGGTGCCGTTGCTTTGCTCACGTTGGAGTGCTCGGTGGTGGAGACCGTTGCTTTGCTCACGTTGGAGTGCTCGGTGGTGGAGACCGTTGCTTTGCTCACGTTGGAGTGCTCGGTGGTGGGTGCCGTTGCTTTGCTCATGTTGGAGTGCTCGGTGGTGGGTGCTGTTGCTTTGCTCACGTTCGAGTGCTCGGTGGTGGAGACCGTTGCTTTGCTCACGTTGGAGTGCTCGGTGGTGGAGACCGTTGCTTTGCTCACGTTGGAGTGCTCGGTGGTGGAGACCGTTGCTTTGCTCATGTTGGAGTGCTTGGTGGTGGACGCCGTTGCTTTGCTCACGTTCGAGTGCTCGGTGGTGGGCGCCGTTGCTCTGCTCACATTGGGGTGCTCGGTGGTGGACGCCATTGCTTTGCTCACGTTGGAGTGCTCGGTGGTGGACGCCGTTGCTTTGCTCACGTTGGAGTGCTCGGTGGTGGATCCCGTTGCTTTGCTCACGTTGGAGTGCTCGGTGGTGGGTGCCGTTGCTTTGCTCACGTTGGAGTGCTCGGTGGTGGACGCCGTTGCTTTGCTCACGTTGGAGTGCTCGGTGGTGGACGCCGTTGCTTTGCTCACGTTGGAGTGCTCGGTGGTGGGTGCCGTTGCTTTGCTCACGTTGGAGTGCTCGGTGGTGGGTGCCGTTGCTTTGCTCACGTTGGAGTGCTCGGTGGTGGACGCCGTTGCTTTGCTCACGTTGGAGTGCTCGGTGGTGGGTGCCGTTGCTTTGCTCACGTTGGAGTGCTCGGTGGTGGGTGCCGTTGCTTTGCTCACGTTCGAGTGCTCGGTGGTGGGTGCCGTTGCTTTGCTCACGTTGGAGTGCTCGGTGGTGGGTGCCGTTGCTTTGCTCACGTTGGAGTGCTCGGTGGTGGACGCCGTTGCTTTGCTCACGTTGGAGTGCTCGGTGGTGGGTGCCGTTGCTTTGCTCACGTTCGAGTGCTTGGTGGTGGGTGCCGTTGCTTTGCTCACGTTGGAGTGCTCGGTGGTGGACGCCGTTGCTTTGCTCACGTTGGAGTGCTCTTTTTTTTTTTAATTACAAAATCCTTTATTACAAATATCGGTGCTATTCAATATATACAAAACAGTGGCAAACACAATTACTGCACTACAAATAGACAATAGACATTACACCAGAATGTTGCCATCCCTATCCATGATGGCATTTACACCCCGCGGAGCCCAATGGTCACGAAACTCCTCCAAGGCCGCTGTGGACTGCGCGTGTTCCTTTTCAATAGTTACCCGGGCACGAACATACCCCCTAAACATTGCCAGGCAGTCTGCCCGGGGAGATCCTCCCGCAACGCGTTTCCAAGACCCACGGATGGCGGATTTCGCCAGCCCCAGTAGCAAGTTGACTAGAACATCCTCATCCCTCCTTGCCCCCTTCCTTACTGGATGACCATCGGTGGTGGGTGCCGTTGCTTTGCTCACGGTCGAGTGCTCTTTTTTTTATTACAAAATCCTTTATTACAAATTTCGGTGCTATACAATATATACAAAACAGTGGCAAACACAATTACTGCACTACAAATAGACAATAGACATTACACCAGAATTTTGCCATCCCTATCTACGATGGCTGGGAGTGTGTGATGGGACAGTGTGGAGGGAGATTCACACTGTGTCTGACCCTGGGAGTGTGTGATGGGACAGTGTGGAGGGAGATTCACTCTGTGTCTGACCCCGGGAGTGTGTGATGGGACGGTGTGGCGGGAGATTCACTCTGTGTCTGACCCCGGGAGGGGGTGATGGGAGGGTGAGGAGGGAGATTCACTCTGTGTCTGACCCCGGGAGTGTGTGATGGGACGGTGTGGAGGGAGATTCACTCTGTGTCTGACCACAGGAGTGTGTGATGGGACAGTGTGGAGGGAGATTCACTCTGTGTCTGACCCTTTTTTTTTATTACAAAATTCTTTATTACAAATTTCGGTGCTATACAATATATACAAAACAGTGGCAAACACAATTACTGCACTACAAATAGACAACAGACATTACACCAGAATGTTGCCATCCCTATCTACGATGGCATTTACACCCCGCGGAGCCCAACGGTCTCGAAACTCCTCCAAGGCCTTTTTGGACTTCGCATCTTCCTTTTCTATAGTTCCCGGGCACGAACATACCCCCTAAACATTGCCAGGCGGTCTGCCCGGGGAGATCCTCCCGCCACCCGTTTCCAAGGCCCACAGATGGCGGATTTCGCCAGCCCCAGTAGCAAGTTGACTAGGACATCCTCAGCCCTCCATGCCCCCTTCCTTACTGGATGACCATATATAAACAGGGTGGGACTAAAATGCTGCCAGAAGGCGAGAAGCTGCTTTTTTTTTATTACAAAATCCTTTATTACAAATTTCGGTGCTATACAATATATACAAAACAGTGGCAAACACAATTACTGCACTACAAATAGACAATAGACATTACACCAGAATGTTGCCATCCCTATCTACGATGGCATTTACACCCCGCGGAGCCCAACGGTCTCGAAACTCCTCCAAGGCCGTTGTGGACTGCGCGTGTTCCTTTTCAATAGTTACCCGGGCACGAACATACCCCCTAAACATTGCCAGGCAGTCTGCCCGGGGAGATCCTCCCGCCACCCGTTTCCAAGACCCACAGATGGCGGATTTCGCCAGCCCCAGGAGCAAGTTGACTAGGACATCCTCAGCCCTCCATGCCCCCTTCCTTACTGGATGACCATATATAAACAGGGTGGGACTAAAATGCAGCCAGAAGGCGAGAAGCAGCCCATGCAAATATGCAAAAAGAGGCTGCAGCCTCACACACTCCATGTACATGTGGTACATGGTCTCCTCCAGCCCGCAGAAGTGGCATGCTCGGTGGTGGACGCCGTTGCTCTGCTCACGTTGGAGTGCTCGGTGGTGGGTGCCGTTGCTTTGCTCATGTTGGAGTGCTCGGTGGTGGGTGCCGTTGCTTTGCTCACGTTGGAGTGCTCGGTGGTGGGTGCCGTTGCTTTGCTCACGTTCGAGTGCTCGGTGGTGGGTGCCGTTGCTTTGCTCACGTTGGAGTGCTCGGTGGTGGGTGCTGTTGCTTTACTCACGTTGGAGTGCTCGGTGGTGGGTGCCGTTGCTTTGCTCACGTTGGAGTGCTCGGTGGTGGGTGCCGTTGCTTTGCTCACGTTGGAGTGCTCGGTGGTGGGTGCCGTTGCTTTGCTCACGTTGGAGTGCTCGGTGGTGGGTGCTGTTACTTTACTCACGTTGGAGTGCTCGGTGGTGGGCGCCGTTGCTTTGCTCACGTTCGAGTGCTCGGTGGTGGGTGCCGTTGCTTTGCTCACGTTGGAGTGCTCGGTGGTGGGTGCTGTTGCTTTGCTCACGTTGGAGTGCTCGGTGGTGGGTGCCGTTGCTTTGCTCATGTTGGAGTGCTCGGTGGTGGGCGCCGTTGCTCTGCTCACGTTGGAGTGCTCGGTGGTGGGTGCCGTTGCTTTGCTCACGTTGGAGTGCTGGGTGGTGGGTGCCGTTGCTTTGCTCACGTTGGAGTGCTCGGTGGTGGGTGCCGTTGCTTTGCTCACGTTGGAGTGCTCGGTGGTGGGTGCCGTTGCTTTGCTCACGGTCGAGTGCTCGGTGGTGGGTGCCGTTGCTTTGCTCACGTTGGAGTGCTCGGTGGTGGACGCTGTTGCTTTGCTCACGTTGGAGTGCTCGGTGGTGGGTCCCGTTGCTTTGCTCACGTTGGAGTGCTCGGTGGTGGGTGCCGTTGCTTTGCTCACGTTCGAGTGCTCGGTGGTGGACGCCGTTGCTTTGCTCACGTTGGAGTGCTCGGTGGTGGGTGCCGTTGCTCTGCTCACGTTGGAGTGCTCGGTGGTGGGTGCCGTTGCTTTGCTCATGTTGGAGTGCTCGGTGGTGGGTGCCGTTGCTTTGCTCACGTTGGAGTGCTCGGTGGTGGACGCCGTTGCTTTGCTCACGTTGGAGTGCTCGGTGGTGGACGCCGTTGCTTTGCTCACGTTGGAGTGCTCGGTGGTGGGTGGACGCCGTTGCTTTGCTCACGTTGGAGTGCTCGGTGGTGGGTGCCGTTGCTTTGCTCACGTTGGAGTGCTCGGTGGTGGAGACCGTTGCTTTGCTCACGTTGGAGTGCTCGGTGGTGGGCGCCGTTGCTTTGCTCACGTTGGAGTGCTCGGTGGTGGGCGCCGTTGCTTTGCTCACGTTGGAGTGCTCGGTGGTGGGTGCCGTTGCTTTGCTCACGTTGGAGTGCTCGGTGGTGGGCGCCGTTGCTTTGCTCACGGTCGAGTGCTCGGTGGTGGGTGCCGTTGCTTTGCTCACGTTGGAGTGCTCGGTGGTGGACGCCGTTGCTTTGCTCACGTTGGAGTGCTCGGTGGTGGGTGCTGTTGCTTTGCTCACGGTCGAATGCTCGGTGGTGGACGCCGTTGCTTTGCTCACGTTGGAGTGCTCGGTGGTGGGTGCCGTTGCTTTGCTCACGTTGGAGTGCTCGGTGGTGGGTGCCGTTGCTTTGCTCACGTTGGAGTGCTCGGTGGTGGGTGCTGTTGCTTTGCTCACGGTCGAATGCTCGGTGGTGGACGCCGTTGCTTTGCTCACGTTGGAGTGCTCGGTGGTGGGTGCCGTTGCTTTGCTCACGTTGGAGTGCTCGGTGGTGGATCCCGTTGCTCTGCTCACGTTGGAGTGCTCGGTGGTGGGTGCCGTTGCTTTGCTCACGTTGGAGTGCTCGGTGATGGACGCCGTTGCTTTGCTCACGTTGGAGTGCTCGGTGATGGACGCCTTTGCTTTGCTCACGTTGGAGTGCTCGGTGGTGGGTGCCGTTGCTTTGCTCACGTTGGAGTGCTTGGTGGTGGGTGCCGTTGCTTTGCTCACGTTGGAGTGCTCGGTGGTGGGTGCCGTTGCTTTGCTCACGTTGGAGTGCTCGGTGGTGGACGCCGTTGCTTTGCTCACGTTGGAGTGCTCGGTGGTGGGTGCTGTGCTGTTGCTTTGCTCACGTTGGAGTGCTCGGTGGTGGGTGCTGTTGCTTTGCTCACGTTGGAGTGCTCGGTGGTGGACGCCGTTGCTTTGCTCACGTTGGAGTGCTCGGTGGTGGGTGCTGTTGCTTTGCTCACGTTGGAGTGCTCGGTGGTGGACGCCGTTGCTTTGCTCACGGTCGAGTGCTCGGTGGTGGGTGCCGTTGCTTTGCTCACGTTGGAGTGCTCGGTGGTGGGTGCCGTTGCTTTGCTCACGTTGGAGTGCTCGGTGGTGGGTGCCGTTGCTTTGCTCACGTTGGAGTGCTCGGTGGTGGGTGCCGTTGCTTTGCTCACGTTGGAGTGCTCGGTGGTGGGTGCCGTTGCTTTGCTCACGTTGGAGTGCTCAGTGGTGGGTGCCGTTGCTTTGCTCACGGTCGAGTGCTCTTTTTTTTACATTACAAAATCCTTTATTACAAATTTCGGTGCTATACAATATATACAAAACAGTGGCAAACACAATTACTGCACTACAAATAGACAATAGACATTACACCAGAATGTTGCCATCCCTATCTACGATGGCATTTACACCCCGCGGAGCCCAACGGTCTCGAAACTCCTCCAAGGCCGTTGTGGACTGCGCGTGTTCCTTTTCAATAGTTACCCGGGCACGAACATACCCCCTAAACATTGCCAGGCAGTCTGCCCGGAGAGATCCTCCCGCCACCCGTTTCCAAGACCCACGGATGGCGGATTTCGCCAGCCCCAGGAGCAAGTTGACTAGGACATCCTCAGCCCTCCATGCCCCCTTCCTTACTGGATGACCATATATAAACAGGGTGGGACTAAAATGCAGCCAGAAGGCGAGAAGCAGCCCATGCAAATATGCAAAAAGAGGCTGCAGCCTCACACACTCCATGTACATGTGGTACATGGTCTCCTCCAGCCCGCAGAAGTGGCATGCTCGGTGGTGGGTGCCGTTGCTTTGCTCACGTTGGAGTGCTCGGTGGTGGGCGCCGTTGCTTTGCTCACGTTGGAGTGCTCGGTGGTGGGCGCCGTTGCTTTGCTCACGTTGGAGTGCTCGGTGGTGGATCCCGTTGCTTTGCTCACGTTGGAGTGCTCGGTGGTGGGTGCCGTTGCTTTGCTCACGTTGGAGTGCTCGGTGGTGGACGCCGTTGCTTTGCTCACGTTGGAGTGCTCGGTGGTGGGCGCCGTTGCTTTGCTCACGTTGGAGTGCTCGGTGGTGGGCGCCGTTGCTTTGCTCACGTTGGAGTGCTCGGTGGTGGGTGCCGTTGCTTTGCTCACGTTGGAGTGCTCGGTGGTGGGTGCCGTTGCTTTTATTTGCCGGTGGGGAGAGGGGGGATTGTTCTTGCTGCCACTTACATGTGGGAGGCAGGGAAACTTGAGAGGCTTTGGGGTTCTAACATTTAACTGTCGTTCATTCTTTGGGGCATTCTATTTTTTGTGGATGATTGTGAAGAAAGAGCATTTCAGGATGCATATTGTATTCATTTCTCTGACATTAAATGTACCTTTGAAACCTTTGAAACTCATTGTACTGGAAAGGGGACAGTTCGGAGAATCCTTGGAAATGAAGATTTATTGGTGAAATTCAATGGTCACCACTTATTCCAGAGAAACATTGGCTTTAGATTTCCAAATTTCACATTGTCACTGTCATCTGCTGTGCACACACTGTATGAATACGCACTATACTCCTTGTCTACGCTATTGGGTGGCACAACAACATAGTCTTAAGCACAATTGCTTTACTGTATCCACAATTACCGATCAGAGTTTGGTTGCCACCACTGTTCGTACTGAGTTTGTTCATTCTGCCCGTGTTCGTGTGCAATTCTTTCTGGTGCTCCAGTTTCCTCCCACATTCCAAAGACGTACGGTTAGGGTTAGCAGGCTGTGGACATGCTAAGTTGATGCTGGAAGTGAGGCCCGGGCACAATCCCTGCTGATTTGACGTGATGTAAAATATGCATTTCACTGCATGTTTTTATGTTTCAGTATACATGTGGCTAATAAAACTAATCTTCATCTAAATCTAGTGGCTTTGATGATTTAGGTGCCCAGAACAACTTCCTGATATAAATGTAAGCTCCATAAAGCTACAACTGGTGGTCCAGTGAATGTATAACCCAGTTCCCAAAAGGCAGAACTTGCAAAATGACAAAGAGATTTATTAAGCCATGGAAAACTACAGCACGGAAATGGGCCTTTTGGCCCCTCTAGTCCAAAAAGAAAGAGGAGGCAGCCTGCCCACATCACTCTGTATGTTTTCGAAGTTATATTGCTGGTAGTAAACTAAGGTAACAACCATAACCATAGAGTCATAGAGAAGTGCTACACTGAAACAAGCCCTTCTGCCCATCTAGTCCATGCCAAAACCATTTAAACGGCCTACTCCCATCTATCTGCACCAGGACCGTAAACCTCCATACCCTACCACCCATGTACCTATCCAAACCTCACTGATTCTTTATTATTATAGTTACTTGAATAATAGTTGAGTGAGCTATCTGTATTATCAAGCAACACATACAAACGACTGGGGGAACTCAGCAGCCCAGGCAGCATCTATGGAAGTGAATAAACAGTTGACATTTTGGGCTGTGACCTTTCTTCAGCACTGGAAAGGAAAGGGAAGCTACCCGAATAAAAAGATGGAGGGAAGGGAAGGAGAGTAGCTGGCACCAGAAGCTAGGTGGGTGGAATGGGTAATTGGATGATGAAGGCAAAATCTGATAGGACAGGAGAGTGGAGCATGGTGGAAAGCAGGTGCAGTTTCTGATACTGAATAACATGAGGAGGAGATTTACAGTGCACAAAGTAAAATCCTTGTTACACATATTAACCCTCAACAATAATGATCAGTTCGGCACAGAGAGAATCTGTATTTACTGACAGGTACCCTGATTGGCTCAGTTCACAAACATATGAATTTACAAAACTATGTACCCATGTGCACACCCACTGACTTTCCTGGACCCTCCATAACAGTCAAAGAAGAGAGAAAATAATATATGGCAAAAGGCTGGCCAGGCATTCTTCTTGATCCCGAAGTAATCTCCACATTTCTCATATGGGATCCACGATGGTTGGTCTCCACAGAGCTTTTGGTGCCTGTGCTCTTCACTTTTATTCTATTCCTTATGAGACTAATGGTTGATGTTTCATTTTCATTGGCTCAAGCTCATCTGACTGACCTGTGCCAGTTTCCCATTGGATGTGGCTCAAGTCTACAAACAGTATAACTTCCTCCAGCCTTGTGACCAAAGTAATGTCTTATCACAAACAAGAAAATCTGCAGATGCTGGAAATCCAAAGCAACACACACAAAATGCTGAAGGAACTCAGCAGAGCAGGCAGCAACTATGGAAAAGAGTACAGTTGATGTTTCAGGCTGAGGACCTTCATCAGGACTGGAGGAAAAAGATGAGGAGTCAGATAAAGAATGTACAGGGAGGACAGGAGGTGATTCCGGGAGGGGGAGGGGTGAAGTAAAGAGCTGGGAGGTTGATTGGTGGAAGAGATACAGGGCTGGGGAAGGGGGAATCTGACAGGAGAGGATAGAAGCCATGGAGGAAAGAAAAGGGGAGGAGCGCCAAAGGGAGCAGGCAAGGAGATAAGGTGAAAGAGGAAAAATGGGACTGGTGAACGGTGAAGGAGATGGGGAGGTGCGGCATTACTGGAAGTTCGAGAAATCAATGTTTGTGCCATTAACTTGGAGGCTACCCAGATGGAATACAACCTGACAGTCATGAAGGCCTTGGACAGACATGTCAGAATGGGAATGGGAAGTGGAACTGAAATGAGTGGTCGTTAGGAGATCCTGCTTTTCCTGGCAGACAGAGCATAAGTGTTCAGCAAAGTGGTCTCCAGTCTATGTTGGGTCTCACCAATATACAAAGAGGACACATCAGAAACACCAGATACAGTAGATGACCCCAACAGACTCAGAGTGAAGTGTTGCCTCACCTGGAAGGACTGTTTGGGGCTCTGAATAGTAGTAAGGGAAGAGATGTAGGGGTAGGTGTAGCTCACTCCACTTGCAAGGATAAGTGCCAGGAGGGAGATCAATGGGGAGGGATGAATTGACACAGGAGTCACATAGGGAGCAATCCCTGCAGGAAGTGGGGGCAGGAGAAGATGTGCTTGGTAGTGGAATCCCATTGGAGATGGTGGAATTTATGGAGAATTATGTGCTGAATACAAAGGCTGGTGGGGTGGTAGGAGAGGACAAGAGGAACCCTATCTCTGATAGGGTGGCGGGAGGATGTGGTGAACTGGTAGAGATGTGGTAGAGGGCAGTGTTGATGGTGGAAGGAGGGAAGCCCCTTTCTTTCAAAAGGAGGACATCTCCTTGGTTTTGGGTAGCCTCCAACCTGATGCCTTTTGTTCTTTCCAACATTCACTGGTTCAAATCTATCCAACCAGGTCAACCCAATACTGGAATCAGATGGCCAGATAATAAGGTGTTTCTTTTGCAAGCATGCCATTTTACATAATAAACAGCTTCTTATCTGAGGCTATGTCCACACTAGACCGGATAATTTTGAAAACACCAGTTTTGTGTAAAAACGATAGGCGTCCACACTATGTTTTTAAAAATATCCCTATCCACATTGAAACGGAGATTACGGCAAATCTCGTCCTCCTGCGCATGCGCAGGACACATCTACTGAAAACAAGCGACATGTTTGGTGTCGAATCTCGCTGTAAAAGTGTGCGTTTGTGTAGTTACAGACTAGAAAAACTTAAAACGAAGGACAGCTGTTGGCTTTCGCGCAGGGGAACTTGTAAAAAAAAACAAATACTGGAGCGTACGGAGGCAACCGACAGGAAGTTCACGGACAGATTGACCTGGCTGACGACGAACATTGAAAAACTGACTAACTCTGTTGCATTAATAAAGCACCTTGTTAAATGTATAAAACATGTCTGCATCAGTGTTATCCTGTATTTCCATACAATGTTACATTAGGCTGTTACACATCTATTGTCAGAGAAGTACTTGCATAAATAGGTAAACCACCTTCATACGAGCGAGGACAGAAAACAGGGCAAAGTGAGTATACTTATTTATTCGGTAAGTTATGGGTCAAAGTATTTGGTGAGTACATTTCTAACTCTTCTGGCGTCAGTTCTGGGATCAATAAAGTACATCTGTCTGTCTGTTCTGAAATTGTTAGGTTGTGTTCAAGAAAACAATGAAATAGCACACTGCCGTCTGACAGCATTTTCAGAAGTCTCTAGTTACCCCGTCCACACTGATCTGGCCAATCCAGCATTTTCAAAAATACACACTTTGGAGAGTGTTTTTGAAAAGCTCCAGTTTCGGGGGACGAAAACACCATTTTAGTGTGGACAAAGGGTAAAACCAAGAGAAAAAGCTTTGGTTATGGATTTATCCGGTGTAGTGTGAACGTAGCCTGAGAATGGTTTTAGCAGATCATTAGCAGAAATGCCTTGTATTCTCATTCACTTGCTCTGATTAAGCTACCCCCAAACAAGAACCAATTTAGCAAACGGTTCACAAAATGGCAGCTGCAAGGACTGTCTCACAAAATGGCCACTTCCATTCCTGCAACCACATGGCAAGAACAAATACTTTTGCTTTGTCCATTTACCTTGCCTTGTTTCTGTTCACTAATTTGTAGAAGGTAGATCTTTCTGGTTAACATCCTTCAGAAATACAGTGGCTTGATGTGCTTTCAGTAATGCAGCCATTTTATGATCTTCCTGCACCTTTCAATTCCAGGTGAAATGGACGATGACTGAAAGAAAACAATCTCATACATCAGGCTGCTCAGACAGAAGAAGGTGCAGCACAGGACAGTCCAGGCAGCTGCACACAGGCCAGCATCAGAATCCTTTCTCCAGTAGGAATGGTGCATTACAACTGCATAAAACTATCACTTCATTGTTACCCATGTTGCAATCATTATCCAGTTCCATAACATCTTGGAGCTGAAGATCCCAAATGTGAGTCATAATACAGGTTAGATGACTGAAGGTTTCCATTGAAATAACACAAAATGCATTCAGATATTTACACACATACGGTACATCTATATTGCCTTTCATCATATCACTCAACACACTTTAACATTGTGCCTTCACTTTGTAACTAAAGCAATTGTTATATGTGATCTTAATTTTAGTGATAACAGGCTGATAGAATTATAAAACCATAAGAACATAAGATATAGGAGCAGAAGTAGGCTATTCGGTCCATCGAGTCTTCTTCGTCATTCAATCATGGGCTGATCCAATTCTCCCAGTCATTCCCACTCCCCTGCCTTCTCCCCATACCCTTTGATGCCTGGATAATCAAGAACCTATCTATCTCTGCCTTAAATACACCCAATGACTTGGCCTCCACAGCTGCTCATGGCAACAAATTCCACAGATTTACCATCCTCTGACTAAAGTCATTTCTCCATATCTCAGTTCTAAATGGACTTCCTTCAATCCTGAGGTCATGCCCTCTTGTCCTGGAATCTCCTACCATGGGAAATAACTTTGCAATATCTAATCTGTTCATGCCTTTTAACATTTGGGATGTTTCTATGAGATCCCGTCTCATTCTCCTGAACTCCAGGGAATACAGCCCAAGAGCTGCCAGATGTCCCTTATATGGTAATCCTTTCTTTCCTGGAATCATTGCCACAAATCTTCTCTGAACCCTTTCCAATGTCGGTATATCCTTTTTTAAATAAAGAGCATAAAACTGCACACACTACTCCAAAATATGGTCTCACGAGTGCCTTACAGAGTCTCAACATCACATCCCTGCCCTTATATGCTATACCTCTAGAAATGAATGCCAACATTGCATTCGCCTTCTTCACCACCGACTCAACCTGGAGGTTAACCTGTAGGGTATCCTGCACAAGGACTCCAAAGTCCCTTTGCATCTCTGCAGTTTGAATTCTCTCCTCATCTAAATACTAATGGCATTGGTGCCATTCTAAACTGAAGCCTATATCACATGGATATCAGCAAAAAGATAAATGAAAAAGAGAGGGCTTTGTGGGAAGGAAGAATTAGATTGATCTGAGATGAGGTTAAAAATGTGGGACGATATTTTGGACCATTGATGTACTGTTCCACTTTTTATGTTCTAATACCCTTACATAATGTACAACTGCATCTAATACAACAACTGTTTTCTGGGCTCAGTCCAAGCTGGTCTAATTTCCTTGCAACCATTTAGCACTTGAAATGAAGGATTTTTTTTCACTTGGCCCATTGTCTACTTCTGACATGTCCTTCCTTTGGTGACTATAGTTGACTAGTATATGAGCAGATCCAAGGCTAAGAATATATAAACACAGAGAAATAACGAATATAAGGACATCAGTCTTGATCCTTTTGAATGGTAGAGCATGCTTGAGAGGACAAATGTTCGACTTCTATTTCTATTTCTGATTTCCATTTTGTTCCTTCAATCTAGAAGCTTGAACTCAACACCAATTCTCAACAGGGTAATAGATATACCATCAATAGTCATTCATGGTGAGGAAGCAGGGCTAATTGGATGGCTCCTTCAGTGAACCAGCACATGAGCTGAATGTTCTCCTTCCGTGCTGTAAAGTTCCGCTCTTTATTCACATGTTTGAACTCCAGACTAACGTAAATTATTTGACCTCCCACTGACCTCTCATAATTAGTATTGGAGATCATGGGTGAGAGCCAAATGGAACAATTGCTGAGGTTGTGAATTTTCTAGGACAGAGTTATTATTGGGACAGTCAATCATGGAGGGTGTGTGTGATTAATTCACGTAGTACCCATTTCAGTGGCAAATTTTCTTTCCATTTTGACCTATTGTAGAAAGAGAACTCCTTACCGCACGATCAGTTATTCCTCTATTGATAGCAAACATCAATACAGAAGAGGTGTAATATGCCTTCACATGGTGGTTCTATTTTCTTGTAATTTAGTTCCCAGCCAGAAGCTTTTTCCAGTTTAGTTGGTGCCTTTCATGCTGGTCATGAGGGGTAAAGTGCATAAACATTTTTACTGCCTGGGTAGCACAACGATGTAGTGGTTAGCCTAATATTTTACAGTGCTAGTGTCAGTGATCTAGAGTCAATTCCTGCTTCTATCTGCAAGGAGTTAATATGACCCACCATGACCTTGTGCCTTCCTTTGGGGTTCTCTGGCTTCCTCCCACGTTTGGGTTAGGGTTAGTAAGTTGTGGACATAAAGTGTTGGTGCCAATAACGTGATGACATTGTTGCCTGCCTCCAGCATATTCTGGAACTGAGTGGTCACTGACTTGAACTACGCACTTCACCATATGTTTTGATGTATATATGACAAAACTAATCTATAAACCAACAGACTGGATATATTGCTTTTAAGGAGTACCGTACAAAACTAGGAATTATCCAATTCGCCCAATCAGCTCTGTCTAGCCCTTTCTTTTATTGGAGGTGAACTCTGTTCTCTTGTATTCACAGTTTAAGTCAGCCATTTAATGATATCTGGGTGTCAGAATTCTTCACTTTGCACACAGATTAGATACCTTAAATACATTGAACACATGGGCAAGTTCCAAACTTCTTCAAAAACTTAATTCAGAGAAAATTTCCTTATCTCCCATTACAATTTCTCCAGCATCATTTTCTATAGGTCTTATATCTACTCTCTCCTGTCTTTTACTTTTTATATACTTGAAAAAGCTTTTAGTATCATCTTAGATATTATTTGCTAGCTTCCTTTCATAGTTCATCTATTCCCTCTTAATGACCTTCTTAGTTTCCTTTTGTAAGCTTTTAGAACTTCCCAATCCTCTGTCTTCCCACTAATTTTTGCTTCCTTGTATGCCCTCTGCTTTGCTTTTACTTTGGCTTTGACTTCTCTTGTCAGCCACCGTTGCATCCTTTTTCCATTTGAAAATTCTTCTTCTTTGGAATATACCTGTCTTAGTTAGGGTGCCTAAGACTTTTGCACAGTAATGTATTTGTCAACGTGGAGTGGAGAGCAAGATTTAAATCTGGAAGGAACAAAGAATGTCGGGAATGGCGAGGGTGGAGCACGGCGGAAGGGGTGTGGGACACATGGCAAAGAAGGAGTGCTAGGACAGGGGTTGGCATGGGTGCAGACATGCCCAGCCCTGAGACATCAGGCAAAGTCATCTGATTCCAAACAATTGAGTTATTAACCATTACAGAATGTCTCTTTGGTACTTCCTGCTCCCTCCCCTCTCCCTTCTCCTTTTTCAAGCAATGATTCCTCTCTCCCTACCCCTTCCTAGTTCCACAATAGAATCAGTTTTATCATCACTCACATACGTATGTCACGGTTTTTTTTTTGCAGCTGTAGCAATGCAGAACAATGCATAAAATTATTCCAGCACTGTGAAAAATTCTTAGGTGCATTAGCTATATAGTATATATGTACCTAAGACTTTTCCATGTAATAAATGTTAAATGTAAAAAATGCACATAGTAATGTTTCAATCATGACAAAAGTTTCTGATCAGATGGTTTGTTTCCACATATTCATTTGCACTTCTTAGGAAAGTGAAGCAATAAAAAGGAAGGAATTTCAGGACACACAAAATTAGGACTGTTAAACTGCCAAATGGTTTACACAAAAGCTTTTGCCTATAGTTGTCGGGAAAATTGGCAAATTCCCAACAATTAATCTGACAAAGAATTAATCTCAACAAAGAATCTCCTTGGTGGAGTTACATTGCCTGAACTTTTAAGTTTTTCATGTTGTTATTTCGGGCAATATTCTCCCTCATTTAGGAAAATCCTGTAAAAAGGTGTGACAAAATATATCATTTATAGTCACACAGAGGCTGAGATTTTAAAGGGTATCGGAACCTTGCCATTTATCATGACAAATAAATACAACAGTAGAGTATGGACTTGTTTTATGGTGAGAATGGGGAAATATCATAAAATGAATTTGACATGTTATAAAGGATTCAATTTATATTAAATCTATAAAACAAAACAATAATTGCACAGATCAATCATTCAAACTAAAAACAGTGATACTATTAAAACGACAAGTAACATCACAGGAACATCTCCCTCAATTTTCTATCCATTCAGGTTAATGGACCAGGGAGAAAGCCATCACAATACAGGAGTCTCAGTCTAAGAGGCCACATTGAGTAAGTTAGCTCTGCGCTAAACCATCATTTATTAAAGAATACTTCAAGCTTATGTTGCATACATCAGTGCTGAGATGCTTTATTGTTACAATATCCTGTGTTGTGGAATATATTACAAGTATGTATTTTGGTGCTTTGCCAAGTGTATTAAGCTCTATATTTTCAGTGAATACATACATCATGGTAATGCACCCCCACTTGCTTTGTCTTTCCATAGTAACACAGTCTGGTATATTATTCATCTTAAAGTGCACGTGGAGGTGTGAGTTATTTGCTATCATTTCTGGAGGTGACAGGCTCTGTGTGGCCTAACACAGTGTTTTATATTGTTTCATTTGCTGCCATTTTACTGAACTCTCCTTCACTTCACTGACAACAGCTCACAGACAGGAAAGTGCTCACAGTTGACACCACAGTTTTTTGTTATATTTTGCCATCCTTTAGGTCATTCTTGATTCTATTCCAACTTCTGGTAATTTGAGACGGCCTTAATTTCCAAGACAGAGGTGCATTTGGGTATCTGTGATTCTAAAAAGTTCAGTCCTCAGCCTAGGAGGAGGTGGGATTGGGTTGTTCAAGGATGAAAGTTTAATGAGTTTACCTCAGTGTTTGTGGGTGCGGGGAAACTGCGGCCCCGGGGGAGAAACTGCTACAATCTTCTACTCCAGGCATAAGAAAACATGGGACTCATTTGCTAAACTGGTTCATTGGAGAGCACCCGACATCTTCATCGACCCGTCTGGAAGCCCATAATGTATTGCAAAGTGTTGCATCTTGGGTTTTCTTCTTGAGCCTCTTTTGCCATCATTCCAGTTTTACAACTGGAAACTGACTTCACCATGTGACTTGGATATGGAAATCAGAAACAAATTCAAATTCAAGTCCCTTCAGTAGGGAAGTCCCTACTGAAGTCCCTTCAGTCAAGGAGAGAAAACGTTGTGGTTCAGGGATATTGCTGAAGATAGCTGATTGAGAGTTAAGTGAGCAAGGAGTTAACGAGTTCTAGCAAAGGGTTTTTGACTTGAAACATTAACTTTATTTCTTTTTCCACAGATGCTGTCTGACCTGTTGAATATTTTGAACATTTTCTGATTTTTTATCATGTTTCAGAAACTATTCATTGGCTGTAAAACTTTTCAGAATTAGCTGAAGCCATAGCAAGTGCAATAGAAAATAATGTCCATTTCCTTCTTTTCAAGGACTTATGAATTAATAGTTGGACAATATTTTGGAATCTATTATGATAAATCAATTAGTATATGCCCCTATAAAGGATAATTGAACTAATGCTTGCTAACTTCAGTAAAGAGCAGAAAGGGTACATATAAAAATTCTTGCAGGTTGTTTGTTTACAAGGACAGAAGTCACAAATTTTCAACAATATGGAGATATCAATGGAAGTGTACCAGTTCACAGAAATGGAGGGAGTTTGGATGGAAAAAACTTGATAAGATATTTTATTACACCCTCTCAGAAATCCCATTATGATAGTAACCTCCCTGTTTGCTGGAGAAATTGTGGAAATCAAAATGCAAATCATTATCATATTTTTTGGGACTGCCCTGTTATCAAAAACTATTGGAGGGGGATACACAATTCCCTACAAGACATCTTTAAATGTGAAATACCCTTAGAGAGTAAGACCATATATTTTGGATATGTACCTCAAGAATGGTTGAAAAGAGATAAATATTTAATGAATATACTGTTGGTAGCTGGTAAAAAGACTCTTACTAGGAAATGGTTATCACAGGAGAGCCCAGCTTTAAATACATGGATGAAAATTACAATGGACATTTACAAAATGGAGAAGATAACAGCATCTGTTAATCATAAACTGGAACAATTTGATTCATACTGGGAAAAATGGTTTAACTACATAATGCCTCATAGGCCTGATTTTATTCTCACAAATCAATGAATCAAGATCACTCCTTACTTGTACATAGTTCTTTCATTTTTCTTGTTTTTTTCTTTTCACTCTTTTCTATAATGCACACCTCAGATAAATACTTTGTGGAGATTTGTGATATATATGATTATATGATATATATGTACAATGTCTGAAATACACTTTATGTATATGTTTGATGATGAACTTCAATAAAAAAATAAATTACAAAAAACAGGAGACTCAAATTTTAGATTTCTGTGCCAAGGTACTATATATCTTTAAACAAAGCTAACTTCACAGGATACTATGCAGATTTCAGGTGCAAAACGTATATGTGTACCTGTGATACTTGGAATAAAAAACAGATCAAGGTATGATAGTCATCATGTAATTGTGTCAAACCTTACACAGAAAGATTTTTAGGTACAAAAATGTTGGAAAATACATCGTGTGGATGGTCAGAGGTTTTTTCCCAGGGCGGAATGGCTAGCGCGAGAGGACACAGTTTTTAGGTGCTTGGAAGTAGGTACAGAGGAGATGTTGTCGTGGTTACTAGAAATGACCTGGAGACACAGACAATTCTTCAAGAAAATTAAACCTTTATTTGCAAACAAAGGCTGAGGCAATCAATGAACTTGTCACCGAAAGCCCGCCGAGCTCCAGTGTACAGCATTCTTTATAGTAATTTCTTATCTCAGTTACATTTCGGTTTCATCAGCATACCCAATCGAGTTTTAATTGCATATCATTTATATATGAATTAATTAATCGCTCTTGCCTAGCCCGCGGTGTGCCACCATTATTTTTCACCTGTTCACATTGGGACCTTATTCCTAGCCAAGGTTATGTTTTCCAGACAACCTCCCTCACATTACATTCCTGCTCGCATCATCCTGTCCGCCACCGTTATCTCGTACTAAACAAAGGCTGGTGTAATACATGGGATACATCTCAGCTAATAGTGCTGCTAACCAAACAGGTATTCTGTAAGCGCCATAATATGCAGCTAAGAGAGTACAAAGTATCTAGTGAAAACAACACATAGCAACATGTGTCTAGTAAAATAATACATACTAATATTCAGTACATAGAAGTGATTACATAGTATAGTAAATAGCTGATACACAGTGATTATATTCCAGGTATATATAGTGGTTATGTCAGGTATATTTCTCAATATAGTCAGGGGTAAGTTTTTTACGCAGGGAGTGGTGAATGCGTGGAATGGGCTGTCGGCGACGGTGGTGGAAGCAGAGATGATAGGGTCTTTTAAGAGACCCCTGGACAGGTACATGGAGCTCAGAAAAGTAGAGGGATATGGGTAACCCTAGGTAATTTTTAAGGTAAGGACATGTCCAGCAGAGCTTTGTGGGCTGAAGGGCCTGTATTGTGCTGTAGGTTTTCTATCTCCTCTGTACCTACTTCGAAACACCTTAAAACTGTGCCCTCTTCTACGTTCCATGTCATGAATTCTGTTGTTTTGTGTAAACAACAGTATTGTTTCGTTTTGTTTTGGGTAACAGTGAGATAGTGTTCATGGACTGTTCAGAGGTCCATTGAGGGAGGGGGAAAAAGCTGCTCCTAAAATGTTTAGTGTGGTCTTCAGGCTCCTGGTGTCACAGTGTGTGCTGGCAATGTTTGAACCTAAGTGCCGAGGAAAGAGAGACTCTAATGTAGAGATAACGGAGATGCAAGCGGAGACGATAGGATCTTTTAAAAGACTTTTAGATCGTTACATGGAGCTTAGTAAAATAGAGGGATATGGGTGAACCTAGTAATTTCTAAGGTAGGGACATGTTCGACACGACTTTGTGGGCCGAAGGGCCTGTATTGTGCTGTAGGTTTTCTATGTTTCTAACAGTTCATTCATAATAATTCCAAAAGAAGTTTGGCTGAACAACACTGAGAAAGATAACATTCTCTAAATTAGGACCCCACTATTGGCGCTAATTCTGCATCTGCTTAAATGGTGCAAGTACCATGGAATCCCTGAGCTTATGAAAATAAACTTAACAAGCTCAAACAGAAAGCAGCAGGAGACCACATTACAAAGAGTGAATCACTTGAGAGAAACGCAAGGAATTCTAAATGATTAATGACTCTTACTAAACAAAAATCAACCAATTCAGGTGCTCTAAAAGCCTCGGTGCCTACTGCCCTCCAGCACCCAGCAGAGGCCTAAAGAGCTCATTTCATCAGTACATCCACCTCGATGGTCGTAGAGAAGAGGGTGTGTCCCAGATGGTGGGACAGGTTGTGCCTGTGATACAGCTGGCTGAGTCTACATCCCTCTCTAGCCTCCTTCGATTCTTTATACTGGAGCCTCTATATCAGGCAGTGATGCAACCTGTCTCAATGCTCTCCACAGTGTAGCTGTAGAAACTTGCCAGTCTGCATTCTCAATGCACATCCTCATCCATATTTATGAGATGTAGTGATGAAGTTTTATCCTAAATGATAGACTATTAAAGGTCAGCAAGAGCAGGTTCCGACCTGAGATATTCTTAGCCATATATTTCAGGTGAGATTTGACCTGGCAGATTCTTGATCATGTGGTTTTACTATTCTAATTTCTGATCATAGAAAAAGCACATTAATTAACGGAGAAAAGGAATTTGTCATCTGAGAAAAGTGATTCTAAAAACTATCCCATCCTTTATTCAACTATTATATGAGCACTCCTCCTGCAGAGCACTGGTCACAATTGGACACAAGTAATTACTCTGATCATAAAGACTTAACTGGCATTTGATCTAGAATGATTACTGATTGTTGTAACAAAGTCTCACTAGGAACAGGGACCTTGGCTTTGAAACTGTTTATATTTGATGATAATATGTCCCCCCAAGTATCTTAATAGGGAAGACAAATGTGTGCAGCCCATTGAGTCACAGACTGAACTCAGGCTGCCAGCAACAGAAGACCCACACTAGACACATCAGCAGAGCATCCAGCCAGTTAGTCAATTCACAATACTTACTCAATAACTGAAGAGTGGAATTTGTATTGAGCACAAACTATAAAAGGTATTTGGATTTTCATGTAAAATGGCATTTCAATCAGTTAGAGGTCATTTACCAGGTAGCTTCATTACCAACCTGAATATTCTGACCAGCTGCCTAGTGACATAAATGGCAATAGGTTAACTGATGCAGGTGATGTTACTTAAGGGGTCAGTGCAGACTGGGAGCATTCTGCACAATTATACACCTATGGAGCTCTGAAAGAGCTATCCAATTAGTCAACTCCCTGTACTTTGAGCACAGGCCTGCAAAACTGTGAAGTTTATATATTCGGCTTTGAGACAGAATACCATTGCATCAATCTTTTATGAATAAAAATATAAACCATAAATAATCTTGACTGGGTCAGGCAGAGTGACAGATATTGTTGCATTTCTGCCTATTTCTCAATCAATCAGTCTAATGGGTTTGTCCATCTCCTGAAGCACGTTTCATTATGGGACACCACAATAGTGTTGTGGTTCGTGCCACATTGTTACAGCATGAGCCGCCAGAGGTCAGAGTCCTCGGTAAGAAAGCTTGCACATTCTTCCTGCTGCAAAGTCCCAGTCCAAAGACGTATCAGTTATTATATTGTCCTGTGATAAGGCTAGGGTTAAATAGGTGGGTTACTGAGCAGTGTGGCTCATTCAGCCAGAAAAGACTCTTTCTCCAATAAATAAATTACAAAATGTTCTTCTTTAGGGAGCTGGGTATCACGTGTGGTAATGATTATTCACTCAATTATCATGAATGCACAATACTGCATTGTAGATTATGCAAGCACTAACTTCAGTGATCAGATATTACATGTTGTTGTGATATGTATGTTGTTAAATAATGTATAAGTATCTGCATTTACATTTACATTGACTAATTTTAGAACCTTAGTGAAATCTACAAATATCCTTGAAGCCAACACATACTCTCCAACTGAGAGCACATGAACTAAATGCTTTAATTAGACTTGGAATGGACAAACAACAGCAAATCTTTCAGTTAGCAAAGCCATACAGATGATTCTGACTGTTCGTGAAGGCATCTGAAGGCATATTTGTGAAAAAAATGTTAAAGTCAATTGAAAACAGAGATCTTAAATGTACCACTGGAAGTTGTTCTGTTAAAATGATAGTGCCTGGCTAGCAGCTATCTCTCAGCATAAAAAATATTTAGCTTTCCTCCAGAGAAATAATGCCTCCTGTTGTGAGAATTCAATACTAACTTTCTATTCAGTGTAATAAATCAAAGGTACTAAAACATAGAGAAAAGAAACAGCTGTTTTAACATGGCAAAGTATTGGCAGTACAGTATCACAATCATGGATTCGGCAGCACGTCAGATTCTGCAATTGCGCTTGTGAATATGTCAGTTTATTATTATTTCATTGTGATAGTATTTAACTCCATTCATTCTGTCATAGTATTTGTTGAGACTTGGACATAGCTATGCTTCATTTTCTGCATTCAGCCTTGCCTGAGAAATTGTACTGTCCAGTGAAATGACTCTGAAGACTGGCAGTATTCGTTTTTTTCTTAGTTCTTTTCAGCTGCAGTGTAGGCTTCATTTTCCATTTCAGAGTTTTAGTTAATGGCCTTGTTTGGCCTAGCGTTTATTATTTTCTCCTTTTAACACTGTTCGTCTGTGAACTATCGACCCCTTTCAGTGTCTCTCACTCCGCACTTCGGCCATGTCTGAACCGGCAGCTGATTCTACTGAAGAATATTTTGCCTAGTTTCAACCAGTTTTAATGGTGGTGACTGCTAGTGATTATGACAGGGAAATGCCCTCAGTGCCACTTATTGTTCTCTTCCATCATCTTCTCCTTGCAGTTGAAAGTGACTTTCTCTCAGGCCAGTTCTGTGGCACAGGGGTGCATGGTAAGGGCAGTAGGCTCAGTGACCACTTCATTATGTACACCGTGTACTCTCCTTGTCAATGCAAATATCTAATCAGCCTATTATGTGGAAGCAGCTCGGTGCATAAAACATGCACACAAGGTCAAGAAGTTCAGTTATTCTGACCAAACATCAGAATGGGGAAGAAATGTGACTTTGACCATGGTGCCAGACAGGTGGTTCGAGCATCTCAGAAACTGCTGATCTCCTGGGATTCACTCAACAGCCTCAAGATTTTCAAGAGAATGATGCAAAAAAAACCAATAAGCATCTCTGAAAGCACAACACACTGAACCTTGAAGTAAGCTACAGCAGCAGAATATCATGAATATACCCTCAATGAGCACTTTATTAGGTACAGGAGGCACCTGATAAAATGGCCACTGAGTCTACAATCTACAAAATCTACTAAAGGTGTGACAGAGAGGCAGAATAGAGCATGTGGGTGAGTAGCCTGGGAGCAGATGTACTTCTGCTAATTATACTGACTATCTGCACACTCCAAATGAACAAACACAGTTCATAATGCCATCGCCTCTATTTCAAACAGCCGGTGGAGAAGGCGATGATAGGATGCTACACTTTTTGAGGAGGTTTTGAGTATCCTTGAACCACAAGGGTTGGGAAAGGTTTAAGTTAATTTGGCAGGGGGAGTGGAACAGGATTGATAGGGCTGAGGATGGGCGGGTTGGTATACAACTAGATACAGTGTCTATTGAGACTGGGAGGAAGGACAGGCAGATAGTACAGCAAAATTGCAGTCAGCAATGAGTTGAAGTGTAATGTGAGTGTTGAATACAGGACTGAAGGTGTTATCTTTGAACATACTATATGAAATAAGGCAGATGATCTTGTGGTGCATTTGAAGATTGGCAGCTATGACATCAGAGTTGTGGCTGAAAGAAAATCACAGTTGGGAGCTTAACATCCAAGGACACGCATTGCATCAAAAGGGCAGACAGATAGGCAGAAGGGGTGGGGTGGTACTGTTGGTAAAAGAAGGAAATTAAATCCTTAGAAAGAGGTGACATAGGACTGAAAGACGTAGAGGCCTCGAGAGTAGAGTTAAGAAACCACAAAGGTAAAAATACAGGCCTCCCAATGGCAGTCAGGATTTGAGGTTCAAATTACAATGGAAGGTAGCAAAGGCACGTAAAGAGGGCAATGTTATGATAGTCATGGGGGTTCAAAATGCAAATAAATTGGGAAAAATGAGGCTGGTGATGGATCTCAAGAGATGGAATTTGAAGAACACTTTAGAGCAACTTGTTGAGCCTACTAAGGAAAAGCAGTCCTGCATTGAGTGTTGCATAATAAACCAGATTTAATTAGGGAGCTTAATGTAAAGGAACCCTTGGGAGGCAGTGATCATAATATGATAGAATTCACCCTGCAGTTTGAGAAGGAGAAGCTAAAGTCAGATATACTGAATCAGTATTACAGTGGAGTAAAAGGAATTATAGAGGTATGAGAGGGGAGCTGGCCCAAGTTGATTGGAAGGGAACACTAGCAGGGATGTTAGAAAAGCAGGAATGGCTGGAGTTTCTGACAGCAGTTCAGAGGGCACAGAGTAGATATGTCCTGAATAGGAAGCATTTTAAAGGGAGGATGATGTGGCTGACAAGGGAAGTCAAGGACAGCTTATAAGCAAAAGAGAAGGAAAATATTATAACAAAAATTAATATAACTTTCATATCTCCAGCATCTGTAGATTTCCTCGTGTTTGCTAACAAAAATTAGTGAGAGGTTAGAGGATTCGGAAGCTTTCTAAATCCAACAGAAGGCAATTAAAATACATAAGGAGACAAAAGATGAAATATGAAGGTAAGCTAGCTAATAATATCAAAGAATATGTAGGAAGTTTTCAGATATATAAGAAGTTAAAGAAAGGCAAGAGAGGATTGATACTGTTTGAGTACTGTTGGGGGAGGTGTAGCCTACGTGGGGGAAGCGACAGTGGCCGTGCCTCTGGCACAGAGTCTGGCCCTGTAGCTCAGAAGGGTAGGGAAAGGAAGAGGAAGGCAGTAGTAATAGGGGACTCGATAGTTGGGAGGTCAGATAGGCGATTCTATGGACGCAGTCAGGAGACCCAGATGATAGTTTGCCTCACTAGTGCCAAGGTCCAGGATGTTTCTGATCGTGTCCAAGATATCCTGAAGTGGGAGGGTGAGGAGCCAGAGGTTGTGGTACATATTGGTACCAATGACATAGGTAGGAAAAGGGACGAGGTCCTGAAAGGAGAGTATAGGGAGTTAGGAAGGGAGTTGAAAAGAAGGATTGCAAAGGTAGTAATCTCGGGATTACTACCTGTGCCATGTGACAGTGAGAGTAGGAATGGAATGAGGTGGAGGATAAATGCATGGCTGAGGGATTGGAGCAAGTGGCAGGGATTCAAGTTTCTGGATCATTGGGACCTCTTTTGGGGCAGGTGTGACCTGTGCAAAAAGGATGGGTTACACTTGAATCCTAGGGGTCCAATATCCTGACGGGGAGATTTGCTAAGGCTACTGGGGAGAGTTTAAGCTAGAATGGTTGGGGGTGGGAATCAATTTAGAGAGACTAGGGGAGAAGAGGTTAGTTCACAAATAGAGAAAGCTTGTAGACAGTGTGTGAGGGAGGATAGGCAGTTGATAGAGAAGGGGAGCGCTCAGATCGAAGATGTAGGGGAGAAGAAAAAGAAGAAGGAGAATTTCTTAAATGCATTTATTTTAATGCTAAGAGCTTTGTAAGAAAGGTGGATGAGCTTAGAGCATGGATTGATACCTGGAAATGTGATGTTGTAGCTATTAGTGAAACATGGTTGCAGGAGGGGTGTGATTGGCAACTAAATATTCCTGGATTTCGTTGCTTCAGGTGTGATAGAATTGGAGGGACAAGAGGGGGAGGTGTTGCATTGCTTGTCAGAGAAAATATTACAGCGGTGCTCTGGCAGGATAGATTAGAGGGCTCGTCTAGGGAGACTATTTGGGTGGAATTGAGGAATGGGAAAGGTGTAGTAACACTTATAGGGGTGTATTATAGACCACCTAATGGGGAGCGAGAATTGGAGGAGCAAATTTGTAAGGCGATAGCAGATATTTGTAGTAAGCACAAGGTTGTGATTGTGGGAGATTTTAATTTTCCACACATGGACTGTGAAGCCCATTCTGTAAAAGGGCTGGATGGTTTGGAGTTTGCAAAATGTGTGCAGGATAGTTTTTTGCAGCAATACATAGAGGTACCGACTAGAGAAGGGGCAGTGTTGGATCTCCTGTTAGGGAATGAGATAGGTCAGGTGATGGAGGTATGTGTTGTGGAGCACTTTGGGTCCAGTGATTACAATGCCATTAGTTTCAATATAATTATGGAGAAGGATAGGACTGGACCCAGGGTTGAGATTTTTGATTGGAGAAAGGTTAACTTTGAGGAGATGTGAAAGGATTTAGGAGGAGTGGATTGGGACAATTTGTTTTATGAGAAGGATGTAATAGAGAAATGGAGGTCATTTAAAGGTGAAACTTTGAGGGTACAGAATCTTTATGTTCCTGTTAGTTTGAAAGGAAAGGTTAAAGGTTTGAGAGAGCCATGGTTTTCAAGGGATATTGGAAACTTGGTTTGGAAAAAGAGAGAGATCTACAATAAATATAGGCAACATGAAGTAAATGAGGTGCTCGAGGAATATAAAGAATGTAAAAAGAACCTTAAGAAAGAAATTAGAAAAGCTAAAAGAAGATATGAGGTTGCTTTGGCAAGTAAGGTGAAAATAAATCCAAAGGGTTTCTACAGTTATATTAATAGCAAAAGGTTAGTGAGGGGTAAAATTGGTCCCTTAGAGAATCAGAGTGGACAGCTATATGAGATGGGGGAGATTTTGAACAATTTCTTTTCTTCGGTATTCACTAAGGAGAAGGATATTGAATTGTGTAAGGTAAGGGAAACAAGTAGGGAAGTTATGGAAACTATGATGATTAAAGAAGAGGAACTACTGGCGCTTTTAAAGAATATAAAAGTGGATAAATCTCCAGATTCTGACAGGATATTCCCTAGGACCTTGAGGGAAGTTAGTGTAGAAATAGCAGGGGCTCTGACAGAAATATTTCAAATGTCATTAGAAACGGGGATGGTACCAAAGGATTGGCATATTACTTATGTGATTCCATTGTTTAAAAAGTGTTCTAAGAGTAAACCAAGCAATTATTGGCCTGTAAGTTTGACGTCAGTGGTGGGTAAATTAATGGAAAGTATTCTCAGAAATGGTATATATAATTATCTGAATAGGCAGGGTCTGATTAGGAACAGTCAACATGGATTTGTGCGTGGAAGGTCTTGTTTGACAAATCTTATTGAATTCTTTGAAGAGGTTGCTAGGAAAGTTGACAAGGGTAAAGCAGTGGATGTTGTCAATATGGACTTCAGTAAGGCCTTTGACAAGGTTCTGCATGGAAGGTTAGTCAGGAAGGTTCAATCTTTAGGTGTTAATATTGAAGTAGTAAAATGGATTCAACAGTGGCTGGATGGGAGATGCCAGAGAGTAGTGGTGGATAACTGTTTGTCAGGTTGGAGGCTGGTGACTAGTGGTGTACCTCAGGGATCTGTACTGGGTCCAATGTTGTTTGTCATATACATTAATGATCTGGATGATGGGGTGGTAAATTGGATTAGTAAGTATACAGATGATACTAAGATAGGTGGCATTGTGGATAATGAAGTAGGTTTTCAAAGCTTGCAGAGAGATTTAGGCCAGTTAGAAGGGTGAGCTGAAAGATGGCAGATGGAGTTTTATGCTGAAAAGTATGAGGTACTACATTTTGGTAGGACTAATCAAGATAGGACATACATGGTAAATGGTAGGGCATTGAAGAATGCAGTAGAACAGAGTGATCTAGGAATAATGGTGCATAGTTCCCTGAAGATGGAACCTCATGTGGATAGGGTGGTGAAGAAAGCTTTTGGTATGTTGACCCTTATAAATCAGAGCATTGAGTATAGGAGTTAGGATGTAATGTTAAAATTGTACAAGGCATTGGTAAGGCCAAATTTGGAGTATTGTGTACAGTTCTGGTCACCGAATTATAGGAAAGATGAATTATAGGAAAGAATAGAGAGAGTACAGAGGAGATTTACTAGAATGTTACCTGGGTTTCAGCACCTAAGTTACAGAGAAAGGTTGAACAAGTTAGATCTTTATTCTTTGGAGCATAGAAGGTTGAGTGGGGACTTGATAGAGGTATTTAAAATTATGAAGGGGATAGATAGAGTTGACGTGGATAGGCTTTTTCCATTGAGAGTAGGGAGATTCAAACAAGAGGACATAAGTTGAGGGTTTAGGGGCAAAAGTGTAGGGGTAACATGAGGGGGAACTTCTTTACTCAGAGAGTGGTAGCTGTGTGGAACAAGCTTTCAGTAGAAGTGGTGGAGGCGGGTTCGATATTGTCATTTAAAAAAAAAATGGATAGGTATATGGACAGGAAAGGAATGGAGGGTTATGGACTGAGTGCAGGTTGGTGGGATAAGTGTTCAGCATGGACTAGAAGGGCCAAGATGGCCTGTTTCCGTGCTGTAATTGTTATGAGGTTATGTGGATATTGGACGCTGGAGATTAGTAATATGGCAGACATACTGAATAAGTATTTTGTGCCAGTCTTTCCTCTGGAAGGCACTAGCAGTATGCCTGAAAGGCAGGGAGCAGAAGTGAGTGTTGTTGCTTTTACTAAGGAGCTTGGGAAGCTGAAAGTTCTAAAGGTAGATAAGTTACCTGGTCCAGATAAACTACACCCAAGGGTTCTGAAGGAGATAGCCAAAGAGATTGTGAAGACATTGATAATGATTTTTCAAGAATTAATAGAATCTGGATGGTTTTGGAATACTGGAAAATTGCAAATATCACTACACTTTTTAAGAAGGGAGGGAAGCAGAAGAAAGGAAATTAAAGGCCATTTCTCCTAACTTCAGACAGTTTGGAAGATGTTGTAGTGCATTGTTAAGGAAGAGGTTTCAGGGTACTTGCAGGCACATTATAAAATAGGCCAAAGTTAGCATGGTTTCCTTGAGGGATATTTTGCATGACATCTCTGTTTGAATTCTTTGAGGAATTAACAAGCTGGATAGACAAAGGAGAGTCAGTGGATGTTGTATACTTGGATTTACAAAAGACCTTTGAAAGACGGCACCCAAGGCTGCTAAACAAGAGTGCACGGTATTACAGGAAGGGTACTGGCATGGATAGAAGATTAGCAGACTGGCAGGAGGCAAAGAGTGCAAATAAAGAGGGCTGATTCTGGTTGGCTGCCAGTGACAGCGGACCATCTTTTTCACATTATATATCAATGATTTGGATGACTGAATTAATAGATTTGTGGCCAGGTTTGCGGATGATATAAAGGTAGTTGGAAAGGCAGACAGTGCTGAGGAAGCAGGAGTCTACAAAGGACTTGGACAGATTGGGAGAATGGGCAAAGAAGTGGCAGATGGAATATAGTGCAGGTGCTACAGATGGAACTTAGTGCAGGGGTTCTTAACCTGCAGTCCATTGACCCTTCAAGGATCTGTGGATAGATTCCAGGGGGTCTGTGAACTTGGATGGTAAAAAATTTACATCTTTATTTTCACTGACCTCCAACTGAAATTTAGCATTTCCTTCAATTATAAATGCAGACAACAAACCATAGTAATATTAGCAGTACCTGTGATTTTGTCACCAATATAAATCACAGGTACTTCCATATCACATTACAGTTGTTACAAATATCTCAAACTATCATTTATGGCATGTTCATCACTACTTAGAAATTATGTTAGTTATTAGACCCACCAATAAATTGAACATGATTGCAGTATTCCTGTCTGCAGACACTCGTGTGATGTAACTGGCCAGCTCTGTCCCTAGTAGCTGTTCAGCCACCAAATGATGTAATCATGTGTTCTCACACTTGTGACCCAGACATCCATGTTGCTCTCCATTATTCCCCTATCTACAATTGCTTGTTGGTCAATATGTAGAAGGAGGTGAGTTGTTTTTATTGTTTATTGAAGTTTTGCAAAACTGGACAGTTAAATGAGAATTATTACCTCTCCATAAGGCCACATAGCCTTTTGTAATACCACACGATTCCATACACAACAATAGCCGAATTCCAGGAACGCCTGAGCTACTGCTGTAATCTATGTGTCTGTCTGAATATCCAACAGCCATTAAAAGTATTAAATCTTTGACTGAATTGTAAAACTTGCCTTATTTAACTTACTTCGCATACAAATTTCTTGACTATCTTACACTTAATTAACATACTGATTACTTATTTCTTTGCAGATTTATCTAATTACTTAAAAACCATACAAAATTACTGAATTTCAAAAAAAGTCAAATATTTTATTTTAATTTATTTTGTATTTTTTGCAGGCCAAATTTAAGTTAAAATGTTGAAGAAAAGGAAATATGAAGGGTATGATATACAGTTTCAGCTGCATTAATGGACATGACAGGACACCAAAGGCCACAGTGTTTTTTGTGTGGAAAAATTCTTGTGAACAGAAGTATGAAGCCAGCAAAACTGAAAGAGCATCTCACGCATGTCCATCTTGCAAATGCATCATGCGAAGAAAGACCAATTCAAAAAAAGCTGGGACGTGTACAAAACTTGGGTTTTGCCATTTCACAAAAATATTTTCTTGAAGCATCCTATAGAGTTGCTTACCGGGTTGCCAAACAAAAGAAGCCTTACACTGCTGCAGAGACTTCAGAAAAGCCATGTGCACTGGAAATAGTCGAGCTGCTTTGTGGACTGAAAGAGAGGAACAAACTGGAAGCAGTTCCCTTATCAAAAAATGTGATATGTTCTCAAATAGTTGAAATTTCTTTTAACATTTTGAAGCAGATTGGCAGCCTCGTAATTCCTGTTCAGTATGCTACTGGATGAAACAATAGACATCTCTCAATGTAGTCAACTCCCTGTTTTTGTTTGTTATGTGGATGCTGACACCATCAAAAAGAATTCTTATTTGAGTCCCTTTTGGAAACTACAAAGGTCATTAACATTTTGGAAAAGGTAAAAAGTTTTTTTGCCAACCAAAACTTTGACTGGAAAGAAAAATTCATACCCTTTGCACAGATGGAGCGCCTGCAATGCTTGGTAATGCATCTGGTTTTGCTACTTTAGTGAAAAAGGAAGCTCCTCGCGTCATTGTAACTCACTGTTTTTTTTTCAGACAGACATGCACTGGCAACAAAGACTTTCCCAACAACCCTGAAAGAAGTTTTGTCAACAGCCTTAAAAGTCATCAACTTTTTTAGAAGCAGGCCCCCCTGAATAATCACATTTTTATAAGACTTAGTTAAGAAATATGTACTGCTTCTCTACCACACAGAAGTCTGCTGGCTTTCAAGAGGACAAGTCTTGAAGCGTTTGTTTGAACTAAGGACTGAAGGTTCACTTTTTCTGAAAGTAGATTTTTTCCACACGTAGATTGGGAAGCTCATTCTTTAAAAGGGCTGGATGGTTTAGAGTTTGTGAAATGTGTGCAGGATAGTTTTTTGCAACAATACATAGAAGTACTGACTAGAGATGGGGCAGTGTTGGATCTCCTGTTAGGGAATGCGATAGGTCAGCTGACAGATGTATGTGTTGGGGAGCACTTCGGGTCCAGTGATCACAATAGCATTAGCTTCAATATAATTATGGAGCAGGACAGGACTGGACCTAGAGTTGAGATTTTTGATTGGAGAAAGGCTAACTTTGAGGAGATGCGAAGGGATTTAGAGAGAGTGGATTGGGTCAAGTTGTTTTATGGGAAGGATGTAATAGAGAAATGGAGGTCATTTAACGGTGAAATTATGAGGGTACAGAATCTTTATGTTCCTGTTAGGTTGAAAGGAAAGGTTAAAGGTTTGAAAGCACCATGGTTTTCAAGGGATATTAGAAACTTGGTTCGGAAAAAGAGGGATGTCTACAATAGATATAGGCAGCATGGAGTAAAGGAATTGCTCGAGGAGTATAAAGAATGTAAAAGGAATCTTAAGAAAGAGATTAGAAAAGCTAAAAGAAGATATGAGGTTGGTTTGGCAAATAAGGTGAAAGTAAATCCGAAAGGTTTCTACAGTTATATTAAAAGCAAGAGGATAGTGAGGGATAAAATTGGTCCCTTAGAGAATCAGGGTGGTCAGCTATGTGTGGAGCCGAGGGAGATGGGAGAGATTTTGAATGATTTCTTCTCTTCGGTATTCACTAAGGAGAAGGATATTAAATTGTGTAAGGTGTGGGAAACAAGTAAGGAAGTTATGGAACCTATGACAATTAAAGAGGTGGAAGTACTGGCGCTTTTAAGAAATTTAAAAGTGGATAAATCTCCGGATCCTGACAGGATATTCCCCAGGACCTTGAGGGAAGTTTGTGTAGAAATAGCAGGAGCTCTGACGGAGATCTTTCAGATGTCATTAGAAACAGGGATTGTGCCAGAGGATTGGCGTATTGCTCATGTGGTTCCATTGTTTAAAAAGGGTTCTAGAAGTAAGCCTAGCAATTATAGACCTGTCAGTTTGACATCAGTGGTAGGTAAATTAATGGAAAGTATTCTTAGAGATAGTATTTATAATTATCTGGATAGACAGGATCTGATTAGGAGTAGCCAGCATGGATTTGTGCGTGGAAGGTCATGTTTGACAAACCTTTTTGAATTTTTTGAAGAAGTTACGAGGAATGTTGACAAGGGTAAGGCAGTGGATGTAGTCTATATGGACTTCAGCAAGGCCTTTGACAAAGTTCCACATGGAAGGTTGGTTAAGAAGGTTCAGTCGTTAGGTATTAATGCTGGAGTAATAAAATGGATTCAACAGTGGCTAGATGGGAGATGCCAGAGAATAGTGGTGGATAATTGTTTATCGGGATGGAGGCCAGTGACTAGCGGGGTGCCTCAGGGATCTGTTTTGGGCCCAATGTTGTTTGTAATATACATAAATGATCTGGATGATGGGGTGGTAAATTGGATTAGTAAGTATGCCGATGATACTAAGGTAGGAGGTGTTGTGGATAATGAGGTGGGTTTTCAAAGCTTGCAGGGAGATTTATGCCAGTTAGAAGAATGGGCTGAACGTTGGCAGATGGAGTTTAATGCTGAGAAGTGTGAGGTTCTACATTTTGGCAGGAATAATCCAAATAGAACATACAGGGTAAATGGTAGGGCATTGAGGAATGCAGTGGAACAGAGAGATCTAGGAATAACAGTGCATAGTTCCCTGAAGGTGGAGTCTCATGTAGATAGGGTGGTGAAGAAGGCTTTTGGAACGCTGGCCTTTATAAATCAAAGCATTGAGTACAGAAGTTGGGATGTAATGTTAAAATTGTACAAGGCATTAGTAAGACCAAATTTGGAATATTGTGTACAGTTCTGGTCACCGAATTATAGGAAAGATATCAATAAATTGGAGAGAGTGCAGAGACGACTTACTAGGATGTTACCCGGGTTTCAGCACTTAAGTTACAGAGAAAGGTTGAACAAGTTAGGTCTCTATTCATTGGAGCGCAGAAGGTTGAGGGGGGATTTGATCGAGGTATTTAAAATTTTGAGAGGGATAGATAGAGTTGACGTGAATAGGCTGTTTCCATTGAGAGTAGGGGAGATTCAAACGAGAGGACATGATTTGAGAGTTAGGGGGCAGAAGTTTAAGGGAAACACGAGGGGGTATTTCTTTACTCAGAGAGTGATAGCTGTGTGGAATGAGCTTCCTGTAGAAGTAGTAGAGGCCAGTTCAATTGTGTCATTTAAGGTAAAATTGGATAGGTATATGGACAGGAAAGGAGTGGAGGGTTATGGGCTGAGTGCGGGTAGGTGGGACTAGGTGAGATTAAGAGTTTGGCAAGGACTAGAGGGCCGAGATGGCCTGTTTCCATGCTGTGATTGTTATATCTTATATGGTTAAAAGAAAAAACACTCTTGGAACAGTTTGAATCCATGGATTGGCTTATCTGGCAAATACTTTGAATCATATAAATGAAATAAATCTTTCAATTCAAGGTACTGAAGTTACCATTATGGATGCTATTGAAAAATTGCAAGCTTTCTTGGCTGAGCTGCTGATATGTAAACTTTCAAATGCTGGAAGAAGATCTTTATCAAGATGAAGTTCAGATACAAAATTGTCTGTCAATTTCTTTGAAGAGTGTCATCTGTGAACACCTGGAAACAGTTCAGAACTCTTTCAAAAGTCATTTCCAACTTGATGGCATTGAATTTGAACCATGGATCTGCAATCCTTTTCTTTGTGATATAAGCTGTCTCGAAGGTATAGACCTGACCAAAAAGCCTTGGAAAATTCTGGTGTTCCGTGAAAGAAGCTTTTCCTTGCCTTGTAAAGCGAATTATGGGAGGTTTAATTTCACTTCCAACAATCTATCATGGTGAATCATATTTTCAGCATTTGTAACCATTTAAAAACTATTATATGTCCAACATGACATGCCGCGTGGCTTTGTCAAAGACCACCCACAGTTTTATGTTCTTACTCAAGCTAAGCACAACAGGCCACTGATATGTCTTTGAAAAATAACATTTAATTTAACTTGCCTATATTTTAAATGTATTATTTTGTTATTTAATATGTTTATAAAGAAACCTGTATATAACTATATCACAAATTAGTTTTTAAAATATGTTGGTAGCTATATTTCAATATAATTGGTTGCTTTTATAATCCTATGTATTCTATTTTATATATTCTCTGCCACGTTCAATGGGAATGATACTGAGTAGATACAAGGCACTTTCCTGTTCTAATGAAGTGAAATTGTGAAACAGTACAGATAGTTCCTAGTTCTCTAAGCTTTGCCAATTGGGATGATGGAAAGCCTGCTAGAAGGCTGTGGGGTGGAATAAGGGAGGAAAAAGGGAGGAATGCCACTTTCTGTTCAGTGCAGAAGAAATCAATAGCCACCATAACCCTTTCAATGATCAATCAGCACAGTGGCAACACCACCTCAGACACACAATCCACCTCCAACAACTCAGAACAACAAAGTTATAGATAAGTTAAACAAAGCTAATGATGTTTCACAAAACATGTTCAAACCAATCAGTCAGCCACATTCAAAACACTAATGACCTCCCCTGCAGGTTATTGTTTGTTTGCTGATGATACAGGGCCAATGTGGCCTTTCTGAATCGAGTTTCTTCATGCTATTGCACACAATGGTGTTCTTAAGTGTGTTATTGTTACAGTACTTTTATCTTTGAGAAAGAAGGAAGAAGTGATAGATATAAGGATTTTATTCCCTAGTGTATAGGAGAATGAGGGAACATTTAATAGAGGCATACCAGATTAAGAGAGATAGATATGGTAAAAGCAAGCAGGCTTTTCCCACTGTGATTGTGTGAGAAAAGAACTAGAGGTCATGGGTTAAGGGTGAAAGGTGTAATGTTTAAGGGGAACATGAAAGGGAACTTCTTCATGCGGAGGGTGGTGAGAGCTACTATCAGAAGTGGTGGTTGCAGGTTTAATTTCAACATTTACAATAAATTTGGATAGGTAAATAAACAGAAGTGATATGGAGGGCTATGGTCTGGTTGCAGGTCAATGGGACTAGGCAGAATAATAGTTTGGCATGGAATAAATGGGCTGAAGGGGCTTTAGTGTTCCATGACTCAATGACTCTATAAAAGTAAACTTATTTTAATGTTTCATGCAATGCTTTACTGAAAAACGAAGCACGTTAACTATTCATTGCATTTGCACCTCTTTGCAAGAGCAAATTCTGAAATAGACCACATTTACCTCTAGTTAGTGGGGTAAAGAAATGGAGCACATAGTACAGAGGGTGTCACCCTTGTTTAAATAGGACATACAACCATTATTCTGTCTAACTAGCTAGTCTGAACAATCGTTAATGAGCAACTGAAATAGGAACATGGGTGAGGAAGCCTCTCAATTATTGGAGTAGTGTGTACCACCCCTGAAGAGTTTTAAGGAATGTACTTTAAAAATTGTCTATAAATATAAGAATGAAAAAGCATTGCACAGTTTATTCTTGTAAATATTTTTATCATGAATAAAATTTAACTTGCTATATTAAAAATATAATAATTCCCAAATATAAAACAGAATCAACGTAATAAAAATAGGATTGGCAGATAAATGAGACAGAAAGAAGAGAACCCTTCAGAGCTCTAAATGACATATTTTTGAGTGAAGTAGAATACTGCAATTCTCAAGAATAACTAAAAGCTGCATTAGTAAGTGAAGTTCGACAGACAGAAGTTAATAGTGAGTATTGAACAGTTTGTATATCAATAGTTTAAAACCACAGTAATAATAGACTCCTGTTTAGGCAGGTCCTTGCGATGGAAGCTGAGTTACTTCCACTCCAGATTTTGGCGTATCTGGGTCTGCAGGTTTGTCTGTAGGTGGTGCAAGTGAGACTGCGCAAAACTAAAGCAGACAAATCCTGACTTATTTGAGGAATTAAGTTTTCGGCATGATATGATTACTCCATTTTGGCACTCAATGTATTTGAAGAGTGAGTCAGATAGTGATAATATAATGCAGTTTCTGACGGAATAGGCACTTCTGATAAATAGTTCCAACTCTGCACAATTAACCACATTGTTGTGGCTTCACATTCATTTCTGGTGCAAAAATATGCATATTAGTCAGTTTTACTTTGGTACATTTTCTTAAACTTGTCAGAATATATGTGGCTTAAAAGTTCATCTTTTAAATTGCTCTTTATAACGATCTTCCCTAGAGAGACACTGTCAAAAATTGTCAAACACGCTAGGATAAAGAAGCAGTTGTCCCCAGGACTGAGGATGACTTGCTTCCACTTGACTTTGTCATTTTGGAGACAACTGAGGGAACTGCAGACTATTGCTGATAGAATGGGTAGCCGGGTCACTGGAGAAGTGGAATGGGGAGCTTCTGTATGGTCCTGGCACACAGTTTTAAGATCCTCAACACCATTCTGAATGCTTATCCTCCACCTTGAATGGCCATGAGAATCAGTAGAAGTACCATTAATAAAAGGGACCCTACTCTTACAAGCAACCAATACCAATACTGCCCAGCATCTTTTATTCATTGATATCATGCTTTCTTTCAAGTTCAAGTTTGTTGTCATTCAATCATAGACGTGTATACAGATAAATGAAACATCAAATTTCTGGGGCCAAGGTGCAAAACATGTAACATCAATCACACAGAGCACATACAGTCACATACAGTACATACAGTCACACACAGTCACACAAAACACATTCAATCACACACAGTATATACAGTCACACACAGTGCATACAGTCGCATACAGTACATACAGACACATACAGTACATACAGACATGCACAACACAGTCACACAGTACACACAGTCATACAGTTACACACAGCACATAGTCACAAACGGTACATACAATCACACACAGTACATACAATCACACAGAGCACATACAGTCACATAAAATACATACAGTCACACACAGTCACACAAAACATTCAATCACACACAGTCACACAAAACATTCAATCACACACAGTACATACAGTCACATACAGTACATACAGACATACAGCACATAGTCACAAACGGTACATACAATCACACACAGTACATACAATCACACACAGCACATACAGTCACACACAGTACATAGCTGCACACACTACATAGTCACACAGTCATACAATTACACACAGCACATAGTCACAAACAGTACATACAATCACACACATACATACATACAGTCACACAGTACATAATCACACACATTATATACAATCATGTACAGAACAGTCACACACAGTACATACTCATACACAGTACAATCACACACAGCACAGTCACACACGGTACATACAGTAAGACACTGTACATAGAATCACACACAGTACATATTTACATACAGAACTTAGTCACACACAGTACAAACAATCGCACACAGTATATACAGTCACACACAGTACACAGGCACCCACAGTACATACAGTCACACACAACACATACAGTCACAGACAGTACATAGTCACACACAGCACATAAAATCACACACAGTATATACAGTCACACACAGTACATACTGTCACACACATAACTTACAGTCACACAATATATACAATCAGCACAGTACATACAGTCAGACACAGTACAATGACACACAGCACATAGAGTCACACACAGTATATACAGTCATACACAGTACATAGTCACACACAGTACATACAATCACACACAGTACATACAGTAAGACATTGTACATAGAGTCACACACAGTACATATTCACATACATAACAGTCACACACAGTACAAACAATCACACACAGTACACAGGCATCCACAGTACATACAGTCACACACAACACATACAATCACAGACAGTACATAGTCATACACAGCACATAAAATCACACACAGTATATACAGTCACACACAGTACATACTGTCACACACAGCATATACAATCACACAGCAAACAATCACAAACAGTATAAAGTCACACAAGTACATAGTCACATACAGTATATACCATCACACACAGTACATACAGTCACATACAGTGCATACAGAACGTACAAACACATATAGTACATATAGTCACACACACATACAATCACACTCAGTATACACAGTCACACAGTATATACGATTAATACAGTACATACAGTCACACACAGCACATATGATCACTGAGAGTATATTGTCCCACACAGTACATAGGCACCCACAGTTCATACAATCACGCACAACACATACAGTCACACGTAGTACATAGTCACACAAATTACAATCACACACAGTACAAAGTCACATACAGCACATACAATCACACACAACACATACAGTGGCACACAGTATAAAGTCACACGCAGCACATAGTCACACACAGTACATGCAGTCACAGACAGTACATCACCACATACAGCACATACAGAACATACAATCGCATGCAGTACGTAATAACACACATCATATACAATCAACGTAGCGCATAGTCATACACAGTACATACAGTCACATAGTACATAGTCACACACAGTATATACAATCACACACAGCACATACAGTCACACACAGTACATACAGTCACACACAGCACACACAATCACACACAACACATACAGACATGCATAGCAGATACAGTCACAAACAGCACATACAGCCACAGTACATACAGTCACACACAATGTACTCACACACAGCACATACAGTCACATGCAGTACATACAACCACACTCAGTACATAGTAACTCATCGTATATAGAATCAACATAGCACATAGTCACACACAGTATATACTTTCACACACAGCACATACAGCCACAGTACATACAATCACATAGTACATAGTCACACACAGTACATACAATCACACACAGTACAGTTACACACAGTACATACAATCACACACAGTACAGTTACACACAGTATATACAATCACACTCAGTACATAAGTCACACACTATGCATAGTCACACATAGAACATACAATCAATACAGTACATACAGACACATGCAGTACATACAACCACACTCAGTATACAGTAACACACAGTATATACAATCAACATAGAACATAGTCACACACAGTACATAGAGTCACACTAAGTACATACAGCCATACACAGTACATACAATCACACACAGCATATACAGTCACACACTGTACAGTCACACATAGCACATACAGTCATACGTGGTACATATAGTCACACACAGGACATACAAACACACACAGGACATACAGTCACACACAGCACAAAGAGTCACACACAGTACACACTTTCACACAGTATATACATTCACGCACAGTACATACAGTCACACATGGCACATACAGTTACAATCCAGCACATATACAGTTACAATAAAGCATAATACAGTCACAACATAATGTTAGAACAAGTCCATGAGTGGCATGACCTGAAGATTGATGGCTCATGTGATGTCCTAGAGGCACGTTTCTATAAGAATAAGCACATAGCAGTTCCATTATGGTGCAGGGGGCAGGGCTTCAGGTTCTTGGAAAATTGGGATCTTTTCTGGAGGAGGTATGACCTGTTCAAAAGTGATGGGTTGCACCTGAACCTGAGGGGAACCAATATTCTTGTGGGCAGGTTTGTTAGAGCTGTTGGGGAGAGTTTAAACTAACTTGGCAGAGAGGTGAGAACCGGAGTGAAGGGACTCAAGAAAGGTTGGATGGTAAAAAAGTAAAGATAGTGTGCAATCAGACTTGCAAAAAGGGCAGGCAGGTGATGGGACTTAGTTGCAGCTAACAGGCTGAGTATCAAATTATTAGGGATGCAGAATCAGAAAGGACAGCAAATATGGTACACAAGGTGTTGTATCTAAATGCGTGTAGTATAAGAAATAAGATCGATAATATTTGTTGCAATATTACAGATTGTCAGGTATGATGTTGTGGCCATCACTGAATCATGCCTGAAGGATGGTTGTAATTGGGAGCTGAATGTCCAAGGTTACACATTGTATCACAGGGTTAGGAAGGTAGGCAGAGGGGGTGGTGTGACTCTACTGGTAAAGAATGGCATCAAATCAGTAGAAAGATGTGACATAGGATCGGAAGATGTTGAATCCTTGTGGGCTGAATTAAGAAACTGCAAGGGTAAAAGGACATTGATGGCAGTTATATACAGGCCTTATATAACAAAGGCTAGGAGGTGGATCACAAGTTACAACATGAAATGGGAAAAGGCGAGTCAAAAGGGCAATGTTATTGTAGTCATGAGAGATTTTAATATGCAGGTTGATTGGGAAAATCAGGCTGGCAATGGATCACAAGAAGGCCAAAGAGAGCTTTTTAGAGCAGTTTGTCATTCAGCCTACTAGGAGATCAGCTATATTGGATTAGTGTTATGTAGTGAACTGGAGGCAAGTAGGGAGCTTAAGGTAAAGGGACCCTTAGGAACCAGTGATCCCAATACGATTTTGTTCAACTTGAAAGCAAAGTCTGATGTAGCCGTATTTTAGTGGAGTAAGGGAAATTACAGTGGTATGAGAGAGGAGTTGGCCAAAGTAAATTGGAAGGAGCTGCTGGCAGGGATGTCAGTACAGCAGCAATGGCATGCATTTCTGGGAAAAATGAGGAAGGTGCAGGATAAGTGTATTCCAAAAATGAAATACTCAAATGGTAAAATAGTACAACTGTATTCCGACAAGGGAATTCAAAGCTATTGTAAAAGCAAGAGAAAGGGCATACAACAAAGCAAAAATTAGTGGGAAGATAGAGGATTGGGAAGTTTTAAAAATCATTAGAAGGAACTAAAAAAATCATTAAAAGGGAAAAGATTAAATATAAAAGCAAGCTAGCAAATAATATCAAAGTGGATAGTTAAATTTTTTCAAGTATGTTAAAAATAAAAGAGAAATGAGAGTGGATATAGGACCACTAGAAAATGAGGCAGGAGAAATAATAATGGGGGGATAAGAAGATGGCTGCTGAACTAAATGAGTATTTTGCATCAGTCTTCACTGTGGAAGACACTAGCAGTATGCCTGATGTTGTAGTGTGTGAAGGAAGAGAAGTAGGTTGCTGTTACTAGAGAGAGGGTGCTCAACACATTGAAAGACCTAAGGGTACATAAGTTACCCAGACCAGATGAACTGCACCCTAGGGTTCTGAAAGTGGTAGCGGTAGAGATTGTGGAGGCATTAGAAAAGATCTTTCAGAAGTCATTGGACTCTAGCATGGTGCCAGAGGACTGGAAATTGCAAACATTACTCCACTCTTTGAGAAAGGAGGAAGGCAGCAGAAAGGAAATCATAGACAAGTTAGCCTGACCTCAGTGGTTGGGAAGATGTTGGAGTCAATTATTAAGGATGAGGTGTTGAGGTACTTGGAAGCACAGGTCAAGATAGTACAAAGTCAGCATGGTTTCCTTCAGGGAAAATCCTGCCTGATGAACCTGTTGGAATTTTTTGAGGAGATTACAAGTAAGATAGATAAAAGGGATGCAGTGGATGTTGTGTGGATTTTCAAGCCTTTGACAAAGTGCCACACATGAGGCTGCTTATTAAGTTAAGCGCCCATGGTATTACAGGAAAGTTACTAACATGGTTAGAGCATTGGCTGATTGGTAGTAGGCAGCGAGTGGGAATAAGAGGATCCTTTTCTGGTTGGCTGCCAGTGACTGGTGGTGTTCCACAGTGGTAAGTGTTGGGACCATTTCTGTTTACGCTGTATATAAATGATTTAGATGATGGAAGAGACGGTTTGTTGCCAAGTTTGCAGGTGATACAAAGATTGGTGGAAGAGCAGTTAGTGTTGAGGAAACAGGTAGGATGCAGAAGGACTTAGGCAGATTTTGAGAATGGGCAAGAAAGTAGCAAATGAAATACAATGTTGGAAAATGAATAGTCATGTACTTCGGTAGAAGAAAAAAACGTGCAGACTCTTTTCTAAACATGGAGAAAATCCAGGAATCTGAGATTCAGAGGGACTTGGAAGTTCTTGTGCAGAACACCCTGAAGGATAACTTGCAGTTTGAGTCAGTGTTGAGGAAGTCAAATGCCATGTTAACATTCATTTCAAGAGGCCTAGATTACAAGAAAAAGGATGTGATGTTGAGGCTTTTTAAGACACTGGTGTGGCCTCACCTTGAGTATTGTGAACAGTGTTGGGCCCCTCATTGTAGAAAAGATGTGCTGGCATTGGAGAGGGTCCAGAGGAGGTTCACAAGGATAATTCCAGGTATGTATCATACGAGGAACATTTGATAGCTCTGGGTCTGCACTCACTGGAATTCAGAAGGATGAGGAGGGATCTCATTGAAAGCTTTCGAACGTTGAAAGACTTAGACAGAGTAGATGTGGAAAGGATGTTTCCCATGGCGGGATAGTCTAGGACAAGAGCCTCAGGACAGAGGGACACCTTTTCAAAACAGAGATGCGGAGAAATTCCCCTAGCCAAAGGGTGGTGAACTTGTGAAATTTATTGCCACAGGCAGCTGTGGAGACCAGGTTGGTGGGTGTATTTAAGGCAGAGACTGATAGGTTCTTCATTAGACATGGTATCAAAGATTACGGGGAGAAGGCTGGGAACTGGGGTTGAGAAGGAGATAGAAAAAAGGATCAGCAATGATTGAATGGTGGAGTAGACTTGATGGGCCAGAAGGCCTAATTTTGATCTTATGGTTAAAATGCCACAAAAATGAAACATGCATTATTGAAGGGCAAGGAAGTGTCCAGTTGTATACAATCACGCGTCCAAACTGAGGTGTTAGGTAACCTTCCCTGTGTAAGTTCAATCATCATCATTTCTCACTTAGATAAATACTTTAAACGCCATTTTAAAAACAGATTATATGTCATTTATATAGGCCAGCAAATCCAGTTAGAATGCCCCAGGTCAGTTAACGCTTGTTAAAACTGACCACCACAACAAACAAGCCGACTAAATCATAGATTATATTGAGCTCTCAGTTTATCATTGTGTCCTCTGGTTAATAGACTACTACAGAACAGTTTATTTATATCAACATTAGATAAAGGTTTGTTTAGTTTGGCTCACTGCCAAAATAGAGTATTTAAATACAGCCTCAACAGGGGAACGGCTCCAAAAGGAATCGCAAATGACTAGCCAATATGAAAGGTGGTTGCGTAAAATTTCACGACCAGATAAGGCTAATGAGAGGACATGTCCTCTTCCATTACCACACAAGGAGTGCCCAGAGGCTGAAGGGCGTTCGTCAAAAAATGGTCCGGGCATTAGTGTGCGGTCAAAGTCGGTCCACGGCCCAGACAGCTTGCTGCAATCCAAAATAAAGCCCCGGGCTCGTTCAGCTTCCATAGGAGCTTGTATGGCTACAGAAGAGTCTTTCCCAAAGACACTCTCTTTAAGGGATGCCCATTCTCCAAGAAGATCCTCAGTCACTTTCAATCTTAATTCAAAGGAGTTCAAAGGGCACCGGAGACTGTCTGTCCCACAAGAGGCAATTTTAATGGCTCCGAAATCCATCCTGAAGAGAGAGAGCCCTTACGGCAGCAATTCTTCAGGAAACCATAACACCAGGGGTGAGTCTACAAAGCTGAACCCACTCTGTGCTACAAGGGGACCTGTCTCCCTGGGTACCGCTCCCAGAAGGTTCAGCCCTCAGGCAGCGACGTGCAGCTCCGAGTTCGCCAGAGTTCTCCTGGAACTCTGGACACAGGGTCAGGACGACCCGGCATCCATGTCAATGGAGCCACCTGTATGAAGAACTTGAGAATTAAACTCTTTAATAATTCCCTAAGATTCACAAGGAGGATCGGAATGGAACTCCTTCTCTAATCCGAAATGGAGAATGAAGATGGAGTGAAAACAAATTTAAAAATACAAGAGATTCTGCAGATGCTGGAAAGCCAGAATAACACCCGCAAAATGCTGGAGGAATTCAGTAAATCAGGTAGCATCTATGGAGAGGAAATTTCCCCCGGAGACCTTTCATCGAATTTAGGAACTCTGTTTTTAAATACTGTATTTTGTGTATTATTGCTTAGAAGTAATTATTATTGAAAAGATCTGAGTGTGTTTATTTCTTAATCCTAGATTTTTCCATGTACCTGCAGATGCTCTATAGTAAAATAATGTTTTTATCACCTTATCAGTAGACCTAAGTCAAGTTTGTTTGGATATATCGAATACAACCTGAGAAAGAACTTTGCATTTTGAGACATTTGAGCACCACCAAGTTTTAACTCCAACGCTAGGGGAACATTGTTGGATTAAGCTCCATCTGAATTCAGTCCATTCTGAATTAATTGATTCCAAATGCATAACTAACATTTAACAAACTGGAAGTAAAACGAAAATGTGATCTTGACAATCAGGTTCTCGGTATATCACGTTAGATTATTCACAGGTGAAATCATTATGGAGTAGCATCTGGAAAGAAATATGGACGTAGGTTAAGGAAGGGAATCTGTCCAAAACAATAAGAGAACATTTGGTGAGAAAATCTTGGGCTCAGTGTAGAATGATTTACCTCTAAGTGAGGTGGAGTGGTTTAAGTACAGAAAGGAAGAATTCTGATTTACTGTATCAGAATGCCACATCCCAATAGAATTGCTATGTACCAGCAGAATGAATAACCTGCTAAGTTCTTGGTTGTTGGAATGGCTACCAGCATAAAAGCCAGGACCAACAGGCTCCAGGGCCGCTTCTTCCACCAGGCCATCAGACTGCTTAACTCATGCTAACACAGCTGTATTTCTATGTTATATTGACTATCCCGTTGTACATGCTATTTATTATACATTACTAAAAGTTACACATTGCATATTTAGACTGAGATGTAATGTAGAATTTTACTCCTCATGTATATGAAACATGTAAATAACAAAGTTGATTCAATTCAAAAGTACAATAAAGACATTGGTTTGAAAGAGTAACACCTACCAAGCTACTTGCTTAGCATAAGGTGCACCAATAACAGCTATCCTGCAGTTCAATAGTTAAAGGTCAGTAACTTACTTTCCCAAAGAATAACAATGTTAATGGTACCGAAATACAAACTGATCAGAAGTTTAGATGTTTAAATCAAATTCTCAGATTCCTCTATATCTCCACCACCCATGTATAAATGAGATGCAATGTGGCTGAAAGTGATTAACGCAACGTACCGGAAATCAGCTGGTTTGTGTCTGGTATGGAGAGGCCTCTGCACGAGATCAGAAAAAGCTGCAGAAAGTTAGAAACTCAGCCAGCACCATCATAGGCACTAATCTCCCTAGCATCCAGGAGACCTTCAAAAGGCAATGCCTCAAAATGGTGGCATTGATCATTAAGGGTCCCTATAACCAGGGCATGCCCTTTTGTCATTGCCCCCCTCAAGGAAGTGGTGCAAGGACCAGAAGACACACACTCAGGGTTTCAGGAACAGCTTCTTCCCCTCTGCCATCAGATTTCTGAAAGGACAATGAATCCATGAACACTTCCTCAGTATTTTCCCTTCTTGCTGCACTATTTATTTAATTTTATTTTATATACATATTATTGTAATTTATAGTTCTTTAGTTACATATTTCAATGTACTGCTGCCACAAAACAACAAATTTCATGACATATTTCAGTGTTATTAAACCTGATTCTGACTCTTCACGATTCCCAGCAGCTGCCAGGCTGGAACAGGCATCGTGCAGAAAAGCAGTTAGTACACCATTTGGTTTCCATGGTGGTGGTTTCTTTAAGCGGGGACTTATAGATATTTAGAGCACCATATATAGAGAGAAGGTCAATCCATGCAGGCATAAAAATTACCTGTTTTGATTAATCAAATTTTCTGGCTCTTGGTGGGTGGGTATTTGTAAAATATAATAAAAGTTGCTGTTTCCACTACACTCTCAGGTTATAACTTCCAGATCCTGGTTACTTACTGGCCAAAAGGTAAATTCCTCAACTTCTTTCAGATCTTTCTAGCGATTAGTTTAATTGTATCCCCTTCATAATTGTCCTCTCTGCTGAGAGGTGGATGTTTCCCATTCACTCGGTCTGTACCTTTTGTAACCAGGGTCCTGATGAAGTGTCTTGACCTGAAATATCAACTCTCTATTTCTCTCCATAGAAATTGCCTGACCTGCTGAATTCCTCCAGCATTCTCCAGATTTCCAGCATCTCTAGAACCTCTTGTGTTAAATTGTATACCTTGATTAAATCTCCACAATCATTTTGCATAACCTAAATTTCCAGGCCTATATATTTCTGCTTCCTCTCATGTGATATAACTGTGGCTTTTGCACTATTTTACACAGCCTCAGCTTAATGCACACTGCTCTTAGATGCATTTCAGCCTTTAAAGGCAAGAGTCTTCTGAATGGTCTTTATCACCCATTTTTCATCATTCATGGAACCGCAGACAGACACTCCAATATCTCTTCATTCTAAACTTATTAGTATCTCATAATTGATTATTGTGTCTGATTCAAGATGCAAGATTGGTTAATGAAATTTCCTGTATACTGTACAAATGTAAAGGAAAACAAAATAATTATTACCCCAAATCTGATACAGCTGAAAAAACCCACAAAAGACAAAAAAAAAATAATAATAATTTTAAAAACACAATAAATAAATACATATGATGGCTTATATACATAGTATGTCTACAAAGTAACACTGGGTTGTATATAAGGTGACTGATGGACAATAATAAAGTAATGGTGGAATTAATGGGAGAAGGTGTTCATCCACTACCACTTGGGGAAAGTAACTGTTTTTGAGTCTAATGGTCCAGGCATGGATGCTATGGAGCCTCCTCCCTGATGGGAGTGGGACAAACAGTCCATGAGTAGAGTGAGAGGGATCCTTCATGATGTTGTTAGCCTTTTTCCAACACCTTCCAGTGTGTGTTTATATATGTCCTTGACGGTGGGTAGGCTGGTGCCGGCAATGCATTGGACAGATCCTTTGTGATGATACTAGCCTTTTTCCAACACCTTTCAGTATATATTTATGTATGTCCTAGATGGTGGGTAGGCTGGTGCCGGTAATGCATTGGACAGTTTTGGTTCCCTTTGGAGAGTCTTCCTGTCTGCCGCAGTGCACTTTTCATATATTGTAAAGAGTGAGGCAGCTTGTTAGGATGCTCTCTACTGCTCATTTGTAGAATAACATGAGCTTGGATGTGCAAAGCCCAGCCCTCTTCAGCCTCCTCAGAAAGTAGAGGCATTTGTGAGCTTCCTTGACTGTGTAGAATGTGTTCTGGGACCAAGAGGTTGTGTGTGGTGTGCACTCCCAGGAGTTTGAAACTGCTTTCAGTTTCCACTACTGTGCCTCTGGTGTAAAGAAGGATGTGAGTGGTGCGAGTTCTCTGTAAATTGATAATCATCTTCTTTGTCTTGTTGACATCAAGGAAGGAGATGGTCATCTTATTCTCCCCACCCCCCTAAATGCATTCTGACACTTCTCTTAAATAAATTCCAGTTGCACCTTTTTGGCCCATTAGAAATTCCATTGATGCCTTTGTGCTGCCTACAGTTTCATTTTCCTCATTTTCAACCATACTGCTATTATGCTGACTTAAGTCTGAAGTATTGATATAGGCTCAATAAACAAAGTTCCGCACACGGTACCATAATTTCCTCCATTGTTTATTTTAATGCTTATGATAAATCCTCTAATAGGTTCAGTCTCTGTAGAACGTAGAAAACCTACAGCACAATATAGGCCCTTTGTCCTACAATGCTGTCGCAAACACATACCAACTTGAAAAATTACCTAGGGTTACCCATAGCCCTCTAATTTTCTGAGCTCCATGTACCTATCCAGAAGTCTGTTAAAAGACCCTATCATATCCACCTCCACCACTGTCACTGGCAGCCCATTCCACATACTCACCACTCTCTGTGTAAAAAACTTAGACCTGACATCTCCTCTGTACCTACCTCTAAACACCTTAAAGCTGTGCCCTCTCGTGTTAGCCATTTCAGCCCTGGGAAAAAGTCTCCGACTATCTACAGGATCAATGCCTCTTATCATCTTATACACCTCTATCAGGTCACCTCTCATCCTCTGATGTCACTCCAAGGAGAAAAGGCCGCGTTATTTCAACCTATTCTCATAAGGCATGCTCCACAATCCAGGCAGCATCCATGCAAATCTCCTCTGCACACTTTCTATGGTTTCTATACTCTTCCTGTAGTGAGGTGACCAGAACTGAGCACAGTACTCCAATTGGGGTCTGATGAGCATCCTATATAGCTGTAACATTACCTCTTGGCTCTTAAACTCAATCCCACGGTTGATGAAGGCCAATGCATCGTATACCTTCTTAACCACAGAGTCAACCTGCGCAGCAGCTTTGAGTGTCCCATGGACTTGGACCCCAAGATCCCTCTATATTTATTATATCCTCAAAGTGTACATTTAGAACAATACTTGTCTTTAACCTTCATTGTGAGATTATTCCTTCGGTCTCTATTATACTCTACTCTTTCTCCTAGTGTCATTCACTTTTTATTTATAACTCAGTTTAGAGTTTTTTTTTCATTTTACCTGCCATTATTTTCTTTTTTACTCTTTTTGATTTCTTTATTTCATTTAAATTTTCATTTCTACACTCCCAATATTCTGTCAAGATAACTATAGTTTTGAGATTGCAGTGTCTTCACCACCTGGCATATCAAGAATTGAAACCATGTTTTATTAAGAATATACTTGGTCTAAACCCTTCAATGTTCCAATAATAAGATGCCTTTGTTTCTAGAATTCTGTTAAAACCTATTTCAGCTTTACAGTTCCTCAATTTAGAAATGCCTCTCTTCTATGTTTCTCCTTTTGCAGTGCTAAATCTGACCAGATTATGAGTGCTCATTCCAAGCAAAGTGGCTGTCCACTGACACACCTTCCATGCACTGATATTTATTTCTTAAGCCTGTCTGGTACCACACTCTCTCTTCAACTTTGTTTTCTCTATACCCGCTTCCTTGTTTACTCTCCTGGGTTAGGTTATGGAAATTGAAATCAATCCACTTTACCTAGAAATTTCAATGCACCATAATCCATATGGTAAATAGTCATAGCAGTTTTGATCATCAAGGATACGAAGAAATAGGAATGGAGACACAAACATAGCACTGAGGGCAGGTCTGTGCTTTAATTGTTTCCCTCCAGTTTTGTAGATTCCGAGGTGATGAGGCCAATGTAGAAGCCACAGTCTTCCACAGGTGGGACAAGTAATAGACAATACGGTAGGCAGGTGTGTAGTTGGTAAGGTGATGCCACTACTTACACTAGGATTTTGTGTACTCCCAATGCATGGCCTTGTGGTTGCCAATGTCATCCCAAATTCTTCTTTTCCAAAGTCATGGGGCAGTACTTCCAAGAATTAGCAGGATATTGCATTTTTTCATGTGGCTTTGAGCTCTTTTTCTATATCCAGTTCCTGTCTCTCTTCCGTTGAGAGAGCTCAGAACAGTGAATCTACCGAAGGAATCTGGCGTAGCCAGTCCAGCAAGCATACTGATCATAATTAAGGAAAGTTGGCCTGGAAAAGAATGCTGATATTGTTTTCCCTGTCCTTCCAGTGAGTTTGGAGGATCATGTGGAGACAGAATTAAAGGTATCTTTACAATGTTTCAGTTGCATTTAACAAGACAAACAGTAGGACTCCAATATTGATTATGTCAGTTCTAACTCCAACTTAGGCGAATGTGGTTCTATTTTGCTATGGCATTCTAAGTTGAACTTGAAGTGAATACTGTGTTGAATTAAACTCCTTCACTCCTGCCACCTTTCAGCTAAAATTGTTGACAGAGTTTCTGGTGGTATATAACCCAGATGTAAATAATTCCATATCTCTATTTAAAGTTTAAAGTAAATATATTATCAAAGTGCATATATGACACCATATACAACCCTGAGATTCGTTTTCTTGCAGGCATACACAGTAAACCCAAGAAACACAATAGAATCAGAGAAAGACTGCACTCGATATGATAGACAAACAACCAAAGTGCAAAAGACAACAAACTGAAACTACAAAAAGAATGAGAAATAGAAATAGTAATAATAATATATAAATAAGCAATAAATATTGACAACATGAGATGAAGAGTCCTTGAAAGAGAGTCCTTAGATTGTGGGAACAGTTCAGTGATGGAGCGAGTGAAATTGAGTAAAGTTACCACCTCTGGTTCAAGAGCCTGAGGGTTGAAGTAAACTCCTCCTGAATCTGGAGCTGTGGGTCCTGAAGTTCCTGTACCTTCTACCTGATGGCAGCAGCAAGATGAGAGTGTGGCCTGGGTCTTTGATGATGGATGTTGCTTTTCTGTGACAGCACTCCGTGCAGATGTGTTCAGTGGTGGGGAGGGTTTTACCCATGATAGACTGAGCCATATCCCAAACAAAAGAAAATCTGACAATGCTGGAAATCTAAGCAACACACACAAAATACTGGAGGAGCTCAGGAGGCCAGGCAACATCAATGGAAAAGAGTAAACAATTGATGCTTTGGACCAACATCAGGACTGAGCCGTATCCACTACTTTTTGTAAGAGTTCTGTAGGAAGTAAGAGCAAATCAGTTTCCCCTAGCTAAGACTGCTTATTCAATTAAAAGCAACTCCGTATTTTTATCAACACAAGAGATTCTGCAACTGCAGGAAGTCCAGAATGCTGGAGGAACTCAGCATCAACGGAGAGGGATAAAGAGTCAGTGTTTCTGGCTGAGACCCTCAAGTGTCCTAATGAAGGATCTTGGTCTGAAATGTTGACTGTTTATTTAATTCCACAGATGCTGCCTGACCTGCTAAGTTCCTCCAGCATTTTGTGTGTGTTACTCTATTTTTTATTTTATTGTTTCTTTTTGAGAGATTTTAGATACAATGGCAGCGTAACATAGTATAAACCCAAACTCTATTCATTGGAGCGTAGAAGGTTGAGGGGGGATTTGATCGAGGTATTTAAAATTTTGAGAGGGATAGATAGAGTTGACGTGAATAGGCTGTTTCCATTGAGAGTAGGGGAGATTCAAATGAGAGGACATGATTTGAGAGTTAGGGGGCAGAAGTTTAAGGGAAACACGAGGGGGTATTTCTTTACTCAGAGAGTGATAGCTGTGTGGAATGAGCTTCCTGTAGAAGTAGTAGAGGCCAGTTCAGTTGTGTCATTTAAGGTAAAATTGGATAGGTATATGGACAGGAAAGGAGTGGAGGGTTATGGGCTGAGTGCAGGTAGGTGGGACTAGGTGAGAGTAAGCGTTCGGCATGGCCTGTTTCTGTGCTGTGATTGTTATATGATTATATGGTTATACCAAATTACCCATACATGGCAATTCCAAAACTTTCTTCACAAATTGCTGACATTAACTTGGCAGATGGAACAATTATAACCTATTACACATGAAATGTTTAAAAGCAACTAAATTGTAATAACGGGTCTGTTCATGGATCTAAAATGATTTTACTCACGACTTAATCCCCCGAGAATTTGAAAGCCCCCCCTTTATCCCTGGAATGTAGAATGCAGAGGGGTGACCTTTCAACAACAAAATCATGAGGATATAAAATAAGATGGATGGTCATGATCTTTCCCACAGGGTTGTGGAGAGAAAACTTTGGTGGGGGTGGGGTGGCAGAGATTTACGAAGGACCCGAGGGAAACTTCTACACACACCCGGTCTATGGAATGAAGGACCAAAAGAAGTGGCGGTGAGGGAGTACAATTACAATTGGGGCATTGGGGCAGATTCGTGGTTATGGAATTGAAGCTGATTGGCATGGAGAAGCTGGACTGAGAGCTCGTTTCCGCGCAGACCAGCCGACTGACCCCCTCACTTTCCCGCTGTCCTTTATGCCTTTTCGTGCTGCGGAGGCCACAGGTAACGTTCCTCCAGGGAGGAAGGTGGAAATAACGGAGCAGATGCCTTTGGGAAACACGCAGGTAAAGATAATTCAAGCTGAAAACAATTTTCGCTTTGGGATTTTCCTCGTTTTCCCAGTCGTGCACTGTAAAAAGGATGAACTCCACTTTCCAAACCTTTCGTATCGATGCCTGTTAAACAGTTTACGAATTTAAGCCTGAAATCCACGGGGAGACAAGACTCAAACATGAAAACCAACGTGAAATTCCCCAGATGACTTGCACGTTCACATCCCCAAATGCCAAATTAGCCAGAAAAAGACTGAATAAATCCTTCTGAAAGCACAAAAATGCAGCTTTATTCTAATCTGTACTTCCCACTCTGAAACCGGCAGCTTTTCCAAAAACAGCGCATTTTTCCCTGCTTTATGTTTTCAAACCGCAGAAGTGGAAGGTTTATTTGGCGCATTCTTGGAGGAGCTAGATTACTGCAATAACATTCAGAAATAAGGTTCAAGCAAAAATTCAACTTGCTGGAACCCCAGACAGCCCGCAATAACAAGAGCGGGATATGTTCCTTATGAACAGGTCTGGACCCATGCCACTGTGGTTACTGTCACTTTAAGAAAATGCTGGCGACTCCAACCCCCTTGAAAACTGATCTTGCTTCTGTAAGTTTTTTTTTCAGGGATTTGTATTCAGTGCCCAGCGATAGATTAGCCACAACACACACATACAGCAAACCACATGGATCTCGTTAGATAGGCTGTTATTTGCATTCTGTAACGCACCTTCAAAGGATGCACAGTGGTCAGAGGGCAGGGAGGAAAGAAGCAGAGAAAGTTAGCGCAAGTTGGTGAGAGATCAAAGCAGCCCTAATTTACTCAAGCAGCGCTGCACTGTCTGGAGACGGATTTCTGACCCTCTGCACTACGGGATCGGACGGTGTCAGAATGCGGTGGCTCCATATCCTTGTGGTACTGACCTTTCTGACAGAAGGTTGGGGCTGTCAGCTGCCCCACGACTGGAGACCGCAAAGTGAGCCGTGCCGGGCTGAACTGGCCGAAATTATCCTCTACGCAAAGGTGTTGGCTATCTACAAGGACACTTACAGCGTGCATAACTACCTCCCGTGGCAGTATGACACAGACCTCTTCTATTCTGCAGAAGTGGAGCTACTGTGTGACCAGGCCTGGGGCAGTATGCTGGAAATGCCAGCCGGAGCCAGGTTTAACTTGACTGGACTCGGTTACTTCCCCTGTCATTCTTACACCGTCGTGGAGAACAACACCTACTATTTCTTCGTGAGGTAGGACAATCTCCTGGGTAGAGACTGGGGACAGTGAGCGGCAGTGTGCGTCTGTGGTCATATGGAAAGGGGGTGCTTTAGTGTGGCAAATCAACGCCTCAAAAATTGGGGTTTGTTTTACCTATAGTTCGGAGATGCAATCCCCACTATTAGATTTACGTGGATTCCATTTGCAATGTGGCATTAAAACAATGGTCACGGTTCCCACAAATGTTGAGAATCGTTTAGTTTGATTGGCCCTGTACACTAACACTTCTCTGAGCTTGGCTCTCTGATCCGTTTCCCATGGGTGAAGTGCCAGAGACTTCAGGGATTCCCCAAGAAGCAACTTAAACCTTTGTCTCCATATACTCAATTGCCACAGGTTTAGATTCAAGGACTATTAGTGAATGTGTGGGGTAGTTTACTTGCTATCTAAAGCACCTCCTTGTGACAATGGACCCTGAACTGTTCAGGATATAATTTAGATAAAATCCAAGAAACAACAGTGCAATTTGTTAGAGTTGTCGGGGTGAAGATTGAAAAATTGATTTAACCATTGCCTGAGGTGACCATTGAAACTTTTATTAATGAGTAGAAAGTGATTGGGTGTTCGGGCCTTGAGTGAACTGTAACTGAGGAGTTTGCTGTGCAAGATATACCAGGGAAAAAGATTCAGTCATTCACTATAGGTGGAAATGCTTATTTATACTGTACAATTCTGTTAACCGAACTATTGCTTGGTAAATAATTGAGTCTGCATATGGGCTGGTTCAGGGACTAAGTATGCATATATTTGGTCTTCTGATGAGGGTAGATTTTATTTCTGCACCACGGAGGAGTCTCTTTTCAGCTCTTCTAAATATCACAGAGCCAAGAAGTTGTGTCTGTCCATTGGTTAGCAATGATATCTACCTGGATGCCAGTTAGAAAGGAACAGGAGCAGATTACTGTCTGTCTGATACAGGTAAAAGGCTCACATTGCCAGACTGGAATGAGTATGAAAAACAGAGGGTTTTTTGGCCAAAAGCAAATATTTTTCTCTAAGTTATTCCGCTGTCTCCGATGGAGACTTTTCAATCTTTATCCAGACAACATCATCTGCTGAATTGCCACATTCCTGTTCAAATACAAACATATGTGACCATCTGAACAAAATATTAAATCTGGAGCTGATGTTTCAATCTGATGTAGATGCTTCATTCCAGAAACAGGTCTAAATGTCAATCTCATCAGAAAGTACCCTGCTGTCTTATGTTAATAAACACAAGAAACATAGAAACATAGAAAATCTACAGCACAATACAGGCCCTTCGGCCCACAAAGTTGTGCTGAACATGTCCCAACCTTAGAAAAAACTAGGCTTACCCATAGCTCTCTATTTTTCCAAGCTCCATGTACCTATCCAAAAGACCCTATCATATCCGCCTCCACCACCGTTGCCAGTAGCCACTTCCATGCACTCACCATTCTCTTGGTAAAAAATTTACCTCTGACATCACCTCTGTACCTGCTCCCCAGCACCTGTGTCCTCTCATGCCAACCATTTCAGTCCTGAGAAAAAGCCTCTGATTGTCCATGCGATCAATGCCTCTCATCATCTTGTACATCTCTATCAGATCACCCCTTATCCTCCAGCACTCCAAGGAGAAAAGGCCGAGTTCACGCAACCTATAAGGCATGCTCCCCAATCCAGGCAACATCCTTGTAAATGTCTTCTGCACCCTTTCTATGGCTTCCACATCCTTCCTGTAGTGAGACAACTAGAATTGAGCACAGTACTTCAAGTGGGGTCTGACCAGGGTCCTATATAGCTACAACTTTACCTCTTGGCTCCTAAATTCAATTCCACGATTGATGAAGCCCAATACACTGTATGCCTTCTTAACCACAGAGTTAACCTGCACAGCTGCTTTAAGCGTCCTATGGACCCCAAGATCCCTCCAAATCTCTACACTGCCAGGAGTAATACTATATTCTGCCATCATATTTGACCTACCAAAATGAACAACTGCATACTTATCTGGGTTGAACTCCATCTTCCACTTCTCAGCCCTGTTTTGCATCCTATCAATGTCCCGCTGTAACCTCTGACAGCCCTCCACACTATCCACAACACCTCCAACCTTTGTGTCATCAGCAAACTTGCTAACCCATCCCTCCACTTCCTCATCCAGGTCATTTATAAAGATCACGAAGAGTAAGGGTCCCAGAAAAGATCCCTGAGGCGCACCAGCAGTCACCGACTGCCAGGCAGAATGTGACCCATTTACAACCACTCTTTGCCTTCTGTGGGCAAGCCAGTTCTGGATCCACAAAGCAAATGTCCCCTTGGATCTCATGCCTCCTTACTTTCGCAATAAGCCTTGCATAGGGTACCTTATCAAATACCTTGATTAAATCCATATACACTACATCTACTGCTCTTTCTTCATCAATGTGTTTAGTCACATCCTCAAAAAATTCATTCAGACTCGTAAGGCACGACTTGCCCTTGACAAAGCCATGCTGACTATTCCAAATCATATTATATCTCTCCAAATGTTCATAAATCCTGCCTCTCAGGATCTTCTCTATCAACTTACCAACCAATGAGGTAAGACTCATTGGTCTATAATTTCCTGGGCTATTGCTACTCCCTTTCTTGAATAAAGGAACCACATCCGCAAACCTCCAATCCTCTGGAACCTCTCCCGTCCGCATTGATGATGCAAAGATCATTGCCAGAGGCTCAGCAATCTCTTCCCTCGCCTCCCAAAGTAGCTTGTGGTACATCTCATCCGGTCCCGGCAACTTATCCAACTTGATGCTCTTTCCAACAGCTCCAGCACATCCTCTTCCTTAATATCGACATGCTCAAGCTTTTCAGTCTGCTGAAAGTCATCACTACAATCACCAAGGTCCTTTTCCATAGTGAATACTGAAGTAAAGTATTCATTAAGTTCCTCTGCTATTTCCTCCAGTTCCTTGCACACTTTCCCACTGTCACACTTGCTGGTTCTATTCTTTTACGTCTTTCCTTTTGCTCTTCACATGCTTGTAGAATGCCTTGGGGTTTTCCTTAATCCTGCCTGCCAAGGCCTTCTCATGGGCCATTCTGGCTCTCTTTATTTCCTTTTTAAGCTCCTTCCTGTTAGCTTTATAATCTTCTGGATCTCTAACATTAACTAGCTCTCTGAACCTTTTCTGTGCTTTTCTTTTCATCTTGACTAGATTTATTACAGCCTTTGTACACCACGATTCCTGTACCCTACCATAACTTCCCTGTCTCTTTGGAACATACCTGCGCAGAACTCCACACAAATATTTCCTGAACATTTGCCGTACATTTCCCTGAGAACATCTGTTCCTAATTTAAACTTCCAGTTTCCTCATAATTCCCCTTACTCCAATTAAACGCTTTTCTAACTTGTCTGTTCCTTTCTCTCTCCAATGCTATTGTAAAGGAGATAGAATTATGATCACTATCTCCAAATTGCTCTCTCACTGAGAGATCTGACACGTGACCAGGTTCATTTCCCAATACCAAATCAATTACAGCCTCTCCTCTTGTAGGCTTATCTACATATTATGTCAAGAAACCTTACTGAACACACCTAACAAACTCCCCCCATCTAAACTCTTTACTCTAGGGAGATGCCAATCAATATCTGGGAAATTAAAATCTCCCATCACGACAACTCTGTTATTATTACACCTTTCCAGGGACTGTTTCCCTATCTGCTCCTCAGTTTCCCTGTTACTATTAGGCGGCCTATGAATCACACTCAGTGAAGTTATTGACCCCTTCCTATTCCTAACCTCCACCCACAGAGACTCCGTAGACAATCCCTCCATGGCGTCCATCTTTTCTGCAACCGTGACACTATCTCTGATCAACAGTGCCATGCCCCTGAAGAGATTCTGTAGATGCTGGAAATCCAGAACAACACACACAAAATGCTGGAGGAACTCAGCAGGTCAGACAGCTTCTATGGAAATTAATAAATAGTTGACGTTTTGAGCTGAGACCCTTCATCAGGACCCTAAAGGAAGGGAGAAGACTTCAGGTTAAAAAGAAGGACCAACTAGAAGGTGTTAGGTGGGAAAGGTAGAGGGCTGGAGAAGAAGGAATCTTATGTTGATGTTTTTTCTGATGCAAATATTTCTATAACTTTAAGTTTCCAAAGAGTTGAAATATGATATCCTCTTAAAAGCAGATGTTTCTGTCCAGATTTAGAAGAGGTAGATGTCCGTCAGAGAGAAATGTCCCATTCTTTACGGTACATGTGGTTCTATGTTTCTATTGCAGTTGTATTTGTCCAGGTGAGGACATATGCATCCATCTGATCAAAATATTACATTTGTCCAGCAGAGGTAATTTTATATGCTGCAGATGCTTCTGCCTTGGCGCAGATACACACTTCAAACTGATAGAGATGCACTATTTTCATCTTATGCTGATTTCTCTAATTCATTGCAGATGTTCCAATCCACAGATACTTCTATTTGATGCAGATGTTTCCCAACGAGATAAACATTTTTTGTTAATGGGAAACAGCTATCCCTGTCCATCAGATCTGATGGTGAAGTTGCAATCTGTCTTCATTTCAGGGGTTGGAGGTGCTTCTACTTCATGGAGACTTTTGAGTCCATGTCTATGCCCACCAAATTAAAATGGTAGCGGTTCAAGGATGCAGATGCAGGTGTTTTCTACCATCTGATAAAGATGTATGGAATCGGAATAAAAAGCCTCAGATTCTAGAAAGTATCTGTTAGGTCAGGAGAGATCTGTGGCAAGAGAAACTGAGCTACCATTTCAGGTCAATGACCTTTCATCAGAACTTGTACTGAAATCACTTTGGGTGTGACAGAATATGATTGGCAACAAAATTGGGATTATAAACATGAGAAAGTCTGTAGATGCTTGAAATCCAAACAACACATACAAGATGCTGGAGGAACTGAGAAGATCAGGCAGCATCTATGGAAATTAATAAAGAGTCAATGTTTTGGGCTGAGACCCTTCATCAGGACTGTAAAAGAAGGGAGAAGATGTCAGAATAAAAAAGGGGAAGGAGGTTACCTCGAAGGTGATAGGTGAACCCATGTGGGTGGCCAAGGTAAACTGCTGGAGAAGAAGAATTGTGATAGGAGAGGAGAGTGGACCATAGGAGGAGGGGACCTGGGGGAAGTGATAGACAGGTGAGAACAGGTCAAAGGTGGAATAGAAGAAAGTGGGGGGGGGGGTGGGAGGTTGGAGGCTACCCTGTACCCAGACAGAGCAGAAGATGTGGCTCCTCCATCCTGATGCTGGCCTCGTCTTGGCCAAGAGGAAACCGTGGACCAACAGGCCAGAATTGGAATGGGAATGGAATTGAAATATTTGGGCACCAGGAGTTTTTACTTTTGGTGGATGGAATGAAAGTATTTGAAAACACAGTCCCAATTTATGATGGGCATCACCAATGTAGAAGAGGCTGCATTGGGAGCACTGGACATAATAGACAACTCCGGCAGATTTGGATGTGATGTATTGCCTCACTGTAAGGACTGTTTGGGGCCCTGAATGGGGGGGAAGGAGGAGGTGACTGGACAGGTGTAGCACTTAGGCAATTTGCAGGGTTAAGTGCTGGGAGGGAGATTAGTGGGGAGGGACAAATGAACAGGGGAATCACGGAGGAAACGATCATTGTGGAAAGCAGAGTGGGAGAGAGGTAAAGATAAATTTATTGGTAGAATCCTTTTAGAGATGGCAAAAGTTGCAGAAGATGATGTTGTGGATGTGGAGGCTCATGGAGTGGTAGGTAAGGACAAGGGGAACTATGCTTCAATCAAAATATTCCAAAATGTAATAGTTACTATAAGGTCAAATGAAGCTATTAAAAGTATTCAAATATCTCTTTGAGAAAATAATGACATGAGATGGTGCATTCCATTGGTGAAGGAATTGTCTCCAGAGCACAGGAGACAGCTAGAAAACTGTTAACAAGATTTTTTGTTTGGATGTTTCTTTTTCATTTAATTTTAACCAATAGGAAGAATGAAATGAAAGTTCAAAGTAGCTTTGAAGACTGTCACTAAAATTTAAGCTCTTTCTTGGTCTTTGAACTGAAAAGCTTTCATATTATTCAAGGACAACTATAATTACAGATTGGGAAGTGAAAATGAACAGACTTGAACAATAGTTTTTAGGTGAGAATCCCAGAATTAACATTGATATATTCTGAGGTTAGGATGATTTGTGGAGCTACACAGGGATTTCGAAGTGGCTCTAGGTGGTAGAGATGTTTGATAGGATGTTTCAAAACAGAAGTGGTAAATCGATGGACTGCATCTTGTAGGTGGTTCATGCAGAAAACAAGTTGCTATAATAGTAGAGAGAGTGACTGTTTAGAGTGGTGGGTGAGAACCCAATTAAGCTATTTTGCTCTGGATCTAATTGACTATGGGCAATGGTGTTGAAGATGTTTGCAATCAGGATGTAATACACAAACATTTGTCTGGACATGACGTTTGACTAGACAAGGAGGATAAGACTTCAAAACTACCTGATCTGCTTCACCATGCCCCTCAGACTTATGAAAAAGGGAAGGGTTCATAAGAAGCAGACCAGGCCAAGACTAAAACATGAGTCTGATTGGCATTGCCACCCAACAGCATGTTCAGATTACATTGAGGAAAATCTTCATTGGAATAGTATTTTTGTAGCTTGTCTTTTTAAACTTATGGAAGTGGTGATATTCAAGAACATCGATAGAGAGTAGGGAGAGCAGCAGATTTTGGTTCTGATAATGCTCTGAATGACATTGTTATGTGAGGAATTGAAAATTAAATGCAACACTGAAATCATCTGGGAACATCTTTGCTTTGGATCACATAGAGGAAGGAAGATCATTGACAAAATAAGAGAATGTGATTGGTTTCAGGATGCTTTCTTCAGTCACTAGCAATGTTCTGGAGTTTGCTAAAATATGCCAATGGATTTTGCATTTAATACTCTGCATTTCAGTTCATATGAATTGCTTTAGCAGTTATTACAGTCATTCTGATAGCAGACTTTAAAGCTCATTTGCAAGGTAAAGCAAATAAAGCAAACAAAATTAGTTGGAAATTAATGCTCATACCAAGATGATTTTGCATGTAATAAAGGAAAGTAAAGATGAACATATTTATCAAAGGATTTCAATAACAGACATAATTAACACACATCTTCCTTTACAGGTAGATACAAGTATCAACATAGTTGTATTACTTTAGTTTATATTTAATGTAAAGCACAGACTGAGTTATAGTGGGCCCCACCACTGAACTGTTCCCATAACCTATGGACTCTTCATCTCATGTTCTTGATATTTATTGCTTATTTACTTATTATTTTCTTTCTTTTTATATTTGCACAATTTATTATCTTTTTCATTCTGGTTGTCCACCCTGTTGGTACTGTCTTTTGTTGATTCTATTATGGCTATTGGATTTATTAAGTATGCCTGCAAGAAAATGAATCTCCGGGTGGTATATGGTGACATATATGTATAGTGATAATAAATTTACTTTTAACTTTGATCTTTGTCAGCTTACCACCAAAGATTTCTAGCACAAAGCTTGAAAGAAAATTCAGGATAAAATTCTCAAAACAATGAAGGGTCATATCTGTCAACACACAAAAATGGTGGGAGGAACTCATCAGGCCAGGCAGCATCCACAGAAAGGAGTAACAGTTGATGTTTCGGGCTGAGTCCCTTCATCAAGCCTGAATAGTCAACTGTTCACCCTTGCCTGGCCTGCTGAGTTCCTCCAGCATTCTGTGGGTGTTGCTTGGATTTCCAGCATCTGCAGACTTTCTCTTGTTTGTAAAGTGTCATATCTGTCACAAGATTTGGTTCAGCGCGCATGGAAGTGAGAACTGTCATATAAGCTGCACTCTTCCACTTTAAAGTCAGTTTTCCAGAGTTGGTATAGGTGTTGTAAACCATTCAGAAAGGACAACTCATTTCTACAAATACACCAGCTTAAGAAACCTGATGACTACAATGGGGCACCTCTCAGGTTGAAGGAGCAACCATTCATATTTCACCTAGCGAGCCTTGAACCTGATGGCATAAACATTGATTCCTCCAACTTCCATATATTTTACCCCTCCCTCTTCCCTGCTCTTCAATTCCCCACTCTGGCCTATCACCTCTCCCTGGTCTGCTTCTCCTTCCCTTTCTCACACAATTCACTCTTCTCCCCTATCAAATTCCTTCTTCACCAGCCGTTTCACTTTTCTACCCATCACCTCCCAGTTTTTTACTTCATCTCCCCTCTTCCACCCACCTGGCTTCAGCCATCACATTCTCACTTGTCCTCCTCCTTCTTATTCTGGCATCTTCCCCATACTTTCCATTCCCGATGAAGGGTCTTGGTCTGAAATATCGAATTGAATTGAATTGAATTGAATTGAATTGAATGATCTTTATTGTCATTATACATAGGTACAATGAAACTCTATTTGGCTTCCTCTCAGGCAATTAAATAAAGCAGTAGATAAAAACAAGATAGTAATAGAAAAACAGTATTAAATAGATAAGTAGCAGAAAATAAGTTACAGCATCACCAGAATGTCACAGTAATGCACAAAGTGCCGTTAGTACAAGTATTTGAGTCTGTGTGTGTGCTCACAGTTTCAGTCACTGTTCTGTGGGAGTGGTGTGATGGAGGCCACAGCTCTGGGGTAGAAGCTGTTCCTCAGTCTATTTGTTCTGACTTTTAGTGTTTAACTGTTCAACCGTTTAGTCATTTCAACAGATGCTGCCTGACCTGCTGAGTCCATCCAGCATCCTGTGTAGGTTGCTCCCAATTTAGGAAAGCCTTGCAATGATTTCTAAATGAAGAACTCAGAAATAGCCTTGAAGTCTACTTTGGACTAGAGTTATCTGTAACTAGCAAACAACCTTCGTTCATTAGACCTGTTTATTTTCCATCATCTTTCACAACTGAATTACTAAGACCATTGACGATAAGAGCATAAGTTATAGGAGCAGAATTAGGCTATTTGGCTCATTGAGTCTGCTCCATTATTTCATCATGGCTGATCCAATTATCCTCTCAGCCCCAATCTCCTGCCTTCTCCTTGTATCTTTTCATGTCCTGATCAATCTGCCTTAAATATACACAAAGCCTTGGCCTCTACAGCTGCCCATGGCAATGAACTTCACAGATAAGGTAAGAGTGTAAATACCAACATATCACTGTATTCTACATCAGATATAATTACAATACCAAATACATCAGTCAGGAACCTTTCCATGAACTAGTTAGAATTAATTATGTCACCTTAATTGCCATTAACTCCAATACACTTACAAACAGAATTTTATTAACAATAGGTAAACAATACAATTACTTGTATTTGCAAAAAATAACTATCAAGGTAAACGCAATGCATTTCTAATATAACAATGCCATGGCAGTCATTGTAATTTAACATCTGAGATTGCACATTGTTGTTATCTTAAAACAAAATAATTATTTCCATAGGCTGAAAATTTGTATATATCATCATTTATATGATCTGACCACTGGGTAATGAGGATTAATGCCATAAATCATGTAGCAAGACCACCTAGTAACCTCTGCTATACCTAAGCTGTAAATCACACAGCCGGACTGCCAGATAACACATAAGATACATTAATCAACTTAATAATTGTACTTCATTTTGTTTTAAAATGCCTCCGTGGATTGGTGGTATTCTAACTTGGGCTGAGTTTAGAGCAACTGGGAAACTCAAAGTCCAGTCGAATTGTGTGCCAATTAGTATAGTGGTTAGCACGACTCTATTGCAGCTTGGGGGCGCAGAGCTCAGAGTTCAATTCCAATGTCATCTGTAAGGAGTCTGTTTGACCTCCCCGTGGAATGCATGTTTTTTTCTCTCTCTGGGCCCTCTGGTTACCTCCCGTAGTCTAAATACATAGCAGTTGGGAGGTTACTTGGACTTTGTAAATTGTCCCACGATTAGGCTGGGGATAAATTGTAGGTTGCTGGAGGGCATGGTTGAAAAAAACCGGAAGGGCCTTTTCCAGCTGTATCTCAATAAATAAAAAAACAAAACAGAAGATTTCTCTTCTCTCTAAAGGGCATCAGATATAATTTTAAAATAAACTACCAGTTTCACTATTACTAGTTTTTCATTTAGAAATTATATTCCCCAAATATTTGGTTTGGGGCTTGGTTACTTAAGTTGTGAAGATACTGGTCTGTTTTGTCAGATCATAAGTTAGCATCAGATAAGAACCTGAACACATAAAATTCTCTAACCATGTACAGATCTGGTGAATTTACATCATGGGTCTGCAGTGCTAGGACATTAACTTAACTTAGATCTGTGTCGGTGCACTTACTTGCTTTCTTACTTACTTATCATAAGATTGAAAGAGACCATTCAGTCCATCTTGTCCATGAAAGCTCAGAGAAGAGGAGTCGCATCAATTCCATTCCCTGCAGTTTGTTCTCTTTCACATGCTCATTAACTCCCCTGTGATTCTCTTTGCTGTTCAGTTACATTAACGGGTTATTTATTTTCCCCAGCGTATCCTTTGGATGTGGAAGGAAACCCATACATTTATGGGGAAAGATTCTAATCCCTTTATCCTCTGAGCTAATAATCCGGCCTTTCTGTTAACCTGTATTATGCTTGCTGTTTTCACAACAGCAGAGATTAGTCTTCAAAAGTAACTTACTGATTCATCAGAATGAATACAAATTTAAATTGAGGAATTCCCTTTCCAATCATATGTAATGCTTTCAAAATATTCTCTTGACATTTCAAAATGTGTTCGAAATGAACGTAAGAAGTAGAAGCAGGAATGAATCATTCAGCCCCAGAACTTGCTCTCGCATTTGTTAGGATCGTTTCACACATTCCTGCAACAACTCCAAATCTCTTGTCTCCCTTATCCTCCAAGCATTTATTTATTTTTTCTTTAGAGATACAGCGCAGAACAGGCCCTTTTGACTCTTCGAGCTGCACTGTCCAGTGGCCCTGATTTAACCCTAGCGTAACCACGGGACAATTCACAATGACCAATTAACCTACCACTTGGTACATCTTTGGAATGCAGGAGAAAACCAGAATATGCAGGAGAAAACCCACGCAGCTTATGGGGAGAACATACAAACTGGTATGGGGGCCATCAAGGTGGAACTCCAAACTCCAGCGCCCTGAGGTGTAATAGTGTCACACTGACTGCTATGCTACCACTTTATTAATATACTTCTTAAGTATATTCAGCGACATTGTCTCCTCAGCTCTCTTTAGCAGAGACTTCCAAAGACTCATTGTATGCTGGTGAAGAAGTTTCTTCTCATCTCAATTCTGAATTGCCAACCCTTATTTTGAGGCTATGAACCTTAATATCCCTGCATTTACTTCACCAAGCCCTCGATATATTTAATGGCCTCTAGATATTTCATTCAGACAAATTAATAACTTACTTTTGAAGACTGATCTCCATTGTTGTGAAGAAGGCAAGTATTATGCAGATTTTGAGGAAAGGGTGGATTTTTAGCTTTGAAGATAAAGGAATTACAATCACTGATTACCACTGACATCTGCCATGAAGCTAGTTGTTCTGTGGCAGCAGTATAGTGTACCACAAATACAAACCACTGCTATCCAGGAGCAGGTACAAACATTATCTGATGTATACCATGATATCCTTTATAAACAAAATGTCAGTGGTTGGCATCACTTTGTTGGGCTAAAAGATCTGATCAGCTGTGAGTTGCCTGTACTTACAGTTTGCTTCCATTTAATTTAGACCTGCCAGTTTATGCCAACAGATTGTCATATTCTGGAACACGGCTTGAATGTACGCAAAGCAGGGGCCTGGAATAAGATTCTGAAATTTCCACTTGCTTTTAGGCTGGATGAAAGTTACAACATTGTGCCACATGGAATCAATTTCCAGGATCCAATTTTCCCTGACACCACTGAGAACAACCAAATGTTTGCCAGTCTCTTCCAGTTCTCCAACTGTACCAGTGGTGTCCATCATCATGTATATTCAGCTGAATGGGATCTGCAAGAGGACAATCGGGTAGGACTTCCTTGATTAGTTTATTTAATAAATAAGAGCCTTATCATTGAATATTACTGTACTTGCATAATATGATGTACAAAATGCATAATCTTCTATGTCAGTTTGTGTTGCTCAGTTGGGCACCTACACATCTGAAAAAAGATTGCCCAATATATGCACACTGGGAGTATGCTGCCAGTTTCAGACCACTTTGACAAACAAGCAGTCTTATCTTGTCTTTTATATATGCCATTGGTTCTTACAGTTCCTTTAGCTGCCTTTCAAACGTAAATCAAAACTCATTTTAGTTATTAATTGGGGAACTAAAGAAAGACATCACAGGTAAAGCCCTACCTACCACTGAGCACATCTACACCGGGTACTGTTACAGAAAAGCAGCATCCATCATCAGGGACCCCCACCACCCAGGAGATGCTCTCTTCTCACTGTTGCTATCAGGAAGAAGGTACAGAAGCCTCAGGAACCACATCACCGGGTTCAGGGATAGTTATTACTCCTCAACCATCAGTTTCTTGAACCAAGACGTACAAACAAGTTGGAAGAACTCAGCAGCATCCGTTGAAATGAGCTGTCAACGTTTTCATCCAGCTTGTTTGTACATCTCGATTGACCACAGCATTTGCAGTGTACTTTGTGTTTAGGTTCTTGAACCAGAAGGGCATAACTTCACTCAACTTCACTCGGACCAACACTGAACGGTTCACACCACCTAGGACTCACTTTCAATTCAAGGGCTCTTCATTTCAAGTTCTTGATATTTATTGTTCATTTATTATTGTTATTATTCATTGTTCCTTTCTTTTTATATTTGCGCAGTTTGGTGTCTTGCACATTAGTTGTTTGTCCTATTGGGTGTGGTCTTCCTTTGATTCTGTTGTGTTCCTTGGGTCTACTGTGTAAGCCCACAAGAAAATGAATCTCAGGTTTGTATCTGGTGACATATATGTGCTTTGATAATAAATTTACCCTGAACTTTGACAGTGGCTCTTTGCCTTCTGCCTCAAGTCAGGTTTTCACCATTCTTGGCCCATAATGTCTTGCCCCCTTGTATTGGATCTGAGTTAAAGAATTGCATGTCAAATACATGATTAGATCAACCTAGTAGAGTTGTTTGTGTCCAGTTGCCTACATACCACAGAGAAGAGGAGCAGGCTCTTCAGTCCATTGTGTCTGTTTTATGACTAATAAGTTCAAAGGTAGTAACAACTATTAATGGGGAATACTGTAAATAACTACAGAAAGCTTAAGCATTTAGACAAAACTACCCTTCTTCAAGGAGAATAAAGTCAAATTACTCAAATTATTTCTATTCCTGATTTTTTATGATGCACAACACTACGTGGGTTGGTGATAAAAATACTTCTATAATTTACATGCTGGGAATAGAAGACCTAAAGAAGAACTAACTAAGTCCTTCTCATCTTATGTAAGTTTTGTGAAACTTAGAAAACAGAAACAAATATATAGGCACTGGCTGTTTGGTCGTTGATAATATTTTTAGCTCCACAAATCAGTCACATGGTATATCAAACAGCAAGGGAGTTGTACTAAAACTGGGGTGAACTTAGATTAAGGGGGTTGTGGGAGCTTACTAGATATGAGAAAGTGCACAGGAAATATACAGTACTTATGCCATTATGATATATGATTTACTTCCTTGCAATTTGACATTCAGATCCTGGTATTGTCAGAGTACCACTGTGATGATGGGTTACTCTTTAAGATCTCAAAAAGCTTTATATTCTATTACCTAATGCATACTTTGTCGACTTCAGATCAACATCAGCACTTTTCTAGAATCTGGTCCATGCTTAATCCTATTTTACTGAAGGAACCCTTGTGATTCAAGCAGCCTTCCTGAAGAAGGATTGAAAAGGCAGAGGAGGAGAAAGACAATCATCATCTTTTACTCCAAATTGCAGTCCAATGCTGAGTAAAACAGCTTGGGGTCGGTCACAAGTCATAGAGCACTACAGTGCAAAACAGGCCATTTGGCCCATCTAGTCTGTAGCAGTCTATTATTCTGCCAAGTCTCATTAACCCACACTGGAACCATAGTTCTCTATTGCCCTCCTATCTATGAACTTATCCAAACTTCTCTTAAACGTTGAAATCACCCAAAACAAAAAGGTGCTTGACAAGAACTGTACAATCTGAAATCATTTCACAGTGCTGAGGAATTTAAATAAACCAGTGGTCTGGCATCAAGAATTCTGATATTATGCATCCACAAAGCACAAACCGAAAACCAAATTTACAAAGGCTCGTTTTCAATTATAACATGTATTTCTTGTTTTGGGAAAGAGCAATTCTTCTGTTTTTGGTTTGAGAAGAATCTATTTTAAATTCCAGCTGTCTGATTCCATTCCAGTGATCTCTATTTTCAGCTTTTCTAGCTGGAATATTGTTTAGTGTGTTTAACTTGATTTTGGAAGAGTTTCAGAGAAGTGGGATATTATAATTTTCTTATGTGAGCTTACACTGTTAGGGGGGTTAAAGTGTACATAGACAAGGCTGTACATGTGGAATGGAAGAATCCGGTTTGTAGGGATCCAATCATCATTTGCAATTGTCCTGATGGCCGGGCAAAGGGGCAAAATTCAAAATAAACATCTAACTTCTCTCCTGATGCTCACTCATTTGGTTTCCAGCTGAATGTCATTTCGGGCGCCAAAGGCCTATCACAAGCAGGCAAGAACTAAACAGAATCAGAAAGTGATCGAAGCACTCAGCATCTGTGGAAAAAGAAACTGTTAACCTGAGGACTGTTCATCGGTACTGGGAAAGAGAGAAACAAGTTAGAATAGGTAGCAGGTAGGGGGAGGAGGTAAGCTGCCTTATAGTTATATTTTGCTGAAGGCCCTAGGGGGTGTGTGGATGACATTTGAGAAAATCAGCAAACATTGCTATTTTGTCTTGTTCATATTTCATGGGTAACATAATGAGAAGGGAGTCTACCTTTTATTGCTCTAAGATACAGGTGTTACTGGCAAAGCCAATGCTGACTGGCCAGCTTGAGTTATTCTTAAGAATGTAATGGCGAGCCATCCACTTCAACCAGTGCAGTCTGTGTTGTGAAAGTACTCCACATTGCTGTTGAGGAGGGTTTGCCATGATTTGTACTCAGCAAAATAACAGAGTGATTAATTACAGAGATAAATCTCCAGGTCAGTCCATGGGAAAAGAATTTGTAGACGATCGTATTCCTGTGCATCTCTTAGTTGTGGTAGAGGTACTGAGCTTCAAAGGCTCTGTTGAAGAAGCCTTGCCCTATTTCTGGAAGGGACTTTGTTAGCATGGAGAGAGGGAATACTTTCTGTGATTGATTGGATGGCAATCAAGTCAGATGTTTAGTCCTGTATGTTACAAAGATGATTCCAGGAATGAAAAGGTTATCATTTGAGTAACATTTGATAGCTCTGGGTCTGTACTTGCTGGAATTCAGAAGGATGTGGGGGGTGGGGGGGATCTCATTGAAACCTTTCGAACGTTGAAAGGCCCAGACAGAGAAGGTGTGGAAAGGATATTTCCCATGGTGGGAGAGTCTAGGACAAGAGGGCACAGCCTCAGGATAGAGGGGCACCCTTTCAAATCAGAGATGCAGAGAAATTTCTTTAGCCAAAGGGTGGTGAATTTGTGGAATTTGTTGCCACATGCAGTTGTGGAGCTGGTCTAAGGCTGAGATTGATAGGTTCTTGATTGGACATGGCATCGAAGGTTACAGGGACAAGGATGGAAACTGGGGTTGAGGAGGAGATAGAAAAAAAGGATCAGCAATGATTGAATGGCGGAGCAGACTCGATGGTTGTCGCTGCGATCTATGTAGCACCGGTGGTGATTGCACCGGTGACGGTGGTTGTGCTGGCTCCGGCCTGACTTGAGGTGCCAGCCCGTTAGCCATCAGTAATCCCTCATGCGTGTGTGTGGCGCCCGGTTTGGGAGTGTCGTGATGAGTCTGTGTAGGGCTTGGTGTGCTTGGTGTCTCGTGGGTATATACATCGGTAGCTACAGGGTTCGTAGTCACCGTGGAGTGTTTGGGGTAGGGGTCTGGTGCTCCTGCGGGTGCCAGGTCATGGACAGAGACCGTGTCCTCCCGCCCATCAGGTAAGACCACGTAGGCATACTGGGGGTTTGCATGAAGTAGGTGAACCCTCCCAACAAATGGGGAGTATTTATTGCTCCTCACATGTTTCTGGAGCAGTACTGGCCCTGGGGACGTCAGCCAAGCTGGTAGGGTTGTCCCTCCCGGTGGCCGACTTCCTGGGAAAAGAAAAGAATCGCTCATGAGGGGTGGCATTGGTGGACGTACATAATGGAGCAGATGGAGTGGAGTGCCTCGGGGAGGACCTCCTGCCAGCGAGAGACCGGCAGTCCCTTTGACCTAAGGGCTAAGAGTGTGGCCTTCCACACAGTGGCCTTCTCCCTCTCCACCTGTACATTCCCCCGGGGATTATAGCTCATGGTCCTACTAGTAGCAATACACCTAGCCAGCAGGTATTGGCGCAGCTCGTCATTCATAAACGAGGACCCTCTATCACTGTGGATATAGCAGGGATACCCAAACAGAGTGAAGAGCTGGCGCAGGGCCTTTATGACGGATGTGGCTGTGGTATCAGGGCAGGGGATGGCAAAGGGGAACCGCGGGTACTCGCCGATTATGTTAAGAAAGTACAGATTGCGGTCGGTGGAGGGAAGGGGGCCATTAAAGCTGACACTCAGTTGCTCAAAGGGGCGGGTGGCCTTGATAAGTTGCGCCTTTTCAGGATGGTAGAATTGCTGTTTGCACTCAGTGCAGACTTGGCAGTTCCTGGTCATCGTATTGATTTCCTCAAGGGAGTAGGGCAGGTTCCGGGCTTTCACGAAATGGAAAACCCGGGTGACCCCCAGGTGGCAAAGATCCGCATGGAGGGTGTACAGCTGGTCGAGCTGTGCGCTGGCACATGTTCCCCGGGATAGGGCATCAGGGGGCTCATTGAGTCTTCCAGGCCGGTACAGGATGTCATAGTTGTAGGTGGAGAGTTCGATTCTCCACCTCAAAATTTCATCATTTTTGATTTTGCCCCGCTGTTGGTTGCTGAACATGAACGCAACTGAGCGCTGGTCGGTCAGCAAGGTGAACCTTTTGCCAGCGAGATAGTGCCTCCAGTGCCTAATAGCTTCCACTGTGACCTGGGCTTCTTTCCCCACTGCGGAGTGCGGAATTTCAGAGTCTTGAAGGGTACGAGAGAAGAATGTTACCGGCCTTCCTGCCTGATTGAGGGTAGCAGCCAGCGAGAAGTCAGAGGCGTCACTCTCTACTTGGAAGGGAATGGTCTGGTCCACCGCGTGCATCGTTGCTTTGGCAATGTCCCCTTTAATGCGGCTGAAGGCCTCGCAGGCCTCGACTGAGAGGAGAAATGCAGTGGACTTGACCAGGGGGCGGGCCTCGTCTGCATAGTGAGGGACCCATTGAGCGCAATAGGAAAAGAAGCCCAGGCACCGTTTGAGGGCTCTGAGGGTGGTGGGAAGAGGGAGTTCCAACAGGAGGCGCATACGGACGGGGTCAGGGCCAATGACTCCGTTCTCCACGACATACCCAAGGATAGCAAGTCGGGTGGTTCCGAACACACACTTGTCCCTGTTATAGGTGAGGTTAAGAGCTTTGGCCGCTTGGAAAAATCATTGGAGGTTGCTGTTGTGATCCTGCTAGTCATGACCACAGATGGTGATGTTATCCAGATATGGGAACGTGGTCTTCAGTTGGCACTGGTCCACCATCCGGTCCATTTCCCTCTGGAAGACAGAGACACCATTCGTGACACCGAAGGGGACGCGCCGGAAGTGATAGGGCCTGCCGCCCGCCTCAAAGGCGGTGTAGGGGCAGTCCTCCGGGCGGATGGGGAGCTGATGGTAAGCGGATTTTAGGTCTATAGATTTTAGGTCTATATAGGTCTATAGGTCTAGACCTATAGGTCTAGGTCTATAGACTATATACAAGTCTATAACTTGTACTGAGTTATCTCATTGACCATATCCGCGATGTGGGGTGGGGGTACGCGTCAAGCTGTGTGAACCTATTGATGGTCTGGCTATAGTCCACGACCATCCTATTTTTCTGCTCGGCCCGAACAATGACCACCTGGGCTTGTGCTTGCCTCAATGATCCCCTCCCTGAGCAGCCGCTGCCCCTCTGACCCACGGGTCCTGTCCCCCGCGCTGTACCTCCTGCTTTTAGTTGCCACAGGATTACAGTCGGGGGTCAGGTTGGCGAACAGCAGTGGGGGAGGGATCTTGAGGGTGGAGAGGCTGCAAGTGGTGTCAGTAGCGCGGCCGTTGGCATGGCGTTGGGTGGGATGTGCGGGTTGGTGTGTGTGTGTGGTCAGTAGCGAGGTATGTGATGAATTCCTACAGAACTGGGGATTTGTGACAGTGATTGGTGGGAGGGGCCCGTCATACTCCATTGTCACACTTTACAGGTGGCTCTGGAAGTCGAGCCCCAATAGCACAGGCGCACACAGTTGGGGCATGACCAGTAACGCAAAGTCCCAATATTCTGTGCCTTGCGCTACCAGTGTCGCTACACAACCTCCCCGGATGTCTGTGGAATGCGATCCCGAAGCCATGGTGACCTTCTGGCTTACCGGCTGTGTCACAAGTCCGCAGCGTTGCACTGTGTCCGGGTAAATAAAACTCTCAGTGCTGCCCGTGTCAAACAGGCAGCTAGTCCTGCACCCCTCCACCAGGATGTCCATCATTGACCTTGCAAGCTGGTGTGGAGCACTTTGGTCGAGGGTCACAGAGGCCAGAGTTGAACCGCCGTCTTGGTGCCCGGTAAGCACCCGTGGGTCGGAGGCGGGGCGAGGTGGCGCCGACAAAGATGGCCGCCCCCATGCCTCGCACGTGGTGGGCAGGCAAGATGGCGGCCCCCATTTCTCACAAGCAGCGCTGCCCGACCCCGCTCGTGGTTTAGACTTACAGGCCTTGGCGAAGTGGCCCTTCTTCCCGTAGCTGGAGCAGGTCGCTTCTTGGGCCGGGCAGCGTTGTCAGGGGTGCTTTTCGAGTCCGCAGAAGTTACACTGCGCGGACTTGCGACTGGCAGTAGCCGTGGTCGACTCGTCGGTGCGTTGCGGGGACTTCACGGACTCACGACTGGCAGCAGCTGATGTCAGTTCGCCGGCGGGTTGCGGTGTCTGCAGCGTCCATGAGGCCGGCGGGAGATCATGTGCCTGGACAGCGTCAGCATTGTGCAGAGCGGCCTCCAGCGTGTCGGCCAGCTCGATCGCCAAATGTAAGGTAAGATTGGCGTGTTCCAGCAGCCGCTGGTGCACACGTACACTGATCTGATCCCCATGATGAAGGCGTCTCTTACTAGCAGCTCCGCGTGCTGTTCTGCTGTCAGTCCCCTGCAGTCGTAGGCCCGCACGAGTGTCTGTAGGGCCCGGACAAACGCAGTGCTCGACTCTCCGGCCCACTGCCACCGTGTCGCTATGTGATGTCTTGCGTAGACGGTGTTCACCGGCCGCCGGTATTGTCTTGAGGGCATCCATCGCACCCCAGTAGTGCGTTTGATCTCTGATCATGGAGTAGACCCTTGCACTGACTCTGGAGAGGAGAACCCTGCACTTTGTGGCAGGATCGGTCACATGAATCTCCTCCAGGTACGATTCGAAGCATGCTAGCCAGAGTTCGAAAGCGTCGCCGGCTTCCTGGGATTGTGGGTCGAGGTCCAATCTGTAAAATGCTCTCCATGTTTTAAAATTGCTGCTAATAAAATTGATGCACCATCAATAAATCTCGGCGACAGGAAGTGAACGATAGGCTTTTATTAACAGTGAAAGGGAGCACGACATCTCGGAGACTGAGGGAGGAGCAGTGCCCCAATTGCCTTTATACCGGGGTCTGTGGGAGGAGCCACAGGAGCAGTCAGCAGAGGGGTGTGTCCAGACAGGTATACATGGTTTACCACAATCCCTCTATTATCTTCAAAAAGCTGCTCTATATACTGAATCCACCTCTCACATACTTTATTTGGATCTGTTAGTATGCATCTGTCTGCTGATCTTATGCATCCTGTGGAGGAGGTTTTCTTAATTCCAGTAATTTCCTTAATTTTCTTGTGCATTTCTTTGCTGTTGGTAATATAGCCTTTGACTTCATTGTATGTTTGTTTCAGCCATTCTTCCTTTGCAACATTGCACGATTTTCTGGTCTGTCTGTCTAGCTCTCTGTATTCAACTTCATTATTCTTCACTAACCTTCTTTGTTCCATCAGATCTAGAATTTCTTGGGTTCTCCACCCCTTGTTGGTGTGTTGGATTTCTTGTACTGGGATGATCTCCTCTGCTGATTGCTGTATAGCATATTTAAATCTGTCCCAAATAGGTGTTGTTTCATTTTCATTGAGCTGTTTTTCTACAGCTGTTTTGAATGGTTGCTTAAGGATGTTTAGGATCCATCCTATGATAAAAGAATAGGATGGATTTAGCTGAAAATAAACATTTGAAACAGAAACCAAACTTGGAACATTTTGTCGCCTGAACAATAAGACTTTATGCATACTGTCTGCCTTTGCACTTGGTTACAATATCCAGTTATTCTGAACACAAAACTCTATTGCCGTCAGCCTTAAACATCCTCAATAACCCAACATCCACATTTCTCTGAGGGAGAGAATTACAAATGTTTACAACAAGCAGAAAGAGGCTAACCAGTGCTCTGTGCCAGTAAGCTGTGGATCATAGTTATGTAAACACCAGCATATGGCTGCTAACCCATAGAGGTTTCCATGCCTTTGAAGTTTGGTGTGTTCAGTGTGTTTATATGGGAAAAGAAAGGACACTCTGTTTCATCCAAGCTCAGCTTCTGCATGTGCACATTTCCCAATAGTCGGCTTCCGGTACTCTAGCATAATGATAATTTTTTTTTCCACAAGTCAGGCATCTGGTTACCTGAAGCAATATGAGTGATTATCACTGACGTATGTCGTGGTTCCTTAAGCTTGTCACAGCCGAGGAGTGGTAGTGAGGATAACCTCCTACTACATATAAAATGCTCCCAGTAGCATGTGCCTCAAATAGCCTCTGACAACAAAGTCCAGCTCCTGCCCTTCACATGTGGCTTAGCTACTAAACCCATTGGAACCATTTCTACTAACAGGAGAAGGGTCAATTGTGGGTTTAGGGCGCCTTAAAACCAGTTGATCCAGGCAGATGGGACATGTCATCCGTGGTTGGTAGGAGAAGGAAAACTCTGATCTCAAACCTCCACTGCTTTATGGTGGTACCCACTCATGGGGAAGACTTTAGGAGTAAACCCTGTAGAAAAGCCCTGCCCTAAAGTCACTAAGGCAACTCCTGCGATGCTGCTGGTGCAAAATGTAACAGTCTCTGCCATTCCTTTGGATTCAGCACCTGTGTGGGGAGAGGGAGCCTGCTACAGGGGCAAAAACTTGCTTTCTGTATTGTACTGTCCTAGCTTGCATACTGAAATGCAAGTATCAACTTACCCCTGAGATCTCCTCTGTACCTACTCCCCAGCACCTTAAACCTGTGTCCTCTTGTAGCAACCATTTCAACCCTGGGAAAAAACTTCTGACTATCCACACCATCAATGCCTCTCATCATCTTATACACCTCTATCAGGTCACCTCTCATCCTCCGTCGCTCCAAGGAGAAAAGGCCAAGTTCACGCGACCTATTCTCATAAGGGATGCTCCCCAATCCAGGCAACATCCTTGTAAATCTCCTCTGCACCCTTTCTATGGCTTCCATGTTCTAAAAAGCTATCCCTTAGACATTGTACAAATTCTCTCTCTTGAGGTCCAGTACTGGCCTGGTTTTCCCAATCCACTTTCATGTTAAACTCCCCAACGAATATCATGACATTGCCCTTCTGACATGCCTTTTCTATCTCCTGCTGTAATTTGTAATCCACATCCCAGCTGCTGTTTGGAGGCATTTATACAACTGCCATTGGGTCCTTTTACACTTGCCAATTCTTGACTCAACCCATAAGACTCTACACCTCCGATCCTATGCCATCCCTTTCTAATAGTTTAATATTATTTCTTATGCACAGGGCCACACCACCCCTTCTGCCTACTAACCTATCTTTCCGATACACCATCTATCCCTGGACATTCAGCTCCCAATGGCAGCCAACCTTTAGCCAAGTTTCAGAGATGGCCACACATCATACTTGTTAATGTTTAACTGACTTTCAAGATCGTCCATTTTATTTCTTGGGCTGCGTGCATTCAAATATAGCACTTTTAGTTCAGTATTTGTTGTTTTCTGTTTTAACTGCACCACACCTCTATTGCCCTATAACTCATCCCACTGGCCGTGATTATGCCTCATCTCCTGCCTGACCTTTCTTTCATCTCTGTTACATGCTGTCTTTGATTTATTTCTGTTTCCCCTTCCTCAGCCTTATCACTCTGGTTCCCATCCCCCTTGCCAAATTAGTTTAAACCCTCCCAAGCAGCTCTATTAAACCTGCCTGCTGGGATATTGGATCCATTTGGGCTCAGGTGTAACCCGTCCTTTTTGTACAGGTTGTACCTCCCCCAGAAGAGGCTCCAATGATCCAGGGATCTGAAACCCTGCCCCGTTCAACATTTACCTTCTCTATTCTGCTCATAGTTTTGTACGTGGTGACATTTGTTGTTTTGTGGCAGTAGTACAGTGCAATACATAAAAATACTAAGTTACATAAGAAATATTTAAATAAAGTGCAAAAGAGAGTAGAATAGTGAGGCAGTGCTCTTGGGTTCATGGACTGTTCAGTGATCTGATGGTAGAGGGGAAGAGGCTGTTTCTAAAATGTTGAGTGTGTGTCTTCCGGTTCCTGAAGTTTCTAACACACAGGATTGCAGGGGGTACACACAAAATGCTGGAAGAACCCGGCAGTATCTGTGGAAAAAGTACAGTCGACGTTTCGGGCCAAAACCCTTCAGCAGGATTGGAGAAAAAAAGCTGAGGAGAAGAGGTGGGGGGAGGGGAGAGAGGAAACATAAGGTGTTAGGTGAAACCTGAAGGGAGAGGGATGAAGTATTGAGCTGGGAAGTTGATTGGTGAAAGAGATACAGGCTGGAGAAATGGGAATCTGATAGGAGAGGACAGAAGGCCGCAGAAGAAAGAAGGAGGGTTTGGAGCACCTGAGGGAGGCCATGGGCGAGATAAGGTGAGAGAGGGAAAAGGGGATGGGGAATGATGAAAGGGGGGACATTACTGGAAGTTTGAGAAATCAATATTCATGCCATCAGGTTGGAGGCTACCCAAAGGTGTTGTTCCTTCAACCTAAGTGTAGCTTCATCACGACAGTATGGGAAGTGGAATTAAAATGGGTGGCCACTGGGAGATCCTGCTTCTTTCTGGCAGATGGAGTGTAGGTGCTCAGTGAAGCAGTCTCCCAATCTATGTTAGGTCCTACCAATATACAAGAGGCCACACCAGGTGCACTGGAAACCCTACAGACTCACAGGTGAAGTGTTGCCTCACCTGGAAGGATTGTTTGGGGCCCTGAATGGTGGTGAGGGAGGAGGTGTAGGGGTACCCATCCTTCCCTTAAATTTGCCTGGTCCATTTCTGACATTTCCCTCCCCTTTCTCCATCTCACTGTCTCGATCTCTGGAGGCAGTTTATCCACTGGTGTCTATTACAAACCCACGGACTCTCACAGTTACCTGGACTTATACCTCGTCCTCTTCTGTCAGATTCCCCGTTCGCCAGCCCTGTATGTCTTCCACCAGTCAAATTCTATTTCATCCCTGCCCCTTCAGGTTTCACCTATCACGTGGTGTTTCTCTCTCCCCTTCCCCGTACTAAATCTACTCCTCAGCTTTCTTTCTCCAGTCCTGCCAAAGGATTGCGGCCCAAAACATCAACTGTACTTTTTTCCATAGATGCTGCCTGGTCTGCTGAGTTCCTCCAGCATTTTGTGTGTTGCTTGAATTTCCAGCATCTGCAGATTTTCTCTTGTTCGTGATTGCATTACAAATGGTGACAGTGTAGTAGATTTATATTGAAAGTTTATTTGTTAAAATGCAGTACTTTGATTGGCACACAGTATTAACTCATTGAACCAGTATTACAGTGAAAAAATGTCACTGTATCTTCATGCTCCACATTCTAATGAATGCCTTTGATGTCTTCTTTAGCTCCTGTGTTCAACTGTACAGAAAGCCCTTTATGAGGAGGAAGATCGGGTACGGAAACTCTCCCAGAAAGTGAGATCCCTTGAGAAGGCTAACAATCATCTGCGCGAGAAGGTGAAGAGGATTAAGCGTTCGCTTAGGCAGGTGAAAAAAGAGAGCAAAAGAGAGGCAATGCTCATGAAACAGCTCCTGCAGAAGCAGCAGAACAAGGAAAGAGGAGAGCTGAGTACAAAACAGGACACTGGCAAACCGATCCTGCAGAAGTCTGTCAAGAAACCAGTCAACCATAAACTGTAATGTTCTTGATTCACTGGTTGTAATGGTCTGGAAGTCTGACTTGTAACACTTCCCTTGCCAAGTGTTGTAATGCAACACCTATAGAAGCTACCTACACGATAATAGTATTGTATATATGTGTGTGATGCTTCCCTTGCTACACTATGACAGTATTGTATATAAGTGTTGTATAATTGCTGTAATACTCTACAATATGTGTTGTAAAATGCTTCCCTTGCCAAGTGGGAATACAACACATAAGGAAATCTCCTACACTATAACAGCTATCTATTCCCACTAGCTCTCTAGTGGAGTGAACTAGAAATCACGAGTGTGTTGCTTGGCTTTTACATTAACATTATATTTCTTGGGCAATTTAAGCTATTTTTGGTATTTAATAAGAGTTCTAATTGAATTTAGATAGAAGCAGGCATGGGACCCATTCACGGCAATCTGGAAGAAACCGTTCTGCAGTTATTACTAAATTAACAGGACTCTTTAGAGAATCAGTGATTGGATTGAAAACTGGACACTCTGTACCAGGGCAGTAATTTAGTGATATTTTGATTTATTGCTTAGAGAAGCTATACAGTGTCTTGTCTACACTTTATTGATCAACTAAGTGCTTAATTCAGATATTTGGACTTAAAAGAAAAAGGCAAAACTATCCTATTCCTAGAACAGAATCTCACACAAAGCAAAAAAAAAATTCCAAATAAATTTATAATTCTAACATGATGGAAGCAGCTTTTGAATAACTGAAGAGTAGAAAAGGCACAGAATCATTTTAAATTCAAGTTTTAAAGCATTCCAATAACAATTAAAATGCATAAATTACAGAAAATAGACAATAGCATATCATGTAAACTACTTTAATTTTCTTGTGGTTCGTTGTATATTCTGTACTCATTAAGATTGTCAACTTTCAACTAATCTGGAGATGACACGACTTTAGCTGTATATTATTACCTATTATACACCCTATTATAAAACTGAGACAAAAATTATCTTATGACTAATTGCTTTGGAAAACTCATTCAAAGGCAAGAGGATCTCTGGCATTCAAGACTTCATTGATACTGAGAGAGAAATTGCTAATTACCATGTTAAGTAATTTGGTTCCACTTCATTTAAAGACTGAATCACCTCCGGCAGCAAACTATTGCATAATGTTAATGTCCAGACATCCAGGACCACTTTTTATTTGGACGCTGGTAATGTTATTAATCACTTGTTCTTTTCATCAACTGGAATAGATTGTGTGAACATGGGAATGTTGAATCACATCTGTAAACAGAAGAAAATTTACCACACTGATTAAACTCAGTAACTGGGGATGAGTGATATTTGAAGATGGATACGCCTTTCCAATTGTGTTAGGAAAATTTTTGCACAATTTTGCTCAGACTTAGAATGATGTCTATCCAATTGTTAATGAGCAGTTCTTGCGGTTTGTGATTTTGTGTGTTGAAAGTCCACTCTCTTCTAGGACAAATTGAATGGGAAATAGCAGGAGGCTGTGGTACAACTTTAACTGTAATGGGATCAGATGACATTAAGAGTGGTCGGATTCTCATTCCTCAAGCCCTGTGCTCCTGGCATCATGAACTGGATGAACCCTTTGTGGAGGGTGAGACCTGTCCTCAAGGGGACAGCCTAAATGGAGTGTTTTGCTTTCTTCCATTTCATCTCTTGTGTACTCCACAACATTCTGTTGAAGAGAGATGTGCAGCAGGGCCAGGACAGGAAGGAGTGAGAAATAGGGGAATTAGGACTCCCCCAGTAATCATCCAAATGAATGTACACTTTGTGGCTACAGATGTCCACATACCTTCACATTATAACATCGAGGATGTGCTCCTCCAAATGCTGACTAAATTACCTTTGTTTGCTTCCTCTACTGAGAAAGCATGTGGCCTTAGATTCCAAATAAGCTACCATTCTTCATAAGAAGTGAACTGCGTTTTGCATCCTTCAATAATGTTGAATCAACTAATTCATTTATATTCGTAAACACGAGGAAATCTGCAGATGCTGGAAATCCAAGCAACACACACAAGATGCTGGTGGAACACAGCAGGCCAGGCAGCATCTATAGGGAGAAGCGCTGTCGACATTTCGGGCCGAGACCCTTCGTCAGGACTAACTGAAAGAAAAGATAGTAAGAGATTTGAAAGTAGGAGGGGGAGGGGGAGGGGGAAATCCGAAATGATATGAGAAGATAGGAGGGGGTGGCGTGAAGCTGAGAGCTGGAAAGGTGATTGGCAAAAGGGATACAGAGCTGGAGAAGGGAACTTTCTCCACCAACATTTTGAGTGTGTTACAATTCATTTATGTTTATAACCTTCTCCAACAAGAACTAGAGCACAAATGTTTCACATCCTTGCTGAACTGATTGGAAAAGGAAGATAGTCTGAAACGTAAAGTTATGACTAACGTGCCAGCAAAGCAAACAGAGTTAATAAAATTGTAGTCATATAATTTAGTTCTTATGAGAAAAGCAGTAAGACATTGTGTTCCTCTTCTTGGTTAATGCTCAGTTTGGAATCATGCTGCAATTCCAGGAACTAATAATTTGGTTGTCATTTTTATATGCTAGTTTTAAAGGTATCTCTGGCCTATAACCACTGAACGTGACTTAACTGTAGTTTCCAAGGCACATGTGTCTCTTATTTGCCATTCTGTTTGAGTTGCTATGTATCTTTTTAATAAATCTCGTTTTGAATTTTTATAATAATAAAATTGTGTACAAGCCACTGAAAGATTTATTTGACAAAATAATTAATTTCAGAGTTTGACCTCTCTTTTCCTTAACCTTTGAGGCCTGTGTAATCACTCCAAGTGTTTTTTTTCTCATCCGTCTCTTCCATATGTTAGTTCACAAGCTTGTGAGTAAGAAGATTTCAGAATCAGATTTATTTTCACTGACATATGTCATGAAATTTGTTGCTTTCTGGCAGCTGTGTACCACAAAACATAAGAAATTACTGTATGTTACAACAATTACCATGGTTCCTCAAGTTTGTCATAGCCGTGAGAGCTAGTGGGGATAAGTTCCCACTACCTATTAAATGCTTCCAATGATGTACATCTCAAATAGCCTCTGACAACCAGCTCTAACTCCAGGCCTTCACGTGTGGCTTGGCTACTAAGCCTGGCAGAGTCATTTCTACTGACAGTAGGAGGGTCAAAGGCAGGTTATTGGAACCCTGAAACCAGTTGCTCCAGACAGATGGGGCTCATCATTCGTAGTTGGCAGTTCATCTAGAAAAAAACTCTGATCTGAAACCTCCACTGCCTTGTGGCTGTACCCAGTCACGGGGAAGGTCCAGAGCTGGAGTCCATAGGCAGTCCTACACTGAGTTCAACACTGGCTGGCAACACCGGCAGTGCTGCTGCTGCTGAATTATACTGGTCTGCCATTCCACTGGATTCATCAGATGCACGAAGTAGAGTCGTCTGCTGCATGGGCATCAGCTTGCTCCCCACATCGTACCACCCTGCTCTGCCTACTGGTGTGCATATCACATAGACAACTCGGACGCAATAACTATCATTGACCCTGACCAACAGAGAGACTCAAGTTACAATAAAAATGAACATATATGTATTGCAAGAGAGGAACATAGAGGTAGTGTTCATGGGTCCATAGACCATTCAGAAATCTGAAGCCAGGGGAAGATGCTGTTCCTAAATCTTTGACTGTGAGCCATTTGGCTCCTATATTTCCTCCTTGGTGATGAGAAAGTACTTAATAAAGTGGCCACTGAGCAGTATGTTTCTGCTCAGAAAGTAGATGTTTATTTCATAGAAAGGGCATTAATGGGAGGGGAATGAATGATCTAACTATTCAACAAACTAAAATCACAATGGGTCTTCAATTTACGATATTATGACTTGTTATCTCCCTTACACACAGTCTGAAAGCTGTGATCAACTGTGACATCAGTAGCACCAAGAAAGTTGACATTTCTGTGCAATCCATTAATGACTTAGCTAAGCATGTAATTAGACATCTCAAAATGTAACAAGCTGTCTCAAGAATTTACACTGATAAATTGAATGAAAAATGGAGACAAGGGCTAAGTTTCTGTATGAGTAAGAATGAATAATTTAACGTCAAAATCAGAATCAAGTTTATAATATAAAGTTTGTTTTGTGGCAGCAGTACAATGCAATACAAAAATACTTTAAGTCATATTGAAAAATAATAAAAATAAATACAATGGATTCCAGCTAATTGGGATACATAAGGAACAGTACGTTTTGCTCCCAATTAATGGCTGCCCCATTAGCCAAAGTATCCTGGAAATAGTTAAAAAGGTATAAACATTAGAACATTACCAGTATTGCTACAGTACTATAAAGCTGAGTATTAGTTCTTAATACTTATCAATGGAGGAATTCATCTGCATTGTGTTCTTTTGACTGTAAATGAACAAAATCAGACCAGACACCTAGTTCAGATAATGGGTTGCTTTTCTACAATGTTGCTGATGACTGCATTCTTCATCTTCATTTTCATTGTAACATCCAAGATGATTGTTGATACCTTCAAATTGTTCATCATTCCTAACTTGTTGAACTAGTGAAATCATTTCATTTCACTCCCAGCTGTTTCTGGCTTCTCCACACCTGGATGTTTGAAACCACAGTGAACAGAACAGATCTGAATTGTCTAACTACTTATTTCTCGCCAACCATCAGTGACAGAAATCATTGCTTTTCAAAGTCAAACACACATAACCAACACTTCTTAAAAACTGTTCACTTGAAGCACGGTCTAATGTTTAACAGCCTTGTAAATGAGCGTGACTGACGCTAGTTAGAAACAGTTTAGCAACAGTTTCCTGTCCCAATTAAGTGACATAACATCCCAAATAAACCAAAAGAATCCCAGCTACTTTCTTGATTAGGTTTTATTCCTTAAGAGTTGTCCCAAATAAGTGGCTGCCCCGATTAACCGATGGTCCTATTGACCAGAATGCACTGCAGTTCAAAAAGAGCATGAAACAGCGAGGGTTCTTCGAATCATGGATTTCTATGTGAAGGGGAAGTGTCTGTGGGATCTACTGAAGGGTGAAATGGAATAAGATGACCTATCTGAACAACTAATGTAAGGAAAAGGAAATAATGTCCGTTCCTGTCTGTTGTGGTGGAAAATAGAAGAATTGGCAGCTGAAATGCAGAATATTATACCATATACACAAATATTATAACATGCACACAAATACTATACCATACACACAAATACCATACCATATACACAAATATTGTACTGTATACACAAATATTATACCATATACACAAATACTTAAAGCTGAAATATTGGCTGCATGTACATTCCTTGGCATTCCTTAGTGTGGTTAATTGCTGTGTTAGTGCCTATATATTTACTATAGAATATTGAATGGTAATCTCTTGTTTGTAATTTTGCTTGAGATATTATACTGCATATCCTTTTGATAATCCTATTTTATTTTCCTTTCTTATGTTATAATAAACAAGTCCTCAAATCACAGAAAGGTTTGTTTGATGAAAGAATTAATTTCGAAGGCAGATTTTTCTTTTTGTCAGTCCTCTGTCCAAAGAAAAGAAATGCCTTGAGAGAAATACATCTCATCTCATCTCATTAGATATGGCCCTTGTGGCTAAAGGGATCAGGGCTATGGAGAGAAAGCAGGTACAGGGTTCTGAGTTGGATGATCAGCCATGATCATACTGAATGGTGGTGCAGGCTCAAAGGGCCGAATGGCCTACTCCTGCACCTATTTTCTATGTTTCTGTTTTCTATGTTTCATTCCTGTTAACCACCCAAAGTGCCCAAAATAAAACAAGAAGATAGAAAAAGAAAGAGAAAAAGAGAAAATAAATAAATAGATAGAGAGATTGATAAATAAATAAATAGGCAATAAATATTAAGAGCATGAGATGAAGAGTCCTTGAAAATGAGTCCACAGAGGGGGCAAGTGAAAGTGACCTCTGGTTCAACAGACCATTGGCTCAGGGGCGATAACTGTTACTGAATTTGGTGGTGTGGATCCTGAGGCTCCTGTGCCTTCCCTGATGGGAGCAGTGAGAAGATCATGGCTTGGATGATAGGGGTTCCTGATAATGGATGCTGTTTTCCTGCATCAGCGCTCCATGTAGATGTGCTCAGTTGTGGGGAGGGCTGTACCCAATGGACTGACCCAAATCCATTAGGCTTTATATAGAACATAGAAGATAGAAATCTACAGCACATTACAGGCCCTTCGGCCCACAATGTTGTGCCGACCATATAACATACCCTAAAAACTGCCTAGAATTTCCCTAGTGCATAGCACTCCTTTTTTCTAAGCTCCATGTAGCTATGTAAGAGGCTCTTAATAGACATTATTGTATCCACTTCCACCACCATCACAAACAGTGCATTCCATGCACCCACCACTCAACTTACCCCTGACATCCCCTTGGTACCTATTTCCAAGCACCTTAAAATGATGCCCCCTCGTACACTGGGAGACAGCCTCTGGCTATCCACACGATCAATGATCCTCATTATCTTACAGACCTCTATCAGGTCACCTCTCATCCTCTGTCACTCTAAGGAGAAAAGGCCAAGTTCACTCAACCTATTCTCATAAGGTACTGCCTCCAATTCAGGCAACATACTTTAAAATCTCCTCTGCATTCTGTCTATAGTATCCACGTTCTTCCTGTAGTGAGATAACCAGAACTGAACACAGTACTCTAAGTGTGTAGCTGTAACATTACCTCACGGCTCTTGAATTCAATCCCACAGTTGATGAATGTCAACATACCATACGCCTTCTTAACAACTTTGTCAACCTGCACTGCAGCTTTGAGTGTTGTGTCAACACGGTCCCCAATATCTCTCAGGTCCTCCCCACTGCCAACAATCTTACCATTTATATTATATTCTGTCTTCAAATTGGACCTAACAAGATGAACCACTTCACACTTATCTAGGTTGAAGTCCATCTGCCACTTCTCAGCCAAGTTCTACATCCTACTGATGTCCAACTGTAACCTTTGACAACCCTCCAGACCATCCACAACACCCCAATATTGTCTCATCAGCAAAATTACTTATCCACCCTTCTAATTCTTCATCCAGGTCATTTATAAAAATCACAAAGAAGAGGGGTCCCAGAAAAGATCCCTGTGGAACACCACTGGTCACCGACCTCCATGCAGAATGCGAACTCTGGATCCACAGAGCAAGGTCCCCTTGGATGCCATGTCTCCTTATTTTCTGAAGGAGCCTTGCATGGGGAACATTATCAAATGCTTTACTGAAATCCATATACACTACATCCACTGGTCTACGGAGAGAAAAATCGGGTATGAGCTCAGTCTAGCCAGCAATATAAAAGGGGATAGCAAAAGCTTTTTTAGCTATGTGAAGAGAAAGAAGATAGTTAAGAACAATGTTGGCCCCTTGAAGAATGAATTGGGAGAAATTGTTATGGGAAACAGGGAAATGGCAACAGAATTTAATGCGTACTTTAGATCTGTCTTCACCAGGGAGGACACAAGCAATCTCCCAGATGTATGGATGGGCCAGGGTCATAAGATATCAGAGGAATTGAAACAGATTGACATTAGGAAAGAAACTGTGATGAGTAGACTGATAGGACTGAAGGCTAATAAATCCCCGAGTCCAGATGGTCTGCATCCGAGGGTTCTAAAAGAGGCGGCTCAGGAAATTGCGGATGCATTGGTAATCATTTTCCAATGTTCCTTAGATTCAGGATCAGTTTCTGAAGATTGGAGAGTGGCTAATGTTATCCCACTTTTCAAGAAGGGAGGGAAGGAGAAAACGGAGAACTATCGCCCTGTTAGCCTAACGTCAGTCGTGGGGAAGATGCTTGAGTCCATTATTAAGGATGAAATAGTGGCATATCTTGATGGCAGTAATAGGATTATGCTGAGCCAGCATGGATTTACCAAGGGCAAATCATGCTTGACTAATCTGTTGGAGTTTTTTGAGGGTGTAACAAGGATGTCAGACGAGGGTAAGCCAGTGGATGTAGTGTACCTAGATTTTCAGAAGGCATTTGATAAGGTGCCACATAGGAGATTGGTGAGTAAAATCAGAGCTCATGGCATTGGGGGCAGGGTTTCAACATGGATAGAAAACTGGTTGGCAGATAGAAAGCAAAGGGTAGCAGTGAATGGGTGTTTCTCGGACTGGCTGGAGGTGACTAGTGGGGTACCACAGGGCTCTGTATTGGGACCACAGCTCTTTACGATTTATGTCAATGATTTAGATGAGGGCATTGAAAACTATATCAGCAAGTTTGCTGACAATACTAAACTGGGTGGCAGTGTGACATGCGAAGAGGACGTTAGGAGAATACAGGGAGACTTGGATAGGCTGGGTGAGTAGGCAGATACTTGGCAGATGTCATTCAATGTGAATAAATGTGAAGTTATCCACTTTGGAAGCAGGAACAAGAGGGCAGAGTATTGTCTGAATGGTGTAGAGTTAGGTAAGGGAGAAATGCAAAGAGACCTAGGAGTCCTAGTTCATCAGTCAATGAAGGTGAATGAGCAAGTGCAACAGGCAGTGAAGAGGGCAAATGGAATGTTGGCCTTTATTACAAGGGGAATTGAGTACAAGAGCAAGGATGTCCTTTTGCATTTGTACAGGGCCCTGGTGAGACCACACCTGGAATATTGTGTACAGTTTTGGTCTCCAGGTTTAAGGAAGGACATTCTGGCAATTGAGGAAGTGCAGCGTAGATTCACTAGGTTGATTCCTGGGATGGCAGGGCTGTCTTACGCAGAGAGATTGGAGAGATTGGGCTTGTACGCACTGGAATTGAGGAGATTGAGAGGGGATCTGATTGAAACGCTTAAGATAATTAAATTTTTTGATAGGATTGAGGCAGGAAATATATTCCGGATGTTGGGAGAGTCCAGTACCAGAGGGCATGGATTGAGAATAAGAGGTCAGTTATTTAAAACAGAGTTGAGGAAAAACTTCTTCTCCCAGAGAGTTGTGGAGGTGTGGAATGCACTGCCTCGGAAGACGGTGGAGGCCAATTCTCTGGATGCTTTCAAGAAGGAGCTAGATAGATATCTGATGGATAGGGGAATCAAGGGATATGGGGACAAGGCAGGGACTGGGTATGGATAGTGAATGATCAGCCATGATCTCAGAATGGCGGTACAGACTCGAGGGGCCGAATGGTCTACTTCTGCACCTATTGTCTATTGTCTATTATCACTGCTCTACCTACATTCTCAAAGAATTCAAACAGGCTTGTAAGGCATGACCTACCCTTGACAAAGTCATGTTGACTATCCCTAATCGGATTATGTCTCTCCAAAAGCTCATAAATCCTGCCTCTCAGGATCTTCTCCAACAACTTGCCCACCACTGATTTCACTTGTCTATAATTTCCTGGGTTATCTCTACTCCCTTTCTTGAACAAGGAAACAACACTTGCAACTCTCCAAACCTCCAGTATTTTTCCCGTCCCTATTGATGCCTGGTCACTTTGGTTCCCACCCCCCTGCAAATCTGAGTCACAGGGCCAGACTCAGTGCCAGAGACAAGGCCACTATTGCTTCCCCAGGTAGGTTGTCATTCCTGCCCCCAACAGCATTCAAAATGTTGTACTTATTGTTAAAGGGTACAGCCACAGGATTCAAGGGCATTGTGTTTCCATACTAGGCCATGATGCAACTAGTCAACATACTCTCCACCACACATCCATAGAAGTTTGTCAAAAGCTTTAAATGTCATGCCAAATCATTGCAAACTTCTAAGGGTTTTCAGTCTCCCGATTCATCACAACCTTTGATTCAGCCAATGATAGTGCAAGTCTCAGCAAACTTAAACATGGCGTTGGAGCTGTGCTTAGCCTCACAGTTATGTGTAAAGTGAGTAGAGCAGGTTCCAAGCTCACAGCCTTGTGGTGCACCTATGCTGATGGAGATTTTGGAGGAGATGTTGTTGACAATCTAAACTGACTAGGGTTTCTGAGTGAGGAAATTGAGGATCCAGTTGATCAAAGAGGTACTGAGGCCAAGGTCTTGAAGATGATTGATTAGTTTGGAACACTGAGCAGTATTCAATGATGAAGAGCATCCTGATGTATTCACCCTTGCTGTTCAAGTGCTCCAGGCTTGAGTGAAAAGCCAATGAAATGGCATCTGCGGTGGACCTGTTGGGCCATTGGACAAATTGGAATGAATCCAAGGCTCACTAATGATTTGCGTTAGATTGTATGTGCACCCCTGAAAAAAATTTAATGCCACTCAACTTAGAGCAAAAAAAACTGCATTCAAACAGGAGGGTCTATTTATTTATTGAGATGCAGCATGGAATAGGCCCTTCTTTGAGTTGTGCTGCCTAGCAACCCAGATTTAACCTTAGCCGAATCACAGGACAATTTACAACGACCAATTAACCTACTAAGCTGTATGTCTTTGGACTGTGGAAGGAAACTGGAGCACCCAGAGGAAACCCACACAATCACGGGGAAGTACGTATCAACTCCTTACAGGCAGAGCAGGAATTGAACCTGGGTTGCTGGTACTGCTGGTACTGTGAAGCATTGTGCTAACCACTACACTAATCTTTATGTAAAGTCCAAAAGGTGATATATATATATATATACACAAATAAACTTTAAGTGGGATTCCTAAACAGTGAGTCATAATTCCCTAAACACAAGAGATGCTGCAGATGCTGGAAAACTTGAGCAACAATACACAAGATGCTGGAGGAGCTCAGCAAGTTAGGCTGCATCTATTGTGGGAAGTAAACAAGCAATGTTTTGGGCTGCGATTCTAATTTCCTGTGGGCTTGAAATCAGGCAGATTTGTTAATTGCATCTGAAAAGAAAATGAGTACTGTATTCAAGTTTGCAACACAGTGTTACATTTATTTACTGAGGAGCAAGGTAGGATCTCTTCAATTGATATCCACAACAGGAGGACATAAAGGTTTTGTTCAATAGAGGCAGTCTGGTTTGAACTCAGAGCCAGTTAGTTATTTGTTGGACAGGACCAGCAAGGCAATATTTCCATCAGGACAGTGAAGCAATGCCATTTATCGGCAAACTCATGGACACCAAGAGGACCACTTTCAGAAGGCATACCATTGCTTAGCAAACATGGGGAAACTTCAGACTCCCTGTTCATCATTTGGCAGACATTAATGCTGATGTTCAAAACACCATGATTACTAACGATGCTATGGCAATGTAAACACTCTGATTGCCACCTACTCTCAGAAACTCAGAGAGCTGCTGAAACAGACCAGCAAAAGCACAGGCTAACACTGTGACAGACAGATGAATACCAATAGAATTTTAAGCTGGTACCCAAGCATCCAATAGTAGTTAATTGAACAGGAGTATCAATTTCAATGTGCAGATGATTTTACACACTCTGATTGAAAATCTATACCAGAGTCTCTTTCCGTATTTAACTTGCCCTGGACATAAAAATTAGAACAAGGCAGTTTGAAAGTTTAAGTACTGCCTGTGACTTGATGCAATTAGAATACTTGTCTTACAAGGAACAAAGTAGCAAGCTTCTCTCACTGATTACAGTGAAATGTGAACATTCCTTAAGAGGCTTGATGAGGTAGATACAGGGTCAATATTCCCCTGGGAGGAATATCTACAAGTGGTACTTAGAAGAGTCAAAATAAGGGTCAGCCATTTGGGAAAATGATGAGATGAAATATCTTCATTGAGAATAGAGACTCTATCGAAGATGATTGTGGTCGTTACTAAGTATATTCAGGAAAGGAATCGATAGGTTAAGGACAATAAGGACATCAAGGGTTATGGAATTAGTTCTGAGCTAAAATGTTAGCCAAGTTTTTATTGAATGGCAGAACAAGTGTGATGGTCTGGATAATGCACAGTATTCTTCTTTCTTTTTCTTATTCCTTTACAAAAAATATTCTAATGTCATTGCTTGAAGTCTAAGTGAGATAACTCACATAGCTATATCAAAATGTAGTAAATTATACATTGTAATTTATTTTTGATGTTTATAATATTTTGGCTTTGCCTGACACCTTGAGAGGGTTCACCATCTTACAAAATATTCTGACATTGGCCTGTAATGGGTTGGGTTGATCAGACCCAACCTATTCAAGTGTCTGGGAGATGTGGTAATAAGCGTACAAGCACAACAAAGTAACTTAGCCTAATTTATTATCATAAAATAAAAAGCACAAGTAAAACATGCAAAATGCTTCAAAGCAAGTCAAAATGATTGTCAGTGTTCATGATTCTTAGTCTTCACTTGATTGTTGCTGTTGTCAGTGAAGTCCAAATTCCACCTCTCTCACCACTCCTGGATCCTAGGCACTGATCATGATTTGCAGCCCTCAGCTGAAGTCCAAGGAAACCAGGAAGAGCACCCCAATAAATACAAGTTTCACAAGCACAAAGAGACCTAGAAACAGATAAACTCATTGATCGTTTCAGACACAGCCTGTCTTTTTTCAAACACTTCCTGTGTCCATTAACACAGTTCTCATAAATCAGTTAGACACTTTAATGGTCACTCCCAAAACACAAAGTATTCTTTGGACTTACAAAAGAACATTAATATTAAATATAAGCAATAAGCCTGAACCCAAAAAGGAATCTATCAAGCCAGCTTCACAAACATTCACATTTTAATTCTGAATGGGAGAGGTTGCAGCCGATGTTTGAGTTTCTCAGGGGGCTGCTGCTGAGGTTCTGGCTGCACCTCAGTGCCGCGCTCCTCATCTGCGGGCACCCAGTTGAGAAGGGGCGGGGTGTGAGGAGGATCTCTGGTGGGCTTGTCTGGGACTGGCTGAGGCGGCAGGAAGTGGAGAGGGCTGCTCAGTCTGACTGCCTGCCCCTTTTCTAAGGATACATTTGTGCCCGGCTGTCCTGAGAGAGGAAGCACGCGGTCGCAGTGGGTACAGTGGGGGGCTTCCGGGAGTAGTTGGTCCCCTGGGGTATTGACTGTTTTATAGATGGTAATAAACATATAGTAATTTCAGTATAGCTACTGTCTTGTAAACATTGAATGGCTGCACCTTGTGTATATGTAATGTAAAAAAACTTTTTAGTTTTGTAAAAAAAGACTTAGAGTCCAGCTACAGACATTAACAGACACATCATACACATTACTCAGTAACAGACATACAGACCCCACATGCTAAGGGCTCAGAAAGAGTTAAATCGTCATTTTGAACTGTTCAGATGTTCATTCAATGTTTTACAAACTTTAATGTGACACTCAGCCCCCAAGACAGAGATCACAGGATTACCAGGTGCTGTGGGGATTTGCACAAGTGCATTCTTCCTTTCAAAACCTGCAGAAAGTATTGAGAGCTCACTGGGGAGTAAACCATCACCCTGCTTATGCTGTTGCGCTTCACCTTGAAGGACGTAATGGCCTACAAGCCCTGCCCCAGCTCTTATGCATGAAATTGGGTCTCTAGCTTCACAAAGAAGTTCTTTAAGGGTTCAGTTTGTGCTCTTCTCTGACTTTCATAGTTAACAAGAAAGGAACAACTTCTGTTCCTCTGCTCACTGCTGGGCTGATTCTCGGCATGCGCTAGGTACAGGAATAAGAGGAATGCACAGGAAACTTTTTGGCTGGAGAATTGATGCAGGAGGGAAGGTGCGTACTTGAGATCTCTGGAACACTGGGAGTGAATGGGGGATATGGGGTTACTGGATAGAGTCAGGATCAGATTTATTATCACCAATTTATGTCTTGAAATTTTTTTGCTGCAGATTGCAGTAAAAGACATAAACTCACTTAAATTACCAAAGAAAATAAGTTGTGCAAAAGTCATGTTCAGAAATCTGTTGACAGACTGACTGAAGTGCTCCTAAAATACTCGAGTTTTACCCCCTCATATTGAGTGAGACTGCAATTAGGTTTAGAGAGGAAGGTGAAATATTTAAGGGAAATCTGAAGGGAAACTCCATCACTCATGATGGAATGAGCTGGCTCAGAGGTCTCAGATGAGGGTCCAACAGCAGTTTGAATAGATACTCTGATGAGGAAGGTAAGGAGGACTATGGTCCAGCTGCAGGTGCTCTATGAATACATATCTGTTCCAAATTTACTTCAAAATCTGTATTTGAGATTTCTGATATGCTGCCAATCAGCCTGATGACCTCACATCCATTAAACCATCCTTCAGACAGCTGAGTAAGTAAAATTTATTACCAAAGTACATTTATGTTAATATATACTACCTTGAGGTTCATTTTCTTGCAGGTATTTACAGGAAAATAAAAAAATGCAATAAAGTTTCTGAAAAACTATACATAAACAAAGACTGACAACTAATGTGCAAATGAAGACAAATGGTGTAAATTTTAAAAATTGAGAACGTAGATTGCAGGGAGTCCTTGAAAGTGAGTCTGTAGGTTGTAGAATTAATTCAGAGTTGAAGTGAGTGAAGTTATCCACACTGGTTCAAGAGCCTGATGATTGTAGGGTATAAACTGTCCCCACACCTGCTGGTGTGGGACCTAAGTCTTCTGTACCTCCTGTACCTGGTAACAGCAAGAAGATAGCGTGCACTGGACTGTGGGTGTCTTTGATGATGGATTCTTGTACAGTGCTCCATGTAAGTGTGCTCAATGGTGGGAAGGGTTTTCCCTGTGATGGACTAGGTGTATCTACCACTTCCTCTAGCCTTTTCCACTCCTGGGCATTAGTGTTTCCATACCAGGCTGTGATGCAACCCATTAGGATACTCTCCCCATTGCATCTAGTCAAAGCTTTCAGTGACATGATGAATCTACACAAACTTCTAAGATTTGGGGTTCTAACATTCATCCTTTGGGGAACTCTTCTGTTTTAGTGGCTGCTTGTGAAGAAAAAGAACTTCAGGATGTATATTGTATACATTTCTCTGGCATTAAATGCACCTATTGAAACCTATTGAAAGTAGAGGTGTGCCTTGTTTGTGATGACACTTACGTGCCGATCCAAGGTCAGCCCCTCTGGTCATGCCAAATTAAAGCACCCTAATGAGGACAGCCTCATGGATCTCCAGCTTCACTCTCATCTAGTCAATAACCAGCTCTTTCGTTTTGTTGACACCAAACAAGAGTTTGCTGTTATGACACCAGTCAACCAGATTTTACAGCTTCCTCCTATATGCCAATTTGTCACCAAAGTCAGAAGAAGCTGCAGCGAGCAATGAGTCTTTGTGAGAAACACTCCTTGAGGTCCGTGCTCAAAACTGTTGCCGCACCACTAACCATAAAATTTGGGTCATATCGCATGCCTAGCAGAGTCACAGAGATTTTCTGAAAATTTTTGACAGGTGTTCTATAATGTTGTAGTAAATAAGGTGGTTAAAGGTGAGACTGTAGGTGTAGTATATTTGGCTTTCTAGAAAATTTCCAGAGCATGAGAGAGTGCTCTGCAATGTTTCTCAAACAGGAATGATATAACCAGAATACTTTACTTTTAATAATTTATGACTAACATCAATGACTCAGAGAGAAGGTTCAGAGTGAGTGTCCAAGTCTATCAGTGTCACAAAAATATGTTATAGAGCATGTTGCAATGAAGATTTTTGGAATCTGCAATACAATATAGATAGAATAAGCAAAATGGAGAATGTGCAAATGAGGAATTAAGAGGAATTTAAAGTCAGAGTTGTGACTGGAGAACGATTGTAGATGAGTGAGGTTCAAGGAGATCTAGCTGTTCATGTACACAAAACAGAAAAAGTTAGCAGGCAAACATAACAAGTGGCCATGACACTTTGCAGAATGTTGACCTTTGTTGCAAGGAGTATGGTAGGAAAGTTATGAAGCAACTTTACAGGGTTTCAGTGGGACGTGGTAAAATGCATGCAGTCTGGTCTCCATTGTTAAAGAAAGGTGTGCTTGCATTGCAAAGATTACAGAAAAGGTTGATGTTGATATACTAATCAGAGTACAGAAGAATGCAAAGAGATCTTACTGAAAATCCTATAATTCGGATTGAGACTGACAAAATCCAAATCAGTGAAAACTGACACAAAATAGTCATTCAAAGCCTCGGCCATTTCCTCATTACCCAATATCAAATCCCCCTTCTTGTCTTCCAAGGGACCTATGTTCACTTTGGCCATCTTTTCCCACTTTATATAATTATAAATACTCTTACTATCCACTTTTATATTTAGTGCAATTTATTTTTATAATCTAGCTTCCATTTCTTTATTGCTCACTTAGTGTTTCTTTGTTGCTTTTTAAAGTTTTCCCAGTCTTCAGGTTTCCCACTTCTCTTGGCAAATTTGTATACACAAGCTTTTACGTTTGTAGTTTGATGCCTTCGTTCATTTCCTTAGTTACCCAAGGCTGGCTCTCCTCACCTTTACTGTCCTTGCTGTTAACTAGAATGTACTTTTGTTGAGCACCGTGAAAAATCTTTTTGATCCACTGTTCTTCAACCATCCCACCATCTCGCCTGTGTTCCCAGTCTACCCTATCCAACTCCTCCCTCATCTCATTGTAGTCTTCCTTGTGTAGGCATAACACACTGGTTTTAGATTGAACTATTGCACCCTCCATTTGTATGAGAAACACGATCATACTGTGATCACTCTTTTCAAGGGGATTCCTAACTACAAGATCACTAATTTTACCTATCTCACTGCACAGGACCAGATCTAAGATAACATGTTCCCTTGTAGATTCAGTAACATGCTGTTCAAGAAAGCTATCATGTTAAAGCTCCTCTGTTAAAGTTATTATTCTATTATAGATTTATTGAGAATGCCCACAAGAAAATGAATCTCAGGGTTTGTGTATGGTGATGTATATGTACATTGATAATAAATTTACTTTGAACTTTTGAATGTCAGGCTCCTGTTTGGGTAGACTCTGGTTGCTCTTAACCCATATTACCATAGATTTAAAGGACATCATGAGGAGAGGCTGCTGGCTATAGAGCTGCCAAGTCCAAGTCCATTTCCTAGATCACAAATACACAAGATTCTGCAAAAGCTGGAAATCTTAAGCAACATACCCCAAATGATGGAGGAACTCAGCTAGTCAGACAGCCTCTATGGATGGGAATAAACTGTAAACATTTTGGGCTGAAACGCTGGAGGTGTCTTGACAAAGGGTTTTGGCCCAAAATGTCAACTGTTATACCCTTCCATCGACAGTGTAAAAGATGCTTTGATACTGTAAATGATAGAACCATTAGAAGTGAATGTTCCCCTAAATCTGGAGACCCGAATGTTCATGTTGGCTATCCTGTTTCATTCCCCAGTATTCTCAAACATCACTTTGCATCTGAGACATGCTAGTTTCAGCCCATGCTCCCACTGGCACCACTGTAATGTGCAGCCCTGTAGCCCATAGGGTCTTCTAGTGGAGCTGGCCTTGAGTGACAACAAAGCCTCACGTGGCAAGAACCACAGACCGCTGTGATGACTTTTCAACAGCTTGCGCTGAGAAAAGCCTTTTCATTGTTTCCAAATGGCTCTGAGACATATGGAGAGAGTTGAGCAATAGTAACTAAAAAAATTAAAAATGTAGCACACTGGATGAGTCAGACAGAAAGTATATCGTGTCCTGTGGCTCAGCAACTTACGCAGTGCGTCTCTGAGTAGGGAGTCCAGCATCAGAGTGAGCAGTCAGCTGTGAGGACATCAGTCCTCCTGCATGTCCTTATCTGCTGCACCACCAGGGGCTGTACAGAAACCCGAGCTGCATTGCTGCTCATTCTCCATTCTCTACTCATTCATCAATCGCCTATCAAAATGACCAGGCGCACAATTCTTTAGAATTTGTGAAATGAAATACTTTGCTGATAAGTTCCCACCAGTAGCCTACAGTAATACTACAGCACTCCAATATTGTGCGTTTATTTTCTACTTCTTTCAAATTTCATTTGTCCCCAAGGAGTTCTCGATGGTTATTTTCAGATTACATAGCAGATGTGAACCTTAACCACATGTTTTACTCTTTCCACTCAATGCTTAAGTTCATATGTTTTTAATTTATTAGCCGCATCAGCTATCTGGACACTCCTCATCTGAACCCTATGCATCACTTTTAATAAGCTGATCTCGTTCAATTGAACGGTAAGCTGAAGGATGGTGTGTGGCGTCCCGACAAGCTACATCACTGCACAGTACGGAAACTGCACCGTGACACATAGAAGGCTCTATGATGGGCAGTCAAAAGTTCCCAATGCATCACTGGCACCTGCCTGCCCACTATCAGGACAATCATACAGAAAAGGAACAGACACCAACTGCTGCAGGCACTCAGCAGCTCAGGCTGATTCTATGGATAAACCGTTGAAGTAGAAGGTCATTGTGGGGAATAGAGAAAGGGGAGCAAATTTGTCTACTGAAATGAGACATCGATGTCTGTGCCATCAGGTTGGAGGCTACCCAGCCAGAATGTTGCACCTCCACACTGAGGGGGGCTTCATCGTGGCACAAGACCAGACCATGGACTGACACGGTGGAATGGGAATGGAAATCAGAGCTTTTACTCATTCTCACCTGCTGGGTTCCATCCTCCTTCCCTTTCTCCTATGTCTCTTGTCAACTGTTTATTCATTTCCATAGGGGCCACCTGCCCTGCTGAGTTCCTCCAGCATGCTGTGTGTGTTGCTCTGGACTTCCAGCATCCACACACTTTCATGTGTATACAGAAAAGTGGAAGGAGACAGAAAAAGAGCAGTAACATTACGAAGGATCCCGGTCATTCCCATCAGGGAGGAGGCTGCCTGGTGCCCCTGCCAGGAGCATCAGACTCATAAACAGTTAGCTTCCAAAAGCGGCAAGGCTGAGCAACACCTCCACCCAATAACTCCGCCACTACTTCATTATTTCCTGTGTACAGTTTAGCATCACTTTATGGACATACAATCAATCTACCTAATAAGCTGTCCTATATATTTATATTGAATGTGTATTTTTACTATCATTGCACTCTTTATCTTTTGTGACTTTTTGTGCTGCATCGAATCCAGAACAATTATTTTGTTCTCCTTTACACTTGCGTACAGGAAATGACTTTAAGTAATCTTGAACCTAGAGTATTGGTCTAGCTTTAGGGTCAGAGCTTCATATCAATAGAGGACAGTCATGCTGAGGAGTTGAAGACGTACCTTGCCATGAAAGCAAGAGAAAGTCTGGAAGTAAACGATCAATCTATTTATCTTAGTGTTAGAGTTTAATTAGAGCTTCTTTCAGAGTGCTTTTTGCTGTAAATTCTAGTGCACAGAATGATTTCAACAGACTCGTCAGCCTCACCTCCACTCAGAGTGTGACACCACCTCCCATCTGCAGAAGTATAATCCCCAATTTTAACTGCCATTAACCTTTCACACCAACACATTTAAAAAGGTTAGCCTTTAAGTACAATGTGTGAAGTAAAAATGAATTCAGTCCCCATCATAAAAGGGCATTGGGGAGGGAGGAGTATTTGTGCAAACTCACTTTCCAATTACTGTGTTAGCTGACGTGGTAAAACTTCTGGAGTCATTTGAATCTCCTGTTTTCTGACTGCCTCTCATAATTACTGGATTCAAGATTCTTTAATGTCATTTCCTGTACATGTGTAATGAGAATGAAATAATTGTTACTCCAGATCTGATGCAGCACAGAAGAATATACACTAAAGATCAAGGACACAATAACAGAAACAGGCATAAATATAAATGATAAGATAGCTTCGATTATTATATGTCCATAAAGTGATCCTAGGCTGTACATAAACTGATTGTTCAGGTTCAAGTTTAATTGTCACTCAACATACATGAATACTGCCAAATAAGACATCATGACTCTGGGACCAAGGTGCAAAACACAGAACCAACAGGCATTCACAGCACAAGGCACATAGAACAGATATAAGATAGCAGTAAAATACAGTGTCACTAAAAATATAGTCCAACTCTATAAATAAAAATACATATAGAAACAGAAAGTATGTGTGTGAGGCCAGTGTTCTGTGCTCGGTGTCAGATGTGGGATGTCCAGGAGACTCCCAGCATCTCAAACGGCCACATCTTTACCAAGTGCGCCGAGCTGCAGCTCCTTAGGGACCACGTTACGGAACTGGAGATGCAGCTCGATGACCTTCGTCTGGTCAGGGAAAGTGAGGTGATAGATAGGAGTTATAGCCAAGTAGTCACACTGGGGTCTCAGAAGACAGATAAGTGGGTAACAGTCAGGAGAGGGAAGATGCTAGAGAGTACCTCTGTGACTGTCCCTCTTAACAATAAGTACTCCTGTTCGAGTACTGTTGGGGCGGGGGGGGTACAGCTTACCTGAGGGAAGCGGCAGTGGCCATGATTCTGGCGCAGAGTCTGGCCCTGTGGCTCAGAAGGGTAGGGAAAGGAAGAAGGCAACAGTAATAGGGAACTCTATAGTTAGGGGTGTCAGACAGGCAATTCCGTGGATGCAGGAAAGAAACACTGATGGTAGTTTGACTCCCAGGTGCCTGGATCCGGGATGTTTCTGATCATGTCCACAATACACTGAAGTGGGAAGGAGGACAGCCGGAGGTCATGGTACATATTGTAGCAACGACATAGGTAGGAAAAGGGAGGAGGTCCTGAAAACAAATTACAGGAAGTTAGGAAAGAAGTTGAGAAGCAGGACTGCAAAAGTAGAAATCTCAGGATTACTGCCTGTGCCACGTGACAGTGAGAATAGGAATAGAGTGAGGAGGAGGTTAAATGTATAGCTGAGGGATTGGAGCAAGGGGCAGGGATTCAGATTTCTGCATCATTGGGACTTCTTTTGGGGCAGGTGTGACCTGTACAAAAAGGACGGGTTGCACTTGAATCTGAGGGGACCAATATTCTGGCAGGGAGACTTTCTAAGGCATTTGGGGAGAATTTAAACTAGAATTGATCGGGGTTAGAAACTGAATTGAAGAGACGCAGGAATGGGCCATTGGCTCACAAATTGAGAAAGCTTGTAGATAGTGTGAGAGGAGGGAGAGGCAGGTGATAGAGAAGGGATGCACTCAAACTGATGGTTTGAGATGTGTCTATTTTAATGCAAAGAGTATCATGAACAAAGTGGATGAGCTCAGAGCATGGATCAATACTTGGAGGCATGATATTGTGGTCATTACAGAGACTTGGATGGCTCAGGGGCAGGAATGGTTACTTCAAGAGCCAGACCTGGATGAGGAAGTGGAAGGATGGGTTAGTAAATTTGCTGATAACACAAATGTTGGGGGTGTTTTGAATAGAGTGGAGGGCTGTCAGAGGTTACAGCAGGACATTGATAGGATGCAAAACTGGGGTGAGAAGTGGCAGATGGAGTTCAACCCAGATAAGTGTGAGGTGGTTCAGTTTGGTAGGTCAAATATGATGACAGAATATAGTATTAATGGTAAGACTCTTGGCAGTGTGGAGGATCAGAGGGATCTTGGGGCCCTGAGTCCATAGGACACTCAAAGCTGCTACACAGGTTGACTCTGTGGTTAAGGAGGCATACGGTGTATTGGCCTTCAACAATTGTGGGACTGAGTTTAGGAGCCGAGAGGTAATGTTGCAGCTATATAGGACACTGGTCAGACCCCTCTTGGAGTACTGTGCTCAGTTCTAGTCACCTCACTACAGGAAGGATGTGGAAACCATAGAAAGGGTGCAGAGGAGATTTACAAGGATGTTGCCTGGATTGGGGAGCATGCCTTATGAAAGCAGGTTGAGTGAACTCAGCCTTTTCTCCTTGGAACGGCAGAAGATGAGAGGTGACCTGATAGAGGTGTATAAGATGATGAGAGTCATTGATCGTGTGGATAGTCAGAGGCTTTTTGCCGGGGCTGGAATGGGTAACATGAGAGGGCACAGCTTTAAGGTGCTTGGAAGTAGATACAGAGGTGATATCAGGGGTAAGTTTTTTTTACAAAGAGGGTGGTGAGTGTGTGGAATGGGCTGTCGGTGAGGGGGGTGGAGGCAGATACGATAGGGTCTTTTAAGAGACTGTTGGATAGGTACATGGAGCTTAGAAAAATAGAGTGCTTTGGGTAACCATAAGTAATTTCTAAAGTAAACACATATTCAGCACAGCATTGTGGGCTGAAGGGCCTGCATTGTGCTGTAGGCTTTCTATGTTTCCTAGATTCACTGGAGTCTGCTTCCAATGAGCAATTAATCTACTGACATGCATGTGTGGAAATTGTAGTAAGGCAAGGGTTAGACAACATCCTGGTAAGGATGTCTTGTGTATCAAACCTAGACAAAGTGGACATTTGCAGTGGAGCTAACTGCAGACAGTCTGTGGCTGTGGCAGACTGTAATCCACCTGGAAGAACATACTGTAGCTTCCCTTCCCACAGCACAGGGTGCCAGACAGAGGCGAGACAGGACCACCAAAAGCACACCCACAAAGGGATCATTGTTTTAAAAAAGCTTCAAAGTGCCATCGGGTGTCAGTTTGTAGTTTCTATTGACTTTTAACACCTCTTTTGTGAATGGTGATTATCTTACGAATAAAAAATAAACATATACAATTTACCATATGGTCAATATCCATAACTGACAAGCCAATTCAGTGTAAAACTAGCAGTTTTCTGTTCGGAACAGTGAGGGTGACAGGGGCCACATGTTGCTCTCCTTGTGCACAAGTAAAATTAAGTGTGTTTGAGTTGTAAGAGTGCATGTGTTCTGGGCCCAGTGATCTTAGTAACTTTATCTTATAATAGATGACGACGCAGGCATATCTTTTTGATGTATGAGGGAAGAGAACAGCTGCAAGAAACTCCTGTGGTGACAGTAAGAATGTGCAAACACTGCATGGACGGTTGAACCCAGGTATCCAATACCCCGAGACAACGATTCCACTCGCTTCTTCACTGTGCTGTCAAAATTCCTAGTCAAAGCTATCACAGCTTTGCTTATCTCGATGCTGGAATGATTCTAGCTTCATCACCCTTCATTTCCAATTCTGATTAAAGGTCAGCTACATATTCCTCTCCATAGGTACTGCCTGACCTGCTGCTGGTGTGATGCTTCCCATAATCAGTTCCACTCTAGCTCTTACCTTTTGTGCATCAAAGTACCTATCACCACCTCTGGTATTAAAATGCCAGACAGTTTTCAGCATTAAGGGAGATCACCCCTGTGCTCTCTGCAATAAATTGAAATTGCTAATGCTTGATATTTTAAAGCACAGTGACCATCCACAATATTTATGGGGTCTGAGCAATTAAACAAGAATTCCATCTGCATTAAGTGTTTATAACTTGTCCTGGCCTCTAAAAGATTTATGCATGTGAATCCCCAGTTCTGTCCATTGTAGCCTTTCACATTCAAATTATACTTTGTTTCAGTCTGAAGTGAATTGCATCTGGTGAATAAAGTGTTACTGCAGCCCCATCTGTGGTTCATCAGGAATGAATATGGGATAATAGTACATATTCCAAATGTTCTAGCAAACGTGTTTTCTTTTCCCAACGTAACAGCGCATAAAAATAAGGCTTGTGATTTAAACCAGCTTGAACTGTAAGTGCTAGTTTGGGAAATGGATTGTTGACAAAGAAGCAAGAGAGTATTCCTCAAGACTATTGAAAATTAAAGTTGAAAGTCACAGCCGAAACTTTATTCTGCCCATGCTGCGTTTAATTATCTTAATCCAGGTTTATCTTTCACTTCAATTTCCCTACAATGTAGTAGAAACACAGTTTATTCTGTTCCAGAAGAGAGAAAGGAAATCAAATGTGCTCAGAATCTATGAGTTGACACATCTTTTGGGGAAGAGTTTTAACAGCTGTGACCTTTCTGTAGCATTGCAACTTCACACTACAACTTCAGCAGAGCACTCGGAACGCAGCATTCTGCAATATTCTTCTCTTTTTTGTTATACTTCCCTGAGATCAAAGGGCCATCACAGAACCACGTAATGTGACAGACAGCTACAGTAATTGTTTTGAAAACTCTTTTCAAATCAGCAGAATTCCAAATTGTTTTCAGTAACTGAAATCTCTTCAGTTCTCTGAATTTTATTATCTTCTCAACAGCTTGCATTTAGATGTTTGATGGTGGAGTTAGGCTTCATCAGAACTCTCTTTGGGTGACTACATGCATTCAAAGGAGCAGAATTGAACATTATGGTTCAATTTAACTGCTCATCCTCCAACTATGAGGTCTAAACTGAATAGTTAAAAGGCAAATCATACAACGTTATAGCTAAGTACAGGCAGGTCAGCCCAAACTGTTGTGCTGACCTTTTAATCTACCCTAAAATCAATCTAGCCTGACTCTTACATAACCCTCCATTTGTTCCATTATCTATTGGCCTGCCTAAGAGTATCTTAGAACCAGAGCTGATAACTTCATGTAACTTCACTCACCTCATCACTGAACTGTTCCATAACCTATGGTCTCACTTTCAAGAACTCTTCGTCTCATGCTTTCAATATTTATTGCTTATTTATTACTTATTCCTTTTTGTATTTGTACATTTTGCTGTCTTTTGCACACTGGTTGAATGGCCAAGTTGGTGTGGCCTTTCATTGATTTTGTTATGGATTTATTGAATATGCCTGCAACAAAATTAATCTCAAGATTGTATTTGGTGACATATATGTACTTGGATAATAACTTTACTTTGAACTTTGAACAAATGACCTAATATATCTGCCTCTACTACCACCAATAGCAGGAATTCCACACACTCACCACTCCCTGTGCAAAAATTTGCCTATTATACTTTCCACCAATCATCTTAAAATTATGTCGTAAGAACATAAGAAATAGGAGCAGGAGTCGGCCATCTGGCCCGTTGAGCCCGCTCCACCATTCAATAAGATCATGGCTGATCGGGCCATGGACTCATCTCCCCTACCTGCCTATTCTCCATAACCCTTGGTTGCCTACTGTGCAAAAATCTGTCCAACCTTGTCTTAAATATATTTGCTAAGGCAGCCTCCACAGGTTCATTGGGCAGAGAATTCACCACTCACCACTCTCTGGGAAAAGCAGCTCCTCCTCATCTCCTTCCTAAATTTACTCCCCCGAATCTTGAAGCTATGTCCCCTTGTTCTAACCTCACCTACCTGTGGAAACAACTTTCCTGCCTTTATCTTAGCTATCCGTTTTATAATTCTATACGTTTGTATAAGATCTCCTCTCATTCTTCCGAATTCCAGTGAGTTACTCAATTTCATGTTACTCTCATGTATCTCTCCTCATAGTCTAACCCCCTCATCTTGGGAATCAACTTGGTGAACCTCATCTGCACCACCTCCAAAGCCAGTATATCCTTCTTCAAGTAAAGAGACCAGAACTACACACAGTACTCCAGGTTCAGCCTCACCAGCACCCTGTACAGTTGCAGCATAACCTCCCTGCTGTAAAATTCAATCCCTCTAGCAATGAAGGCCAATGTTCCATTTGCCTTCTCGATAGCCTGCTGTACCTGCAAACCAACCTTTTGTGATTCATGCACAAGCACTCCCAAGTCCCTCTGCACAGCAGCATGCTGAAATATTTTTACCATTTAAGTAATAATATGTTCTTCCATTTTCCCTTCCAAATTGGATGACCTCATATTTACCAACATTGTACTTCATCTGCCAGACCCTTGCCCACTCACTTAACCTGTTTATATCTCTCTGCAGATTCTCCATACCTTCTGTACAATTTGCTTTTCCACTCAATTTAGTATCATCAGCAAACTTAGATACACTATACTCGGACCTCTCTTCCAGATCGCTAATGTATATTGTGAACAGCTGTGGGGTCAGCTCTGACCCCTGCGGCACATCGCTCATGACTGATTGCCAACTAGAGTAGCACCCATGTATCCCAACTCTTTGCTTTCTGTTAGTTAATCAGTCCTCTACCCATGCTAATACATCACCCCCAACTCTATGCATCCTTATCTTATGGTTAAATCTTTTATACGGCACCTTATTGAATGCCTTCTGGAAATCCAAGTAAATAACATCAATCTGTTCCTCTCTATCCACTTCACTAGCTATGTCCTCAAAAATTCCGTAAATTTGTCAAACAGGACCTGCCTATGCTGAATCCATGCTGCGTCTGTCTGATAGATCCATTTCTTTCCAGATGTCTCGCTATTTCTTCTTTAATGGCAGCTTCAAGCATTTTCCCAACTACAGATGTTGAACTAACTGAACTATGGTTACCTTTTTTGAACAGTGGTGTGACATTCACCATCTCCTAATCTGCTGGAACCTGCCCAGAGTCCAGAGAATTTTGGGAAATTATCACCAAAGCCTCTATTATAACATCTTCCATTTCTTTCAGTACCCAGGGGTGCATTCCATCAGGGCCAGGGGAATTGTCTATCTTTAGGCACACATGTTTGCTCAGCACTACCTCTTTGGTGATAGCTATTGTATCAAGGTCCTCACCTCCCAACACATCCATATCATCTCTCTTTGGCATGTTAGGTGTGTCCTCTACCATGAAGATCAGCACAATCTAGTCAGTCAAGGCCTCTGCCATTTCCTCATTACCCAATATCAAATCCTCCTTGTCTTCCAAGGGACCTATGTCTACTTTGGCCATCTTTTTCCGCTTTATAAAAACTTTTACTATCCATTTTTATATTCAGTGCTAGTTTATTTTTATAATCTAGCTTCCTTTTCTTTATTGCTCACTTAGTGTTTCTTTGTTCCTTTTTAAAGTTTTCCCAATCTTCAGGTTTCCCACTTCTCTTGGTGACTTTGTATGCACAAGCTTTTAGTTTGATGCCTTCATTCACATTCTTAGTTACCCAAGCCTGACTCTCCCCACTCTTACTGTCCTTGCGTTTAACTGGAATATACTTCTGTTGAGCACATGAAAAATCTCTTTGAAAGTCTTCCACTGTTCTTCAACTCTCCCACCTTCTTGCCTCTGTTCCCAGTCTACCCTATCCAACTCCTCCCTCATTTCACTGTAGTCTCCCTTGTGTAGGCATAACACACTGGTTTTAGATTGAACTATTGCACCCTCCATTTGTATAAGAAACTCAATCATACTGTGATCACTCTTTCCAAGGGGATTCCTAACTACAAGATCACTAATTGGTCAAGACTGCCTTGACCAATTAGATTCAGCTAATCTACATGCAAGTTAAAGCCCCCCATGATAACTGCTGTTCCATTCTTAAATACCTCAGATATATCTTGGTTTATTGCCTGTGCCATTGTAATGAAATTATTCAGTGACTGATAGACAACTCCCACCAGTGATATTTTTCTCTTTAGTATTGCTAATCTCTACCCAGATGGATTCAACATTCTGCTCCTTAGATCTTACATCATCTCTCACTATCACCCTGATCTCGTCTTTAATTAAGAGTGCTACCCACTTCCTTTACCTTCCTGCCTATCCTTCTGTATTACCTGATATCCTTGCATGTTCAATTCCTAATTCTGTCCACCTGCAACCACATTTATGTAATGGTCACTAAATCATACCTCTTTGTACTAATTTGTGCCATAAGTTCACTGACCATGTTTCAAATACTAAGGGCATTAAAACAAAGTGCCTTTACACTCATTGGGCCTTAAAATCTTGTAATCTTTTCCTCTTTTGCACTTGCTTTTCTTTACTCTAATCTTACTTTTCTCTTTTTTATCTTCTGCATTTTCTTTATCCACACTTTTCTCTTTTGGTTTATCCATACTTCTCCAATCCGTTGAACCTACCCGCTACTATTTAGTTTTAAGTCCCTATCCACGGCCCTAGTGATGTGATTCGCTAGGATCCACGTCCCAGCACAGTTCAGGTGGAGCCTGTCCCATTGGTAGATCTCCCTCCTTCCCCAACACAGCTGCCAATTTCCCTTGAACTCAAACCCACTTCTCCCACATCAATCCTTCAGCCACACATTTAACTCTCTAATCTTCTTGACCCTATGCCAATTTGCACGTGGCTCAGGTAGTAATCCAGAGATTCCCACCTTTTTGGTTCTGGTTTTTAATTTAGTCCCTAGCGGTTCAAATTCCCTCAGCAGAATCCCTTTCCTCATTCTACCTGTGTTGTTGGTGCCCACATGGACCATGACAACTGGAACTTTCCCTTCCCACTGCAAATTCCTCTGCAGGTCAGATAAGATGTCCCGAACCTGGGTATCAGGCCGGCAACACAGCCTTCGAGAAGCTCTTTCCCTGTGACAGAGATCTTTGTCTATTCCTTTGACTATACTTGTTGTAATGTGAGTGTTATTAACAGTGAGTTAATACGAATCGGGAAGCTGTTGGTAATGAGGCTGGTTCGGGGTTGACGATGTTTTACTGTCGCTCTTTTTACTTCCAGTATGCGTTATATATAGTTCCCCCACCAGGCCGCATGAGTTACCTGAAAGCCTCATAAGTATGGGTTTTGCTCTTTACAGATAAAGATGTTCTTTTGGGCATGAAATTGTCGAGTGGCCCTTTTTTAAAGTAGAAGTTACCACAATACTATTCACAATTACCACTACATTTCTCTTCTCTCCCCCCACCCCTTGAATGGTGCCAGAGTTAGGTTGCTCATCCTTCCTACAGCCCCCACTCTCATCCACACAGGGAGCAAGGATCTCAGACTGTTGGACAGGCTCAAGGGCTGAGGCTCCTCCAGTACAGTCTCTCTGATCCCACTACCCACGTCACTCGCAGTCATGCCTTCTTGTCCCTGACCAGAGACCGAATCTGAGGCAGCTAACCTAATGGGTGTGGCTACCTCCTGAAACAGAGAATCTGGGTAACTCTCTCCCTCCCTGATGTGCTGCAGTGTTTGAAGCTCAGATTGAAGGTCATCAACTTTGAACCTGAGTTCCTCGAGCAGCCAACATTTGCTGCAAATGTGGTCACCAAGTACCCACATCATGCAGCCACAGCACATCACCTGATCCTGCATCATCCCTTTAGTTAATTAGCTGTAATTTAGTGACTTCTTAATTCAATCACTACAAAAGCCTCCCTGCCAAAGCCTCTTGAGCCAAAGCCTCAAGTTCCCACTCCTACACTGGTCCATTCACACAATGGCCACTCCTCTTTGACCCTGCTTTACTTTATTTGGTCCTGCTAATGAATTGTGAATCAATTGATCTGACGCTGATGCACCGAGCTTTTAAACTCTTCTCCCTGACCTGTGCAAAACTCTCTCTCTCTCTCTCCCTCCCTAAATTGACTAGTCCACTGCTAATATCCCCTTGTATAAGCTATTTTTTTTCTGCACTGGGAAAAAGTCTCTAGCTGTCCACTCAATCTGTACAGGGAAATGTTGGCAGGTACAAACATAACAGCTAACCTTTTCCCACAAAACTACAGTACATTTGTGCAAATGCAAGAGTATTGAAGTCGCAGTTGGCTGTAGTTTATTTAATATGTGAATATTTAATGCCATTCATGGTGGAAAATTTGCCAGACCAACTGAGGTCTTATTAGACCAGGCTCAGAGGAAGACACTTAATGGAAATTTCAAAAGAGCACAGTTGCAAAGAGCTACTAAGTTCTCGTTCATTTAAAGTTAAGCCATACTATTTTTGAAGCAGTTACATTGTTTTTAATTTAATAGTTTGAATAAGTTGTAATAGTTTTTAAAATTTCCGAATGTCAAAACATTAAAAAGAAACATTGACCATAATGACAGCTTGCTAAGCCATGGGAAAACCTAGTCAACATCTGTTTCTTTAGCTGATGAATAGGCAGGTCTTTCCTGGCTCATTCTTTACATGTGTTTAACACCACTGAAACCCCTAACAGCATGTAGGCTCTTGCTGCTAAGGATCAGGCAGCCTTGTGATCAGACATTGATGCTGAGGTATGCTTTGGCTGTCTTTGCAAGCCAATGATGAATGAGTACAATGTTTAGCCCTTTTAGCCAATGTGCAAGTGCGGCTTCAATTCCCAATTCTGCATCCCCATGATAGAAAGGGGAAGGATTACTTTATTCCATTTTCAGATGACTTTGCAGAAAGTCAGTATTGATTGCAAAGAAGATCAAATATCTTAGCTTATTTTGATTAAGGAACATCCCACTGGAAATTTGAGCTAAAGGTCAAAAGAGTATTTTTTACCCAGGAGAGAATTCTGATTGAAAGTGGCCATTAGATCTTAACATATGGAAATTGAGTTCCTTACTTTAGCAAGTTTATAGATTTTCTTCAAGTCTGCAAAATTCTTATAGAGAGATTAATCAAAATGACATCTACTAAAAGATCAAAACAGTGACACAATACCCTCTTAAAAGTTGGCTTATGGAGAACAGCTTACTAGGATACAGTGCCAATCATTTCGTTAGCAGAATCAAGAGATTGATAAATTAATGAGAGTTGTCACTGAAGGGAATAAGAGGATTATTAAATCAGGAACTAAACTAAAGATGTACATCTATAAACTACAGAGAGTACTTTGAAGATGAAATGTTTTGCTACAGGGAATGGTTGAGGCAAAAAATACAGCCTTTTAAGAAAAAAATGGATAAAAACTGAAATAAAAAATCTATCATTGTGCGTTTAGTTTTGGGCTGCTCCAGTAGAGAGAGCACTAAGACAACAAAGAAGTTTGTTTACTGCTGCTGCATATAGCTTATATGCTGTACAGTGCCTTCTCTCATCTTTCTACAACATCCTGTAGCACTTTCAATACAATGACGACTCACCTGGGTGAAAGAACCAGCCATTTGAACACAGCTTGATCCATTGCCAACATTGGGATAGGAGGCCTGCAATATTAAATTTGACCAATATAATGAGGTCAAGAATATACAGAAACAAAAGCTTGTAGTCTCCAACTTGATGACATCAATATTGATTACTCTACAACATACCCCTTTGTTTTCCTCATTCGTCATGGCCCCCACTTGCCTTCTCTTCCCCTCCTCTGCCCTCATAACCTACCTATCACCTCCCTGTGGTTTGCCACTTCCTTCCCTTTGCTCCATGCTCTGTATCCTCTCCTAGCAGATTCCTTCTTCTTCAGACTTTGTGTCTTCTAACTATTACCTCCTAGATTCTTGCCTCATTCACTTTGGATCATTAGGCTCTCTTCCAAGGAGAAGAAACTATAGGCCAGTTAGTCAGGAGATGTTAGAGTCAATTATAGAGGATGTGGCTTTGGGGTACTTGAAGACACGTGATAAAATAGGCCACAGTCGCCATGGTTTCCTCAAGGGAAATTCTTAACTGACAAACCTTTTGGGATTCTTTGAAGAAATAACAAGCAGGATAGACAAAAGAGAATCGGTTGATGTGCACTTGGATTTTCAGAAGACTTTTGACAATGAGCCACTCATGAGGCTGATTAACTAGCTACGAGCCCATTGTATTACAGGAAATATTCTAGAATGGATAAAGCAGTGGCTGATTGCCAGGAAGTATAGAGTGGGAATAAAGGAAGCCTTTTCTGGTAGGCTGTCAGTGACTAGTGTTGGGACCTGTTTTGGGGCCTGTGTTGGGACCGATTCTTTCTACATTATCTGTCAGTGATTTGGATGATGGAATTTATGGTCTTGTTTCAAGGTTTGACATTAGAATATAGGAGCAGAGTAGGCCACTCCCCTGCATTCTTCCCATACCCTTTGCTGTCCTGGCTAATCAAGAATCTATTTATCTCTGCCTTAAACACACCCATTGACTTGGCCTCCACCGCTGCCTGTGGCAACAAATTCACAGCTTTATCACCCTCCGACTAAAGTAATTTCTCCACATCTCTGTTCTAAATGGACGTCCTTCAATCCTGAAATCGTGCCCTCTTGTCCTAGATTCCCCTACCGTGGGAAAAAACTGCCATATCTAATCTGTTCAGGTATTTAAACATTCAGAAGGTTTCTATGCGATCCCCCTTCATTTTCATGAACTCCAGGGAATACAGCCCAAGAGTTGCCAGACATTCCTCATATGGTAACCCTTTCACTTCTGGAGTCATTCCCATGAATCTTCTCTGAACCCTTTCCAATGCCAGTATATCCTTTCTAAAATAAGGAGCCCAAAACTGCACACTATACTCCAAGTGTGGTCTCACAAGTGCCTTATAGAGCCCCAACATCACAATCCTGCTCTTATCTTCTACACCTCTACAAATTAGTGCCAACGTTGCATTTGCCTTCATCACCACTGACTCAACCTGAAGGTTAACCTTTAGGGTTTCCTGCACAAGGATTCCCAAGTCCCCGTTGCATCTCTGCATTTTTAATTCTCTCCCCATCTAAATAGACAATAGACAAAAGACAATCAACAATAGGTGCAGGAGTAGGCCATTCAGCCCTTCGAGCCAAAACTGCCATTCACTGTGATCGTGGTTGATCATTCACAATCAGTACCCCGTTCCTCCCTTGTCCCCATATCCCTTGACTCCACTATCTTTAAGAACTCTATCTAACTCTTTCTTGAAAGCATCCAGAGAATTGGCCTCCACTGCCTTCTGAGGCAGAGCATTCCATAGATCCACAACTCTCCTGGTGAAAAAGTTTTTCCTCAACTCTGTTCTAAATGGCCTACCCCTTATTCTTAAACTGTGGCCTCTGGTTCGGGACTCCCCCAACATCAGGAACATATTTCCTGCCTCTAGTGTGTCCAATCCCTTAATAATCTTATATGTTTCAATCAGATCCCTTCTCATCCTTCTAAATTCCAGTGTATACAAGCCCAGTCGCTCCAATCTTTCAACATATGACAGTCCCACCATCCCGAGAATTAACCTTGTGAATCTCCGCTGCACTCCCTCAATAGCAAGAATGTCCTTTCTCAAATTTGGAGACCAAAACTGAACACAATACTCCAGGTGTGGTCTCACCAGGGCCCTGTAAAACTACAGAAGGACCTCTTTGCTCCTATACTCAACTCCCCTTGTTATGAAGGCCAACATTCTATTAGCTTTCTTCACTGCCTGTCATACCTGCATGCTTACCTTCAGTGACTGATGTACAAGGACACCTAGATCTCATTGTACTTCCTCTTTTCCTAAATTGGCACCATTCAGATAATAATCTGCCTTCCTGTTCTTGTCACCAAAGTGGATAACCTCACACTTATCCACATTAAACTGCATCTGCCATGCATCTGCCCACTCACCCAACCTGTCCAAGTCACCCTGTATTCTCATAACACTGCATCATCACATTTCACGCTGCCACCCAGCTTTGTGTCATCTGCAAATTTGTTAATGTTACTTTTAATCCCTTCATCTAAATCATTAATGTATATTGTAAATAGCTGCGGTCCCAGCACCGAGCCTTGTGGTACCCCACTAGTCACTGCCTGCCATTCTGAAAGGGACCCGTTAATCGCTACTCTTTGTTTCCTGTCTACCAACCAATTTTCTATTCATGTTAGTAAATTTCTACCCTACCCCCAATACCATGTGCTCTAATTTTGCCCACTAATCTCCTATGTGGGACCTTATCAAAGGTTTTCTGGAAGTCCAGGTACACTACATCCACTGGCTCTCCTTTGTCCATTTACCTAGCTACATCCTCAAAAAATTCCAGAAGATTAGTCAAGCATGATTTCCCATTCGTAAATCCATGCTGACTCAGACCGATCCTGTTACTGCTATCCAAATGTACTGCTATTTCATCTTTTATAGTACACCCATTTAATTCTTCCACTAAAGTGCATGACCACACACTTTCCAGCATTGTATTTCATTTTCCACTTCTTTGCCCATTCCCCTAAACTATCTAACTCTCTCTGCAGGCTCTCTGTTTCCTCAACACTACCTGCTCCTCCACCTATCTTTGTATCAATAACAAATTCAGCCACAAATCCATTAATCCCGTAGTCCAAATCATTGACATACATCGTAAGTGCAGCAGTCACACCACCAACCCTTGTGGAACTCCACTGGCTAAAATGTGATCTTTTTATTCCCACTCTCTGTTTTTAGCCAATCAGCCAATGCTCCACCCATGCTAGTAACTTCCTTATAATTCCATGGGCTTTTATCTTGCTAAGCAGCCTCATGTGTGGCACCTTGTCAAAGGCCTTCTGAAAATCCCAGTACACCTTATCTACTGCATCTCCTTTGTCTACCCTGCTTGTAATTTCCTCAAAAAATTGCAGTAGGTTAGTCAGGCCGGATTTTCCTTTCAGGAAACCATGCTGGCTTTGGCCTAGCTTGTCATGAGCCTCCATAATCTCATTCCTAACAATCGAATCCAACAACTTCCCAACAACTTATGTCAGGCTAATAGGTCTATAGTTTCTTTTCCCCTGCCTTCCATCCTTCTTGAATAATTGAGTAACATTTGCAATTTTGCAGTCATCTGCTACAATGCCAGAATCTATTAATTCTTGAAGATCATTGTTAATGCCTCCACAAACTCTCCAACTACTTTCTTTAGAATCCAAGGGTGCATTCCATCTAGTCCAGGAGATTTATCCACTCTCAGACCATTCCTGAGCACCTTCTCAGTCGTAATTTTAACTGCACATACTTTACTTCCCTGACTCTTTTGAATATCCAGTATACCGCAGATGTCTTCCACTGTGAAGCCTGATGCAATTACACTTTCAGTTCCTCTGCCATCTCTGCGTCTCTCATTACAATATCTCCAGCTTCATTTTCTATTGGTCCTATATCTACCCTTGACTGTCTTTTACCCTTGAAATATTTAAAACAGATTTTAGTATCTTCTTTGATATTAGTTGCCAGCTTCCTTTCATAATTCATCTTTTCTTTCCAAACAACTTCTTAGTTTCCTTCTGCAAGTTTTTAAAAGCTTCCCAATCTTTTATCTTCCCACTAGCTCTGGATTCCTTGCATGACCTCTTTTTTGCTTTTACTTTGGCTCTGACTTCACTTGTCAGCCACAGTAGTGTCCTTCTTCCATTCCAAAATTTCTTCTTATTTGGAATATATCTTGTTCTGCACTTCCTTCATTTTTTTGCAGAAACTCCAGCCAATTCTGCTCTGCTGTCCTTCCTGCCAGTGTCCCTTTCCAGTCAACTTTGGCCAGTTCCCTCTCATGCCATTGTAATTTCCTTTATTCCACTCAAATACCAACACATTGGATTTTAATTTCTCCTTCTCAAATTTCAAAGTGAACTCGATCATATTGTGATCACTGTTCCCTAAGGGTTTCTTAACCTTAAGCTGTCTTATCACCTCCAAATCATTGAAAAAACATCTAATCCAGCACAGCCAATCCCCTAGTGGGCTCAACAGAAGCTGTTCTAATGATTCCCTCTCTTGAGGTCCAGTACTGGCCTGGTTTTCCCAATCCACTTTCTTGCTAAAATCCCCAATGATTATCATGACATTGCCCTTCTGACATGCCTTTTCTATCTTCTGCTGTAACTTGTAATCCACATCCCAGCTGCTGTTTGGAGGCCCGTATACAACTGCCATTAGGGTCCTTTTACCCTTGCCCCGTTTCTTAACTCAACCCATAGAGACTCTACACCTTCCAATCCTATGTCATCCCTTTCTAACAGTTTAATATTATTTCTTATACACGGGTCACACCACTCCCTCTGCCTACTAACATACCTTTCCGATACACTGCATATCCTTGGACATTCAGCTCCCAATGGCAGCCGTCCTTTAGCCAAGTTTCAGAGATGGCCACAATGCCAATCTGTAGCTGAATTTCCAGATTGCCCATTTTATTTCTTATGCTGCATGTACTCAAATATAACACTTTCAGCCCAGTATTTGTTGCTTTCTGTTTTAACTACACCACACCTCTATTGCCCTGTAGCTCATCCCACTGGTTGTGATTATGTCTCATTTCCTGCCTGTCCTTTCTATCATCCCTGTTGCTGCTATCTTTGATTTATTTCTGTTTTCCCCTTCCTCAGCCTTATCGTTCCAGTTCCCATTCCCCAGTCAAATTAGTTTAAACCCTCCCAAGCAGCTCTATTAAACTTGCCTGCTAGGATATTGGACTCCTTTGGGTTCAGGTGTAATCCGACCTTTTCGTACAGGTTGTACCTCCCCCAGAAGAGGCCCCAAAGATCCAGGAACCCGAAGCCCTGCCACCTACACCAGTCTCTCAGCCATGCATTAATATGCCTGATCATGCTATTCTTGCGCGTGTTAGCACGTGGCAGAGGCAGCAATCCTGAGATTACTACCCTGGATGTCCTGCTTTTCAGCTTCCTACCCAACTCCCTGAATTCTCTCTTTAGGACCTCCTCCCTTTTTCTACCTATGTCATTGGTACCAATGTGTACCAAACTTCTGGCTGTTCACTCTCTCCCTTCAGAGTACTCTGCACCCGATCCAAGACATCCTGTACCCTGGCACCTGGGAGGCAACACACCATGTGGGTATCTCTATCAGGCTGACAGAACCTCCTGTCTGTTCCCCTAACTAAGGAATCCCTATGACTACCACATTCTTCATCTTCTTCATTCTCTTCTTCACCACGGAACCAGACTCAGTGCCAGAGACTGTAGTTGTCCTCTGTCAGGTCACCCCCCTCAACAGCATCTGAAACAAGTTAATGATTACTGAGTGGGATGGCCAGAGGGGTGCTCCCTACTATCTGAGCTCTTCCCTTCCTTTCCCTGACAGTCACCCACTTATTTAACTCCTGCAGCCCCAGGGTGACTAACTCCCTGTAGCTCCTCTCTGTCTCCTGCTCACTTCCCCTAATAAGCTGTAGGTCATCAAGCCGCAGCTCCAGATCCCTAACACAGTCAATAGACAATAGACAATAGGTGCAGAAGTAGACCATTCAGCCCTTCAAGCCTGCACCGCCATTTTGAGATCATGGCTGATCAATTACTTACAGTACCCTGTTCCTGCCTTGTCCCCATATCCCTTGATTCCCCTATCCTTCAGAAGCTGCATCTCAGTGCACCTGGTGCAGACGTGGCCACCTGGGAGACTGGAAGATTACCAGGATTCGCATATCTGACACCCAGAGCAAAGTATTAACCCTACAGACATGCTCCCTATTTGTCAAAACTGCAAGGAAAAAAATCATATGAAGATAGGTGGAGGGCAGGTAGTTTTGAGGAAGTCAAGAGGTGACAACAGGACTTAGACAGATTTGGAGAATTGGCAAAGAAATGGCAGATGGATTACAGTGTTGGGAAATGTATGGCCATGCATTTTTTTTAGAAGAAATGAAAGTGTTGACTATTTACTAAATGTAGAGAAAATTTTTAAAAAGCTGAGGTGCAAAGGGACTTGGAAGCCCATGTGCAGGATTCCCTAATGGTTAATGCTGTAATATGAGTATTATTAAAAGTAAGTTAATACTAATCGGGAAGCTGTTGGTAACGAGAGGCGGGATCTGGGGCTGGCGGGGTCTTTACTTCCGTTCTTTTTACTCCCACTATGCATTGTATATAGTTCCTCCACCCATGCCACACGAGGTACCTGGAAACCTCTGTATTGTAAATATCGTTTGCCGTCCTAGATAAAGATGCTCTTTTGGCCATCAAGTTGTCGAGTGGTCTTTTGTAAAGTAGAAGTCACCACATATTTTTGGCGACAAGGTGAACTGGTTTTGTGGATGTGTCGGCCCGTTTCGAACAGGAGCTGTGCGAGGACGAGGAGCCTCATGTTCAGGTGGCTTTGTTTGGGTCTATCGGTAAATTTGCGGAGGGAATCGAGGACTGGCCGGAGTACGAGGAAAGGTTGGGCCACTTTTTCTGTGCTAATGGAATTACTGAGGAGGCTAAGAAGTGCTCTGTTCTCCTGAGTGTGTGTGGGGCAAAGACGTACAAGCTGATACGGAACTCAGCTATACCGCAGAAACCGGGAGAAATTCCATGTGATGAACTGGTCAAGCTCGTGAGGAACCACCACAATCCGAAGCCTTTGGTGATAGTCCAACAGATCAAGTTTCACAGCCACGTCCGGAAGCCAGGTCAGTCTGTGGGCGGTTTTGTGGCCGAGCTTCAGCAGTTGTCAGAGCATTGCGATTTCGGAGCCGTGTTGGATGACATGCTCCGTGACTGATTAATATGCGGCATTAATAATGACACCATACAACGTTGCTTGTTGGGGGAAACCCCACTGTTGACTTTCAAGACAGCCCTAGAGATTGCTCAAGGCATGGAGTTGGCTGCTAATAATGCCAGGGATATGGGGGGTCGCAGTCAATGGCAGTGCTCCACGTCAGGAGGGAGACTGGGAGACAGGGAAAGCGGGTGGAATGTTTTCGGTGTGGAGGAACACACTATACAAATGTTTGTAAATTCAAAGATACTGTCTGTCATGCTTGTAGCAAAAAGGGACATTTAGTTAAAAAGTGCAGGAGCATAAAGGGTGAGGTTAAGCCTGGACAGAGGAAAGCTCAACAGGCTCAGGCAGCCACACACCACCTGGGAGAAGCAGACGAGGAGGCAGCGTGTGCCTACACCATGTTTGGGGTGGAAACGGATGAGGGACCACCTGAACCATATTATGTCAGGGGAAAGGACATTAAGTTTGAGATTGACTCAGGGGCTACTGCATCGGTCATTAGTGAAGAGACGTATCGGAGGACATGGGGATCCAACCTGCCTCCCATTAGACTATCTAAGCTCCAACTCAGGACCTATACGGGGCAGCCCATACCTCATTTAGGGGTGTTATATGTGGATATCGGGGTCAGAAGACTGAAGCCAGGCTGGTGATAGCTAAGGGCAGTGGGCCCAGTCTTTTGGGCCGTGATTGGCTTCGCAAATTCAGGCTCAACTGGCATGAAGTTAAGTCTGCACACACGACGGAGGACATTCTGCGGTGGTATAGTGACGTTTTCAGGGACGAGCTGGGCACACTGAAGGGCGTGACTGTGAAACTCCATGTCGACCCTGAGGCCACACCACGTTTTTTTAAACCCAGGTCGGTGCCCTTTGCCACGAAAGACAAAGTCGAGGCGGGGCTGGAACGTTTACAGGGGCTGGGCATCATTGAGCCCGTCCAGTTTTCAAGGTGGGCGGCTCCCATTGTTCCAGTTTTGAAGGCAGATAAAACGGTGAGGATATGTGGGGACTACAAGCTTACGGTGAATCAGGTCTCTAAGCTGGAGGAGTACCCATTGCCACGGGTGGATGACCTGTTTGCGACCCTGTCAGGGGGTAAGCTGTTCACAAAGCTGGACATGAGCCACGCCTACCAACAGCTGCTGCTCAACGAGGATTCAAAGGAGTACGTCACCGTCAATACGCACAAGGGATTATTCAAATACAATTGCCAGTGTTTGGAGTGGCGTCTAGCCCCGCCATTTTCCAAAGGACAATGGACCCTTTGCTGCAGGGGATTCTGCACATAGCAGTGTATCTTGATGGTATTTTGATCACGGAAGCCACGGAGGGGGAGCATCTGACTAACTTAGAACAGGTGCTGAAGAGACTTTCAGATGCAGGGCTGCGATTGAGTCGCAGAAAATGTGTGTTCCTGGCTCCGAGTGTGACCTACCTGGGACACAAGATTACAGCTGAGGGGCTTTGCCCAGTGGAGGACAAAGTGAAAGCTATCTAGGAGGCCCCAAGCCCCAAGAGCGTCACTGAACTCAGATCATATCTGGGCACGGTGAATTATTATGGCAAGTTTCTTCCTGATCTCTCAAAGGTTTTGGCCCCACTGTACGAGCTGCTTCACCATGACACTAAGTGGCGGTGGGGTGAAGAGCAGGAGGAAGCTTTCAAGGAAGTGAAAGAACTCCTGCTTTCAGCGAAGCTGCTCGTTCACTATGACCCAGACAAGGAGATCACCCTTTCATGCGACGCTTCACCCTGTGGAGTCGGGGCATTTCTCTCACACGTAATGGAGGACTGTTCAGAGAAGCCTATTGTTTTGCTTCCCGTACCCTGATGGCTGCTGAGAAGGGATATTCACAGCTAGACAAAGAAAGTCTGGCCATTGTTTTTGTGGTCAAACGCTTTCATCAGTACCTCTATGGACGTGCATTCACAATTTATACGGACCATAATCCACTGATGAGCCTTTTTGTGGAGACCAGATGCATCCAACCACTAGCTTCAGCCAGGATACAGCGTTGGGCTCTCACATTGTCAGCCTACCAGTGTACAGAGCGGGTGGGGATAATGCAAACGCTGATGTGCAGAGTCGACTCCCTTTACCTGAGATGCCTGTTACTACATGTGTGCCTCCAGAGACTGTGTTTTCATTGGACAGGCTGTTGGAGACACCTGTAAAGGTGACCCAGATCAAGCAATGGACAGAGAGGGACCCAGTCCTGTCTCAAGTCAAGACTTTTCTTTTACAAGGTTGGCCCAGAGTCGTGGAAGGAGAGGAACTGAGACCTTATGCCAAACGCAAGACTGAACTGAGTCTGCAGGATGGCTGCATTTTCTGGGGGGCGAGGGTCATCGTTTCTCCCCCTGGCCGTTCACAGATTGTGGAGGAGATTCATGAGACTCATCCTGGGGTGTCTCGAATGAAAAGCCTTGCAAGATCCTACGTCTGGTGGCCAAGAATGGATCAGGATCTGGAGAACAAGGTAAAATCATGCACGTAATGTCAGACCAATCAGAACATGCCACCGCCAGCTCCTTTGCACCCATGGGAGTGGCCAGTCTACCCCTGGTCTAGGCTACATTTGGACCACTGGCCCCTTTATGGGGCAGATGTTTCTTTAAATGTGGATGCACACTCCAAAGGGACCAAAGCTCACATCATGAGCAACATCACAGCCCCCTCAACCATAGACAAACTCAGGCAAGTGTTTGCAGTCCACGGGTTGTCTGACTCTCTGGTCACTGATAATGGCCCAACGTTCACCAGTGAGCTGTTCAGTGAGTTCATGCGGCAAAATGGCATTCGTCACATTCGGACGGCCCCTTTCCACCCAGCCTCAAATGGTTTGGATGAGCGGGCTGTTCAGACAGTGAAGGAAGGCCTGAAGCGGATGACAGGGGACTCTTAGTACCCGGCTTTCACGTTTCCTGTTTAAATACCGCCTCACGCCACAGACTACGACTGCACGCACTCCAGCAGAGATGCTGATGGGGCGTAGGCCTAAGTCAAGACTGGACCTGCTGCGCCCGGACATGAAGGCAAAAGTGGAGAGAAAACAGGAAAAGCAGAAGGAGGGACATGATCAACATGTGCGAGAGAGACAGTTAGAACCGGATGACAATGTCTATGTGAAAAACAATCAGCAATGGCTACCTGGGGTTATTCTTAAGCAGAGTGGTCCAGTCTCCTATGTTGTTAAGCAGACTGATGGGCGTGTTTTCTGCAGACATCAGGACCATGTGCGCCTGTATCATGATTCCGGCTCAGAGGTAGACAGTTCCATGGAGTTTCCAATGGTGAGACAGACTACTGGGGAAGCATGTCCACCAGTGACTTTGCCAGAGAGAGAGAGATGCTGGCAGAGGGGTTGGGGTCCCTGAAGAGGATTGACATTTTCACACGGACACACAGATCCCTCTAATGCCCCAACACCAGATGCACCCAAAACATCCTCACAAGTGGTGCCTGCTGGGTCACTGGGGGTAGTGCGTAGATCGCAGCACCCTCGCAAACCTCCTGACAGACTGAATCTTGGATTGGATAGTTTCTTTTGTTGTTAGACTGAATGTTGAATTTGCCACGTTTTTTAGGTGTTTTTTGTTTTGGTAACCTGTTGCTAACGATACCACTGTTTTTATTTCCCAGTTCTTCTACATTTGGGGAATGTTGGATTTTAAAGGAGAAGAAGTGTTGTAATGTGAGTATTATTAAAAGTAAGTTAATACTAATCGGGAAGCTGTTGGTAACGAGAGGCGGGATCTGGGGTTGGCGGGGTCTTTCCACTCTTTTTACTCCCACTATGCGTTGTATATAGTTCCACCTGCCATGCCACACGAGGTACCTGGAAGCCTCTGTATTGTGAATATCATTTGCCGTCCCAGATAAAGATGTTCTTTTGGCCATAAAATTGTCAAGTGGTCTTTTGTAAAGTAGAAGTTACCACAGTTAATTTGCAAATTGAGTCTGTGGTGAGGAAAGCAAATTCATTTAATTTGTTTCAAGATGACTAGAAGAGAAAAGCAAGGATGTAATGTTGAGACTTTATAAGCCACAGGTGAGGCCTCATTTGGAGTATTGTGAGCAGCTTTGGGCCCCTTATCTTAGAAAGGATGTGCTGACACTGGGGAGGGTTCAAAGGAGGTTCATGAAAGTGATTCCAGGATTGAATGACTTGTCACGTGAAGAGTGTTTGATGGTTCTGAGTCTCTACTCACTGGAATTTGGAAGAATGAGGGATGACCTCATTGAAACTTATCGAATGGTGAAAGGCCTTGTTAAAGTGGATGTACAGAGGATATTTCCTATGGTGTGACCAGAGGACACAGACTCAGAGTAAAGGAGGAATTTCTTTAGCCAAAGAGTGGTGACTCTGTGGAATTCTTTGCCACAGGCAGATATGGAGGCCAAGCATTTAAGTATATTTAAGACAGGTTGATAGATTATTGATTGGTCAGGACATGAAAAGATACGAGGAGAAGGCAGGAGATTGGGGTTGAGAGGAAAATTGGATCAGCATGATGAAATGGTGAAGCAGACTCAATGGATCAAATGGCTTAATTCTGCTCCTATACCTTATGGTCTTATGGAATGTGGGACCTGTATAGAAGAGACAGTTTGCACCTGAACTGGAAGGGGACTAATATGCTAGTGGGAAGATTTGTTAATGCTGCATGGTGGGGTTTAAATTAGAGTGCAGGGGATGGGAACCAGAGTGTCAGAACAGTTAGTGGAGAGGTTAAGTCTCAGATAAAGTCAGGAATCAAAAGGTTGAGTAAGTTGCGACTATACCGAGCTGCGCATCTTTCAAAGCAAGAAGTATCATAGGAATGGTGGATGAGCTCAGGGCATGAATCAACACCTGGAATTATGATATTGTAGCCATTAATGATACCTGCTTCCAGGAGGGGCAAGACTGTCAGCTCAATATTCCAGGGTTTCAATGTTTTAGATGTGACAGAATGTGAGAGATTGAAGGAAAAGGGGTGGCATTAATATTCAGGGAAAATGCAACTGCAGTGCTTCGTTAGGACAGACCAGAGAACTCGTCTAGTGAGGCATTATGGATGGAACTGAGAAACAAGAAAGGTATGACCATGTTAATGGGGCTATATTATTGACTATCCAGTAGTCCTAGGAACAAATTGTAGTGAGATCGCAGATAGTTGCAAGAAACATATGGTTGTTATAATAGGTGATTTTAACTTTCCACATATTACATAGAAACATAGAAAACCTCCAGCACAATACAGGCCCTTCGGCCCACAAAGTTGTGCCGATGTAGTCTCTACCTTAGAAATTACTAGGCTTACCTATAGCCCTCTATTTTACTAAGCTCCATGTACCTATCTAAAAGCCTCTTAAAAGACCCTATCATATCCACCTCCACCACCATTGCTGGCAGCCCATTCCACACACTCACCATTCTCTGAGTAAAAAACTTACCCCTGACATCTCCTCTGTACCTACTCCCCAGTACCTTAAACCTGTGTCCTCTTGTGGCAACTATTTCAACTCCGGGAAAAAGCCTCTGACTATCCACACGATCAATGCCTCTCATTATTTTATATATGTCTATCAGGTCAGCTCTCATCCTCCTTCAATTGAAGGAGAAAAGGCCGAGTTTACTCAACCTATTCTCATAAGGCATGCTCCCCAATCCAGGCAACATCCTTGTAAATCTCCTCTGCACCCTTTCTATGGCTTCCACATCCTTCCTGTAGTGAGGTGACCAGAACTGAGCATAATACTCCAAGTGGGGTCTGACCAGGGTCCTATATAGCTGCAATATTACCTCTCGGCTCCTAAATTGAATTCCACAATTGATGAAGGCCAATACACCATAGGCCTCCTTAACCACAGAGTCAACCTGCGCAGCTGCTTTGAGCATCCTATGGACTCAGACCACAAGATCCCTCTGACCCTCCACACCATTAATACTATATTCTGCCATCATATTTGACCTACCAAAATGAACCACCACACCTATCTGGGTTGAACTCTATCTGCCACTTCTTAGCCCAGTTTTGCATCCAATCAATGTCCCGCTGTAACTTCTGACAGCCTTTCACACTATCCACAACACCTCCAACCTTTGTGTCAACAGCAAACTTACTAACCCATCACTCCACTTCCTCATCCAGGTCATTTATAAAACTCATGAACAGTACGGGTCCCAGAACAAATCCTTGAGGCACTCTACTGGTCACTGACCTCCATGCAGAATATGACCCATCTAGAACCACTCTTTGCTTTCTGTGGGCAAGCCAGTTCTGGATCCACAAAGCAATGTCCCTTTGGATCCCATGCCTCTTTACTTTCTCAATAAGCCTTGCATGGGGTACCTTATCAAATGCCTTGCTGAAATCCATACACACTATATCTACTACTCTTCCTTCATCAATGTGTTTAGTCACATCCTCAAAAAATTCAATTAGGCTCGTAAGGCATGACCTGCCCTTTACAAAGTCATGCTGACTACTCCTAATCATATTATTCCTCTCGAAATGTTCATAAATCCTGCCTCTCAGGATCTTCTTCATCAACTTACCAACCACTGAGGTAAGATTCACTGGTCTGTAATTTCCTGGCTATCTCCACTCCCTTTCTTGAACAAGGGAACAACATCTGCAACCCTCCAATCCTCCGGAACCTCTCCCGTCCCCATTGATGTTGCAAAAATCATCGCCAGAGACTCAGCAATCTCCTCACTCGCTTCCTACAGTAGCCTGGGGTACATTTTGTCTGGTCCCAGTGATTTATGCATCTTGATCCTTTCCTAAAGCTCCAGCAGATCCTCTTACTTAATATCTACATGCTCAAGCTCTTCAGTCTGCTGCAAGTCATCACTACAATCACCAAGATCTTTTTCCATAGTGAATACTGAATGAAGTATTCATTAAGTTTCTCTGCTATTTCCTCCAGTTCCATACACACTTTCCCATTGTCACACTTGATAGGTCCTATTCTTTCACATTTTATGCTCTTGCTCTTCACGTACTTGTAGAATGCTTTAGGGTTTTCCTTAATTCTGCCCGCCAAAGCCTTCTCATGGCCCTTTCTGGCTCTCCTAATTTCCTTCTTAAGCTCCTTCTTAGTAGCCTTATAATCTTCTAACTCGCTAACATCACCTAGCTCTCTGAACCTTTTGTAAGCTTTTCTATTCTTCCAGACTAGATTTATTACAGCCTTCATACACCATGGTTCCTGTACCCTACCATAACTTCCCTGTCTCATTGGAATGTACCTATACAGAGCTCTACACAAATATCCCCTGAGTATTTGCCACATTTCTTCTGTACTTTTCCCTGAGAACATCTGTTTCCAACTTAAGCCTCCAATTTCCTGCCTGATAGCCCCATAATTCCCCTTACTCCATTTAAACGCTTTTCTAACTTGTCTGTTCCTATCCCTCTCCAATGCTATTGTAAAGGAGATAGAATTATGATCACTATCTCCAAAATGCTCTCCCACTGAGAGATCTGACACCTGACCAGGTTCATTTCCCGATACCAAATCAAGTACAGCCTCTCCTCTTGTAGGCTTATCTACATACTGTGTCAAGAAACCTTCCTGAACACACCTAACAAACTCCACCCCATCTAAACCCCTCACTCTAGAGAGATACCAATCAATATTCAGGAAATTAAAATCTCCCAACATGACAACTCTGTTATTATTAGAAAAGACCCAGTAAGGTTATTGACCCCTTCCTGTTCCTAACCTCCACCCACAGAGACTCCGTAGACAATCCCTCTATAGCGTCCACCTTTTCTGCTGCCATGACACTATCTCTGATCGATGATGCCACGCCCCCACCTCTTTTGCCTCCCTCGCTGTCCTTTTTGAAACATCTGAAACCCATCTTGAAGTAACGCCTCCTGTCCCTGAGCCATCCAAATCTCTGTAATGGCCACCACATCATATATCCAAGTACTGATCCACGCTCTAAGCTCATCTGCTTTGCTCACAACACTCCTTGCATTAAAATAGACACATCTCAAGACTTCGGTTTCAGCACGTCCTTGCTCTATCACCTGCCTATCCTCCCTCTCGCTCTGTCTACAAGCTTTCTCTATTTGTGAGCCAACCTCCTCTTCCCCAGTTTCTTCAGTTCGGTCTCCAACCCCCCCACCCCAACAATTCTAGTTTAAACTCTCCCCAGTAGCCTTAGCAAACCTCCCCACCAGGATATTGGTCACCCTGCAATTCAAATGCAACCTGTCCTTTTTGTACAGGTCACACCTGCCCCAAAAGAGGTCCCAATGATCCAGAAATCTGAATCCCTGCCCCCTGCTCCAATCCCTCAGCCACGCATTTATCTTCCACCTCATCCTGTTCCTATTCTCACTGTCGCGTGGCACAGGCAATAATCCTGAGATTACTACCTTTGCAGTCCTGTTTCTCAACTTCTTTCCTAACTCCCTTTAGCCTGTTTTCAGGACCTCTTCCCTTTACCTATCCATGTCATTGGTACCAATATGTACCACAACCTCTGGCTGTTCTCCGCAGGATATCTTGGACACAATCTGAAACATCCCGGACCCTGGCACCTAGGAGTGAAACTACCAGCATACCATATTGACTGGGAATCCTATACTGTAACAGGACATTTTTATATTAAACACAATCCCTCCTTTTCAGGGTAGTGCAGCCTCTGCAGCTCCCATTATTCATGCTAGAAAAGATTCAGTGAGCAGTCAGCTCATCATGTTCCCTCTTCAGTGACATCCAGTCATGGACATTTCCTTAAAACAGAGATGAAGAGGAATTGCTTTCCCCAGAGGGTGCTGAATCAGTGGAACTCATTGCCATAAATGGAAAGGCTCTGAGTATATTTAAAGTGGAGTTTGATAGATTCTTCATTACTAAGGTCATCAAAGACTCTGAGGAGAAGGCAGGAGAATGGAGTTAAGAGGGATAATAAATCAGTCATGATTGAATGGAAGAACAGACTTAAAGGGCTGAGTGGCCTGACTTTGTTCCCATGTCTTATGGAAAACGGGACAGGCAGTTAACTCAGACAGACCCTTTGATGGTCTGCTGTCTTGATTTGTGAATGACTCCAACAATGACTATGACCGGATCCTTTGCTGGGAGAGTTTTTAATTCACGATAGGCTTTTCCGCCTTCACTGAGACAATCAAGGAGTGAGAGGCTTGGGGTTCAGAGGCGTCTGGAAGAACTCATATATGCACAGCAGCAGTAAATTAGGAAAGTAAATGCTAGAAAATGTGTCCAGGGAGAAAGCAATCCGAATGTTAAAAATCTTCTTATTGATTGAACTGGGCGGCTTAGTTCCCAGGCTCATTTCCTGATGTTTTTACTGAAATAAGAGGCTTCATTTCCTCACTGATATAACCTGTACATTTCCCAAAATTAAAGAACTGCTTTGTTACTTCATATTTCTTTTTACTTCTCTCTAAATTGTGCATATTTGGTAAAGTCCTTGATATATAAATAAGAAAAAACAATTTTCAATTCACAAATTAAAGATCAAAATTCTTCAAGAATACAGGGATTTAATTAATTCAGATGTTAGTATCAATTTATTATCAAAAGCAACAGTGACTTTTTCCAACTTATCACCTTGTATAATGCTACAATGAGGTGAGTATTTTAGACCCTTCGGAAAATTGTGAAAATTGCCTTAGAAAGGTAAAAATACTTAATTAGTGAAGAGTGAAGAACAGTATTTTTCTTCACAGAGAAAGGAGTTTTCATTGGGCTTCCCCTACAGAAGATGGGGAGGACCAGATCGTGGATGGTTATGAGGCCCATTAGATGACCATCACCCATTTCTCTCGGCCTACCCGATAGCAACCGACCCTAAGCACATTCTACAGATACTAGAAATCTGGGCAATGTGCACAAAATTCTAGATGAATTCAGCAGTTTCAGTAGCATCTATGGAGAGAGGAATGAATAGTTGACACTCAGAGCCCTTCCTGTAAAGGGTTTTGGTCCAAAATGTTGCTTGTTTATTCTCCTCCACAGATGCTGCCAGATCTGCTGAGATTCTCCAGCACTTTTTGTGTTTGTTAAAGATATTTCTTTTGTCCTCTCTATCCATCCCTCTGTCTTAAAATTAAAACTAACTTGTTTTCTCTCTCTCCCAGTTCTGATGAAGATTTTTCATTCTGAAACATTAACCGTTTCTCTTGTCACAGATGCTTATAAAGTCAAAATCAATGTCAAATTAAATGTATTATCTAAATATGCATCTGTTACCATATGCTACATTGAGTTCCATTTCCCTGCAGGCAATTTTCAATTTTTCAGAGATACGGTGAGGAATGGGTTCTTCCAGATCAACAAACTGAAACACCCAGTAACTCAACTATTTAACACTAGCCTAACACAGGACAATTTACAATGGCTGATGACCTACTGACCAGGATGTCTTTTCTCTGTGGGAGAAAACTCACGTGGTTCATGGGCAGAATGATGCCAGAATTAAACTCTGAACTCTGGAGTGCTCGCATCTGTCATAGCATTGTACTAACTGCTAAGCTATCGTGGCATCCATTTACAGAAAATAAAGAAATGTAATAAAATTTACAAAAACCACATATAAACAAAGATTGACAAACAACCAATGCGCAAAAGAAGGCGATTAGTAGCAGCGAAAGAGAGCATGGTCTGCATGGTAGAGATCCTTGATAAATGATGTTGCTTTTTTGTGTCAATATGCTCAGTGGTGGGGAGGGATTTTCCTGTGATGGACAAGGTGTATCCACCACTATTATTTGCAGCACCATTAGGTGCTGCTGGCTGGCCTGCTGTGTTTCCAGCACTTCTGTATTTATTTCAGATTTCCAACATCTGCAGCCTTTTGATTTCCAAAATCCAATACGATAAAAGTGCTTGCTTCCTTCCTACTAAAAAGAAAATAGAATTTAGTATCCTCACAATACTTCAGAAGAGTGTGTAAGCATCAACACAATAGGCTGAATACCCAAACAAGAGAACATTTGCAGGTGCTGGAAATACAAGCATTTCACACAAAATGCTGCAGAAACTCAGCAGGCCAGGCAGCATCTATGGAAAAGAATGAACTGTCAACGTTTTGGGCCGAAACCCTTTATCAGGACTGGGGAAGAAAGATGAGAAATCAGAGTAAGAAGGTGGGGGTATGGGAGGAAGAAGTACAAGGTGGTAGGTGATAGGTGAATGCCCTCCTTCCAAGGGTAAATTTTTTCATCTCATTTCACATGCAAATATGAATTCAGAATCCTGCAAAGTTAACAGCATCCAATTTCCTTCACAAAGCAAAAGACCATGCAGCAAATCATTGATGAGAATAAACACGAGAGGTTCTGCAAATGCTGGAGATACAGAATAACACACAAAAAACGCTGAGGGAGCTTAGCAAATCATGCAGGATCTATGGACAGAAATAAACAGATATCGTTTCAGGCCAAGACCCTTCTGTCTGACCTTCTGGGGTCCCTCCAACATTTTGCATACTTTGCCTCTGATGAGAATCTTCAACTCTAAATCTGCACAGGGAGATTCCAATTGTATATTTTACTTGCATAACTTCAGGAACTAGAGTATTTTAATTTTACTTACAGCCCACAATTTTACAACCTTACTGGGAAATAAGAAAATATGCCTCAATACATATGCTTCTCTACAACAGGGGAGTCACCATATTCTCTTCATTTCTCCTTGGCTAGAGATCTGTAAGCAAATGACTCTAAATTGTGCATAGTTAAATCATCCAATCATAAAAATAATAGAGCCCTTAGGAAAATCTTGAAAACAAATCTTAAATGTCATAAAAGCATTATTAATTCCTTTTACTTAAAGTTTGTGTATAAACACAAAATATGCTCACTGTAAAGGAACCCACCAGAGTTTAATTGCTCTGAAGGATATAATTGAGAAAATAAGACAAAGAGAAGTTGAAAATAATGAGAGGAATTTGACTTTCTGCAAACATAAACCTTGTTAGTCAGAAACAAGCATGGACCAAGTTGCAAAAGATGCCACATAGAAAATTGTTCTTTCTTCATCAACCAAAATATTCTCCACAGATTACAGGAAAGAAAATCAGTGAAGGATGGACCAAAAGGTAGCCAGAAGCAAGCAGTGTTCTTGAAAGCCAGGAACAGTTATTGAACTTCCATGAACTTGAGAGGAAGAAGAAATATTAAATAAAAGTAAAGAATTAAGGAGGGAAGGGGTGAGGATGGGGGTGGAACAGAAAGAATAAAAGAATTAGCAGTCAGAATGGGAAGGCAAGACACAGAAAAGAGGAGATGGTAGAGGGAAGGAAGAGAGGAATGAAAAGAAAAAGGATTGAGTCATCATGAGAGAATGGAAAGATGGAGAGTGCAAGAGAGCAAGTGGAACATGGAAGGCAGAGCATGTTAACATAGAAAACAATATCCAGAAGCAAAATAAACACTTCCGTGGAAAAGAATGTCAATTGAATGTGAAAAGTTCGGAGGCTGACTAGAAGCTTGGTCAAAATATGGTGACAAGTGTTGCAATAGTTAGGGTAACAGTCAAGAGATTCTGTGGATGTGAAAGATACTCTTAGATGGTATGTTGCCTCCCAGGTGCCAAGGTCAGGGACTCCTCAGATCGCATCCATGGCATTCTTCAGGAGAAGGGAGAGCAGACAAAATTCATGCTACATACAAGGAAATATGACTGCATGGATTGGCTTGCACATAGAAGACAGAAATGTAAATAGATGGAGCAGCTTCAGCCAGGAGGAAGTAACCAGTGGTGTTCTTCCAGGTTCTGTTCTGGGATCTTCATAAAAGACTTGGATAAGGAAGTGGAAGGGTGTGTTAGTGAGTTTGCTGATGACATGAAGATGTTCTTTCAGGTTCTGTGTTGTGATCTTCATAAACGACTTGGATAAGGAAGTGGGAGGGTGTGTTAGTGAGTTTGCTGGTGACAGTGATGTTCTTCTGGGTTCTGTGTTGTGATCTTCATAAACGACTTGGATAAGGAAGTGGGAGGGTGTGTTAGTGAGTTTGCTGGTGACAGTGATGCTCTTCTGGGTTCTGTGTTGTGATCTTCATAAACGACTTGGATAAGGAAGTGGGAGGGTGTGTTAGTGAGTTTGCTGGTGACAGTGATGTTCTTCTGGGTTCTGTGTTGTGATCTTTATAAACGACTTGGATAAGGAAGTGGAAGGGTGTGTTAGTGAGTTTGCTGGTGACAGTGATGTTCTTCTGGGTTCTGTGTTGTGATCTTCATAAATGACTTGGATAAGGAAGTGGGAGGGTGTGTTAGTGAGTTTGCTGGTGACAGTGATGTTCTTCTGGGTTCTGTGTTGTGATCTTCATAAACGACTTGGATAAGGAAGTGGGAGGGTGTGTTAGTGAGTTTGCTGGTGACAGTGATGTTCTTCTGGGTTCTGTGTTGTGATCTTCATAAACGACTTGGATAAGGAAGTGGGAGGGTGTGTTAGTGAGTTTGCTGGTGACAGTGATGTTCTTCTGGGTTCTGTGTTGTGATCTTCATAAACGACTTGGATAAGGAAGTGGGAGGGTGTGTTAGTGAGTTTGCTGGTGACAGTGATGTTCTTCTGGGTTCTGTGTTGTGATCTTCATAAACGACTTGGATAAGGAAGTGGGAGGGTGTGTTAGTGAGTTTGCTGGTGACAGTGATGTTCTTCTGGGTTCTGTGTTGTGATCTTCATAAACGACTTGGATAAGGAAGTGGGAGGGTGTGTTAGTGAGTTTGCTGGTGACAGTGATGTTCTTCTGGGTTCTGTGTTGTGATCTTCATAAACGACTTGGATAAGGAAGTGGGAGGGTGTGTTAGTGAGTTTGCTGGTGACAGTGATGTTCTTCTGGGTTCTGTGTTGTGATCTTCATAAACGACTTGGATAAGGAAGTGGGAGGGTGTGTTAGTGAGTTTGCTGGTGACAGTGATGTTCTTCTGGGTTCTGTGTTGTGATCTTCATAAACGACTTGGATAAGGAAGTGGGAGGGTGTGTTAGTGAGTTTGCTGGTGACAGTGATGTTCTTCTGGGTTCTGTGTTGTGATCTTCATAAACGACTTGGATAAGGAAGTGGGAGGGTGTGTTAGTGAGTTTGCTGGTGACAGTGATGTTCTTCTGGGTTCTGTGTTGTGATCTTCATAAACGACTTGGATAAGGAAGTGGGAGGGTGTGTTAGTGAGTTTGCTGGTGACAGTGATGTTCTTCTGGGTTCTGTGTTGTGATCTTCATAAACGACTTGGATAAGGAAGTGGGAGGGTGTGTTAGTGAGTTTGCTGGTGACAGTGATGTTCTTCTGGGTTCTGTGTTGTGATCTTCATAAACGACTTGGATAAGGAAGTGGGAGGGTGTGTTAGTGAGTTTGCTGGTGACAGTGATGTTCTTCTGGGTTCTGTGTTGTGATCTTCATAAACGACTTGGATAAGGAAGTGGGAGGGTGTGTTAGTGAGTTTGCTGGTGACAGTGATGTTCTTCTGGGTTCTGTGTTGTGATCTTCATAAACGACTTGGATAAGGAAGTGGGAGGGTGTGTTAGTGAGTTTGCTGGTGACAGTGACGTTCTTCTGGGTTCTGTGTTGTGATCTTCATAAACGACTTGGATAAGGAAGTGGGAGGGTGTGTTAGTGAGTTTGCTGGTGACACGGAGGTGTTGCAGATAGTGTAGAGTACTGCTGTGGATTACAATGGGACACTGATAAGATGCAGACCTTTCTTGGCTGATGTGGCAGATGGAGTTCAATCCAGGATAGGGGGAAGTGACACACTCTGGAAGGTCAAACCTGAAGGCAAAGTTCAGAGTTAACAGTAGAATATTTAGCAGTGTAGATGAACAGAGGGATCTGGGGGTCCATGCCTAAATATCCCTCAAAGTTGCTGCCCAAGTTGATAGGGTGGTTAAGAAAGAAAGACTTTATTAGTTGAATATTGTGTTCAACTCTGGGCACCTTGTATAGGAGGGATGCGGAAGATTTAGAGGATACGCAGAAGTGATTTACCAGTATATTGCCTAAATTATTGAGCATTTCTTATCAGGAAAGGTTGAGTGAGCTAGGGCTTTTTGCTTGGGAGCGAACGTTGACTGTTCATTCCTCTCCATAGATGCTGCTTGACCTGCAGAGTTCTTCCAGCATTTTGTGTGTGTGTTGCTCAAGATTTCCAGCATCTGCAGATTCTCTTGTGACAAGGAAAGTGAATTGGCCAATGGAGCTGGAAGGAATCAGAACTAGATATCGTTGCACACATGTCAAATTTAAAGATCAAATTATAAAGGATGAAGAAAATATGGCTGATGGATTCCAGAAATGATGGAGCAGCTGGGCTGAGGAGATAAATGCTACTAATGCTCTAATATATGAGAAAAGGCACAAAGCACAGTCATTCACCCAGGGTCAATCAAGTTTTGGAGAAGGATCAATATAATTAACTGAAGGAAGTCTAAAAGAGGGGAAGTAATCGTCAAAGGAGAAGAAAAGTGTGTGGAAGAGAGAAAAAGAAAGCAAGTTAGAATAGTAACAGATTGAGAGAGAAGAAGAAAGAAGATGAGCAGGCAAATAAAACAAGTACAATACTGTTCAAGCAGAGTACAGAACAGATTGTATGCAAATGCTGGACAGGTTGAAACTGAATAATTCCTCTAATTCATGTAGGATCTCATGTTCTATTAAAAGAAATTTCTCCAAAGACCAATTCAAAATAAAGTCGAAGGATATTGAAAGCTGAGGTAATCTTCCTATACTACATAGAGATTATTGAAAGAAAACAGTTTGTGTATATAAATATCCTACAATGTTTTTTTTATTAAGAAATTCTGGCAATAATATCCTGTTAGAATTGTACTTCCTTTGCCTTCCCTGTGTAGCGATATGAGTTGAACCAGGGAGAAACAGGAGTCCTTGCAGAAAATGATGGAAAACCAGTGAAGTAAATTGCCCTAGTCAGCACAACAGCAGGGTGTTGGAGGCAAGATTTTTTCCCTGGACTACATTATTATGAAGTACAGATTTTCTCATCAATCTACCCAAACCGACATTCCACAATTGGGCCAATTGGCATGTTAGATTTACTTTCCATTTTCAAAACTTTTCTGTTTCTTATTATCTTTTTAAGGCCATTCTAAATTAGATTTTTGAAAACAATCATCTCTGCACAAACATGCTATAAATGTAATGTTTTAAATAGGCGATTTGGAAAGTTTCTGAAAATGAATATAACAATCATTTAATTGTGACTGGAGTCAGAGCTGGTTGTGTTTACTGTTCTTTTGCTCTGTGAGCAGCCCTAAAATTCCATTTCTCAATTTAGATTGTGGGAAACATTAGCTAAAGATAACAAACTCAGAAAGAACACAAGTTGTATTTTTCATTTTAGGTTGCTTTTCCACTTCAGTTGTGTGTCTGTGAGCATTCATTTGTGAAAATGCATCCTCAGTCTTCTGCAGTATTTATTTTGTAATGTATAGTGATGTTTGTATTTTGCACTGTACTGTCGTTGCAAAACAATCAATTTCCTGACCTACATTCAGTGGCCACTTTATTAGGTATGCCTATACACCTGCTCACCAGTGCAAATATCAGCCAATGATGTGGCAGCAAATCAATATATAAACACATGCAGACATGGTCAAGAGGTTCAGTTGTTGTTCAGACCAAACAACAGAATGTGGAAGAAATGTGATCTAAGTGACTTTGACCATGGAATGATTTTGGTGCCAGACAGAGTGGTTTGAATAGTTAAAAAACTGGCGATCTTCTGGAATTTTTACACACAACAGTGTGGTAAGCCATGTATACCTGTCTGGACACGCCCCTCTGCTGACTGCTCCAGTGGCTCCTCCCACAGACCCCTGGGTAAAGCCAATTGTGTCTCTGCTCCTCCCACAGTCATCCAGCATGGACGTGCTCCGTTTTACTGATAATAAAAGCCTTGCAGTATTTACTCTACTTCCAGTCTTTTTGAGTTATTGATAGTGCATCCAACAGTCCCTAGAGTTTACAGGAAATGTGGGAGGAAAGCCAACATACACCTAGAGAGCAGCAATTCTGTGGATGAAAACCCTTTGTTACTGGGAGAAGTCTGATGAGAATAGCCAGACTAGTTCAAGCTGACAGGAAGGCAAGATTAACTTTGGAAATGAAGGAGTTATCATGTGAGCAGCAATTGAAGACTCTGGGCCTGCACTCATTGGAATTTAGAAGAATGAGGGGGGATCTGATTAAAACCTATCGAATGTTTCAAGGCCTAATAGAGTAGATGTAAAGAGGATGTTTCCGTTGGTGGGGGAGTCTTGGACCAGAGGGCACAGCCTCAAAAGGGATGTCCATTTAGAGCAGTGATGAAGAGGGATTTATTTAGCCTGGTGGTGGTGAATCTGTGGCATTTATTGCCACAAGGGGCTGCAATGTCAGGTCGCTGAGATTAATCGGTTCTTCATTTGTCAGGACATGAAAAGATATGGGGAGAAGGCAGGAAAATGCAGTTGAGAGGGAAATGGATTACCATGATGAAATAACGGGCTGACTCAATGGGCTGAATGGTCTAATTATGCTCCGATGTCTTATGATCATAATTCAAGTAAACACATATAACAACAGTGGTGTCCAGAAAAGCATCTCTGAGCTCACAAAACATTGAAGTGAATGGTCTACAACAGCAGACCACAAAAATACACTCAGTGAGTATAAATCAGTCTGAAACTGCAAAGAACCTCATCCATTTTACTCCCAAGTGTGGTTCAGCATGAGGAGAGTTCAGCAACTCTGCACATACAAGAAGCATAAGTCTGAAAGTCAGCCCCACAATTTTACCACACTGGTACCCTGCAAGAGGGCATTCCAACTGGAAACACAAAAATTTCCATTCACTCTCCACGTTTCTGCTCAAAGACCAAGTAAACCTTCTGTTGCTACTAAACTTGTGAAGGTTGATTTTCCAATTTCAAACACCCAATCTGTAAGGGATATTGTGCATCAGTGCCCAGTATGGAACAGAGCTTCACAGCATGGGTGGGTGAGACTGAACGGCCATAGGTCAAGTTATTTATCCAATGAATCCAGGCATGGCTTGGAGGCGTGTAATTTCTCATTCTGCTTCCAATTGGAAGCCCACAGTGACAGTTTGAAAATTTCTGCGGCATTGCAAATGCCCAAGTGAAGTGGAAATATAATGTTGTCCCAAGAGAGTCATAGCCCTCCATTTAATTAAAGTGCATACCTTACTGTTTAGATTAACTCATTGAACCATGGACAATCAATCGTACTTTAATAAGCAAGGAGGTCTCACATTGACTAAACTGCTCTGGCACTGAATAAATCTGGTCAAACAATTTCACATGTTAACCACACAATGCAGTTAAGGTTACTGGGATCAGACTCAGCACTTTATAGTTAAGGAAGCTAAAACCAGTGCTCCCTGATTGCTATTTATTGATCTGCTCTGGGTAGTCTCTGTATGCTCATGCACTCCGCAATCTTTGCATTGCTATGAATCTGTGTAAGAACAGCATCATATCCTCTGTTGGTTACAATCCCGATGAATAGCTACACTAACAATTGCAACCTCCACCTGCAGTATATTCCAAACAGAGTGCTGCACGTGGCACACTTTGTTTGAATACTATAATAAGATTTAAGTACTTGTTTACTTTTTGTGTCAGAAATGCAGGAAAATCACATCAGCTTAAGCTAAAGGTAGTCTGCTTCCCATAGCTGAACGCTTGCCATCAACAGAGATGCATCATTCCAACAATATGTCCGCTGCAGGTCACTTGTGACTTATTTTTCTTAGAGATACAGCACAGTAACAGGCGTTTCCAGTCCACGAGTTGTGCAACCCAACTCCAACCATATGACCAATTAAACTACTAACAGAATGTCTTGGGAATGTGGTACGAAACTGGAGTACCCAGAGGAAACCCCAGTGGTTACAGGGAGAACATACTAATTCCTCACTGATAGTGGCAGGCATTGAACCCAGGGTACTGGCACTATAACAGCATTATGTTCACTGCTATGCAACCGCACTGCCCCTGACTTGAAGTGATGAGCTCTTCTTAGAGTTACTAGGATTGTTCTGCCTGATGTTAATGACCTTACAGCGGTGATCATGCTCAATAGCACTGAAGAAAGTTGTACTCTCTTTGCATGGAGCTAGCTGGGGCCTTTCTGCATGGAAACAGACAGTCTCCTCCTCCTCCTCCTTATTCAGACAAATTGTCTTGCTCTATACAACCTCTACTTGCTGTCCTGGTCAGCCACAAACCAAAGAGATTCTGGTAACCAATCTGGTTTGTGAAGAGGCCTCCAAAACTTGGCATACTACTGCCTGCAAATAGGAAAGCCTTCAGGAAAGTCAAATCTTTATGGTATAGAAGCATATTCCAGAAAATAAAATCGGAAACTAACTAGCTCCCAAAATCAACAATACGATATTGAGCAAACAGTCATGTAGTTTTATTGTAGCATAACTTAACTGGGAGAAATGAACATAATTCACAACCACCAATACTGAGTTGGGGTCTCACTTTAAGAGGCTGGTCTGATGTGATAGCATTATCACATAAAGAGTTTTTAGCACAATTTTGTGTGTAGGTTTTGGAATTGAATAAAATGTGTATGGATTTCATCCAATATAAAATGCTTTATTTGATTTTATTTGTGAAAACCTACATTACTTTGTAAGAGGTGACAGCATTCAAGCCCTGCCACAGCTGTCGAACATCCTTCAGTGATTCAGCTTAGTCCAGAATTGACACTTTGCCTATGAGATGGCTTTTCAGAGGTCATACCTGGACCTCTTATATTTAACTTGGTCACCAGACCTGAATGCCACTGATCAGACTGCAGATCTCATGGTTCATCCAGGGCTTTTGTTTGGGGAAGACTGAATGATGCGACACACTTGTCTACAACTCCATGATGACTGAGTCGTATCCATTCATATCTTCTGATGAGTCCTTGAACACAGTCCAGTCCACTGACTGTGTTAAATGAAAGAACATTTAACACTTTAGTGTGCAGGTTGCCGCCAGCAGAATCCTTGGATTTTGTTGGTTATTAATGCAAATGCAACACATTTCACTGGTATAAAAAATAAGGAGTAAATAAGGATAAAATTCAACTGATGTCAACCATATTTTGTATATAAATATACCACAATTAATGAGTAACACAATTGTAATACAAAAGTAGAAAGGACAAACCAGCCATTTCAAGGCCAGTGAGATCATCTTAGTTAGCAGTTTTACAACTGCATTTGATTGAGTTCCACATGGGAGATTTCTATTTAAACAAGAATGTACTGTACGTAACAATACTAGATCCTCAGAAAACAAATTGGCAGAGCTAAGCACAACTGGGCTGGGCCACACTGACTAACTAAGGTGAGGTTGGTCTATCTGCATTGTTCACTGATGTCCAGGAATAACTTGCATGATGCACTAGGAGCCACAGAGATGACGGAAGACAGCCCAGAGTCCCCACGTATTCCCGGCACTTCTGCTGTATGGTGGGTAGGAGAACATGGTGGTGGTGTGGGGGCACCAGACACCGAGTGATATACCAGTGTTAGGAGGTAGTGAAAAAATATTAGAGTATTCTTATGTTAATGTGGTATCTCTTCTAATTGCCTTCAACGGAAGACAGATGGATTTCAAAGTATTTTTTCACTCAACCTTATCAGTTTAGAATGTTTTCATGAATACGATTTATTTGATTTTGTTGAAGTTTTACAATTAAATTAACAATTGTCTCCTTGTTTTGAAAGTCAGCAGTTCCAATGCAACACAAACTGTATTCCACAGAACATTGTTTGGACTGTTATTAATATAAAATGAAAAATAATCAAGAAATTTTAGCCCACTTTGAAGTAAATTATTTTATGTTCCTGTAACTTTATACTGCAAAGAATCTCAGATAAACTCTTGAATTCCCTTTCTCCTCCAACGTTAATTTATCAAATTTTTTAAAGACAACTAACTAGAAACTCATTGACATCTTTGTATGCCATTGTAAGACGACATTGGACATATTAGTGCAAGGTGCAAATTGTCTCTTTTGATCACAATTGATTCATTCCCAGCTTCAGTGGAAAAAAGACATTTACATTTACTCTATACCTCTCATAATTTTTGTGTATCTTTATCAAATCTCCCCTCATTCTCCTATGCTCTAGGGAATAAAGTCCTAACCTGTTCAACCTTTCCCTATAACTCAGGCCCTCAAATCCCAGCAACATCCTTGCAAATTTTCTGTACTCTTTCAATCTTGCTGCTACATTTCCTGTCTGCAGGTGATCATGACATTTCTTGTAATGCTGGGAACAGATCCTCAGAGGCATCAGAATAGACTTTGATTTGAACATGAACTTTGGTGGAATAGAATATCCAATTGTACTATTGTTATTGTCATTCGTGCGCCTCAAGATACAAAATGATTTCCAGCAGTACATGGTTCAGCAGTTATGTTCTCTGTAAGTGGTACAGGAATAAGACCAGTCACTACTAGTAAGGTGAGTAAAGCACACAAAATGTTGGAGGAAATCAGCGAGTCAGGCCACCTCTATAGAGGCTGGCGAATCTGGGGAATTCATTGCACAGAGAGCTGACGAGGCCAAGTCATTGGGTAGATTTAAAGCAGAAGTTGATAGGTTCTTGATTAGTAAGAGCATCAAAGGTTATATATGGGGAGAAGGCAGGAGAATGGAATTGGGAGTGATAATAAATCAACCATGATTAAAGGGCGGAACAGGCTCAATGGGCTGAAATTCATTCCTATCAGGAAATGCAGAGCAGTGGAGGTGATTTAGAGGTGAACATTAACTTTAATGATAAACTGCAAAATAACAAGCCATAAGCGACCACAAGATAAAAAAGAACAGATACTTAACATGGCAGGGCAACAAGGTAACGGCTAGGAGCAACTGGTTGAGGATGGCTGGTCTGATGAGTGAACAAGGGCTGGGAGGACAACTGGGTTTAAACAGGCTGCAGGCGGTAAGTTCGAAATGAATGGCAGGTGATTCCTGTTAGCTGATGGCGACTGAGAGATGCCTGGCAGCTCCTATGTCCTATGGTCTTGTGAGGGAAATAAGCAGGTAATATTTCAGGGTGAGACCCTTCATCAGGACTGTTTATTTCCCTCCTTAAATGCGGCCTGACATACTGAGTTCCTCCAGCAATTTGTGTGTTTTGCTCAAGATTTCCAGCATCTGCAGATTTTCCCTTGTGTCACCGCTCATAAGGTACAGTAGATGCACAGGTCTCCTCAGTCACCTGCACTTCCTTGCATTAATGGGAAAAATTATCTGACAAAATGTGCAAATGTCTTATTGTCAAATGTAATAGGATTTGGAGTCAAACAGTAAAGTAGTTAACCACTTGACAAAAAAAAATCAAGATACACATGTTAACATAGAACATATAAATCTACAGCACATTAGAGGCCCTTCAGCCCACAATGTTGTGCCAACCATGTAACCTACTCTAGAAACTGCCTAGAATTACCCTACTGCATAGCCCTCTACTTTTCTAAGCTTCATGTTTCTATCTTAGAGTCTCTTAAAAGACCCAATTGTATCAGCCTCCACCATCGGCTGGCAGTGCATTCCATGCACCTACCACTCTCTGTGCAAAAAACTTGCCCCTGACATCCCCTGTACCTATTTCCAAGCACTATGCCCCCTAGTGTTAACCACTTCAGGTCTGGGGAAAAATGCCTCTGACCGTTGTGGGGTAAGTACTGAACAATCCCATTAGGGATGGGTTGCAATGGAAAATGGTGCAGCTGATGTTCCCCAGGGACACATCCTTGCTTTAAGTGTGCACACATAGTTATACTCTGACAATAAAGTGGGGAACTGACTCAGGTGCCCTTTGCAGCTTCAGCTTAAAGCATCCTTTCTTCAAATTGTGGAATCTCCCTCTGCATTTCTTTTAGCTGCTGAAAATACAGCTCACTAAGATTTTCCAGAACAACAATCTGATTAGCTTCCTTTTTCCCGGAGTATGGTTTTGAGAACACTGTATAATTTGTGATAATTTGTTCCTGAAGCTCTTGTTTGGCAGAAATGGCACTGTATCCTCCTGGGTTTAACTCTGAAGAAACCGAACGACTTAACATTCCTAGGTAAATTTTATTCTTTTCAGAATTGTCCAGGTTTCAGTCAACAGAGAGTTATGCAACAAAGGTTGTTGGTGATATTAAGCTCTCGTGAGTCCTTAGCCTTCCCCAGAATTAAAGGTGACCTAATAACAAGGCTCTGGTTATTTGCTTGGAGCCGAAGCTTTCTGTTCTTATTTCATGGAAATGATGTATTACAAAACACATCTGACTTGGAACAGCTGTGAATGGGGCTTGGAAGTATAACCTCAGGGACTTATAACCACTTCCTTTGGAATTCCATTTGAAAAAGATACATATTAAATTTGTTTTGTCAAGTGGGTTAATACAATCAATGGCAGTAAATTGGCTTAATTTAAAATATTTCAATCCAAGTTCAGGAACAAAATGATTCTTTGGTTTTTCTCTATTTTCTTTGATATTTCTGATAGGCTTGAGGCTGGAGATGGAAGGGGGCTTGTCCTGGAGATGGGGATGAGAGGTGGCCTGTCCTTCAGATGGGGATGGGAGATTGTCTGGCTGGAGATGGAGATGGGAGATGTCCTGTCTTGAAGATGGAGGTGAGAGGTGGGATATCTTGGAGATGGGGATGGGAGGTGGTCTGGTTAGAGATGGAGATGGGAGGTGGTCTGGCTGGAGATGGAGATGGGAGATGTCCTGTCTTGGAGATAAGGATGGCAGGTGGCCTGTCCTTGAGATGGGGAAGGGAGGTGGAGATGGGAGATGTCCTGTCTTGGAGATGGAGATGGAAGCTGGTCTGTCCTAGAGATGGGGATGGAAGGGGGCCTGTCCTGGAGATGGGGATGGGACGTGGCCTGTCCTGGAGATGGAGATGGAAGCTGGTCTGTCCTAGAGATGGTGATAGAAGGGGGCCTGTTCTGGAGATGGGGATGGGAGGTGGCTTGTCCTGGAGATGGGGATGGGACGTGGCCTGTCCTGGAGATGGAGATGGAAGCTGGTCTGTCCTAGAGATGGTGATAGAAGGGGGCCTGTTCTGGAGATGGGGATGGGAGGTGGCCTGTCCTTCAGATGGGGATGGGAGATAGTCTGGCTGAAGTTGGAGATGGGAGATGTCCTGTCTTGAAGATGGAGATGAGAGGTGGGATATCTTGGAGATGGAGATGGGAGGTGGTCTGGTTAGAGATGGAGATGGGAGGTGGTCTGGCTGGAGATGGGAGATGTCCTGTCTTGGAGATGGAGATGGAAGCTGGTCTGTCCTAGAGATGGGGATGGAAGGGGGCCTGTCCTGGAGATGGGGATAGAAGGGGGCCTGTCCTAGGGATGGGGATGGAAGGGGGCTTGTCCTGGAGATGGGGATGGGAGGTGATCTGTCCTGGAGATGGGGATGGGAGGGGGCTTGTCCTGGAGATGAGGATGGGAGGTGGTCTGTTGTGTGTGTGTGTGTGTGTGTGTGTGTGTGTGTGTGTGTGTGTGTGTGTGTGTGTGTGTTTTGTTGTTGTTTGTGTTCTCTGTTACTCAGGATTGTGGGCATGGTGTGTTGGTGCAGAAATGTGTGGCAACAATTGTGAGCACATCCTTAGGTGCTGACGATTGGAAGATCGTTGCTTGTTGCTGTTTGTACATTCTACCGGTGACTGCTTGGGCTTCCTTCAGCTGTTCCAATTTCCTCCCACATTCCAAAGAAGTACAATTAGGATTAATACTTTGAGGGGATGCTGAATTGGCACCAAAAGCATGGTAACATTTGTAGGGTTTCTCAACACAATCCTCGCTGACTTGATTGTTTGCAAATGACACATTTCACTCTGTGTTTCAATGTACATTGAAATGGAAGGTGGAAATGGAACTGAAGAGACGGAGGAAGGGGCGGTTGTCTCACAAATCAAGGAAGTTTGTAGACATTGCAGGAGGGTGAAGAGGCAAGTGATAGATAAGGGACGCACTCAGACTAGTGATTTGAGATGTGTCTCCATTTTAATGCAAAAAGCATCATGAACAAAGCGGATGAGCTTAACTCATGGATCAGTACTTGGAGCTATGATGTTGTGGCCATTACAGAGACTTGGATGGCTCAGAGGCAGGAATGAGTGCCAGGATTTAGATGTTTCAGAAAGGATGTGGGGGGCGAGGCAAAAGAGGTGGGGGCATGGCTGCAGAAAAGGAGGAAATCATGGAGGGATTGTCCACTGAGTCTCTATGGATGGAAGTTAGAAAAAGGAAGCAGTCAATAACACTTTTTTATAGACCACCCAATAGTAACAGGGACATTGAGGAGCAGATAGGGAGACAGATTTTGGAACAGTACAGTAATAAGAGGGTTGTCGTGATGGGGATTTTCATTTCCCCAATATTCATTGGCATCTCCTCAGAGTGAGGGGTTTAGATGGGGTGGAGTTTGTTAGGTGTGTTCAGGAAGGTTTCCTGACACAATACGTAGATAAGTCTACAAGAGGGGAGGCTGTACTTGATCTGGTATTGAGAAATGAACCTGGTCAGGTGTCAGGTCTCTCAATAGGAGAGCATTTTGGAGATAGTGAACACAACTCTATCTCCTTTATTATAGCATTGGAGAGGGATAGGAACAGACAAGGTAGGAAAGCATTTAATTGCAGTAAGGGGAAATATGAAGCTATCAGGCAGGAACTTGGAAGCATAAATTGGGAGCAGAAGTTCTCAGGGAAATGTACGGCAGAAATGTGGCAAATGTTCAGGGAATATTTGTGTGGAGTTCTGCATAGGTATGTTCCAATGGGACAGGGAAAGGATGGAAGGGTACATGAACAGTGGTGTAGAAAGGCTGTTGAAAAGCTAGTTAAGAAGAAAAGAAAAGCTTACAAAAATTTCAAAAAATCTAGGTAATAATAGAGATCTAGATGATTATAAGGCTAGCAGGAAGGAGTTTAAGAATGAAATTAGGAGAGACAGAAGGGTTCATGAGAAGACTTTGGTGAGCAGGATTAAAGGAAAACCCCAAGGCATTCTACAGGTATGTGAAGAGCAAGAGGATAAGATGTGAGAGAATAGGACCAATCAAGTGTGACAGTGGAAAAGTGTGTATGGAACAAAAGGAGATAGCAGAGGTACTTAATGAATACTTTGCTTCAGTATTCACTATGGAAAAGGACCTTGGTGATTGTCGAGATGACTTACAGCAGACTGAAAAGATTGAGCAAATAGACATTAAGAAAGAGGATGTGCTGGAGCTTTTGGAAAATATTAAGTTGGATAAGTCACTGGGACCAGACAAAATATACCACAAGTGACTGTGGGAAGTGAGGGAGGAGACTGCTGAGCCTTTGTATCATCAATGGGGATGGGAGAGGTTCCAGAGGATTGAAGGGTTGCAGATGTTGTTCCTTTATTCAAGAAAGGGAGTAGAGATAGCCAGGAAATTACAAACCAGTCTTACTTCAGTGGTTGTTAAGTTGTTGGAGAAGATCCTGAGAGGGAGGATTTATGAACATTTGGAGAGGTATCATATGATTAGGAATAGTCAGAATGGCTTTGTCAAAGGCAGGTCGTGGTTTATGAGCCGGATTGAATTGTTTGAAGATGTGACTAAACACATTGATTAAGGTAGAGCAGTAGATGAAGTGTATATGGATTTCAGCAAGGCATTTGATAAGGTATCCCATGCAAGGCTTATTGAGAAAATAAGGAGGCATGGGATCCAAGGGGACATTGCTTTGTGGATCCAGAACTGGGTAGCACACAGAAGGCAAAAGGGTGATTGTAGACGGATCATATTCTGCATGGAGGTCAGTGACCAGTGGAGTGCCTCAGGGATTCGTTCTGAGACCCCTTCTCTTTGTGAGTTTTATAAATGGCTTGAATGAGAAAGTGGAGGGATGGGTTAGTAAATTTACTGATGACACAAAGGTTGGGGGTATTGTGGATAGTGTGGAGGGCTGTCTGAGGTTACAGTGGGAGGGAGTTCAACCAAAATAAGTGTGAAGTGGTTCATTTTGGTAGGTCAAATATGATGGCAGAATATGGTATTAATAGTAAGATTCTTGGCAGAGTAGAGGATCAGAGGGATCTTGGAGTCCAAGTCCAACTCAAAGCTTCTACGCACGTTGACTGTGATTAAGAAGGCATATGATGTACTGGCCTTCATCAACTGTGGGGTTGAGTTCCAGGGCCGAGAGGTAATGTTGCAGCTATATAGGACCCTGATCAGACCCTACTTGGAGTACTGTGCTCATTTCTGGTCACCTCACTACAGGAAGGATGTGGAAACTATAGAAAGGGTGCAGAGGTAACTTACAAGGACATTGCTTGGATTGGGGAGCATGCCTTATGAGAATAGGTTGAATGAACTTGGCCTTTTCTCCTTGGAGTGATGGAAAATGAGAGATGACCTGATAGCTGTGTATAAGATGATGACAGGCATTGATCGTGTGGATGGTCAGAAGCTTTTTTTCCCAGGGTTGTAATGGCTAACACGAGAGGGCACAGTTTTAAGGTACTAGGAAGTAGATGCAGAGGAGATGTCAAGGGTAAATTTTTTAAGCAAAGAGTGGTGACTGCATGGAATGGGCTGCCAGCAACGGTGGTGGAGGTGGATACAATAGGGTGTTTTAAGAGACTCTTGGATAGATACATAGAGCTTAGAAAAATAGAGGGCTATGGGTAACCCTAGGTAATTTCTAAAGTAAGTACATGTTCGGCACAGCATTGTGGGCCAAAGGGCCTGTATTGTGCTGTAGGTTTTCTATGTTTCTATGTTACATGTGTCAAAGAAACTCTATTTTTTAATCTTTCTTTAACTTTTGGGACATCCATCAAGAGAACAATCTGACAAATGAGATGGATGATGAAGAATATCTGTTTACTGTCTCAGTTAAGACTCCTGTCACCAATATACCCTCATCTCTCCACGGATGCCCAGAAATCCTAATAGTCTGGCATTCCACCTGACCTATACACCTGTGGATCTGCATATTTATGGGATGAAAGGTTAAGCAACTTACTTTACCATCATCTTTTTTGCCAAATATGGAAGCCCTAAGGTATTATGAGAAGTCTTTCAGTTGGCAGTCCACAATTTTTCCTTTTTTATGCCTTGGGGAAACCAGAATAAAAGCTTCAGCCAGAAGCTAAACCATTCAAATCTGCCTATCTCTACACATCCTTTTATTTTACTTATTTTTATTTTTATTTAGAGATTCAGCACTGAGTAGGCCCTTCCAGCCCTTTGAGCCTTGTTGCCTGGCAACCCCGGACAACCTCCAATGTAACCCTAACCTAATCATGGAACAATTTACAATGACCAATGACCTTATTAACCTGTGTAGCTTTGGATTGTGGGCAGAAACCTGAGCATCTGGAGAAAACTCACACACTCTATGGGGAGGTCGTACAAACTTCTTACAGATTGAACTCTGAACTTTGACAGCCTGAGCTGTAATAGCATCATGCTATCTGCTATGTTACTGTGGCATCCCACTAACTGACTACAAGGCCCAAACCACAGTCCAGTCAATTGGCCAATGTCCTGTCTTCCTATAAATGCTGGTGCCAATGGCTATATGATGGGCGGGAAGTTGCCAAAAGCTTCTGAGAGAGATGGCCATGGCTTGGTCTCCAAATAACTCAGCCACTCGAGTTTAGGTGGGATAGCCACTTGACCTATTTTGTCACATAAGGTGTTGGCGACAGCGGATTTAAAGTATGGAAGTAAATGTTGAACTCAAATGAGTCAAGGACAGTGGAAACAGGCAGATCAATTGTCTTTTTTCCTGCCATGTGCTTGGAGATGGGGCTGCCATTTTGTAGAACTGTTTTACATCCTCCATTTTGTGAGATGAAAATGTTTGGCTTTCTCTGTTTTAAAGTAGACACAATGATGTTTCAGGTAATCTGCCAGACTGGAGATCATTTTCAAATAAGAAGTTATTTGTGAGGTATTCTTTGAGATAACATAAAATGCATATATGTGAAAGTTGGGGTTGGTGTCTGCCTGGAGTGATTCGACCTAGTTACTGAAGAGAACAAAGAGCCATAAATCACCAATTATCACTTGCTGGGAAGAAGGCAAAAAATGGTTGCTGGTCTGAAGCAGAGCCAATAAAATGGTGTTGAAGGTCAATCAGATGATCGACAGCTAATGACACTGGAATGCAATATTTGGATTGGTAAGGAACCAGTATAAAAGTGGACACCGTGAGTGTGCAATAAAGCCCTCAAAAGACCCGCTATCGCAAGGAAGAACCCCCATGCCAAGAGCTGGGCGAAGAAAGGATCAATCATCTGGCCAACAGAGATCCCCTATTTTGGTGTTACAAATTGGAAAGGTGGTCTAAGTGAGTATTGGTACAGAGGGAACAGTAGAATTCTTGTTCTAAGTTGTTGGCCCGGGGTCAACGTAGTTATGTTGTTGTTTGTAGAGACAGTAAAGTGTGAGCTTCGATTAATTATGAGTTGCGTAGTGTATTTCCTAGCCTAGTTCTGTTGACAAATGGTCAACATAATGGAGCCAAGAATCTGTGTAATTTTTAACTATACTATAAATATTACATTCACAGCACAAGTTGTATTCCTTAACCATTCCTTTGTATGAAGGATTCAAAAGGCAATTGGCCAAAGGCAAGCAAATGTTTGGTGGTATTATCAATTAGAGTTCAATTCCTGTCGCTGTGTGTAAGGAGTTTGGATGTTCTCCTACTGAATGAATAGATTTCCTCTGGGTACTCCAGTTTCCGTCCACATTGCAGAGACATTAGTAATGGTTAGTAAGCTGTGGGCATGCAAGGTCGGCGCTGAAACCATGGTGAAACTGGCAGGCTGCCCCAGTACATCTTTGGATTGCGTTGGTCATTGACACAAACTACACCATTTACTGTATGTTTTGATGTTTCAATGTACTGTACATGTGACAAATAAAGTTAATCTTTAATCCTTTAAATGGGATTACCTTAGATAAACATCTTTGCTGTCAGGGATCAGTTGGGCTGAAGGACCAGTTTCCAAAAGCTATTAATGTATGAATGTAAATACTTTTTTACCTCTCTTCCAGAGTTAAGCAGGATTTTAGCATAATAACTGAATATATACAGATCGATATATAGATATTTTGAATCTTACAATATGATTGCAAGCATATTGTTCCGCAAAACATCTCTCTGTGAAGAATTTATGAACCACCATTGAACCAAATACTACCCTCCCTCAAAAGCCTGTTATAAAGTCCCACATTCTTGTGTTTTGAGCTCCAGATGAGAATAGAGGGAACTACAGTGACCATTCTGCAAGTTCACGTACAATATGGCAGAAGCAGATATGTCAAAGAAGAAATCTGTTTTAAGCAATTAAGATATGCTTGTCATCTCATGGGATTCTATTGAGGTATGAGGCCAAGAAGCCATCTGTGACTAATTCACAGTATCTGAACAACAATCATCAAAAATCTTCAAAGTGTCATTGGAAGGCTGGAATGTAATTGCTATACTTGAGCAGATGGTTACAATATAACGTATGGAAGTAAGAGAAGGGAATTCAGCTTTTCCAGTCTGCTCCTCCATTTAGCGTCACTACTTCCTTTGGAGTTTGCGAAGATTTGGCGTGACATCTGAAACTGTGACAAACTTCTATAGATGTGTGATGGAGAGTATATTGACTGGCTGTATCACAGACTCATATGGAAACACCAATACCCTTGAATGGAGCATCCTACTAATAATAGTGGATACAGCCCAGTCCCCACCATGGAGTGCATCAACATGAAATGTTGCTGCAGGAAAGCAGCATCTATCATCAGGGACCCCGCCACCCAGGTGTAACACCTGTGTAGCACCAGTCTTATCGCGTGTGACTAGTCACTGCACTCCTTTAGAAAATCAAATTACACTAGGTGCTCATAGACCATCAGAAGGTTCTAGCCATTGGAAGGAGGCAGTGAATAGAAACCACACACTTCTGGAAATAAGGTTTGTTTATAAGAAAAAAAACAATACCTACAAAATATTTACATGAACAAGAACAATTCAAAATTCAAACATTGTGTAATGTTCCAAATCTTAGATATCAACAAAAGCCAAATTCCTGTTTAGTTAGAATCAGGGATTTTCATTAGAATAACCTTTGATACTCCAATTTCTCTAACTAATTAGATCTAGTGTTATTCCCTATTTAAAAGTTTACGAACTAAACTTCCTTTTTTTACTTATCCATCATTAGTTAGAAAACCAAATATAATTCCTATTCTCAAGTATTATAGTTAATTTCAGTTTCAGTTGCAGGCAGTATATCTCCAAGTTTAAATTCAAATTCAAAAATTATATATACACAGTTTATCTCCTTTCACAACAATCCTGCAACATCACACCTTTCAAACAAAGTAAATCTCATACAGTAACTTAAATCTTTGCAAAAATAATCAGTTCTTGCTGAAATCCAATTCAAATTCTTTAAATGAAAATAAACTTATACATTCAACCATATTTAATCCTTTGTGTCATTACACATTTCATTCCCGCGTTGGTCCATCATCTTGGTGGGCTCGCCATCTTCTTTCTTGGCTCATTGGATGAAATAGTTGATCATTCATGGAAAGTGAGTTCATAAACTTATACAAAAACTTGACCAAATCCCTTGGTGTGATAATACAGAACTAATTCCCGACTACACAGTCTCTGGACAAATGTCTCTGCAGATATTGTCTCATTAAAGCTGCTGTGTGTTAAAGCCATAGCTTTAATTAATCTTTTATCTCTATTGTCTCTCCTCCACAGGTGGAACTTTATAACATTTCATCTTTGGGTTTAACTAACCTGTGTTACACAGGTCATGCTCTCTACTTGCTGCAGCCATCAGGATGAAGGTACAGGAGCCTTAGGACTCACACCAGCAGGTTCAGGAACAGTTATTACCCCTCAACCATCAGGCTGTTGAACCAAAGGGGATAACTTCACTCGAATTGACTTGCCCCATCATTGAAATGTTTCCACAACCGAAGCACTAACTTTCAAGGACTCGTTATCCCATGTTCTTGATATTTATTGCTTATTTATATATTATTATTATTTCTTTCTTTCTTTCTGTATTTGCACAGTTTGCTGTCTTTTGCACACTTGTTGAATGCACAGTTGGTGGGTCTTTCATTGATTCTATTATGGTTAGGAATTATGAATTTATTGAATTATGAATTTATTGAGTATGCCCACAAGAAAATAGATCTCAGGACTGTGTATGATGACATATATGAAATCCCCTTTCTCCCCCAAGCGTTTCAGAAAATAGCTCATTAGCCCTCGCTGGCAGTCTCCCAATTCAGTGCTGAGAAATCCATCTTTCCTCTGCCTCATACACCTAGGTTACAAAAAGACTGTGAGATTGGGATCTCTTGCCCAGCCCAAGCCTGGTTTATATGAATGCTGTGTGACTTGCTGTCCTGTTACAGCTCATTGCAGGGAATGACAAATTGCAAACTGCCTTCAATTGAAAGAAGCATATTAATGAAGATTAACTTAAGTAAAGAGTTAGTAATGAAAAGAAAGAAAACAACACAAAGGACCTGTTATAATTAAACAGGTTAGAGCTCAAATCTTCCACCAACCTTCAGTAGACTCCCACAGCTTGCCCCATTGAATCACAGTCCCCACCAGGTCAAATCCTACCACTGGTGCTCTTCAATATCTTCTCTCTTCATCTCCCACCGAATGCAGCCCAAGACCAACCTTCATACCCCTCACAAAACCTTGCCTCATCCCCCCCCCTGCAGCGTTCTGCCATCCTAATTGGAATACACACATTCCTAAGCATCCCTTATCTTCAACAGTAACCAGACAGGTTGAAAGCAAAACAGACTACTCTTACAGAACTGCTAAAATGAAATACTCACAGCAAAGCAGTAAAATTGTGAACCAGGGCACTACACATAGGTAATTTGACAACAAATTTATCTTGAACTTTGAACTTCAATGTTTGATTCATGGATGGCATACAAAGTGGATTGGTAGTGTAAATTGTGAGGACTACGCACAGAAGTTTCAAGGGGATTAATGCAGGTTTTTGACCCGAACATCAGTAATTCCTTTCCTCTCACTCAGTGAGTTTCTCCAGCAGAGTTTTTGTTCTTTCAGATTCCAGCATTTTCTCAGTCTCCTGTTTCTGTTTCTTCAAGGGGACTTAGACAGGCTAAGTACATGTGTGAGAATGTAATAGAAGGAATACAAAGTGAAAAATATAAAGTCATCCAATTTGATAGGAAAAATAGAAGAGTATTTTAGATTGAAAGGTATTTAGATGGACCTGGATGTCTTTATACATGAAATCACATAAAGTCATCGTGCAAGTTCAATAAGCAATTAAGAAAGTACATTACAGAAAAGCAAGAGGTCATGCTATGCCTGTGAAAAGATAAATAGGGTTATTGTTTCTGGTCAAAGGTATCTTTCAAAACTGGAGGGAGAACAGAAGCTGCATGGAGGGCCAGAGAGGTGGGGGATGTCTTTTTTAGGATAACACCAGGGTGACCATGGGCTTAAGTTCCTATTGAGGTATTTTACTCAGGATGCAGTTATGATCTGCAATTCACTCCCTGTTAGGATGATGGAAACAAAATCATTCAGTGCCTTCAAAAGGGAATCGAATAGGCACTTGATTTAGAATAATTTGCAGAGCTGTGGGGAAAGGGCAATGGAATTCATCTGATGGATTGATGTACTAGGAGCTGGCAAGTCTCTGTGCTGTAACGGTTCTGTGTTCAAAGAAAAGCAAATATTAATTCTTCTGTGAGGTTAAAATTTGATTATTTTGCCATTTATCACACTTATTATTGAGACACTGCTGTGAACACTGTCATATGTTTTAAGTTTATACCAGAAGTTACATTTCACATATTCTGTATATTCTTCCTTTTTTCCACTTTCACATTCTATTTCTTTCTCTCTATTGTCCTTTCACTCCCATTTCCACAATTTCCCTGTGTGATTTACCCTTTCTCATATTTGTCTTTTTTATTTCTTTTCTAGTTCTCTCACCCTTTTATATCTCCCTTCTTCCAAACTTGCTTCTTCTCTTTTCAATCCCTTTCTTTACTTTCCTCTCTTTTTTTCTCTATTTCTCTCCCTTCTTTTCCAGATGTCCAAGTGTATGAGCCACAGGTACAGCAAATAATTAGGGAAGCTAAAAGGATGCAATGGTGAATCCACATCTGGAACACTCTCCAATTTATTGAAAGTATTAATGCATTCTAAGCAGTTCAGAGAAGGCTTACTAGTTTAATAAATGGAACAAGCAGGCTGCCCTAAGATGGAAATAAGATAAGGCTTGTATCATCTAGTTTAAAGAAGCTGAGCTGACTAACTTGAAGCATGTGAAACCCTGATTGACCCCAACAAAACAGATGTGGAGATGTTTCTTTTTATGAGGAAGATAGAATCTAGAACTAGATTAAAGGTAATGGTAACCAATTTAAGACTATATTGAGCAGAATTTGTTTTCTCTCACAGAGCCATGAGCTTTCCTCAGAAGAAAGTAAAGGCAGAGGCTTTGAATATTTGTTAAATATGGATAGATAGATTCTTGAAAAGCAAGAGGATGAAAGTTTACCAAAGATAGGCAGGAATGCATAGCCGGGGTTACAACAGATCACCTATGACCTTATTACAAAGCAGGTCAGCTTCAAGGGACTAAGCACCTACTCCTGCACTCCTTGTATGTTCAAATGCTGCAGCCTTGGTCAATGAGTCAGGGCTCGGAGCAGCAGTGGTCAGGATAAGCAGAATTACGCTGAAGTTATATCCATGTAGTGGTTGGTCACTGTATGGAATTGCAAACTCAGCAGGCTATTATCTATTTCTTTCTCTTTCTTTTTCCATGTCTTTTCCTTTCTCCCTTTCTTCTTCATTTCAACTGTCATGCTGTTTTGTTTTCTCTTTCTTTATTTCTCTTTCACTATCCTTTTTCCCATTCTATTTTCCTATGTCCTCTCATTCTTTACTTTCTTTCCTTATTTTATTTTTCCTTTCTTTCCCTTTCTCTTATCTTTGTCTACATTTTACTTTCCCTTCCTCTCAATCATTCTACACTCTGTAGGAACACACTTTTTTAAAATTATACTTAATTTCTTTCTTTCTCTCTTGCATTTTTCTACTTCTACTTTTTAACTCTCTTTATATCTATTTATATATTTATAGTCAAGAATACAATTGTACACAAAGAATAAGTCCTGCTTGCATTCTCCATTGTTTACTGTAAATTAATAATTTTACTTCTCTTAATAAATATGATTTCTTGAAAAAAGGAAGAAGGCTGGTTAAAGGAAGAAGGTACAGATTCAGCTGTTCAAATTAAGAAACTATGCGGCTCTTAATAAAATATCAGCAATTGTGTGGGTATTCAGGAGAGCCCATGGCTTTATTAAGGAGAGATGCCTCTCTCTCGGCAGCTGTAAACAGGAGTCACCGAGTCTTGGGTCCCAGTTCTCGCTACAACAGAGGCCACACAGCTTCCATTTCATTGTAAGAGTTAAGTCCAAGTAAAAACCTTTCCCACGCTATGCATGTTGGGACCACACATGTAGGAGTACTGCTTTTCACCTGTAGTCACTATATATAATTCAGTAAACTGATAACCCCTCTTGTATTACTAAACACAGCAGTAAGTCATTCCACAGACCCCAGAGGAAGTGAGGGCCATTGAATTCTAGCTCTGCTTTTTCTCTAAGTGTTGTAGAAAATCTGAGAATTAATCTTCAGCCAAAGTAAACCAATTCAGAACCCAGATTTCATAGCCTCTGTTCATCAAAATCTATCCCCCAGTCACAATTTCTGAGGTGTGCTTTCACCAGAGGGTTTCAAAGTTAAAACAAATCTAATATTTCAAAATCACCCAATTTTCTGCTGAATTAATATATTGCCAATATACTGTAAGTACAAGGAAACATTGCATTTTTACATTAAGTCCTTGAAATTCTCTGGCTTTCAGTCCATGGATCTGCACATTTGATCTCTTGGAGCAGGGTTTCTCAACTAGAGTTCTGTGAGAGGTCTCTAGGGGTTCCACAAGAGATCGGAATTAAAAAATTAAACATCGTTTGTTGAACTTCGCCCAATGTGTGATGCTAGTGCTCTGAGTGGTGGGCAGTGACTGAGCAGCCCCATTAGCAATCTCAGCTCTGTACAGCAGTGCGCAGTGGGACCGTGTTTATTTCGTTGAGTCCATTCTCTGTTTTTGATGCAAGATTGGGGAGGCGGGGATAATTGGTGAGTGCTGCACTGCACAGAGGGTGGGACGGTGGGCTGATGGTGAATTAGGTATTGCACAGAGGGGAGAGCGGTTGTTTGATATTTCGAGAGCACTGGATTGCACAGAGTGAGTTAGGTTGATGAAGAGCATGAAGTGCTTTTTCCAAGCATTGAATGAACCCACCTTATTTGGGCTGTGATGTCAGCTTCTCATTCCCGAATTGTCTTCCCGAGCTTCCCCTTACATACCTCCAACTGACTTATGGGAACAAACAAACTGCCAGTGTAGTAGAAAATTGGAGGGAAATTTTCATTCTAAAGACAGTTAATATTTGAAGAGGAGGTGTGAGATGGAAGAAGAGGATTCTAAGCCCAGGCCTATGGACAATTCTGATAAGGCTAATGGTGAAGAATTATGGTCTTCTGAGTCATTTCACTACACTAGTGCAACACTGGATTCAAAAAAGATTGTATTTAAAATGAAAGATACTTATCAATGGGTTTACAGGGACCGGTGATCCAAGTTGCCCTATTCCATTGTGCCTTGTCTGTAGCAATCAACTTACAAATGTAGCAATGGCTCCATCAAAATTGAAAAGACGCTTAACTACAAATCACAGACATGATATGTAAAAGTGCTGATTATTTTAAACAATTTTTGGAATCTCAAAACAAACAGATTAAGGCTTTTAAAAATAAAGTCCCAGTCAGGAAAAAGTGTCAGGAAGCAAGTTACTTTGTAGCATTACGAACAGTTCACTCAAGAACGTTTAAAAACTCTGTGAAAACCCGGAGAAAGAGCACACCAATCTCCTGCTACATACAGAAATCCAGTGGCATAGCTGAGGAAAAGTTCTCTGCAGGGTGCTTGAGCTGAAAAGCGAATTGCAGGATATTCAAGAAAACAGTAGGCAACATCTTGCTGTGTGCTTTGAAGATACAAAATGACAGCAGAAGCTACCCTATGTAACACATTTTTCATGATATGAACTAGTTGAATAAGTCTCTGCAAGGCCCTGGAGAAAATCTTTTGAATTCTGGTAACAAGATTCTTGTATTTAAAAGAAAGCTGAATCTTTGGGGGGGGAAAAATGTTGCAAAAGGAAATTGTGAAATATTTCCACTGCTGCTTGGGCTTGAGAGTGAGCAAGATATTGGAAAGTCTCAGATCTTATTGAAAACCACCTCAAAGAAATGCAGAACAAAACTGAACAATACTTCTTCTCCCTTTCAACACAAGACCATGACTGGGTGAAGGACCCTTTCTCTGGATCTGCAGCTCAGCCTGAGAAATAGACTTTGAGAGAAGAGAAGAACTTTCTGAGCTGCACTCTGATCATGCAACCATGATGAGATTTACTGACCTGCCCCTGGACAAGTTCTGCAATTCTTTGGAAGAAGAGAATCTTGCCATTCACAAGAAAACAATGAACATTTTGCTTCACTATTCAACTTCTCACATGTCTGAGCAAGCTTTTTCTTCTTTAACAAGCAACATGAGCAAAGAATGAAATTGTCAAATGTCAGTTCAAGGTGAAATCCATATATGTTTATCTCAAGTTCACCAAAAAAATAAAAATAAATGTTTGCCTTATGAATTTTTAAAAAGTATGAAAGGGAAAGAAAGAGATTAATTTCAACAGAGGTAAGCTAAGCTTAACTACAATTATTTTCCCCAAGAAAGGCGTGCAAAAAATCTATTCTCTAATCAAAAGAGGAAAGAAAATAATTTTTAGATGATTATATTCAAATTTGACACATTACACTGATGTACGATGACAGTAGAGATAATTTATTTTCACCATGGGAACCATGAGCACTGAAAGTTATTTGAATGCTTCCTCCAAAGCAAAAAGGTTGAGAAAGGGTGTAGAGGACAGTAGATAAACAAAGTGTGTTCCTCCAGAGTGCGAATAAACAGTGTGTTCCTCCAAAGTGTAGATAAACAAAGTGTGTTCTACCAGAGTGTAGATAAACAAAGTGTGTTCTACCAGAGTGTAGATAAACAAAGTGTGTTCCTCCAGAGTGTAGATAAACAAAGTGTGTTCTACCAGAGTGTAGATAAACAAAGTGTGTTCCTCCAGACTGTAGATAAACAAAGTGTGTTCTACCAGAGTGTAGATAAACAAAGTGTGTTCCTCCAGAGTGTAGATAAACAAAGTGTGTTCTACCAGAGTGTAGATAAACAAAGTGTGTTCTACCAGAGTGTAGATAAACAAAGTGTGTTCCTCCAGACTGTAGATAAACAAAGTGTGTTCTACCAGAGTGTAGATAAACAAAGTGTGTTCCTCCAGACTGTAGATAAACAAAGTGTGTTCTACCAGAGTGTAGATAAACAAAGTGTGTTCCTCCAGACTGTAGATAAACAAAGAAAGTTCCTCCAGAGTGTAGATAAACAAAGTGTGTTCCTCCAGACTGTAGATAAACAAAGTGTGTTCTACCAAAGTGTAGATAAACAAAGTGTGTTCCTCCAGACTGTAGATAAACAAAGTGTGTTCTACCAGAGTGTAGATAAACAAAGTGTGTTCCTCCAGAGTGTAGATAAACAAAGTGTGTTCTACCAGAGTGTAGATAAACAAAGTGAGTTCCTCCAGAGTGTAGATAAACAAAGGGTGTTCCTCCAGAGTGAGAATAAACAAGGTATGTTTTGCCACAGGGTGAATGAACAAAGTGTGTTCCTACAGAGTGTAGATAGAAAATGCTGTTCCTCCAGAGTGAGAATAAACGAAGTGAGATCTTCCAGAGTGTGAATAAAAAAACTCTGTTCCTCCAGTGTTTAGTAAACAATCTGTGTTCCTCCAGAGTGCAAATGAAAAAAATATGTTCCTCCATAGATAAGTTAAAGTGTGTTTAACAAGAGTGTGAATAAACAAAGTGTGTTCCTCCATAGTATTGGTAAACAAAGTGTGTTCCTACAGAGTGTAGATAGAAAATGTGTTTCTCCAGAGTGTGAATAAACACAGTGTGTTCCTCCAGAGAGTAGATAAAAAAGTGTGTCCGTCCAGAGTGTGAATACACAAAGTGAGTTCCTACAGAGTGTAGATAGAAAATGTGTTCCTGCAGAGGGTGAATAAACAAAGTGTGTTCCTCCAGAGTGAGAATATACAAAGTGTGTTCCTCCAGAGTGTAGATTCACAAAGTGTGTTCTACCAGAGTGTAGATAAACAAAGTGTGTTCCTCCAGACTGTAGATAAACAAAGAAAGTTCCTCCAGAGTGTAGATAAACAAAGTGTGTTCCTCCAGACTGTAGATAAACAAAGTGTGTTCTACCAGAGTGTAGATAAACAAAGTGTGTTCCTCCAGAGTGTAGATAAACAAAGTGTGTTCTACCAGACTGTAGATAAACTGTGTGTTCCACCAAAGAGTAAATAAACAAATTAAGTTCCTCCAGAATGTAGATAAACAAAGTAAGTTCCTCCAGAGTGTAGATGAACAAAGTGTGTTCCTCCAGAGTGTGAATAAACAAAAAGTCTGTTAATTCAGAGGGTAGATAAACAAAGTGTCTTCCTCCAGAGTGTAGATAAATAAAGTGCAATTATCCAGACTGAAGGTAAACAAAGTGTGATCCTCTAGAGGGAGAAAAAACAAAGTGTTTTCCTCCATGGTGTAGATAAAAAAGTGTTTCTCCAGTGCAAATAAACACAATGTGTTCCTCCAGAGAGTAGATTAAAATGTGTGTTTCTCCAGAGTGAGAATAAACAAAGTGCATTTCACTAGAGTGAGAATAAACAGACTGTGTTCCTCCAGAGAGTAGATAAAAAAGCGTGCAACTCCAGAGTGAGAATAAACAAAGTGTATTCTTCCAGAGTGTAGATAAACAAAGTGTGTTGCTCCAGAGTGTGGATCAAAAAAATGAGTTCCAGAGGAGTGGAGATAAACAAATTGTGTTCCTCCAGAATGAGAATAAATAAAATGTGTTTCTCCAGAGTGTGAATGAACAAAGTGTGTTCCTACAGAGTGTAGATAGAAAATGCGTTCCTCCAGTGTGTGAATAAACAAAACGTGTTGCTCCAGAGTGTAGATAAACAAAGTGTGTTCCTTCAGAGTGTAGATAAAAAATGTGTTCCTCCAGAGTGTAGATAAACAAAGTGTGTTCCTTCAGAGTGTAGAGAAACAAAGTGTGTTCCTTCAGAGTGTAGATAAAAAGTGTGTTGCTCCAGAGTGTAGATAAACAAAGTGTGTTCCTTCAGAGTGTAGAGAAACAAAGTGTGTTCCTTCAGAGTGTAGATAAAAAGTGTGTTGCTCCAGAGTGTAGATAAGTAAAGTGTGTTCCTTCAGAGTGTAGAGAAACAAAGTGTGTTCCTTCAGAGTGTAGATAAACAAAGAGTGTTCCTTCAGAGTGTAGATAAAAAATGTGTTCCTCCAGAGTGTAGATAAACAAAGAGTGTTCCTTCAGAGTGTAGATAAAAAATGTGTTCCTCCAGAGTGTAGATAAACAAAGAGTGTTCCTTCAGAGGGTAGATAAAAAATGTGTTCCTCCAGAGTGTAGATAAACAAAGTGTGTTCCTTCAGAGTGAAGATAAAAATATGTGTTCCTCCAGAGTATGAATAATCAAAGTGTGTTCCACCGGAGTGTGGATGAACAAATTGTGTTTCACCGGAGTGTGAATAAACAAAGCGTGTTGCTCCAGAGTGTAGACAAACAAAGTGTGTTCCACTAGTGTGTGAATAAACAAAGCGTGTTGCTCCAGAGTGTAGACAAACAAAGTGTGTTCCTCCAGAGTGTAGGTAAACAAAGTGTGTTCCTCCAGAGTGTAGATAAACAAAGTGTGTTGCAACAGAGTGTAGATAAACAAAGTGCTTTCTCCCAGGGTATAGATAAAAAATCTGTTCCTCCAGAGTGTGAATAAACAAAAAGTCTGTTAATTCAGAGGGTAGATAAACAAAGTGTCTTCCTCCAGAGTGTAGATAAATAAAGTGTGTTTGTCCAGAGTGTAGATAAACAAAGTGTGATCCTCTAGAGGGAGAAAAAACAAAGTGTTTTCCTCCAGGGTGAAGATAAACAAACTGAGTTCCTCCAGAATGTAGATAAAAAACTGTTTCTCCAGTGCGAATAAACACAATGTGTTCCTCCAGAGTGAGAATAAACAAAGTGTGTTTCTCCAGAGTGAGAATAAACAGACTGTGTTCCTCCAGAGAGTAGATAAAAAAGTGTTCAACTCCGGAGTGTAGATAAACAAAGTGTGTTTCTCCAGAGTGTGAATGAATAAAGTGTGTTCCTACAGAGTGTAGATAGAAAATGTGTTTCTCCAGAGTGTGAATAAACAAAGCGTGTTGCTCCAGAGTGTGGATAAACAAAATGTGTTGCTCCAGAGTGGGAATAAACAAAGTGTGTTTCTCCAGAGTGTGAATGAACAAAGCATGTTCCTACAGAGTGTAGATAGAAAATGTGTTCCTGCAGAGGGTGAATAAACAAAGTGTGTTCAACCAGAGTGAGAATATACAAAGTGTGTTCCTCCAGAACGTGAATAGACAATGTGTGTCCCTCCAGAGTGAGAATAAACAAAGTATGTTCCTTCAGAGTGTGAATGAACAAAGTGAGTTCCTACAGACTGTAGATAGAAAATGTGTTCCTCCAGAGGGTGAATAAACAAAGTGTGTTCCTCCAGAGTATGAATAAACAAAGTATGTTGCTCCAGAGTGTGGATAAACAAAGTGTGTTCCTCCGGAGTGTGTATAAACAAATTGTATTACTCCAGAGTGTGAATAAACAAAGTGTGTTCATCCAGAGTATGAATAAACAAAGTGTGTGGTTCCAGAGTGTAGATCAACAAAGTGTGTTCTTCCGGAGTGTGCATAAACAAATTGTTGTACTCCAGAGTATGAATAAAAAAGTGTGTTCCTCCAGAGTGTGCACAAACAAACTGCGTTCCTCCAGTGAGTGAATAAACAAACTGTGTTCTCCCAGAGTCTGAATAATTAAAGTGTGTTCCTCCAGAGTGTAGATAAACAAAGTTTGTTCCTCCAGATAGTAGATTAACGAAGTGTGTTCCTCCAGATTGAGAATTAGCAAAGTGTGTTTCTCCAGAGTGTGAATGAACAAAGTGTGTTCCTAAAGAGTGTAGATAGAAAATGTGTTCCTCTAGAGGGTGAATAAACAAAGTGTGTTCAACCAGAGTGAGAATAAACAATATATGTTGCACCAGAGTGTGGATAAACAAAGTGTGTTCCTCTGGAGTGTGTATAAACAAACTGTGTTCCTCCAGTGAGTGAATAAACAAACTGTGTTCTCCCAGAGTCTGAATAATTAAAGTGTGTTCCAGCAGAGTGTAGATAAACAAAGTGTGTTCCTCGAGAGTGCAGATAAACAAAGGGTGTTCCTCCAGAGTGAGAATAAACAAGGTATGTTTCGCCACAGGGTGAATGAACAAAGTGTGTTCCTACAGAGTGTAGATAGAAAATGTGTTCCTCCAGAGGGTGAATAAACAAAGTGTGTTCCTACAGAGTGTAGATAGAAAATGCTGTTCCTCCAGAGTGAGAATAAACGAAGTGAGATCTTCCAGAGTGTGAATAAAAAAACTCTGTTCCTCCAGTGTTTAGTAAACAATGTGTGTTCCTCCAGAGTGCAAATGAAAAAAATATGATCCTCCATAGATAAGTTAAAGTGTGTTTAACAAGAGTGTGAATAAACAAAGTGTGTTCCTCCATAGTATTGGTAAACAAAGTGTGTTCCTACAGAGTGTAGATAGAAAATGTGTTTCTCCAGAGTGTGAATAAACACAGTGTGTTCCTCCAGAGAGTAGATAAAAAAGTGTGTCCGTCCAGAGTGTGAATACACAAAGTGAGTTCCTACAGAGTGTAGATAGAAAATGTGTTCCTGCAGAGGGTGAATAAACAAAGTGTGTTCCTCCAGAGTGAGAATATACAAAGTGTGTTCCTCCAGAGTGTAGATTCACAAAGTGTGTTCCTCCAGAGTGTAGATTCACAAAGTGTGTTCCTCCAGAGTGTAGATAAACAAACTCTGTTGCACCAGAGTGTAGATAAACAAAGAGCTTTCGCCCAGGGTATAGATAAAAAATCTGTTCCTCCAGAGAGTGAGTAAACAAAGTGTGCTCTTCCAGAGTGTGAATAAAAAAGGGTGTTCCCAAGAATGTAAATAAACAAAGTGTGTCCCTCCAGAGTGAGAAAAAGCAAAGGGTGTTCCTCCAGAGTGTAGATAAACAACGTTTGTTCCTCCAGATTGTAGATTAACGAACTGTGTTCGTCCAGAGTATGAATAAACAAAGTGTGTTTCTCCAGAGTGTGAATAAACAAAGTGTGTTCCTCCGGAGTGGGAATATACAAAGTGTATTTCAACAGAGTGAGAATAAACAAAGTATGTGCACAAACAAACTGTGTTCCTCCAGTGAGAGAAAAAACAAAGTGTGTTCTCCTAGAGTCTGAATAATTAAAGTGTGTTCCTCCAGAGTCTAGATAAACGAAGTGTGTTCCTCGAGAGTGCAGATAAACAAAGACTGTTCCTCCAGACTGTAGATTAACGAAGTGTGTTCCTCCAGAGTGTGAATACACAAAGTGTGTTCCTACAGAGTATAGATAGAAAATGTGTTCCTCCAGAGAGAGAATAAACAAAGTGAGATCTTCCAGAGTGCGAATAAAAAAACTTTGTTCCTCCAGAGTGCAAATGAAAAATAAATGTTCCTCCATAGATAAATTAAAGTGTGTTTAATAAGAGTGTGAATAAACAAAGTGTGTTCCTCCATAGTATTGGTAAACAAAGTGTGTTCTTCCAGATAAAAAAGTGTTTCTCCAGAGTGTGAATAAACACAGTGAGTTCCTACAGAGTGTAGATAGAAAATGTGTTCCTGCAGAGGGTGAATAAACAAAGTGTGTTCAACCAGAGTGAGAATATACAAAGTGTGTTCCTCCAGAGTGTAGATTCACAAAGTGTGTTCCTCCAGAGTGTAGATAAACAAACTCTGTTGCACCAGAGTGTAGATAAACAAAGAGCTTTCGCCCAGGGTATAGATAAAAAATCTGTTCCTCCAGAGTGTGAATAAACAAAGTGTGCTCTTCCAGAGTGTGAATAAAAAAGGGTGTTCCCAAGAATGTAAATAAACAAAGTGTGTCCCTCCAGAGTGAGAAAAAGCAAAGGGTGTTCCTCCAGAGTGTAGATAAACAACGTTTGTTCCTCCAGATTGTAGATTAATGAAGTGTGTTCCTCCAGAGTGTGAATGAACAAAGTGTGTTCCTACAGAGTATAGATAGAAATTGTGTTCCTCCAGAGGGTGAATAAACAAAGTGCGTTCCTCCAGAGAGAGAATAAACAAAGTGAGATCTTCCAGAGTGCGAATAAAAAAACTCTGTTCCTCCAGTGTTTAGTAAACAATCTGTGTTCCTCCAGAGTGCAAATGAAAAATAAATGTTCCTCCATAGATAAATTAAAGTGTGTTTAATAAGAGTGTGAATAAACAAAGTGTGTTCCTCCATAGTATTGGTAAACAAAGTTTGTTCTTCCAGAGTGTGAATAAACAAAGTGTGTTCCTCCAGAGTGTGAATAAACAAAGTGTGTTCCTCCATAGTATTGGTAAACAAAGTTTGTTCTTCCAGAGTGTAGATAAACAAAGTGTGTTCCTCCAGAGTGTAGATAAACAAAGTGTGTTCCTCCAGAGTGTGAATAAACAAAGTGTGTTCTTCCAGAGTGAGAATTATCAAAGTGTGTTTCTCCAGAGTGTGAATACACAAAGTGTGTTCCTCCGGAGTGGGAATATACAAAGTGCATTTCCCCAGCGTGTGAATGAACAAAGTGTGTTCCTACAGAGTGTAGATAGAAAATGTGTTCCTCCAGAGGGTGAATAAACAAAGTGTCTTCCTCCAGAGGGAGAATATAAAAAGTGTATTTCTCCAGAGGGTGAATAAACAAAGTGTGTTCCTCCGGAGTGTGAATTATCAAAGTGTGTCCATCCAGAGGAAGAAAAAACAAAGTAGGTTTCACCAGAGTGTGAATGAACAAAGTGAGTTCCTAGAGAGTGTAGATAGAAAATGTGTTCGTCCAGAGGGTGAATAAACAAAGTGTGTTCCTCCAGAGGGTGAATAAACAAAGTGTGTTCAACCAGAGTGAGAATATACAAAGTGTGTTCCTCCACAATGTGAATAGACAAAGTGTGTCGTTCTAGAGTGAGAATAAACAAAGTATGTTACTTCAGAGTGTGCATAAACAAACTGTGTTCCACCAGTGAGTGAATAAACAAAGTGTGTTCTCCCAGAGTCTGAATAATTGAAGTGTGTTCCTCCAGAGTGAGAATAATCAAAGTGTGTTCTTCAAGAGTGAGAATAATCAAAGTGTGTTTCTCCAGAGTGTGAATAAACAAAGTGTGTCCCTCCAGAGGGAGAATAAACAAAGTATGTTTTTCCAGAGTGTGAATAAACAAAGTGTGTTCCTCCGGAGTGTGAATTATCAAAGTGTGTCCATCCAGAGGAAGAAAAAACAAAGTAGGTTTCACCAGAGTGTGAATGAACAAAGTGAGTTCCTACAGAGTGTAGATAGAAAATGTGTTCCTCCAGAGGGTGAATAAACAAAGTGTGTTCAACCAGGGTGAGAATGTACAAAGTGTGTTCCTCCACAATGTGAATAGACAAAGTGTGTCGTTCCAGAGTGAGAATAAACAAAGTATGTTCCTTCAGAGTGTGAATGAACAAAGTGAGTTCCTACAGAGAGTAGATAGAAAATGTGTTCCTCCAGAGGGTGAAAAAAAAGTGTGTTCCTCCAGAGTGAGAATATACAATGTGTAATTCTCCAGTGTGTGAATAAACAAAGTGTGTTCCTCCGGAGTGTGTATAAACAAATTGTGTCACTCCAGAGTGTAGGTAAACAAAGTGTGTTCCTTCACAGTGTAGATAAACAAACTCTCTTGCTCCAGAGAGTAGAATCACAAAGTGTGTTCCTCCAGAGTGTAAATAGAAAATGTGTTCCTCCAGAGGGTAAATAAACAAACTGTGTTCCTCCAGAGTGAGAATATACAAAGTGTATTTCTCCAGAGTGTGAATAAACAAAGTGTATTCCTCCGGAGTGTGTTTAAACAAATTGTGTTACTCCAGAGTGTAGGTAAACAAAGTGTGTTGCACCAGAGTGTAGATAAACAAAGTGCTTTCCCCGAGGGTATAGATAAAAAAGCGGTTCCTCCAAAGTGTGAATAAACTAAGTGTGCACCTCCAGAGTGTAGATAAACAAAGTGTGTTCCTCCAGAGTGTGCATAAACAAAGTGTGTTCTTCCAGAGTGAGAATTATCAAAGTGTCTTTCTCCAGAGTGTGAATAAACAAAGTGTGTTCCTCCGGAGTGGGAATATACAAAGTGTATTTCTCCAGCGTGTGAATGAACAAAGTGAGTTCCTACAGAGTGTAGATAGAAAATGTGTTCCTCCAGATGGTGAATAAACAAAGTGTGTTCAACCAGAGTGAGAATATACGAAGTGTGTTCCTCCACAATGTGAATAGACAAAGTGTGTCCATCCAGAGTGAGAATAAACAAAGTATGTTCCTTCAGTGTGTGAATGAACAAAGTGAGTTCCTACAGAGTGTAGATAGAAAATGTGTTCCTCCAGAGGGTGAATAAACAAAGCGTGTTCCTCTAGAGTGAGAATATACAAAGTGTATTTCTCCAGTGTGTGAATAAACAAAGTGTGTTCCTCCGGAGTGTGTATAAACAAATTGTGTCACTCCAGAGTGTAGTTAAACAAAATGTGTTCCTTCAGAGTGTAGATAAACAAACTCTCTCGCTCCAGAGTGTAGAATCACAAAGTGAGTTCCTCCAGAGTGTAGATAGAAAATGTGTTCCTCCAGAGGGTGAATAAACAAACCGTGTTCCTCTAGAGTGTGAATAAACAAAGTGTATTCCTCCGGAGTGTGTTTAAACAAATTGTGTTACTCCAGAGTGTAGGTAAACAAAGTGTGTTGCACCAGAGTGTAGAGAAACAATGTGCTTTCCCTGAGGTTATAGATAAAAAAGCTGTTCCTCCAGAGTGTGAATATACAAAGTGTGCTCTTCCAGTGTGTGAATAAAAAAAAGGTGTTCCCATAGAACGTGAATAAAGAAAGTGTGTTCCTACAGAGTGTGGATAGAAAATGTAATCCTCCATAGTGTGAATAAACTAAGTGTGCACCTCCGGAGTGTTTATAAACAAATTGTGTTCCTTCAGATTATGAATAAACAAAGTGTGTTGTTCCAGAGTGTAGATAAACAAAGTGAATTCCTCCAGAGTGTGCATAAACAAACTGTGTTCCACCAGTGAGTGAATAAACAAAGTGTGTTCTCCCAGAGTCTGAATAATTAAAGTGTGTTCCTCCAGAGTGTAGATAAACAAAGTGTGTTCCTTGAGAGGGCAGATAAACAAAGGGTGTTCCTCCAGAGTGTAGATGAACAAAGTGTGTTCCTACATAGTGTAGATAGAAAATGTGTTCCTCCAGAGGGTGAATAAACAAAGTGTGTTCCACCAGAGGGAGAATATAAGTAGTGTATTTCTGCAGAGTGTGAATAAACAAAGTGTGTTCCTCCAGAGTGAGAATAAACAAAGTGTATTCCTCCGGAGTGTGTTTAAACAAATTGTGTTACTCCAGAGTGTAGGTAAACAAAGTGTGTTGCACCAGAGTGTAGATAAACAAATTGCCTTCCCTGAGGGTATAGATAAAAAAGCTGTTCCTCCAGAGTGTGAATAAACAAAGTGTGTTCCTCCAGAGTGTGAATAAACAAAGTGTGCTCTTCCAGAGTGTGAATAAAAAAAAGGTGTTCCCTTAGAACGTGAATAAAGAAAGTGTGTTCCTACAGAGTGTGCATAGAAAATGTAATCCTCCATAGTGTGAATAAACTAAGTGTGCACCTCCGGAGTGTTTATAAACAAATTGTGTTCCTTCAGATTATGAATAAACAAAGTGTGTTGTTCCACAGTGTAGATAAACAAAGTGTGTTCCTCCAGAGGGTGAATAAACAAAATGTGTTCAACCAGAGTGAGAATATACAAAGTGTGTTCCTCCACAACGTGAATAGACAAAGTGTGTCCCTCCGGAGTGTGTTTAAACAAATTGTGTTACTCCAGAGTGTAGGTAAACAACGTGTGTTGCACCAGAGTGTAGATAAACAAAGTGCTTTCCCCGAGGGTATAGATAAAAAAGCTGTTCCTCCAGAGTGTGAATAAACAAAGTGTGCTCTTCCAGAGTGTGAATAAAAAAAAGGTGTTCCCTTAGAACGTGAATAAAGAAAGTGTGTTCCTACAGAGTGTGCATAGAAAATGTAATCCTCCATAGTGTGAATAAACTAAGTGTGCACCTCCGGAGTGTTTATAAACAAATTGTGTTCCTTCAGATTATGAATAAACAAAGTGTGTTGTTCCAGAGTGTAGATAAACAAAGTGAATTCCTCCAGAGTGTGCATAAACAAACTGTGTTCCACCAGTGAGTGAATAAACAAAGTGTGTTCTCCCAGAGTCTGAATAATTAAAGTATGTTCCTCCAGAGTGTAGATAAACAAAGTGTGTTCCTTGAGAGGGCAGATAAACAAAGTGTGTTCCTCCAGAGTGTAGATAAACAAAGATTGTTCCTCCAGATTGTAGATTAACAAAGTGTGTTCCTACATAGTGTAGATAGAAAATGTGTTCCTCCAGAGGGTGAATAAACAAAGTGTGTTCCTCCAGAGGGAGAATATAAGTAGTGTATTTCTGCAGAGTGTGAATAAACAAAGTGTGTTCCTCCAGAGTGAGAATAAACAAAGTGTATTCCTCCGGAGTGTGTTTAAACAAATTGTGTTACTCCAGAGTGTAGGTAAACAAAGTGTGTTGCACCAGAGTGTAGATAAACAAATTGCCTTCCCTGAGGGTATAGATAAAAAAGCTGTTCCTCCAGAGTGTGAATAAACAAAGTGTGTTCCTCCAGAGTGTGAATAAACAAAGTGTGCTCTTCCAGAGTGTGAATAAAAAAAAGGTGTTCCCTTAGAACGTGAATAAAGAAAGTGTGTTCCTACAGAGTGTGCATAGAAAATGTAATCCTCCATAGTGTGAATAAACTAAGTGTGCACCTCCGGAGTGTTTATAAACAAATTGTGTTCCTTCAGATTATGAATAAACAAAGTGTGTTGTTCCACAGTGTAGATAAACAAAGTGTGTTCCTCCAGAGGGTGAATAAACAAAGTGTGTTCAACCAGAGTGAGAATATACAAAGTGTGTTCCTCCACAATGTGAATAGACAAAGTGTGTCCCTCCAGAGTGAGAATAAACAAAGTGTGTTCCTTCAGAGTGTGAATGAACAAAGTGAGTTTCTACAGAGTGTAGATAGAAAATGTGTTCCTCCAGAGGGTGAATAAACAAAGCGTGTTCCTCCACAGTGAGAATATACACAGTGTATTTCTCCAGTGTGTGAATACACAAAGTGTGTTCCTCCGGAGTGTGTATAAACAAATTGTGTCACTCCAGAGTGTAGATAAACAAAGTGTGTTCCCTCAGAATGCAGATAAACAAACTCTCTCGCTCCAGAGTGTAGAATCACAAAGTCTGTTCCTCCAGAGTGTAAATAGAAAATGTGTTCCTCCAGAGGGTAAATAAACAAAGTGTATTCCTCCGGAGTGTGTTTAAACAAATTGTGTTACTCCAGAGTGTAGGTAAACAAAGTGTGTTGCACCAGAGTGTAGATAAACAAAGTGCTTTCCCCGAGGGTATAGATAAAAAAGCTGTTCCTCCAGAGTGTGAATAAACAAAGTGTGCTCTTCCAGAGTGTAAATAAAAAAAAGGTGTTCCCATAGAACGTGAATAAAGAAAGTGTGTCCCTACAGAGTGTGGATGGAAAATGTAATCCTCCATAGTGTGAATAAACTAAGTGTGCACCTCCGGAGTGTTTATAAACAAATTGTGTTCCTTCAGATTATGAATAAACAAAGTGTGTTGTTCCAGAGTGTAGATAAACAAAGTGTGTTCCTCCAGAGGGTGAATAAACAAAGTGTGTTCAACCAGAGTGAGAATATACAAAGTGTGTTCCTCCACAACGTGAATAGACAAAGTGTGTCCCTCCAGAGTGAGAATAAACAAAGTATGTTCCTTCAGTGTGTGAATGAACAAAGTGAGTTCCTACAGAGTGTAGATAGAAAATGTGTTCCTCCAGAGGGTGAATAAACAAAGCATGTTCCTCTAGAGTGTGAATATACAAAGTGTATTTCTCCAGTGTGTGAATACACAAAGTGTGTTCCTCCGGAGTGTGTATAAACAAATCGTGTCACTCCAGAGTGTAGGTAAACAAAGTGTGTTCCTTCAGAGTGTAGATAAAAAAACTCTCTCGCTCCAGAGTGTAGAATCACAAAGTGTGTTCCTCCAGAGTGTAGATAGAAAATGTGTTCCTCCAGAGTGTAGATAGAAAATGTGTTCCTCCAGAGGGTGAATAAACAAAGTGTGCTCTTCCAGTGTGTGAATAAAAAAAGGGTGTTCCCATAGAACATGAATAAAGAAAGTGTGTTCCTACAGAGTGTGGATAGAAAATGTAATCCTCCATAGTGTGAATAAACTAAGTGTGCACCTCCGGAGTGTTTATAAACAAATTGTGTTCCTTCAGATTATGAATAAACAAAGTGTGTTGTTCCAGAGTGTAGATAAACAAAGTGTGTTCCTCCAGAGTGTGCATAAACAAAGTGAGTTCTTCCAGAGTGAGAATTATCAAAGTGTGTTTCTCCAGAGTGTGAATAAACAAAGTGTGTTCCTCCGGAGTGGGAATATACAAAGTGTATTTCTCCGGAGTGTGAATGAACAAAGTGTGTTCCTACAGAGTGTAGATAGAAAATGTGTTCCTCCAGAGGGAGAATATAAAAAGTGTATTTCTCCAGAGTGTGAATAAACAAAGTGTGTTCCTCCGGAGTGTGAATAAACAAAGTGTGTCCATCCAGAGTGAGGAAAAACAAAGTAGGTTTCTCCAGAGTGTGAATGAACAAAGTGAGTTCCTACAGAGTGTAGATAGAAAATGTGTTCCTCCAGAGGGTGAATAAACAAAGTGTGTTCAACCAGAGTGAGAATATACAAAGTGTGTTCCTCCACAACGTGAATAGACAAAGTGTGTCCCTCCAGAGTGAGAATAAACAAAGTATGTTCCTTCAGTGTGTGAATGAACAAAGTGAGTTCCTACAGAGTGTAGATAGAAAATGTGTTCCTCCAGAGGGTGAATAAACAAAGCATGTTCCTCTAGAGTGTGAATATACAAAGTGTATTTCTCCAGTGTGTGAATACACAAAGTGTGTTCCTCCGGAGTGTGTATAAACAAATCGTGTCACTCCAGAGTGTAGGTAAACAAAGTGTGTTCCTTCAGAGTGTAGATAAAAAAACTCTCTCGCTCCAGAGTGTAGAATCACAAAGTGTGTTCCTCCAGAGTGTAGATAGAAAATGTGTTCCTCCAGAGTGTAGATAGAAAATGTGTTCCTCCAGAGGGTGAATAAACAAAGTGTGCTCTTCCAGTGTGTGAATAAAAAAAGGGTGTTCCCATAGAACATGAATAAAGAAAGTGTGTTCCTACAGAGTGTGGATAGAAAATGTAATCCTCCATAGTGTGAATAAACTAAGTGTGCACCTCCGGAGTGTTTATAAACAAATTGTGTTCCTTCAGATTATGAATAAACAAAGTGTGTTGTTCCAGAGTGTAGATAAACAAAGTGTGTTCCTCCAGAGTGAGAATTATCAAAGTGTGTTTCTCCAGAGTGTGAATAAACAAAGTGTGTTCCTCCGGAGTGGGAATATACAAAGTGTATTTCTCCGGAGTGTGAATGAACAAAGTGTGTTCCTACAGAGTGTAGATAGAAAATGTGTTCCTCCAGAGGGAGAATATAAAAAGTGTATTTCTCCAGAGTGTGAATAAACAAAGTGTGTTCCTCCGGAGTGTGAATAAACAAAGTGTGTCCATCCAGAGTGAGGAAAAACAAAGTAGGTTTCTCCAGAGTGTGAATGAACAAAGTGAGTTCCTACAGAGTGTAGATAGAAAATGTGTTCCTCCAGAGGGTGAATAAACAAAGTGTGTTCAACCAGAGTGAGAATATACAAAGTGTGTTCCTCCACAACGTGAATAGACAAAGTGTGTCCCTCCAGAGTGAGAATAAACAAAGTATGTTCCTTCAGTGTGTGAATGAACAAAGTGAGTTCCTACAGAGTGTAGATAGAAAATGTGTTCCTCCAGAGGGTGAATAAACAAAGCATGTTCCTCTAGAGTGTGAATATACAAAGTGTATTTCTCCAGTGTGTGAATACACAAAGTGTGTTCCTCCGGAGTGTGTATAAACAAATCGTGTCACTCCAGAGTGTAGGTAAACAAAGTGTGTTCCTTCAGAGTGTAGATAAAAAAACTCTCTCGCTCCAGAGTGTAGAATCACAAAGTGTGTTCCTCCAGAGTGTAGATAGAAAATGTGTTCCTCCAGAGTGTAGATAGAAAATGTGTTCCTCCAGAGGGTGAATAAACAAAGTGTGCTCTTCCAGTGTGTGAATAAAAAAAGGGTGTTCCCATAGAACATGAATAAAGAAAGTGTGTTCCTACAGAGTGTGGATAGAAAATGTAATCCTCCATAGTGTGAATAAACTAAGTGTGCACCTCCGGAGTGTTTATAAACAAATTGTGTTCCTTCAGATTATGAATAAACAAAGTGTGTTGTTCCAGAGTGTAGATAAACAAAGTGTGTTCCTCCAGAGTGAGAATTATCAAAGTGTGTTTCTCCAGAGTGTGAATAAACAAAGTGTGTTCCTCCGGAGTGGGAATATACAAAGTGTATTTCTCCGGAGTGTGAATGAACAAAGTGTGTTCCTACAGAGTGTAGATAGAAAATGTGTTCCTCCAGAGGGAGAATATAAAAAGTGTATTTCTCCAGAGTGTGAATAAACAAAGTGTGTTCCTCCGGAGTGTGAATAAACAAAGTGTGTCCATCCAGAGTGAGGAAAAACAAAGTAGGTTTCTCCAGAGTGTGAATGAACAAAGTGAGTTCCTACAGAGTGTAGATAGAAAATGTGTTCCTCCAGAGGGTGAATAAACAAAGTGTGTTCAACCAGAGTGGGAATATACAAAGTGTGTTCCTCCACAATGTCAATAGACAAAGTGTGTCCCTCCAGAGTGAGAATAAACAAAGTATGTTCCTTCAGTGTGTGAATGAACAAAGTGAGTTCCTACAGAGTGTAGATAGAAAATGTAATCCTCCATAGTGTGAATAAACTAAGTGTGCACCTCCGGAGTGTTTATAAACAAATTGTGTTCCTTCAGATTATGAATAAACAAAGTGTGTTGTTCCAGAGTGTAGATAAACAAAGTGTGTTCCCTCAGAGTGCAGATAAACAAACTCTCTCGCTCCAGAGTGTAGAATCACAAAGTGTGTTCCTCCAGAGTGTAAATAGAAAATGTGTTCCTCCAGAGGGTAAATAAACAAAGTGTATTCCTCCGGAGTGTGTTTAAACAAATTGTGTTACTCCAGAGTGTAGGTAAACAACGTGTGTTGCACCAGAGTGTAGATAAACAAAGTGCTTTCCCCGAGGGTATAGATAAAAAAGCTGTTCCTCCAGAGTGTGAATAAACAAAGTGTGCTCTTCCAGAGTGTGAATAAAAAAAGGGTGTTCCCATAGAACGTGAATAAAGAAAGTGTGTCCCTACAGAGTGTGGATGGAAAATGTAATCCTCCATAGTGTGAATAAACTAAGTGTGCACCTCCGGAGTGTTTATAAACAAATTGTGTTCCTTCAGATTATGAATAAACAAAGTGTGTTGTTCCAGAGTGTAGATAAACAAAGTGTGTTCCTCCAGAGGGTGAATAAACAAAGTGTGTTCAACCAGAGTGAGAATATACAAAGTGTGTTCCTCCACAACGTGAATAGACAAAGTGTGTCCCTCCAGAGTGAGAATAAACAAAGTATGTTCCTTCAGTGTGTGAATGAACAAAGTGAGTTCCTACAGAGTGTAGATAGAAAATGTGTTCCTCCAGAGGGTGAATAAACAAAGCATGTTCCTCTAGAGTGTGAATATACAAAGAGTATTTCTCCAGTGTGTGAATACACAAAGTGTGTTCCTCCGGAGTGTGTATAAACAAATCGTGTCACTCCAGAGTGTAGGTAAACAAAGTGTGTTCCTTCAGAGTGTAGATAAAAAAACTCTCTCGCTCCAGAGTGTAGAATCACAAAGTGTGTTCCTCCAGAGTGTAGATAGAAAATGTGTTCCTCCAGAGGGTGAATAAACAAAGTGTGCTCTTCCAGTGTGTGAATAAAAAAAGGGTGTTCCCATAGAACATGAATAAAGAAAGTGTGTTCCTACAGAGTGTGGATAGAAAATGTAATCCTCCATAGTGTGAATAAACTAAGTGTGCACCTCCGGAGTGTTTATAAACAAATTGTGTTCCTTCAGATTATGAATAAACAAAGTGTGTTGTTCCAGAGTGTAGATAAACAAAGTGTGTTCCTCCAGAGTGAGAATTATCAAAGTGTGTTTCTCCAGAGTGTGAATAAACAAAGTGTGTTCCTCCGGAGTGGGAATATACAAAGTGTATTTCTCCGGAGTGTGAATGAACAAAGTGTGTTCCTACAGAGTGTAGATAGAAAATGTGTTCCTCCAGAGGGAGAATATAAAAAGTGTATTTCTCCAGAGTGTGAATAAACAAAGTGTGTTCCTCCGGAGTGTGAATAAACAAAGTGTGTCCATCCAGAGTGACGAAAAACAAAGTAGGTTTCTCCAGAGTGTGAATGAACAAAGTGAGTTCCTACAGAGTGTAGATAGAAAATGTGTTCCTCCAGAGGGTGAATAAACAAAGTGTGTTCAACCAGAGTGAGAATATACAAAGTGTGTTCCTCCACAACGTGAATAGACAAAGTGTGTCCCTCCAGAGTGAGAATAAACAAAGTATGTTCCTTCAGTGTGTGAATGAACAAAGTGAGTTCCTACAGAGTGTAGATAGAAAATGTGTTCCTCCAGAGGGTGAATAAACAAAGCATGTTCCTCTAGAGTGTGAATATACAAAGTGTATTTCTCCAGTGTGTGAATACACAAAGTGTGTTCCTCCGGAGTGTGTATAAACAAATTGTGTCACTCCAGAGTGTAGGTAAACAAAGTGTGTTCCTTCAGAGTGTAGATAAAAAAACTCTCTCGCTCCAGAGTGTAGAATCACAAAGTGTGTTCCTCCAGAGTGTAGATAGAAAATGTGTTCCTCCAGAGTGTAGATAGAAAATGTGTTCCTCCAGAGGGTGAATAAACAAAGTGTGCTCTTCCAGTGTGTGAATAAAAAAAGGGTGTTCCCATAGAACATGAATAAAGAAAGTGTGTTCCTACAGAGTGTGGATAGAAAATGTAATCCTCCATAGTGTGAATAAACTAAGTGTGCACCTCCGGAGTGTTTATAAACAAATTGTGTTCCTTCAGATTATGAATAAACAAAGTGTGTTGTTCCAGAGTGTAGATAAACAAAGTGTGTTCCTCCAGAGTGTGCATAAACAAAGTGAGTTCTTCCAGAGTGAGAATTATCAAAGTGTGTTTCTCCAGAGTGTGAATAAACAAAGTGTGTTCCTCCGGAGTGGGAATATACAAAGTGTATTTCTCCGGAGTGTGAATGAACAAAGTGTGTTCCTACAGAGTGTAGATAGAAAATGTGTTCCTCCAGAGGGAGAATATAAAAAGTGTATTTCTCCAGAGTGTGAATAAACAAAGTGTGTTCCTCCGGAGTGTGAATAAACAAAGTGTGTCCATCCAGAGTGAGGAAAAACAAAGTAGGTTTCTCCAGAGTGTGAATGAACAAAGTGAGTTCCTACAGAGTGTAGATAGAAAATGTGTTCCTCCAGAGGGTGAATAAACAAAGTGTGTTCAACCAGAGTGAGAATATACAAAGTGTGTTCCTCCACAACGTGAATAGACAAAGTGTGTCCCTCCAGAGTGAGAATAAACAAAGTATGTTCCTTCAGTGTGTGAATGAACAAAGTGAGTTCCTACAGAGTGTAGATAGAAAATGTGTTCCTCCAGAGGGTGAATAAACAAAGCATGTTCCTCTAGAGTGTGAATATACAAAGTGTATTTCTCCAGTGTGTGAATACACAAAGTGTGTTCCTCCGGAGTGTGTATAAACAAATCGTGTCACTCCAGAGTGTAGGTAAACAAAGTGTGTTCCTTCAGAGTGTAGATAAAAAAACTCTCTCGCTCCAGAGTGTAGAATCACAAAGTGTGTTCCTCCAGAGTGTAGATAGAAAATGTGTTCCTCCAGAGTGTAGATAGAAAATGTGTTCCTCCAGAGGGTGAATAAACAAAGTGTGCTCTTCCAGTGTGTGAATAAAAAAAGGGTGTTCCCATAGAACATGAATAAAGAAAGTGTGTTCCTACAGAGTGTGGATGGAAAATGTAATCCTCCATAGTGTGAATAAACTAAGTGTGCACCTCCGGAGTGTTTATAAACAAATTGTGTTCCTTCAGATTATGAATAAACAAAGTGTGTTGTTCCAGAGTGTAGATAAACAAAGTGTGTTCCTCCAGAGGGTGAATAAACAAAATGTGTTCAACCAGAGTGAGAATATACAAAGTGTGTTCCTCCACAACGTGAATAGACAAAGTGTGTCCCTCCAGAGTGAGAATAAACAAAGTATGTTCCTTCAGTGTGTGAATGAACAAAGTGAGTTCCTACAGAGTGTAGATAGAAAATGTGTTCCTCCAGAGGGTGAATAAACAAAGCGTGTTCCTCTAGAGTGTGAATATACAAAGTGTATTTCTCCAGTGTGTGAATACACAAAGTGTGTTCCTCCGGAGTGTGTATAAACAAATCGTGTCACTCCAGAGTGTAGGTAAACAAAGTGTTTTCCTTCAGAGTGTAGATAAAAAAACTCTCTCGCTCCAGAGTGTAGAATCACAAAGTGTGTTCCTCCAGAGTGTAGATAGAAAATGTGTTCCTCCAGAGTGTAGATAGAAAATGTGTTCCTCCAGAGGGTGAATAAACAAAGTGTGCTCTTCCAGTGTGTGAATAAAAAAAGGGTGTTCCCATAGAACATGAATAAAGAAAGTGTGTTCCTACAGAGTGTGGATAGAAAATGTAATCCTCCATAGTGTGAATAAACTAAGTGTGCACCTCCGGAGTGTTTATAAACAAATTGTGTTCCTTCAGATTATGAATAAACAAAGTGTGTTGTTCCAGAGTGTAGATAAACAAAGTGTGTTCCTCCAGAGTGTGCATAAACAAAGTGAGTTCTTCCAGAGTGAGAATTATCAAAGTGTGTTTCTCCAGAGTGTGAATAAACAAAGTGTGTTCCTCCGGAGTGGGAATATACAAAGTGTATTTCTCCGGAGTGTGAATGAACAAAGTGTGTTCCTACAGAGTGTAGATAGAAAATGTGTTCCTCCAGAGGGAGAATATAAAAAGTGTATTTCTCCAGAGTGTGAATGAACAAAGTGAGTTCCTACAGAGTGTAGATAGAAAATGTGTTCCTCCAGAGGGTGAATAAACAAAGTGTGTTCAACCAGAGTGGGAATATACAAAGTGTGTTCCTCCACAATGTCAATAGACAAAGTGTGTCCCTCCAGAGTGAGAATAAACAAAGTATGTTCCTTCAGTGTGTGAATGAACAAAGTGAGTTCCTACAGAGTGTAGATAGAAAATGTAATCCTCCATAGTGTGAATAAACTAAGTGTGCACCTCCGGAGTGTTTATAAACAAATTGTCTTCCTTCAGATTATGAATAAACAAAGTGTGTTGTTCCAGAGTGTAGATAAACAAAGTGTGTTCCCTCAGAGTGCAGATAAACAAACTCTCTCGCTCCAGAGTGTAGAATCACAAAGTGTGTTCCTCCAGAGTGTAAATAGAAAATGTGTTCCTCCAGAGGGTAAATAAACAAAGTGTATTCCTCCGGAGTGTGTTTAAACAAATTGTGTTACTCCAGAGTGTAGGTAAACAACGTGTGTTGCACCAGAGTGTAGATAAACAAAGTGCTTTCCCCGAGGGTATAGATAAAAAAGCTGTTCCTTCAGAGTGTGAATAAACAAAGTGTGCTCTTCCAGAGTGTGAATAAAAAAAGGGTGTTCCCATAGAACGTGAATAAAGAAAGTGTGTCCCTACAGAGTGTGGATGGAAAATGTAATCCTCCATAGTGTGAATAAACTAAGTGTGCACCTCCGGAGTGTTTATAAACAAATTGTGTTCCTTCAGATTATGAATAAACAAAGTGTGTTGTTCCAGAGTGTAGATAAACAAAGTGTGTTCCTCCAGAGGGTGAATAAACAAAGTGTGTTCAACCAGAGTGAGAATATACAAAGTGTGTTCCTCCACAACGTGAATAGACAAAGTGTGTCCCTCCGGAGTGTGTTTAAACAAATTGTGTTACTCCAGAGTGTAGGTAAACAACGTGTGTTGCACCAGAGTGTAGATAAACAAAGTGCTTTCCCCGAGGGTATAGATAAAAAAGCTGTTCCTCCAGAGTGTGAATAAACAAAGTGTGCTCTTCCAGAGTGTGAATAAAAAAAGGGTGTTCCCATAGAACGTGAATAAAGAAAGTGTGTCCCTACAGAGTGTGGATGGAAAATGTAATCCTCCATAGTGTGAATAAACTAAGTGTGCACCTCCGGAGTGTTTATAAACAAATTGTGTTCCTTCAGATTATGAATAAACAAAGTGTGTTGTTCCAGAGTGTAGATAAACAAAGTGTGTTCCTCCAGAGGGTGAATAAACAAAGTGTGTTCAACCAGAGTGAGAATATACAAAGTGTGTTCCTCCACAACGTGAATAGACAAAGTGTGTCCCTCCAAAGTGAGAATAAACAAAGTATGTTCCTTCAGTGTGTGAATGAACAAAGTGAGTTCCTACAGAGTGTAGATAGAAAATGTGTTCCTCCAGAGGGTGAATAAACAAAGTGTGCTCTTCCAGTGTGTGAATAAAAAAAGGGTGTTCCCATAGAACATGAATAAAGAAAGTGTGTTCCTACAGAGTGTGGATAGAAAATGTAATCCTCCATAGTGTGAATAAACTAAGTGTGCACCTCCGGAGTGTTTATAAACAAATTGTGTTCCTTCAGATTATGAATAAACAAAGTGTGTTGTTCCAGAGTGTAGATAAACAAAGTGTGTTCCTCCAGAGTGTGCATAAACAAAGTGAGTTCTTCCAGAGTGAGAATTATCAAAGTGTGTTTCTCCAGAGTGTGAATAAACAAAGTGTGTTCCTCCGGAGTGGGAATATACAAAGTGTATTTCTCCGGAGTGTGAATGAACAAAGTGTGTTCCTACAGAGTGTAGATAGAAAATGTGTTCCTCCAGAGGGAGAATATAAAAAGTGTATTTCTCCAGAGTGTGAATAAACAAAGTGTGTTCCTCCGGAGTGTGAATAAACAAAGTGTGTCCATCCAGAGTGAGGAAAAACAAAGTAGGTTTCTCCAGAGTGTGAATGAACAAAGTGAGTTCCTACAGAGTGTAGATAGAAAATGTGTTCCTCCAGAGGGTGAATAAACAAAGTGTGTTCAACCAGAGTGGGAATATACAAAGTGTGTTCCTCCACAATGTCAATAGACAAAGTGTGTCCCTCCAGAGTGAGAATAAACAAAGTATGTTCCTTCAGTGTGTGAATGAACAAAGTGAGTTCCTACAGAGTGTAGATAGAAAATGTAATCCTCCATAGTGTGAATAAACTAAGTGTGCACCTCCGGAGTGTTTATAAACAAATTGTGTTCCTTCAGATTATGAATAAACAAAGTGTGTTGTTCCAGAGTGTAGATAAACAAAGTGTGTTCCCTCAGAGTGCAGATAAACAAACTCTCTCGCTCCAGAGTGTAGAATCACAAAGTGTGTTCCTCCAGAGTGTAAATAGAAAATGTGTTCCTCCAGAGGGTAAATAAACAAAGTGTATTCCTCCGGAGTGTGTTTAAACAAATTGTGTTACTCCAGAGTGTAGGTAAACAACGTGTGTTGCACCAGAGTGTAGATAAACAAAGTGCTTTCCCCGAGGGTATAGATAAAAAAGCTGTTCCTTCAGAGTGTGAATAAACAAAGTGTGCTCTTCCAGAGTGTGAATAAAAAAAGGGTGTTCCCATAGAACGTGAATAAAGAAAGTGTGTCCCTACAGAGTGTGGATGGAAAATGTAATCCTCCATAGTGTGAATAAACTAAGTGTGCACCTCCGGAGTGTTTATAAACAAATTGTGTTCCTTCAGATTATGAATAAACAAAGTGTGTTGTTCCAGAGTGTAGATAAACAAAGTGTGTTCCTCCAGAGGGTGAATAAACAAAGTGTGTTCAACCAGAGTGAGAATATACAAAGTGTGTTCCTCCACAACGTGAATAGACAAAGTGTGTCCCTCCGGAGTGTGTTTAAACAAATTGTGTTACTCCAGAGTGTAGGTAAACAACGTGTGTTGCACCAGAGTGTAGATAAACAAAGTGCTTTCCCCGAGGGTATAGATAAAAAAGCTGTTCCTCCAGAGTGTGAATAAACAAAGTGTGCTCTTCCAGAGTGTGAATAAAAAAAGGGTGTTCCCATAGAACGTGAATAAAGAAAGTGTGTCCCTACAGAGTGTGGATGGAAAATGTAATCCTCCATAGTGTGAATAAACTAAGTGTGCACCTCCGGAGTGTTTATAAACAAATTGTGTTCCTTCAGATTATGAATAAACAAAGTGTGTTGTTCCAGAGTGTAGATAAACAAAGTGTGTTCCTCCAGAGGGTGAATAAACAAAGTGTGTTCAACCAGAGTGAGAATATACAAAGTGTGTTCCTCCACAACGTGAATAGACAAAGTGTGTTTCTCCAAAGTGAGAATAAACAAAGTATGTTCCTTCAGTGTGTGAATGAACAAAGTGAGTTCCTACAGAGTGTAGATAGAAAATGTGTTCCTCCAGAGGGTGAATAAACAAAGTGTGCTCTTCCAGTGTGTGAATAAAAAAAGGGTGTTCCCATAGAACATGAATAAAGAAAGTGTGTTCCTACAGAGTGTGGATAGAAAATGTAATCCTCCATAGTGTGAATAAACTAAGTGTGCACCTCCGGAGTGTTTATAAACAAATTGTGTTCCTTCAGATTATGAATAAACAAAGTGTGTTGTTCCAGAGTGTAGATAAACAAAGTGTGTTCCTCCAGAGTGTGCATAAACAAAGTGAGTTCTTCCAGAGTGAGAATTATCAAAGTGTGTTTCTCCAGAGTGTGAATAAACAAAGTGTGTTCCTCCGGAGTGGGAATATACAAAGTGTATTTCTCCGGAGTGTGAATGAACAAAGTGTGTTCCTACAGAGTGTAGATAGAAAATGTGTTCCTCCAGAGGGAGAATATAAAAAGTGTATTTCTCCAGAGTGTGAATAAACAAAGTGTGTTCCTCCGGAGTGTGAATAAACAAAGTGTGTCCATCCAGAGTGAGGAAAAACAAAGTAGGTTTCTCCAGAGTGTGAATGAACAAAATGAGTTCCTACAGAGTGTAGATAGAAAATGTGTTCCTCCAGAGGGTGAATAAACAAAGTGTGTTCAACCAGAGTGGGAATATACAAAGTGTGTTCCTCCACAATGTCAATAGACAAAGTGTGTCCCTCCAGAGTGATAATAAACAAAGTATGTTCCTTCAGTGTGTGAATGAACAAAGTGAGTTCCTACAGAGTGTAGATAGAAAATGTAATCCTCCATAGTGTGAATAAACTAAGTGTGCACCTCCGGAGTGTTTATAAACAAATTGTGTTCCTTCAGATTATGAATAAACAAAGTGTGTTGTTCCAGAGTGTAGATAAACAAAGTGTGTTCCCTCAGAGTGCAGATAAACAAACTCTCTCGCTCCAGAGTGTAGAATCACAAAGTGTGTTCCTCCAGAGTGTAAATAGAAAATGTGTTCCTCCAGAGGGTAAATAAACAAAGTGTATTCCTCCGGAGTGTGTTTAAACAAATTGTGTTACTCCAGAGTGTAGGTAAACAACGTGTGTTGCACCAGAGTGTAGATAAACAAAGTGCTTTCCCCGAGGGTATGGATAAAAAAGCTGTTCCTCCAGAGTGTGAATAAACAAAGTGTGCTCTTCCAGAGTGTGAATAAAAAAAGGGTGTTCCCATAGAACGTGAATAAAGAAAGTGTGTCCCTACAGAGTGTGGATGGAAAATGTAATCCTCCATAGTGTGAATAAACTAAGTGTGCACCTCCGGAGTGTTTATAAACAAATTGTGTTCCTTCAGATTATGAATAAACAAAGTGTGTTGTTCCAGAGTGTAGATAAACAAAGTGTGTTCCTCCAGAGGGTGAATAAACAAAGTGTGTTCAACCAGAGTGAGAATATACAAAGTGTGTTCCTCCACAACGTGAATAGACAAAGTGTGTCCCTCCGGAGTGTGTTTAAACAAATTGTGTTACTCCAGAGTGTAGGTAAACAACGTCTGTTGCACCAGAGTGTAGATAAACAAAGTGCTTTCCCCGAGGGTATAGATAAAAAAGCTGTTCCTCCAGAGTGTGAATAAACAAAGTGTGCTCTTCCAGAGTGTGAATAAAAAAAGGGTGTTCCCATAGAACGTGAATAAAGAAAGTGTGTCCCTACAGAGTGTGGATGGAAAATGTAATCCTCCATAGTGTGAATAAACTAAGTGTGCACCTCCGGAGTGTTTATAAACAAATTGTGTTCCTTCAGATTATGAATAAACAAAGTGTGTTGTTCCAGAGTGTAGATAAACAAAGTGTGTTCCTCCAGAGGGTGAATAAACAAAGTGTGTTCAACCAGAGTGAGAATATACAAAGTGTGTTCCTCCACAACGTGAATAGACAAAGTGTGTCCCTCCAGAGTGAGAATAAACAAAGTATGTTCCTTCAGTGTGTGAATGAACAAAGTGAGTTCCTACAGAGTGTAGATAGAAAATGTGTTCCTCCAGAGGGTGAATAAACAAAGCGTGTTCCTCTAGAGTGTGAATATACAAAGTGTATTTCTCCAGTGTGTGAATACACAAAGTGTGTTCCTCCGGAGTGTGTATAAACAAATTGAGTCACTCCAGAGTGTAGGTAAACAAAGTGTGTTCCTTCAGAGTGTAGATAAAAAAACTCTCTCGCTCCAGAGTGTAGAATCACAAAGTGTGTTCCTCCAGAGTGTAGATAGAAAATGTGTTCCTCCAGAGTGTAGATAGAAAATGTGTTCCTCCAGAGGGTGAATAAACAAAGTGTGCTCTTCCAGTGTGTGAATAAAAAAAGGGTGTTCCCATAGAACATGAATAAAGAAAGTGTGTTCCTACAGAATGTGGATAGAAAATGTAATCCTCCATAGTGTGAATAAACTAAGTGTGCACCTCCGGAGTGTTTATAAACAAATTGTGTTCCTTCAGATTATGAATAAACAAAGTGTGTTGTTCCAGAGTGTAGATAAACAAAGTGTGTTCCTCCAGAGTGTGCATAAACAAAGTGTGTTCTTCCAGAGTGAGAATTATCAAAGTGTGTTTCTCCGGAGTGTGCATAAACAAAGTGTGTTCTTCCAGAGTGAGAATTATCAAAGTGTGTTTCTCCAGAGTGTGAATAAACAAAGTGTGTTCCTCCGGAGTGTGCATAAACAAAGTGTGTTCTTCCAGAGTGAGAATTATCAAAGTGTGTTTCTCCAGAGGGTGAATAAACAAAGTGTGTTCCTCCGGAGTGGGAATATACAAAGTGTATTTCTCCGGAGTGTGAATGAACAAAGTGTGTTCCTACAGAGTGTAGATAGAAAATGTGTTCCTCCAGAGGGTGAATAAACAAAGTGTGTTCAACCAGAGTGAGAATATACAAAGTGTGTTCCTCCACAATGTGAACAGACAAAGTGTGTCCCTCCAGAGTGAGAATAAACAATGTATGTTCCTTCAGAGTGTGAATGAACAAAGTGAGTTTCTACAGAGTATAGATAGAAAATGTGTTCCTCCAGAGGGTGAATAAACAAAGCGTGTTCCTCCACAGTGAGAATATACACAGTGTATTTCTCCAGTGTGTGAATACACAAAGTGTGTTCCTCCGGAGTGTGTATAAACAAATTGTGTCACTCCAGAGTGTAGGTAAACAAAGTGTGTTCCCTCAGAGTGCAGATAAACAAACTCTCTCACTCCAGAGTGTAGAATCACTAAGTGTGTTCCTCCAGAGTGTAAATAGAAAATGTGTTCCTCCAGAGGGTAAATAAACAAAGTGTGTTCCTCCAGAGTGAGAATATACAAAGTGTATTTCTCCAGAGTGTGAATAAACAAAGTGTATTCCTCTGGAGTGTGTTTAAACAAATTGTGTTACTCCAGAGTGTAGGTAAACAACGTGTGTTGCACCAGAGTGTAGATAAACAAAGTGCTTTCCCCGAGGGTATAGATAAAAAAGCTGTTCCTCCAGAGTGTGAATAAACAAAGTGTGCTCTTCCAGAGTGTGAATTAAAAAAAGGTGTTCCCATAGAACGTGAATAAAGAAAGTGTGTTCCTACAGAGTGTGGATAGAAAATGTAATCCTCCATAGTGTGAATAAACTAAGTGTGCACCTCTGGAGTGTTTATAAACAAATTGTGTTCCTTCAGATTATGAATAAACAAAGTGTGTTGTTCCAGAGTGTAGATAAACAAAGTGTGTTCCTCCAGAGGGTGAATAAACAAAATGTGTTCAACCAGAGTGAGAATATACAAAGTGTGTTCCTCCACAACGTGAATAGACAAAGTGTGTCCCTCCAGAGTGAGAATAAACAAAGTATGTTCCTTCAGTGTGTGAATGAACAAAGTGAGTTCCTACAGAGTGTAGATAGAAAATGTGTTCCTCCAGAGGGTGAATAAACAAAGTGTGCTCTTCCAGTGTGTGAATAAAAAAAGGGTGTTCCCATAGAACATGAATAAAGAAAGTGTGTTCCTACAGAGTGTGGATAGAAAATGTAATCCTCCATAGTGAGAATAAACTAAGTGTGCACCTCCGGAGTGTTTCTAAACAAATTGTGTTCCTTCAGATTATGAATAAACAAAGTGTGTTGTTCCAGATTGTAGATAAACAAAGTGTGTTCCCTCAGAGTGCAGATAAACAAACTCTCTCGCTCCAGAGTGTAGAATCACAAAGTCTGTTCCTCCAGAGTGTAAATAGAAAATGTGTTCCTCCAGAGGGTAAATAAACAAAGTGTATTCCACCGGAGTGTGTTTAAACAAATTGTGTTACTCCAGAGTGTAGGTAAACAAAGTGTGTTGCACCAGAGTGTAGATAAACAAAGTGCTTTCCCCGAGGGTATAGATAAAAAAGCTGTTCCTCCAGAGTGTGAATAAACAAAGTGTGCTCTTCCAGAGTGTGAATAAAAAAAGGGTGTTCCCATAGAACGTGAATAAAGAAAGTGTGTCCCTACAGAGTGTGGATGGAAAATGTAATCCTCCATAGTGTGAATAAACTAAGTGTGCACCTCCGGAGTGTTTATAAACAAATTGTGTTCCTTCAGATTATGAATAAACAAAGTGTGATGTTCCAGAGTGTAGATAAACAAAGTGTGTTCCTCCAGAGGGTGAATAAACAAAGTGTGTTCAACCAGAGTGAGAATATACAAAGTGTGTTCCTCCACAACGTGAATAGAAAAAGTGTGTCCCTCCAGAGTGAGAATAAACAAAGTATGTTCCTTCAGTGTGTGAATGAACAAAGTGAGTTCCTACAGAGTGTAGATAGAAAATGTGTTCCTCCAGAGGGTGAATAAACAAAGCGTGTTCCTCTAGAGTGTGAATATACAAAGTGTATTTCTCCAGTGTGTGAATACACAAAGTGTGTTCCTCCGGAGTGTGTATAAACAAATCGTGTCACTCCAGAGTGTAGGTAAACAAAGTGTGTTCCTTCAGAGTGCAGATAAAAAAACTCTCTCGCTCCAGAGTGTAGAATCACAAAGTGTGTTCCTCCAGAGTGTAGATAGAAAATGTGTTCCTCCAGAGTGTAGATAGAAAATGTGTTCCTCCAGAGGGTGAATAAACAAAGTGTGCTCTTCCAGTGTGTGAATAAAAAAAGGGTGTTCCCATAGAACATGAATAAAGAAAGTGTGTTCCTACAGAGTGTGGATAGAAAATGTAATCCTCCATAGTGTGAATAAACTAAGTGTGCACCTCTGGAGTGTTTATAAACAAATTGTGTTCCTTCAGATTATGAATAAACAAAGTGTGTTGTTCCAGAGTGTAGATAAACAAAGTGTGTTCCTCCAGAGTGTGCATAAACAAAGTGAGTTCTTCCAGAGTGAGAATTATCAAAGTGTGTTTCTCCAGAGTGTGAATAAACAAAGTGTGTTCCTCCGGAGTGGGAATATACAAAGTGTATTTCTCCGGAGTGTGAATGAACAAAGTGTGTTCCTACAGAGTGTAGATAGAAAATGTGTTCCTCCAGAGGGAGAATATAAAAAGTGTATTTCTCCAGAGTGTGAATAAACAAAGTGTGTTCCTCCGGAGTGTGAATAAACAAAGTGTGTCCATCCAGAGTGAGGAAAAACAAAGTAGGTTTCTCCAGAGTGTGAATGAACAAAGTGAGTTCCTACAGAGTGTAGATAGAAAATGTGTTCCTCCAGAGGGTGAATAAACAAAGTGTGTTCAACCAGAGTGGGAATATTCAAAGTGTGTTCCTCCACAATGTCAATAGACAAAGTGTGTCCCTCCAGAGTGAGAATAAACAAAGTATGTTCCTTCAGTGTGTGAATGAACAAAGTGAGTTCCTACAGAGTGTAGATAGAAAATGTAATCCTCCATAGTGTGAATAAACTAAGTGTGCACCTCCGGAGTGTTTATAAACAAATTGTGTTCCTTCAGATTATGAATAAACAAAGTGTGTTGTTCCAGAGTGTAGATAAACAAAGTGTGTTCCCTCAGAGTGCAGATAAACAAACTCTCTTGCTCCAGAGTGTAGAATCACAAAGTGTGTTCCTCCAGAGTGTAAATAGAAAATGTGTTCCTCCAGAGGGTAAATAAACAAAGTGTATTCCTCCGGAGTGTGTTTAAACAAATTGTGTTACTCCAGAGTGTAGGTAAACAACGTGTGTTGCACCAGAGTGTAGATAAACAAAGTGCTTTCCCCGAGGGTATAGATAAAAAAGCTGTTCCTCCAGAGTGTGAATAAACAAAGTGTGCTCTTCCAGAGTGTGAATAAAAAAAGGGTGTTCCCATAGAACGTGAATAAAGAAAGTGTGTCCCTACAGAGTGTGGATGGAAAATGTAATCCTCCATAGTGTGAATAAACTAAGTGTGCACCTCCGGAGTGTTTATAAACAAATTGTGTTCCTTCAGATTATGAATAAACAAAGTGTGTTGTTCCAGAGTGTAGATAAACAAAGTGTGTTCCTCCAGAGGGTGAATAAACAAAGTGTGTTCAACCAGAGTGAGAATATACAAAGTGTGTTCCTCCACAACGTGAATAGACAAAGTGTGTCCCTCCGGAGTGTGTTTAAACAAATTGTGTTACTCCAGAGTGTAGGTAAACAACGTGTGTTGCACCAGAGTGTAGATAAACAAAGTGCTTTCCCCGAGGGTATAGATAAAAAAGCTGTTCCTCCAGAGTGTGAATAAACAAAGTGAGCTCTTCCAGAGTGTGAATAAAAAAAGGGTGTTCCCATAGAACGTGAATAAAGAAAGTGTGTCCCTACAGAGTGTGGATGGAAAATGTAATCCTCCATAGTGTGAATAAACTAAGTGTGCACCTCCGGAGTGTTTATAAACAAATTGTGTTCCTTCAGATTATGAATAAACAAAGTGTGTTGTTCCAGAGTGTAGATAAACAAAGTGTGTTCCTCCACAACGTGAATAGACAAAGTGTGTCCCTCCAGAGTGAGAATAAACAAAGTATGTTCCTTCAGTGTGTGAATGAACAAAGTGAGTTCCTACAGAGTGTAGATAGAAAATGTGTTCCTCCAGAGGGTGAATAAACAAAGCGTGTTCCTCTAGAGTGTGAATATACAAAGTGTATTTCTCCAGTGTGTGAATACACAAAGTGTGTTCCTCCGGAGTGTGTATAAACAAATTGAGTCACTCCAGAGTGTAGGTAAACAAAGTGTGTTCCTTCAGAGTGTAGATAAAAAAACTCTCTCGCTCCAGAGTGTAGAATCACAAAGTGTGTTCCTCCAGAGTGTAGATAGAAAATGTGTTCCTCCAGAGTGTAGATAGAAAATGTGTTCCTCCAGAGGGTGAATAAACAAAGTGTGCTCTTCCAGTGTGTGAATAAAAAAAGGGTGTTCCCATAGAACATGAATAAAGAAAGTGTGTTCCTACAGAATGTGGATAGAAAATGTAATCCTCCATAGTGTGAATAAACTAAGTGTGCACCTCCGGAGTGTTTATAAACAAATTGTGTTCCTTCAGATTATGAATAAACAAAGTGTGTTGTTCCAGAGTGTAGATAAACAAAGTGTGTTCCTCCAGAGTGTGCATAAACAAAGTGTGTTCTTCCAGAGTGAGAATTATCAAAGTGTGTTTCTCCGGAGTGTGCATAAACAAAGTGTGTTCTTCCAGAGTGAGAATTATCAAAGTGTGTTTCTCCAGAGTGTGAATAAACAAAGTGTGTTCCTCCGGAGTGTGCATAAACAAAGTGTGTTCTTCCAGAGTGAGAATTATCAAAGTGTGTTTCTCCAGAGGGTGAATAAACAAAGTGTGTTCCTCCGGAGTGGGAATATACAAAGTGTATTTCTCCGGAGTGTGAATGAACAAAGTGTGTTCCTACAGAGTGTAGATAGAAAATGTGTTCCTCCAGAGGGTGAATAAACAAAGTGTGTTCAACCAGAGTGAGAATATACAAAGTGTGTTCCTCCACAATGTGAACAGACAAAGTGTGTCCCTCCAGAGTGAGAATAAACAATGTATGTTCCTTCAGAGTGTGAATGAACAAAGTGAGTTTCTACAGAGTATAGATAGAAAATGTGTTCCTCCAGAGGGTGAATAAACAAAGCGTGTTCCTCCACAGTGAGAATATACACAGTGTATTTCTCCAGTGTGTGAATACACAAAGTGTGTTCCTCCGGAGTGTGTATAAACAAATTGTGTCACTCCAGAGTGTAGGTAAACAAAGTGTGTTCCCTCAGAGTGCAGATAAACAAACTCTCTCACTCCAGAGTGTAGAATCACTAAGTGTGTTCCTCCAGAGTGTAAATAGAAAATGTGTTCCTCCAGAGGGTAAATAAACAAAGTGTGTTCCTCCAGAGTGAGAATATACAAAGTGTATTTCTCCAGAGTGTGAATAAACAAAGTGTATTCCTCTGGAGTGTGTTTAAACAAATTGTGTTACTCCAGAGTGTAGGTAAACAACGTGTGTTGCACCAGAGTGTAGATAAACAAAGTGCTTTCCCCGAGGGTATAGATAAAAAAGCTGTTCCTCCAGAGTGTGAATAAACAAAGTGTGCTCTTCCAGAGTGTGAATTAAAAAAAGGTGTTCCCATAGAACGTGAATAAAGAAAGTGTGTTCCTACAGAGTGTGGATAGAAAATGTAATCCTCCATAGTGTGAATAAACTAAGTGTGCACCTCTGGAGTGTTTATAAACAAATTGTGTTCCTTCAGATTATGAATAAACAAAGTGTGTTGTTCCAGAGTGTAGATAAACAAAGTGTGTTCCTCCAGAGGGTGAATAAACAAAATGTGTTCAACCAGAGTGAGAATATACAAAGTGTGTTCCTCCACAACGTGAATAGACAAAGTGTGTCCCTCCAGAGTGAGAATAAACAAAGTATGTTCCTTCAGTGTGTGAATGAACAAAGTGAGTTCCTACAGAGTGTAGATAGAAAATGTGTTCCTCCAGAGGGTGAATAAACAAAGTGTGCTCTTCCAGTGTGTGAATAAAAAAAGGGTGTTCCCATAGAACATGAATAAAGAAAGTGTGTTCCTACAGAGTGTGGATAGAAAATGTAATCCTCCATAGTGAGAATAAACTAAGTGTGCACCTCCGGAGTGTTTCTAAACAAATTGTGTTCCTTCAGATTATGAATAAACAAAGTGTGTTGTTCCAGATTGTAGATAAACAAAGTGTGTTCCCTCAGAGTGCAGATAAACAAACTCTCTCGCTCCAGAGTGTAGAATCACAAAGTCTGTTCCTCCAGAGTGTAAATAGAAAATGTGTTCCTCCAGAGGGTAAATAAACAAAGTGTATTCCACCGGAGTGTGTTTAAACAAATTGTGTTACTCCAGAGTGTAGGTAAACAAAGTGTGTTGCACCAGAGTGTAGATAAACAAAGTGCTTTCCCCGAGGGTATAGATAAAAAAGCTGTTCCTCCAGAGTGTGAATAAACAAAGTGTGCTCTTCCAGAGTGTGAATAAAAAAAGGGTGTTCCCATAGAACGTGAATAAAGAAAGTGTGTCCCTACAGAGTGTGGATGGAAAATGTAATCCTCCATAGTGTGAATAAACTAAGTGTGCACCTCCGGAGTGTTTATAAACAAATTGTGTTCCTTCAGATTATGAATAAACAAAGTGTGATGTTCCAGAGTGTAGATAAACAAAGTGTGTTCCTCCAGAGGGTGAATAAACAAAGTGTGTTCAACCAGAGTGAGAATATACAAAGTGTGTTCCTCCACAACGTGAATAGAAAAAGTGTGTCCCTCCAGAGTGAGAATAAACAAAGTATGTTCCTTCAGTGTGTGAATGAACAAAGTGAGTTCCTACAGAGTGTAGATAGAAAATGTGTTCCTCCAGAGGGTGAATAAACAAAGCGTGTTCCTCTAGAGTGTGAATATACAAAGTGTATTTCTCCAGTGTGTGAATACACAAAGTGTGTTCCTCCGGAGTGTGTATAAACAAATCGTGTCACTCCAGAGTGTAGGTAAACAAAGTGTGTTCCTTCAGAGTGCAGATAAAAAAACTCTCTCGCTCCAGAGTGTAGAATCACAAAGTGTGTTCCTCCAGAGTGTAGATAGAAAATGTGTTCCTCCAGAGTGTAGATAGAAAATGTGTTCCTCCAGAGGGTGAATAAACAAAGTGTGCTCTTCCAGTGTGTGAATAAAAAAAGGGTGTTCCCATAGAACATGAATAAAGAAAGTGTGTTCCTACAGAGTGTGGATAGAAAATGTAATCCTCCATAGTGTGAATAAACTAAGTGTGCACCTCTGGAGTGTTTATAAACAAATTGTGTTCCTTCAGATTATGAATAAACAAAGTGTGTTGTTCCAGAGTGTAGATAAACAAAGTGTGTTCCTCCAGAGTGTGCATAAACAAAGTGAGTTCTTCCAGAGTGAGAATTATCAAAGTGTGTTTCTCCAGAGTGTGAATAAACAAAGTGTGTTCCTCCGGAGTGGGAATATACAAAGTGTATTTCTCCGGAGTGTGAATGAACAAAGTGTGTTCCTACAGAGTGTAGATAGAAAATGTGTTCCTCCAGAGGGAGAATATAAAAAGTGTATTTCTCCAGAGTGTGAATAAACAAAGTGTGTTCCTCCGGAGTGTGAATAAACAAAGTGTGTCCATCCAGAGTGAGGAAAAACAAAGTAGGTTTCTCCAGAGTGTGAATGAACAAAGTGAGTTCCTACAGAGTGTAGATAGAAAATGTGTTCCTCCAGAGGGTGAATAAACAAAGTGTGTTCAACCAGAGTGGGAATATTCAAAGTGTGTTCCTCCACAATGTCAATAGACAAAGTGTGTCCCTCCAGAGTGAGAATAAACAAAGTATGTTCCTTCAGTGTGTGAATGAACAAAGTGAGTTCCTACAGAGTGTAGATAGAAAATGTAATCCTCCATAGTGTGAATAAACTAAGTGTGCACCTCCGGAGTGTTTATAAACAAATTGTGTTCCTTCAGATTATGAATAAACAAAGTGTGTTGTTCCAGAGTGTAGATAAACAAAGTGTGTTCCCTCAGAGTGCAGATAAACAAACTCTCTTGCTCCAGAGTGTAGAATCACAAAGTGTGTTCCTCCAGAGTGTAAATAGAAAATGTGTTCCTCCAGAGGGTAAATAAACAAAGTGTATTCCTCCGGAGTGTGTTTAAACAAATTGTGTTACTCCAGAGTGTAGGTAAACAACGTGTGTTGCACCAGAGTGTAGATAAACAAAGTGCTTTCCCCGAGGGTATAGATAAAAAAGCTGTTCCTCCAGAGTGTGAATAAACAAAGTGTGCTCTTCCAGAGTGTGAATAAAAAAAGGGTGTTCCCATAGAACGTGAATAAAGAAAGTGTGTCCCTACAGAGTGTGGATGGAAAATGTAATCCTCCATAGTGTGAATAAACTAAGTGTGCACCTCCGGAGTGTTTATAAACAAATTGTGTTCCTTCAGATTATGAATAAACAAAGTGTGTTGTTCCAGAGTGTAGATAAACAAAGTGTGTTCCTCCAGAGGGTGAATAAACAAAGTGTGTTCAACCAGAGTGAGAATATACAAAGTGTGTTCCTCCACAACGTGAATAGACAAAGTGTGTCCCTCCGGAGTGTGTTTAAACAAATTGTGTTACTCCAGAGTGTAGGTAAACAACGTGTGTTGCACCAGAGTGTAGATAAACAAAGTGCTTTCCCCGAGGGTATAGATAAAAAAGCTGTTCCTCCAGAGTGTGAATAAACAAAGTGAGCTCTTCCAGAGTGTGAATAAAAAAAGGGTGTTCCCATAGAACGTGAATAAAGAAAGTGTGTCCCTACAGAGTGTGGATGGAAAATGTAATCCTCCATAGTGTGAATAAACTAAGTGTGCACCTCCGGAGTGTTTATAAACAAATTGTGTTCCTTCAGATTATGAATAAACAAAGTGTGTTGTTCCAGAGTGTAGATAAACAAAGTGTGTTCCTCCAGAGGGTGAATAAACAAAGTGTGTTCAACCAGAGTGAGAATATACAAAGTGTGTTCCTCCACAACGTGAATAGACAAAGTGTGTCCCTCCAGAGTGAGAATAAACAAAGTATGTTCCTTCAGTGTGTGAATGAACAAAGTGAGTTCCTACAGAGTGTAGATAGAAAATGTGTTCCTCCAGAGGGTGAATAAACAAAGTGTGCTCTTCCAGTGTGTGAATAAAAAAAGGGTGTTCCCATAGAACATGAATAAAGAAAGTGTGTTCCTACAGAGTGTGGATAGAAAATGTAATCCTCCATAGTGTGAATAAACTAAGTGTGCACCTCCGGAGTGTTTATAAACAAATTGTGTTCCTTCAGATTATGAATAAACAAAGTGTGTTGTTCCAGAGTGTAGATAAACAAAGTGTGTTCCTCCAGAGTGTGCATAAACAAAGTGAGTTCTTCCAGAGTGAGAATTATCAAAGTGTGTTTCTCCAGAGTGTGAATAAACAAAGTGTGTTCCTCCGGAGTGGGAATATACAAAGTGTATTTCTCCGGAGTGTGAATGAACAAAGTGTGTTCCTACAGAGTGTAAATAGAAAATGTGTTCCTCCAGAGGGAGAATATAAAAAGTGTATTTCTCCAGAGTGTGAATAAACAAAGTGTGTTCCTCCGGAGTGTGAATAAACAAAGTGTGTCCATCCAGAGTGAGGAAAAACAAAGTAGGTTTCTCCAGAGTGTGAATGAACAAAGTGAGTTCCTACAGAATGTAGATAGAAAATGTGTTCCTCCAGAGGGTGAATAAACAAAGTGTGTTCCTCTAGAGTGTGAATATACAAAGTGTATTTCTCCAGTGTGTGAATACACAAAGTGTGTTCCTCCGGAGTGTGTATAAACAAATCGTGTCACTCCAGAGTGTAGGTAAACAAAGTGTGTTCCTTCAGAGTGTAGATAAAAAAACTCTCTCGCTCCAGAGTGTAGAATCACAAAGTGTGTTCCTCCAGAGTGTAGATAGAAAATGTGTTCCTCCAGAGTGTAGATAGAAAATGTGTTCCTCCAGAGGGTGAATAAACAAAGTGTGCTCTTCCAGTGTGTGAATAAAAAAAGGGTGTTCCCATAGAACATGAATAAAGAAAGTGTGTTCCTACAGAGTGTGGATAGAAAATGTAATCCTCCATAGTGTGAATAAACTAAGTGTGCACCTCCGGAGTGTTTATAAATAAATTGTGTTCCTTCAGATTATGAATAAACAAAGTGTGTTGTTCCAGAGTGTAGATAAACAAAGTGTGTTCCTCCAGAGTGTGCATAAACAAAGTGAGTTCTTCCAGAGTGAGAATTATCAAAGTGTGTTTCTCCAGAGTGTGAATAAACAAAGTGTGTTCCTCCGGAGTGGGAATATACAAAGTGTATTTCTCCGGAGTGTGAATGAACAAAGTGTGTTCCTACATAGTGTAGATAGAAAATGTGTTCCTCCAGAGGGAGAATATAAAAAGTGTATTTCTCCAGAGTGTGAATAAACAAAGTGTGTTCCTCCGGAGTGTGAATAAACAAAGTGTGTCCATCCAGAGTGCGGAAAAACAAAGTAGGTTTCTCCAGAGTGTGAATGAACAAAGTGAGTTCCTACAGAGTGTAGATAGAAAATGTGTTCCTCCAGAGGGTGAATAAACAAAGTGTGTTCAACCAGAGTGGGAATATACAAAGTGTGTTCCTCCACAATGTCAATAGACAAAGTGTGTCCCTCCAGAGTGAGAATAAACAAAGTATGTTCCTTCAGTGTGTGAATGAACAAAGTGAGTTCCTACAGAGTGTAGATAGAAAATGTAATCCTCCATAGTGTGAATAAACTAAGTGTGCACCTCCGGAGTGTTTATGAACAAATTGTGTTCCTTCAGATTATGAATAAACAAAGTGTGTTGTTCCAGAGTGTAGATAAACAAAGTGTGTTCCCTCAGAGTGCAGATAAACAAACTCTCTCGCTCCAGAGTGTAGAATCACAAAGTGTGTTCCTCCAGAGTGTAAATAGAAAATGTGTTCCTCCAGAGGGTAAATAAACAAAGTGTATTCCTCCGGAGTGTGTTTAAACAAATTGTGTTACTCCAGAGTGTAGGTAAACAACGTGTGTTGCACCAGAGTGTAGATAAACAAAGTGCTTTCCCCGAGGGGATAGATAAAAAAGCTGTTCCTCCAGAGTGTGAATAAACAAAGTGTGCTCTTCCAGAGTGTGAATAAAAAAAGGGTGTTCCCATAGAACGTGAATAAAGAAAGTGTGTCCCTACAGAGTGTGGATGGAAAATGTAATCCTCCATAGTGTGAATAAACTAAGTGTGCACCTCCGGAGTGTTTATAAACAAATTGTGTTCCTTCAGATTATGAATAAACAAAGTGTGATGTTCCAGAGTGTAGATAAACAAAGTGTGTTCCTCCAGAGGGTGAATAAACAAAGTGTGTTCAACCAGAGTGAGAATATACAAAGTGTGTTCCTCCACAACGTGAATAGAAAAAGTGTGTCCCTCCAGAGTGAGAATAAACAAAGTATGTTCCTTCAGTGTGTGAATGAACAAAGTGAGTTCCTACAGAGTGTAGATAGAAAATGTGTTCCTCCAGAGGGTGAATAAACAAAGCGTGTTCCTCTAGAGTGTGAATATACAAAGTGTATTTCTCCAGTGTGTGAATACACAAAGTGTGTTCCTCCGGAGTGTGTATAAACAAATCGTGTCACTCCAGAGTGTAGGTAAACAAAGTGTGTTCCTTCAGAGTGTAGATAAAAAAACTCTCTCGCTCCAGAGTGTAGAATCACAAAGTGTGTTCCTCCAGAGTGTAAATAGAAAATGTGTTCCTCCAGAGTGTAGATAGAAAATGTGTTCCTCCAGAGTGTAGATAGAAAATGTGTTCCTCCAGAGGGTGAATAAACAAAGTGTGCTCTTCCAGTGTGTGAATAAAAAAAGGGTGTTCCCATAGAACATGAATAAAGAAAGTGTGTTCCTACAGAGTGTGGATAGAAAATGTAATCCTCCATAGTGTGAATAAACTAAGTGTGCACCTCCGGAGTGTTTATAAACAAATTGTGTTCCTTCAGATTATGAATAAACAAAGTGTGTTGTTCCAGAGTGTAGATAAACAAAGTGTGTTCCTCCAGAGTGTGCATAAACAAAGTGAGTTCTTCCAGAGTGAGAATTATCAAAGTGTGTTTCTCCAGAGTGTGAATAAACAAAGTGTGTTCCTCCGGAGTGGGAATATACAAAGTGTATTTCTCCGGAGTGTGAATGAACAAAGTGTGTTCCTACAGAGTGTAGATAGAAAATGTGTTCCTCCAGAGGGAGAATATAAAAAGTGTATTTCTCCAGAGTGTGAATAAACAAAGTGTGTTCCTCCAGAGTGTGAATAAACAAAGTGAGTTCCTACAGAGTGTAGATAGAAAATGTGTTCCTCCAGAGGGTGAATAAACAAAGTGTGTTCAACCAGAGTGGGAATATACAAAGTGTGTTCCTCCACAATGTGAATAGATAAAGTGTGTCCCTCCAGAGTGAGAATAAACAAAGTATGTTCCTTCAGTGTGTGAATGAACAAAGTGAGTTCCTACAGAGTGTAGATAGAAAATGTAATCCTCCATAGTGTGAATAAACTAAGTGTGCACCTCCGGAGTGTTTCTAAACAAATTGTGTTCCTTCAGATTATGAATAAACAAAGTGTGTTGTTCCAGAGTGTAGATAAACAAAGTGAGTTCCTCCAGAGTGTGCATAAACAAACTGTGTTCCACCAGTGAGTGAATAAACAAAGTGTGTTCACCCAGACTCGGAATAATTAAAGTGTGTTCCTCCAGAGTGTAGATAAACAAAGTGTGTTCCTTGAGAGGGCAGATAAACAAAGGGTGTTCCTCCAGAGTGTAGATAAACAAAGTGTGTTCCTTGAGAGGGCAGATAAACAAAGTGTGTTCCTCCAGAGTGTAGATAAACAAAGATTGTTCCTCCAGATTGTAGATTAACAAAGTGAGTTCCTACAGAGTGTAGATAGAAAATGTGTTCCTCCAGAGTGAGAATAATCAAAGTGTGTTCTTCCAGAGTGAGAATCATCAAAGTGTGTTCCTACAGAGTGTAGATAGAAAATGTGTTCCTCCAGAGGGTGAATAAACAAAGTGTGTTCAACCAGAGTGAGAATATACAAAGTGTGTTCCTCCACAATGTGAATAGACAAAGTGTGTCCCTCCAGAGTGAGAATAAACAATGTATGTTCCTTCAGTGTGTGAATGAACAAAGTGAGTTCCTACAGAGTGTAGATAGAAAATGTGTTCCTCCAGAGGGTGAATAAACAAAGCGTGTTCCTCTAGAGTGGGAATATACAAATTGTGTCACTCCAGAGTGTAGGTAAACAAAGTGTTTTCCTTCAGAGTGTAGATAAACAAACTCTCTCGCTCCAGAGTGTAGAATCACAAAGTGTGTTCCTCCAGAGTGTAGATAGAAAATTTGTTCCTCCAGAGGGTGAATAAACAAAGTGTGTTCCTCCAGAGTGAGAATAAAAAAAAGGTGTTCCCATAGAACGTGAATAAAGAAAGTCTGTTCCTACAGAGTGTAGATAGAAAATGTGTTCCTCCAGAGGGTGAATAAACAAAGTGTGCTCTTCCAGTGTGTGAATAAAAAAAGGGTGTTCCCATAGAACATGAATAAAGAAAGTGTGTTCCCACAGAGTGTGGATAGAAAATGTAATCCTCCATAGTGTGAATAAACTAAGTGTGCACCTCCGGAGTGTTTATAAACAAATTGTGTTCCTTCAGATTATGAATAAACAAAGTGTGTTGTTCCAGAGTGTAGATAAACAAAGTGTGTTCCTCCGGAGTGGGAATATACAAAGTGTATTTCTCCGGAGTGTGAATGAACAAAGTGTGTTCCTACAGAGTGTAGATAGAAAATGTGTTCCTCCAGAGGGAGAATATAAAAAGTGTATTTCTCCAGAGTGTGAATAAACAAAGTGTGTTCCTCCAGAGTGTGAATAAACAAAGTGTGTCCATCCAGAGTGAGGAAAAACAAAGTAGGTTTCTCCAGAGTGTGAATGAACAAAGTGAGTTCCTACAGAGTGTAGATAGAAAATGTGTTCCTCCAGAGGGTGAATAAACAAAGTGTGTTCAACCAGAGTGGGAATATACAAAGTGTATTTCTCCGGAGTGTGAATGAACAAAGTGTGTTCCTACAGAGTGTAGATAGAAAATGTGTTCCTCCAGAGTGAGAATATAAAAAGTGTATTTCTCCAGTGTGTGAATGAACAAAGTGTGTTCCTACAGAGTGTGGATAGAAAATGTAATCCTCCATAGTGTGAATAAACTAAGTGTGCACCTCCGGAGTGTTTATAAACAAATTGTGTTCCTTCAGATTATGAATAAACAAAGTGCGTTGTTCCAGAGTGTAGATAAACAAAGTGTGTTCCTCCGGAGTGTGCATAAACAAAGTGAGTTCTTCCAGAGTGAGAATTATCAAAGTGTGTTTCTCCAGAGTGTGAATAAACAAAGTGTGTTCCTCCGGAGTGGGAATATACAAAGTGTATTTCTCCGGAGTGTGAATGAAAAAAGTGTGTTCCTCCAGAGTGTAGATAAACAAAGTGTGTTCCTTGAGAGGGCAGATAAACAAAGGGTGTTCCTCCAGAGTGTAGATAAACAAAGTGTGTTCCTCCAGAGTGTAGATAAACAAAGTGTGTTCCTTGAGAGGGCAGATAAACAAAGGGTGTTCCTCCAGAGTGTAGATAAACAAAGATTGTTCCTCCAGATTGTAGATTAACAAAGTGTGTTCCTCCAGAGTGAGAATAATCAAAGTGTGTTCTTCCAGAGTGAGAATCATCAAAGTGTGTTCCTACAGAGTGTAGATAGAAAATGTGTTCCTCCAGAGGGTGAATAAACAAAGTGTGTTCAACCAGAGTGAGAATATACAAAGTGTGTTCCTCCACAATGTGAATAGACAAAGTGTGTCCCTCCAGAGTGAGAATAAACAATGTATGTTCCTTCAGTGTGTGAATGAACAAAGTGAGTTCCTACAGAGTGTAGATAGAAAATGTGTTCCTCCAGAGGGTGAATAAACAAAGCTTGTTCCTCTAGAGTGAGAATATACAAAGTGTATTTCTCCAGTGTGTGAATAAACAAAGTGTGTTCCTCCGGAGTGTGTATAAACAAATTGTGTCACTCCAGAGTGTAGGTAAACAAAGTGTTTTCCTTCAGAGTGTAGATAAACAAACTCTCTCGCTCCAGAGTGTAGAATCACAAAGTGTGTTCCTCCAGAGTGTAGATAGAAAATTTGTTCCTCCAGAGGGTGAATAAACAAAGTGTGTTCCTCCAGAGTGAGAATAAAAAAAAGGTGTTCCCATAGAACGTGAATAAAGAAAGTGTGTTCCTACAGAGTGTGGATAGAAAATGTAATCCTCCATAGTGTGAATAAACTAAGTGTGCACCTCTGGAGTGTTTATAAACAAATTGTGCTCCTTCAGATTATGGATAAACAAAGTGTGTTGTTCCAGAGTGTAGATAAACAAAGTGTGTTCCTCCAGAGGGTGAATAAACAAAGTGTGTTCAACCAGAGTGAGAATATACAAAGTGTGTTCCTCCACAACGTGAATAGACAAAGTGTGTCCCTCCAGAGTGAGAATAAACAAAGTATGTTCCTTCAGTGTGTGAATGAACAAAGTGAGTTCCTACAGAGTGTAGATAGAAAATGTGTTCCTCCAGAGGGTGAATAAACAAAATGTATTTCTCCAGTGTGTGAATACACAAAGTGTGTTCCTCCGGAGTGTGTATAAACAAATCGTGTCACTCCAGAGTGTAGGTAAACAAAGTGTGTTCCTTCAGAGTGTAGATAAAAAAACTCTCTCGCTCCAGAGTGTAGAATCACAAAGTGTGTTCCTCCAGAGTGTAGATAGAAAATGTGTTCCTCCAGAGTGTAGATAGAAAATGTGTTCCTCCAGAGGGTGAATAAACAAAGTGTGCTCTTCCAGTGTGTGAATAAAAAAAGGGTGTTCCCATAGAACATGAATAAAGAAAGTGTGTTCCCACAGAGTGTGGATAGAAAATGTAATCCTCCATAGTGTGAATAAACTAAGTGTGCACCTCCGGAGTGTTTATAAACAAATTGTGTTCCTTCAGATTATGAATAAACAAAGTGTGTTGTTCCAGAGTGTAGATAAACAAAGTGTGTTCCTCCGGAGTGGGAATATACAAAGTGTATTTCTCCGGAGTGTGAATGAACAAAGTTTGTTCCTACAGAGTGTAGATAGAAAATGTGTTCCTCCAGAGGGTGAATAAACAAAGTGTGTTCAACCAGAGTGAGAATATACAAAGTGTGTTCCTCCACAATGTGAATAGACAAAGTGTGTCCCTCCAGAGTGAGAATAAACAATGTATGTTCCTTCAGTGTGTGAATGAACAAAGTGAGTTCCTACAGAGTGTAGATAGAAAATGTGTTCCTCCAGAGGGTGAATAAACAAAGTGTGTTCCTCCAGAGTGTGAATAAACAAAGTGTGCTCTTCCAGAGTGTGAATAAAAAAAAAGGGTGTTCCCATAGAACGTGAATAAAGAAAGTGTGTTCCTACAGAGTGTGGATAGAAAATGTAATCCTCCATAGTGTGAATAAACTAAGTGTGCACCTCTGGAGTGTTTATAAACAAATTGTGTTCCTTCAGATTATGAATAAACAAAGTGTGTTGTTCCAGAGTGTAGATAAACAAAGTGAGTTCCTCCAGAGTGTGCATAAACAAACTGTGTTCCACTAGTGAGTGAATAAACAAAGTGTGTTCACCCAGACTCGGAATAATTAAAGTGTGTTCCTCCAGAGTGTAGATAAACAAAGTGTGTTCCTTGAGAGGGCAGATAAACAAAGGGTGTTCCTCCAGAGTGTAGATAAACAAAGACTGTTCCTCCAGATTGTAGATTAACAAAGTGTGTTCCTCCAGAGTGAGAATAATCAAAGTGTGTTCTTCCAGAGTGAGAATCATCAAAGTGTGTTCCTACAGAGTGTAGATAGAAAATGTGTTCCTCCAGAGGGTGAATAAACAAAGTGTGTTCAACCAGAGTGAGAATATACAAAGTGTGTTCCTCCACAATGTGAATAGACAAAGTGTGTCCCTCCAGAGTGAGAATAAACAATGTATGTTCCTTCAGTGTGTGAATGAACAAAGTGAGTTCCTACAGAGTGTAGATAGAAAATGTGTTCCTCCAGAGGGTGAATAAACAAAGCGTGTTCCTCTAGAGTGGGAATATACAAATTGTGTCACTCCAGAGTGTAGGTAAACAAAGTGTTTTCCTTCAGAGTGTAGATAAACAAACTCTCTCGCTCCAGAGTGTAGAATCACAAAGTGTGTTCCTCCAGAGTGTAGATAGAAAATTTGTTCCTCCAGAGGGTGAATAAACAAAGTGTGTTCCTCCAGAGTGAGAATAAAAAAAAGGTGTTCGCATAGAACGTGAATAAAGAAAGTGTGTTCCTACAGAGTGTGGATAGAAAATGTAATCCTCCATAGTGTGAATAAACTAAGTGTGCACCTCTGGAGTGTTTATAAACAAATTGTGTTCCTTCAGATTATGGATAAACAAAGTGTGTTGTTCCAGAGTGTAGATAAACAAAGTGTGTTCCTCCAGAGTGTGCATAAACAAACTGTGTTCCACCAGTGAGTGAATAAACAAAGTGTGTTCTCCCAGACTCGGAATAATTAAAGTGTGTTCCTCCAGAGTGTAGATAAACAAAGTGTGTTCCTTGAGAGGGCAGATAAACAAAGGGTGTTCCTCCAGAGTGTAGATTAACAAAGTGTGTTCCTACAGATTGTAGATTAACAAAGTGTGTTCCTACAGAGTGAGAATATAAATAGTGTATTTCTCCAGAGTGTGAATAAACAAAGTGTGTTCCTCTGGAGTGTGAATAAACAAAGTGTGTCCATCCAGAGTGAGAAAAAACAAAGAAGGTTTCTCCAAAGTGTGAATGAACGAAGTGAGTTCCTACAGAGTGTAGATAGAAAATGTGTTCCACCAGAGGGTGAATAAACAAAGTGTGTTCCTCCAGAGTGAGAATATACAAAGTGTATTTCTCCAGTGTGTGAATAAACAAAGTGTGTTCCTCCAGAGTGTGTATAAACAAATTGTGTCACTCCAGAGTTTAGATAAACAAAGTGTGTTGCACCAGAGTGTAGATAAACAAAGTGCTTTCCCCGAGGGTATAGATAAAAAAGCTGTTCCTCCAGAGGGTGAATAAACAAAGTGTGCTCTTCCAGTGTGTGAATAAAAAATGGGTATTCCCCTAGAACGTGAATAAAGAAAGTGTGTTCCTACAGAGTGTGAATAGACAAAGTGTGTCCCTCCAGAGTGAGAATAAACAAATTATGTTCCTTCAGAGTGTGAATGAACAAAGTGAGTTCCTACAGAGTGTAGATAGAAAATGTGTTCCTCCAGAGTGAGAATACACGAAGTGTATTTCTTCAGTGTGTGAATAAACAAAGTGTGTTCCTCCGGAGTGTGTATATACAAAATTGTGTTACTCCAGAGTGTAGGTAAACAAAGTGTTTTCCTTCAGAGTATAGATAAACAAACTCTATCGCTCCAGAGTGTAGATTCACAAAGTGTGTTCCTTCAGAGTATAGATAAAAAACCTGTTCTTCCAGAGTGTGAATAAACAAAGTGTGTTCTTCCAGAGTGAGAATCATCAAAGTGTGTTCCTACAGAGTGTAGATAGAAAATGTGTTCCTCCAGAGGGTGAATAAACAAAGTCTGTTCAACCAGAGTGAGAATATACAAAGTGTGTTCCTCCACAATGTGAATAGACAAAGTGTGTCCCTCCAGAGTGAGAATAAACAAAGTATGTTCCTTCAGTGTGTGAATGAACAAAGTGAGTTCCTACAGAGTGTAGATAGAAAATGTGTTCCTCCAGAGGGTGAATAAAAAAAGCGTCTTCCTCTAGAGTGAGAATATACAAAGTGTATTTCTCCAGTGTGTGAATAAACAAAGTGTGTTCCTCCGGAGTGTGTATAAACAAATTGTGTCACTCCAGAGTGTAGGTAAACAAAGTGTTTTCCTTCAGAGTGTAGATAAACAAACTCTCTCGCTCCAGAGTGTAGAATCACAAAGTGTGTTCCTCCAGAGTGTAGATAGAAAATTTGTTCCTCCAGAGGGTGAATAAACAAAGTGTGTTCCTCCAGAGTGAGAATATACAAAGTGTATTTCTCCAGAGTGAGAATAATCAAAGTGTGTTTCTCCAGAGTGTGACTAAACAAAGTGTATTCCTCTGGAGTGTGTTTAAACAAATTGTGTTACTCCAGAGTGTAGGTAAACAAAGTGTGTTGCACCAGAGTGTAGATAAACAAAGTGCTTTCCCCGAGGGTATAGATAAAAATGATGTTCCTCCAGAGTGTGAATAAACAAAGTGTGCTCTTCCAGAGTGTGAATAAAAAAAAAGGGTGTTCCCATAGAACGTGAATAAAGAAAGTGTGTCCCTACAGAGTGTGGATGGAAAATGTAATCCTCCATAGTGTGAATAAACTAAGTGTGCACCTCTGGAGTGTTTATAAACAAATTGTGTTCCTTCAGATTATGAATAAACAAAGTGTGTTGTTCCAGAGTGTAGATAAACAAAGTGAGTTCCTCCAGAGTGTGCATAAACAAACTGTGTTCCACCAGTGAGTGAATAAACAAAGTGTGTTCTCCCAGAGTCAGAATAATTAAAGTGTGTTCCTCCAGAGTGTAGATAAACAAAGTGTGTTCCTCCAGAGTGTAGATAAACAAAGTGTGTTCCTTGAGAGGGCAGATAAACAAAGGGTGTTCCTCCAGAGTGTAGATAAACAAAGATTGTTCCTCCAGATTGTAGATTAACAAAGTGTGTTCCTCAAGAGTGAGAATAATCAAAGTGTGTTCTTCCAGAGTGAGAATCATCAAAGTGTGTTCCTACAGAGTGTAGATAGAAAATGTGTTCCTCCAGAGGGTGAATAAACAAAGTGTGTTCCTCCAGAGGGAGAATATAAAAAGTGTATTTCTCCAGAGTGTGAATAAACAAAGTGTGTTCCTCCGGAGTGTGAATGAACGAAGTGAGTTCCTACAGAGTGTAGATAGAAAATGTGTTGCACCAGAGGGTGAATAAACAAAGTGTGTTCCTCTAGAGTGAGAATATACAAAGTGTATTTCTCCAGTGTGTGAATAAACAAAGTGTGTTCCTCCAGAGTGTGTATAAACAAATTGTGTCACTCCAGAGTGTAGTTAAACAAAATGTGTTCCTCCAGAGTGTGTTTAAACAAATTGTGTCACTCCAGAGTTTAGATAAACAAAGTGTGTTGCACCAGAGTGTAGATAAACAAAGAGCTTTCCCCGAGGGTATAGATAAAAAAGCTTTTCCTCCAGAGGGTGAATAAACAAAGTGTGCTCTTCCAGTGTGTGAATAAAAAATGGGTGTTCCCCTAGAACGTGAATAAAGAAAGTGTGTTCCTACAGAGTGTGAATAGACAAAGTGTGTCCCTCCAGAGTGAGAATAAACAAATTATGTTCCTTCAGAGTGCGAATGAACAAAGTGAGTTCCTACAGAGTGTAGATAGAAAATGTGTTCCTCCAGAGGGTGAATAAACAAAGCGTGTTCCTCTAGAGTGGGAATATACAAATTGTGTCACTCCAGAGTGTAGGTAAACAAAGTGTTTTCCTTCAGAGTGTAGATAAACAAACTCTCTCGCTCCAGAGTGTAGAATCACAAAGTGTGTTCCTCCAGAGTGTAGATAGAAAATTTGTTCCTCCAGAGGGTGAATAAACAAAGTGTGTTCCTCCAGAGTGAGAATAAAAAAAAGGTGTTCGCATAGAACGTGAATAAAGAAAGTGTGTTCCTACAGAGTGTGGATAGAAAATGTAATCCTCCATAGTGTGAATAAACTAAGTGTGCACCTCTGGAGTGTTTATAAACAAATTGTGTTCCTTCAGATTATGGATAAACAAAGTGTGTTGTTCCAGAGTGTAGATAAACAAAGTGTGTTCCTCCAGAGTGTGCATAAACAAACTGTGTTCCACCAGTGAGTGAATAAACAAAGTGTGTTCTCCCAGACTCGGAATAATTAAAGTGTGTTCCTCCAGAGTGTAGATAAACAAAGTGTGTTCCTTGAGAGGGCAGATAAACAAAGGGTGTTCCTCCAGAGTGTAGATTAACAAAGTGTGTTCCTACAGATTGTAGATTAACAAAGTGTGTTCCTACAGAGTGAGAATATAAATAGTGTATTTCTCCAGAGTGTGAATAAACAAAGTGTGTTCCTCTGGAGTGTGAATAAACAAAGTGTGTCCATCCAGAGTGAGAAAAAACAAAGAAGGTTTCTCCAAAGTGTGAATGAACGAAGTGAGTTCCTACAGAGTGTAGATAGAAAATGTGTTCCACCAGAGGGTGAATAAACAAAGTGTGTTCCTCCAGAGTGAGAATATACAAAGTGTATTTCTCCAGTGTGTGAATAAACAAAGTGTGTTCCTCCAGAGTGTGTATAAACAAATTGTGTCACTCCAGAGTTTAGATAAACAAAGTGTGTTGCACCAGAGTGTAGATAAACAAAGTGCTTTCCCCGAGGGTATAGATAAAAAAGCTGTTCCTCCAGAGGGTGAATAAACAAAGTGTGCTCTTCCAGTGTGTGAATAAAAAATGGGTATTCCCCTAGAACGTGAATAAAGAAAGTGTGTTCCTACAGAGTGTGAATAGACAAAGTGTGTCCCTCCAGAGTGAGAATAAACAAATTATGTTCCTTCAGAGTGTGAATGAACAAAGTGAGTTCCTACAGAGTGTAGATAGAAAATGTGTTCCTCCAGAGTGAGAATACACGAAGTGTATTTCTTCAGTGTGTGAATAAACAAAGTGTGTTCCTCCGGAGTGTGTATATACAAAATTGTGTTACTCCAGAGTGTAGGTAAACAAAGTGTTTTCCTTCAGAGTATAGATAAACAAACTCTATCGCTCCAGAGTGTAGATTCACAAAGTGTGTTCCTTCAGAGTATAGATAAAAAACCTGTTCTTCCAGAGTGTGAATAAACAAAGTGTGTTCTTCCAGAGTGAGAATCATCAAAGTGTGTTCCTACAGAGTGTAGATAGAAAATGTGTTCCTCCAGAGGGTGAATAAACAAAGTCTGTTCAACCAGAGTGAGAATATACAAAGTGTGTTCCTCCACAATGTGAATAGACAAAGTGTGTCCCTCCAGAGTGAGAATAAACAAAGTATGTTCCTTCAGTGTGTGAATGAACAAAGTGAGTTCCTACAGAGTGTAGATAGAAAATGTGTTCCTCCAGAGGGTGAATAAAAAAAGCGTCTTCCTCTAGAGTGAGAATATACAAAGTGTATTTCTCCAGTGTGTGAATAAACAAAGTGTGTTCCTCCGGAGTGTGTATAAACAAATTGTGTCACTCCAGAGTGTAGGTAAACAAAGTGTTTTCCTTCAGAGTGTAGATAAACAAACTCTCTCGCTCCAGAGTGTAGAATCACAAAGTGTGTTCCTCCAGAGTGTAGATAGAAAATTTGTTCCTCCAGAGGGTGAATAAACAAAGTGTGTTCCTCCAGAGTGAGAATATACAAAGTGTATTTCTCCAGAGTGAGAATAATCAAAGTGTGTTTCTCCAGAGTGTGACTAAACAAAGTGTATTCCTCTGGAGTGTGTTTAAACAAATTGTGTTACTCCAGAGTGTAGGTAAACAAAGTGTGTTGCACCAGAGTGTAGATAAACAAAGTGCTTTCCCCGAGGGTATAGATAAAAATGATGTTCCTCCAGAGTGTGAATAAACAAAGTGTGCTCTTCCAGAGTGTGAATAAAAAAAAAGGGTGTTCCCATAGAACGTGAATAAAGAAAGTGTGTCCCTACAGAGTGTGGATGGAAAATGTAATCCTCCATAGTGTGAATAAACTAAGTGTGCACCTCTGGAGTGTTTATAAACAAATTGTGTTCCTTCAGATTATGAATAAACAAAGTGTGTTGTTCCAGAGTGTAGATAAACAAAGTGAGTTCCTCCAGAGTGTGCATAAACAAACTGTGTTCCACCAGTGAGTGAATAAACAAAGTGTGTTCTCCCAGAGTCAGAATAATTAAAGTGTGTTCCTCCAGAGTGTAGATAAACAAAGTGTGTTCCTCCAGAGTGTAGATAAACAAAGTGTGTTCCTTGAGAGGGCAGATAAACAAAGGGTGTTCCTCCAGAGTGTAGATAAACAAAGATTGTTCCTCCAGATTGTAGATTAACAAAGTGTGTTCCTCAAGAGTGAGAATAATCAAAGTGTGTTCTTCCAGAGTGAGAATCATCAAAGTGTGTTCCTACAGAGTGTAGATAGAAAATGTGTTCCTCCAGAGGGTGAATAAACAAAGTGTGTTCCTCCAGAGGGAGAATATAAAAAGTGTATTTCTCCAGAGTGTGAATAAACAAAGTGTGTTCCTCCGGAGTGTGAATGAACGAAGTGAGTTCCTACAGAGTGTAGATAGAAAATGTGTTGCACCAGAGGGTGAATAAACAAAGTGTGTTCCTCTAGAGTGAGAATATACAAAGTGTATTTCTCCAGTGTGTGAATAAACAAAGTGTGTTCCTCCAGAGTGTGTATAAACAAATTGTGTCACTCCAGAGTGTAGTTAAACAAAATGTGTTCCTCCAGAGTGTGTTTAAACAAATTGTGTCACTCCAGAGTTTAGATAAACAAAGTGTGTTGCACCAGAGTGTAGATAAACAAAGAGCTTTCCCCGAGGGTATAGATAAAAAAGCTTTTCCTCCAGAGGGTGAATAAACAAAGTGTGCTCTTCCAGTGTGTGAATAAAAAATGGGTGTTCCCCTAGAACGTGAATAAAGAAAGTGTGTTCCTACAGAGTGTGAATAGACAAAGTGTGTCCCTCCAGAGTGAGAATAAACAAATTATGTTCCTTCAGAGTGCGAATGAACAAAGTGAGTTCCTACAGAGTGTAGATAGAAAATGTGTTCCTCCAGAGTGAGAATACACGAAGTGTATTTCTTCAGTGTATGAATAAACAAAGTGTGTTCCTCCGGAGTGTGTATAAACAAATTGTGTCACTCCAGAGTGTAGGTAAACAAAGTGTTTTCCTTCAGAGTGTAGATAAACAAACTCTCTCGCTCCAGAGTGTAGAATCACAAAGTGTGTTCCTCCAGAGTGTAGATAGAAAATTTGTTCCTCCAGAGGGTGAATAAACAAAGTGTGTTCCTCCAGAGTGAGAATATACAAAGTGTATTTCTCCAGAGTGAGAATAATCAAAGTGTGTTTCTCCAGAGTGTGACTAAACAAAGTGTATTCCTCTGGAGTGTGTTTAAACAAATTGTGTTACTCCAGAGTGTAGGTAAACAAAGTGTGTTGCACCAGAGTGTAGATAAACAAAGTGCTTTCCCCGAGGGTATAGATAAAAATGATGTTCCTCCAGAGTGTGAATAAACAAAGTGTGCTCTTCCAGAGTGTGAATAAAAAAAAAGGGTGTTCCCATAGAACGTGAATAAAGAAAGTGTGTTCCTACAGAGTGTGGATAGAAAATGTAATCCTCCATAGTGTGAATAAACTAAGTGTGCACCTCTGGAGTGTTTATAAACAAATTGTGTTCCTTCAGATTATGAATAAACAAAGTGTGTTGTTCCAGAGTGTAGATAAACAAAGTGAGTTCCTCCAGAGTGTGCATAAACAAACTGTGTTCCACCAGTGAGTGAATAAACAAAGTGTGTTCTCCCAGAGTCAGAATAATTAAAGTGTGTTCCTCCAGAGTGTAGATAAACAAAGGGTGTTCCTCCAGAGTGTAGATAAACAAAGGGTGTTCCTTGAGAGGGCAGATAAACAAAGGGTGTTCCTCCAGAGTGTAGATAAACAAAGTGTGTTCCTTGAGAGGGCAGATAAACAAAGGGTGTTCCTCCAGAGTGTAGATAAACAAAGATTGTTCCTCCAGATTGTAGATTAACAAAGTGTGTTCCTCAAGAGTGAGAATAATCAAAGTGTGTTCTTCCAGAGTGAGAATCATCAAAGTGTGTTCCTACAGAGTGTAGATAGAAAATGTGTTCCTCCAGAGGGTGAATAAACAAAGTGTGTTCCTCCAGAGGGAGAATATAAAAAGTGTATTTCTCCAGAGTGTGAATAAACAAAGTGTGTTCCTCCGGAGTGTGAATGAACGAAGTGAGTTCCTACAGAGTGTAGATAGAAAATGTGTTGCACCAGAGGGTGAATAAACAAAGTGTGTTCCTCTAGAGTGAGAATATACAAAGTGTATTTCTCCAGTGTGTGAATAAACAAAGTGTGTTCCTCCAGAGTGTGTATAAACAAATTGTGTCACTCCAGAGTGTAGTTAAACAAAATGTGTTCCTCCAGAGTGTGTTTAAACAAATTGTGTCACTCCAGAGTTTAGATAAACAAAGTGTGTTGCACCAGAGTGTAGATAAACAAAGAGCTTTCCCCGAGGGTATAGATAAAAAAGCTGTTCCTCCAGAGGGTGAATAAACAAAGTGTGCTCTTCCAGTGTGTGAATAAAAAATGGGTGTTCCCCTAGAACGTGAATAAAGAAAGTGTGTTCCTACAGAGTGTGAATAGACAAAGTGTGTCCCTCCAGAGTGAGAATAAACAAATTATGTTCCTTCAGAGTGCGAATGAACAAAGTGAGTTCCTACAGAGTGTAGATAGAAAATGTGTTCCTCCAGAGTGAGAATACACGAAGTGTATTTCTTCAGTGTATGAATAAACAAAGTGTGTACCTCCGGAGTGTGTATATACAAAATTGTGTTACTCCAGAGTGTAGGTAAACAAAGTGTTTTCCTTCAGAGTATAGATAAACAAACTCTATCGCTCCAGAGTGTAGATTCACAAAGTGTGTTCCTTCAGAGTATAGATAAAAAACCTGTTCTTCCAGAGTGTGAATAAACAAAGTGTGTTCCTCCAGAGTGAGAATCATCAAAGTGTGTTCCTACAGAGTGTAGATAGAAAATGTGTTCCTCCAGAGGGTGAATAAACAAAGTGTGTTCAACCAGAGTGAGAATATACAAAGTTCGTTCCTCCAGAATGTGAATAAACAAAATGTGTCCCTACAGAGTGAGTATAAACAAAGTATGTTCATCCAGAGTGTGAATAAACTAAGTGTGTTCGTCCAGAGTGTAGATCAACAAAGTGTGTTCTTCTGGAGTGTGTATAAACAATTTGTGTTTCTCCAGAGTATGAATAAACAAAATGGTTGGTTCCAGAGTGTAGGTAAACAAAGTGTGTTCCTTCAGAATGTGCACAAACAAACTGTGTTCCTCCAGTGAGTGAATAAACAAAGTGTGTTCTCCCAGAGTCTGAACAATTAAAGTGTGTTCCTCCAGAATGTAGATAAACAAAGTGTGTTCCTCAAGTGTGCAGATAAACAAAATTGTTCCTCCAGATTGTAGATTAACGAAGTGTGTTCTTCCAGAGTGAGAATAATCAAAGTGTGTTTCTCCAGAGTGTGAATAATCAAAGTGTGTTTCTCCAGAGTGTAAATGAACAAAGTGTGTTCCTACAGAGTGTAGATAGAAAATGTGCTCCTCCAGAGTGAGAATAAACAAAGCGTGTTTCTCCAGAGCTTGAATAAACAAAGTGTGTTCTCCCAGAGTCTGAACAATTAAAGTGTGCTCCTCCAGATTGAAGATAAACAAAGTGTGCTCCTGCAGAGCGTAAATAAACAAAGTGTGCTGCACAAGAGTGTAGATAAACAAAGTGTGTTCGTCCAGCATGTAGATAAAAAATGTACCTCCAAAGTTTGAATAAACAACATGTCTTCTTCCAGAGTGTGAATAAAAAAAGTGTGTTCCTCCAGTGTGTGAATAAGCAAAGTGTGTTCCTCCAGAGTGTCGATAGAAAATGTGCTCCTCCAGAGTGTGAATAAACACAGTGTGTGGTACCAGAGTGTAGATAAAAAAAGTGTTTTCCTCCAGAATATAGATAAAAAAACTGTTCCTCCAGAGTGTGAATAAACAAAGTGTGTTCTTCCAGAGTGAGAATAATCAAAGTGTTTCACCAGAGTGTGAATAAACAAAGTGAGTTCCTCCAGAATGTAGATAAAACAGTGTATCTCCAGAGTGTGAATAAACACAGCGTGTTCCTCCAGAGTAGAAAAAAAAGTGTGTCTACAGAGTGTGATTAAACAAAGTGTGTTACTCCAGAGTGTAGATAAAGAAACTATGTTCCTCCAGAGTGTGGATAAACAATTTGTGTTCCTCCAGAGTGCGAATAAACAAAGTGTGTCCTTTCAAACTGTATATAAACAAACTGTGTTCCTCCAGAGTTTAGATGCAGAAGGTGTGTTCCTCCAGAGTGTGGATAAACAAATTCTGTTCCAGAGGAGTGAAGATAAAAAAAAATTGTGTTCTTCCAGAGTGAGAATAATCAAAGTGTGTTTCTCCAGAGTGTACATAGAAAATGTGTTCCTCCAGAGGGTGAATAAACAAAGTGTGTTCCTCCAGAGTGTACATAGAAAATGTGTTCCTCCAGAGGGTGAATAAACAAAGTGTGTTCCTCCAGAGTGAGAATATACAAAGTGTATTTCTCCAGAGTGTTAATAACCAAACTGTGTTCTTCTGGAGTGTGTATAAACAAATTGTGTTTCTCCAGAGTGTGAATAAACAAAGTGTGTTCTTCCAGAGTGAGAATATAACAAAGTATATTTCTACAGACTATGAATAAATAAGGTGTGTTTCGCCAGAGTGTGATTAAACACAGCGTGTTCCTCCAGAGTAGAAAAAAAAGTGTGTTCCTCCAGAGTGTGATTAAACAAAGTGAGTTCCTTTGCAGTGTGATTCAGCAAAGAGTGTTCCTCCAGACTATAGATAAGCTAAGTGTATTCCACCAGAATATAGATAAACAAAGTGTTTTCCTCCAGAGTACTGATAAACAAAGTGTGTTCTTCCAGAGAGTTTATAAATAAACTGTGTTTCTCCAATGTGTGATTAAACAAAGTGTGTTACTCCAGAGTGTAGATAAAAAAGAGTGCTCCTCCAGAGTGAGAATAAACAAAGCGTATTTTTCCAGAGATTGAATAAACAAAGTGTGTTACTCAGATTGTAATTAAACAAAGTGTGTTCCTCTGGAGTGTGATTCAGCGAAGTGTGTTATTCCAGACTGTAGATAAACTAAGTGTATTCCAGCAGAATATAGATAAACAAAGTGTGCTCCTGCAGAGCGTAAATAAACAAAGTGTGCTCCTACAGAGTGTAAATAAACGAAGTGCGCTGCACAAGAGTGTAGATAAACAAAGTGTGTTCGTCCAGCATGTAGATAAAAAATGTTCCTCCAGAGTGTGAATAAACAAAATGTCTTCTTCCAGAGTGTGAATAAAAAAAATGTTCCTCAAGAGTTTAGTAAACAATGTGTATTCCTCCAGAGTGTAAATGAAAATAATATGTTCCACCAGAATATAGATGAACAAAGTGTGTTCCTCCAGACTGTAGATAAACAATGTGTGTTCATGCAAAGGGTAGATAAACAAAGTGTTTTCCCCCAGAGTGTGGATAAACAAATTCTGTTCCAGAGGAGTGAAGATAAATAAAAAATTGTGTTCTTCCAGAGTGTGAAAAAAAATTGTGTGTTCCTCCAGAGTGTGAATAAGCAAAGTGTGTTCCTCCAGTGTAGATAAACAAAGTGTGTTCTTCCAGAGTGTATATAAAAGTGTTTCTCCAGAGTGTGAATAAACAAAGTGCGTTGTTCCAGAGTGTAGATAAAAAAGTGTGTTCCTATGGTGTGCAGATAAACAAAGAGTGTACTTTCAGAGTGTAGATAAACAAATTGTGTTCCTACAGTGAGTGAATATACAAAGTGTGTCCTCCCAGAGTCTGATTAATTAAAGTGTGTTCCTCCAGAGTACAGATAAACAAAGTGTGTTGCTCCAGAGTATGGATAAACAATTTGTGTTCCAGAAGAGTGTAGATAAACAAATTGTGTTCCTCCAGAGTACAGATAAACAAATTGTGTTCCTCCAGAGTGAGAATAAACAAAGTGTGTTCTTTCAAACTGTAGTTAAAAAAACTGTGTTCCTCCAAACTTTAGATAAACAAACTGTGTTCCTCCAGTGTGTGAATAAACAAAGTGAATTCCTCCACAGTGTCAATAAAAAAACTGTTCTTCCAGAGTGTGAATAAACAGTGTGCTCTTCCAGAGTGTGAATAAAAAAACTCTGTTCCTCCAGTGTTTAGTAAACAATCTGTGTTCCTCTAGAGTGCAAGTGAAAAAAGTAAGTTAATCCGTAGATAAATTAAAGTGTGTTTAACAAGAATGTGAATAAACAAAGTGTGTTCTTCCAGAGTGTAGATAAAAAAGTGTTTCTCCAGAGTGTGAATAAACAAAGTGTGTTCCTCCAGAGTGTGAATAAACAAAGTGTGTTCCTCCAGAGTGTGAATAAACAAAGTGTGTTCCTACAGAGTGTGAATGAATAAAGTGTGTTTCACCAGAGTGTGAGTAAACAAAGAGTGCTCCTCCAGAGTATTGATAAACAAAGTGTGTTCCTCCAGTGTAGATAATAAAGTGTTTCTCCAGAGTGCGAATAAACACAGTGTGTTCTTCCAGAGAGTATATAAATAAAGTGTGTTTCTCCAGTGTGTGATTAATCAAAGTGTGTTACTCCAGAATGAGAATAAACAAAGTGTGTTCCTCCAGAGAGTGAATAAATAAAGTGTGTTTCACAGAGTGTGAGTAAATAAAATGAGTTCCTCTAGAGTATTGATAAACAAAGTGTGTTCCTCCAGATTGTAGATTAACGAAGTATGTTCCTCCAGAGTGAGAATAAACAAAGTGTGTTTCTCCAGAGTGTAGATAAACAAAGTGTGTTCCTCCGGAGTGTGGATAAACAAATTGTATTCCAGAGGAGTGCAGATAAACAAATTGTGCTCCTTCAGAGTGTGAATAAACAAAGTGTCTTCCTCCAGAATGTGAATATACAAAGTGTGTTCCTCCAGTGTGTGAATAAACAAAGTGTGTATGACCGGAGTGTGGATAAACAAATTGTGTCCCACAAGTGTGTGAATAAACAAAGTGTGTTGCTCCAGAGTGTATTCCTACAGTGAGTGAATATACAAAGTGTGTTCTCTCAGAGTCTGAATAAATAAAGTGTGTTCCTCCAGTGTGAAGACAAACAAAGTGTTTTCCTCCAGAGTGTAGATAAAAAATGTGTTCCACCAGACTGTGAATAAACAAAGTGTGCTCTTCCAGAGTGTGAATAAACATACTATGTTCCTCGAGAGTTTAGTAAACAATCTGAGTTCCTCAGAGTGCAAATGAAAAAACTTTCTTCCTCCAGAGAGCAGATAAACAAAGTGTGTTCTTCCAGAGTACTCATAAACAAAGTGTGTTCCTCCAGAGTGTAGATAAAAAAGTGTTTCTCCGGTCTAAATAAACACAGCGTGTTCCTCCAGAGTGTACATAAAAAACTGTGCTCCTCCAGAGTGAAAAAAAAACAAAGCGTGTTTCGCCAGAGTGTAAATAAAAAAACTGTGTTCCTCAGGCATTTAGTAAACAATGTTTGTTCCTCCAGAGTGTAAATGAAAAAAATATATACCTCCAGAGTATAGAAAAATAAAGTGTGTTTCTCCAGAGTGAGAATTATCAAAGTGTGTTTCTCCAGAGTGTAGATAAACAAAGTGTGTTCCTCCAGAGTGTAGATGAACAAACTGTGTTCCTCCAGAGTGTGGATAAACCAATTGTATTCCAGAGGAGTGCAGATAAACAAATTGTGTTCCTCCAGTGTGTGAATAAACAAAGTGTGTTCCTCCAGAATGTGAATAAACAAAGTGTGTATGACCGGAGTGTGGATAAACAAATTGTGTTCCTACGGTGTGCAGATAAACAAAGTGTGTTCCTCCAGAGGGTGAATAAACAAAGTGTTTTCCTCCAGACTGTAGATAAACAAAGTCTGTTCCTCCAGAATGTGAATAAACAAAGTGTGTCCCTCCAGAGTGAGAACAAACAAAGTGTGTTTCTCCAGAGTGTGAATGAACAAAGTGAGTTCCTACAGAGTGTAGATAGAAAATGTGTTCCACCAGAGGGTTAATAAACAAAGTGTGTTCCACCTGAGAGTAGATAAACAAATTGTGTTCCTCCAGAATGTGAATAAACAAAGTGTGTCCATCCAGAGTGAGAATAAACAAGTATGTTTCTCCAGAGTGTAGATAAACAAAGTGTGTTCCTCCAGAGTATAGATAAACAAAGTGTGTTTCACCAGAGTGTGTATAAACAAACTGTGTTCCTCCAGAGAATAGAAAAACAAAGTGTGTTCCTCCAGAGTGTAAATAAACAAAGTGCTTTGCTGCAGAGTGTAGATAAAAAAGTGTGTTTCTCCAGAATGAGAATAAACAAAGTATGATTCTCCAGAGTGTAGATAAACAAAGTGTGTTCCTCCAGAGTGTGAATAAACAAAGTGTGTTCCTCCAGAGTGTGAATTAACAAAGTGTGTTACTCCAGACTGAGAATAAACTAAGTGTATTTCTCCAGAGTGTGAATAAATAAAGTGTGTTTCACCAGAGTATGAGTAAACAAAGTGTGTTCCTCCAGATTGTAGATTAACGAAGTGTGTTCCTCCAGAGTGAGAATAAACAAAGTGTGCTCCTTCAGAGTGTGAATAAACAAAGTGTGTATGACCGGAGTGTGGATAAACAAATTGTGTCCCACAAGTGTGTGAATAAACAAAGTGTGCTCTTCCAGAGTGTAAATAAACATACTATGTTCCTCGAGAGTTTAGTAAACAATCTGTGTTCCTCAGAGTGCAAATGAAAAAACTTTCTTCCTCCAGAGTGTGAATAAATAAAGTGTGTTTCACCAGAGTGAGAAAAAACAAAGCGTCTTTCTCCAGAGTGTAAATAAAAAAACTGTGTTCCTTGAGCAGTTAGTAAACAATGTGTGTTCCTCCAGAGTGCAAGTGAAAAAAAGAAGTTCCTCCATAGATAAATTAAAGTGTGTTTAACAAGAGTGTGAATAAACAAAGTGTGTTCCTCCAGATTGTAGATAAACAAAGTGTGTTCATCCAGAGTGTGAATAAACAAAGTGTGTTCCTACAGAGTGTGAATAAATAAAGTGTGTTTCACCAGAGTGTGAGTAAACAAAGTGTGTTCCTCCAGAGTATTGATAAACAAAGTGTGTTCCTCCAGTGTAGATAAAAATGTGTTTCTCCAGAGTGTGAATAAACACAGTGTGTTCCTCCAGAGAGTATATAAATAAAGTGTGTTTCTCCAGTGTGAGATTAATCAAAGTGTGTTACTCCAGAGTGAGAATAAACAAACTGTGTTCCTCCAGAGTGTAGATAAAAAAGAGTGCTCCTCCAGAGTGAGAATAAGCAAAGCGTGTTTCTCCAGAATTTGAATAAACAAAGTGTGTTCTTCCAGAGAGTTGATAAACAAAGTGTGTCCCTCCAGAGTGAGAACAAACAAAGTGTGTTTCTCCAGAGTGTGAATGAACAAAGTGAGTTCCTACAGAGTGTAGATAGAAAATGTGTTCCACCAGAGGGTTAATAAACAAAGTGTGTTCCACCTAAGAGTAGATAAACAAATTGTGTTCCTCCAGAATGTGAATAAACAAAGTGTGTCCATCCAGAGTGAGAATAAACAAGTATGTTTCTCCAGAGTGTAGATAAACAAAGTGTGTTCCTCCAGAGTGTAAATAAACAAAGTGCTTTGCTGCAGAGTGTAGATAAAAAACTGTGTTTCTCCAGAATGTGATTTAAAAAAGTGTGTTCCTCTGGAGTATGATTCAGCAAAGTGTATTATTCCAGACTGTAGATAAACTAAGTGTATTCCACCAGAATATAGATAAACAAAGTGTACTCCTCCAGATTGAAGATAAACAAAGTCTGTTCCTCCAGATTGAAGATAAACAAAGTGTGCTCCTACAGAGTGTGAATAAACAAAGTGCGCTGCACAAGAGTGTAGATAAACAAAGTGTTTCTCCAGAGTGTATATAAACAAAGTGTGTTCTTCCAGCATGTAGATAAAAAATATGTTCCTCTAGAGTGTGAATAAACAAAGTGTCTTCTTCCAGAGTGAGAATAATCAAATTGTGTTTCTCCAGAGTGTGAATAAACAAAGTGTGTTCCACCAGAATATGAATAAACAAAGTGTGTGGTTCCAGAGTGCAGAAAAACAAACTGTGTTCCTCCAGTGAGTGAATAAACAAAGTGTGTCTTCCAGAGCCTGAATAATTAAAGTGTGTTCCTCCAGAGTGTAGATAAACAAAGTGTGTTCCTCCAGAGTGTAGATAAACAAAGTGTGTTCTTCGTGAGTGCAGATAAACAAAGTGTGTTCCTCCAGATTGTAGATTAATGAAGTGTGTTCCTCAAGAGTGAGAATAAACAAAGTGTGTACCTCCAGAGTGTAGATAAACAATGTGTTTTGCTCCAGAGTGTAGACATAGAAAGTGTGTTCCTCCAGAGTGTGGATAAACAAATTCTATTCCAGAGGAGTGAAGATAAAAAAAAATTTTGTTCCTCCAGAGTGTGAATTAAAAAAGTGTGTTCCTCCAGCGTGTGAATAAGCAAACTGTGTTCCTCCAGAGTGTGAATAAACACAGCGTGTTCCTCCAGAGTAGAAAAAAAAGTGTGTCTACAGAGTGTGATTAAACAAAGTGTGTTACTCCAGAGTGTGATTTAAAAAAAGTGTGTTCCTCTGGAGTGTGATTCAGCAAAGTGTGTTATTCCAGACTGTAGATAAACTAAGTGTATTCTACCAGAATATAGATAAACAAAGTGTACTCCTCCAGGTTGAAGATAAACTAAGTGTGTTCCTCCAGCATGTAGATAAAAAATATTTTCCTCCAGAGTGTGAATTAACAAATTGTGTTACTCCAGACTGAGAATGAACAAAGTGTGTTACTCCAGAGAGAGAAGAAACAAAGTGTTTTCCACCGCAGGGTGGATAAGCAAATTGTGTTCCTCCAGAGTGTGAATAAACAAAGTGTGTTGCACCAGAGTGTAGATAAACAAATTGTTTTCCTCCAGAGTGTAGATAAACAAAGTGTGTTCCTCCAGATTGTGAATAAACAAAGTGTGTTCCTCCAGAGTGAAGCTGTAGTTAATAAACAATAGTCCAACATTAATCAATAAACAATAATCCTGGTTAATCCCTCCTGTACCAGAAGCAGTTATTCAGATCGATGGGTTTACTATACACCACCATGATAGATCAATAGAGTTTTTCAAGAGATTTGCCTCATGATCACCTCTCCTTGATGCACAAACACATCAGTGCTGTCCCAATTTTGCTCACCAGACCTGGAATATCTAGCAGTTAAGTGGCACCCTTTTTACCTACCACAGGTGATTTCCCAGATTATCTTTGTAGCAGTATATGTTCCACCTCAGGCAAATGTGAATCATGCTTTACACGAGCTGAGCATTGAGATCAATTTGCACAAAAAAAGCACACTCTAACACCTTAACCATCATTTTGAGAGATTTTAAACTGGCCAGTCTGAAAAAAATCACTATGTAATTACCATCAGCGGATCATTTGACATACCAGTGGAAACTACACACTGGACCATTGCTACACCATCATCAAGAATGCCTACCGTGCTATTCCACGCCCTCACTTCGGGAAGTCTGATCACCTGTCTGTACTTCTACTCCCTGAATATAGGCAGAGACTGAGGACTGCAGCACCAGTAGTGAGGACCCAGAAGGTTTGGACAAGGGAAGCACAGGAGCGCCTACAGGACTGTTTTGAATGGGTGGACTGGACTGTGTACAGGAATTCATCTTCTAATCTGGATGAGTATGCTGCAGTTGTTACTGACTTCATTAAAACCTGTGTGGTTGAGTGTGTTCCTACAAAGACTTACTGTACATTCCCAAACCACAAGCTATGGATGAACCAGAAGGTACATCATCTGCTGAAGGCTAGATCTGTGGCATTCAAGTCTGGCGATGCAGTCCTGTACCAGGTATGACCTGCGGAGTACCATTTCAGGGGCGATGAGACAGTTTCAAACGAGGTTGGAGGCACCATCGGATGTACAACTCTGGCAGGGCTTGCAAGACATCACTTCCTGCAAAGTGAAACCCAATAGCATGAATGGCAGCAATGATTTGCAACCAAATGAACTCAATACCATCTATGCCCACTTTGAAAAGGAGAATATAACTACAGCTGTGAAGATCCTTGCTGCACCTGATGACCCTGTGATCTCTGTCTCAGAGGCCGATGTTAGGCTGTCTTTAAAGAGGGTGAACCCTTGCAAGGTGGAAGGTCCTGAGGAATACCTGGTAAGGCTCTGAAAACCTGTGCCAAACAACTAACGGGAGTATTCAAGGATATTTTCAACCTCTCACTGCTATGGGTGGAAGTTCTCATTGGCTTCAAAAAGGCAACAATTATACCAGTGCTTAAGAAGAATAATGTGGGCTGCTTTCATGACCATCACCTGCTAGCACTCACATCTACAGTGATGAAATGCTTTGAGAGGTTGGTCATGACTAGAATGAACTCCTGCCTCAGCAAGAACCTGAATCCATTGCAATTTGCCTATTGCCACAGTAGGTCAAAGGCAGATGCAATCTCAATGTCTCTCCACATGGCTTTAGACCTCCTGGACAACACAAACACCTACGTCAGGATGCTGTTCATCGACAAAACTCAGCACTTTATACCATCATTCCCACAATCCTGATTGAGAAGTTGCAGAACCTGGGCCTCTGTACCTCCCTCTGCAATAGGATCCTCGAATTCCTAACCAGATGACTCAGTAGCATCTTGGAAGCAGTATATATTCCACCTCAGGCAATCTGTGTGGATTGGTGATAACATCTCCTCCTCACCTCCTCTCCTGATTCAACCCAGTGGTGTGTGCTTAGTTCACTGCCCTTCTGTCGCTATACCTATAACTGTGTAGCTAGGCATAGCTCAAATCCTATTTATAAATTTGCTCATGATACAACCATTGTTGGTAGATTCTCAGATGCTGACAAGTGGGCGTACAGGAGCGAGATATGCCAACTAGTGGCGTGGTGTCACAGCAACAACCTGGCACACAATGTCAGTAAGACCAAAGGGCCAATTAAAGGCTGAAGGTCTTCGGGAAGGGTAAGACAAAGGAGCACATGCCAATCCTCATAGAGGGATCAGAAGAGGAGAGAGTAAGCAGCTTCAAGTTCCTGGATGTCAAGATCTCTGACCTGGTCCCAATATATCAATGTATTTATAAAGAAGGCAAAACAGCGACTATGCTTCATTAGGAGTTTCTAAAGATTTGGCACATCAACAAATACACTCAAAAACTTCTATAGTTGCACCATGGAGAGCATTCTGACAGGCTGCATCACTCCAGCACCCAGGGCATGCCCTCTTCTCACTGTTACCATCAGGTAGGAGGTACAGAAGCCTGAAGGCACAAACTCAGTGATTCAGGAACAGCTTCTTCCCCTCTGCCATCCGATTCCTAAAAAGACATTGAATCTTTGGACACTACCTCACTTTTTTAATATACAGTATACTGTTTCTGTTTTTGCATGATTTTTAATCTATTCAATGCACATATACTATAACTGATTTACTTATGTATTTATTATGATTATGATTATTCTATATTGCATTGAACTGCTGCTACTAAGTTAACAAATTTCTCAGCACATCCTAGTGATAATAAACCTGATTCTGATTCATAGGTATCTTTACCGTCCAAATGCTCCAGATATGTGTGCAGTGTCAGGGAAATGGCACCCTCCATAGACCTGGTTCAGTAGCAAGCAAGCTGCAGTGCGTCAGCGTTGTCTGGGAGTCTGGAACTGATGTGTGCCTGAACCAGCCTCTCAAAACACTTCATGATGGTGGACTTCAAAAGTGGATGGTAATTGTCAGGGCACATACCTTGTTTTTTAGGAACTGAAATGATAAGTGGTCTTCATAATGCAGCTGGGAACCTCTGACTGAAGCAGAAAAATGTTGAAAAAACTCTCTTCACTTGATCTGCCCAGGATCTAAGGACACAGCCAGATGCCTTCTGTGGGTTCACTCCCTGAATGACTGATCTTATGAACAAGGCAGTTAATAATGATTCAGGTGCAATGGAAGATGTTAGGCTGGGTGGTATCATTTGAATCCCTTTCTGTTAAAAATATGCATGGACTGTATTAAGGAAAGGGTGAGCCTTTGTTGGCGAAGCTGTCCATCTTCATTTTGTAGCCCTGTCACAACTGCGGGCTGATAATAATCCATAATTTTGGATTGGTATTATCCTTCGGCATCTGATCACAATTGATCTATTCTTATCTTCAATGCTGTTTTCCCCTTTACACTTGATTCCCAATCGTATGGTAGGCAGATTGGATAAAGCAAAAATTGCTTGGCAGGAAACCAGATTTTGAGGCGGGCACAAATAATTTCAGTGGGATAGGTTAATGAATGAGTAAAAACTTGTAGAGCACAATGTGGTGAAATATTAGATTATCCACTTTGATAGAAAGAAAAGAAAAATAAAATAATGAGGAAAAGGAAAATTGCAGATATACTGTGGGTTCTAGATGGAATTGTGCATAACCCAAGACATACCATGTGGCTATATTATAACGTTGAAAGCAGAAATGTTATCCTTTATTGCAAGAGAGCAGAGAAAACAATGCATGGATTTGCATGTGCAGTATATCAGTGCCCTTATTTAAGAAAGGATATATAGTGCTTGCATTGTAGGAAATTCAGATTGATTTCCGGTATAAAGGGTGATTTTAGCAGGAAAGGTTGGGATGGTTGGATCTATGGTCTTTGGAGTCTGGCAGAATGAAGGAAAACTTATAGAAACATACGTTTCTGTGATGCTTGGTAGGATAGATAATGCGTGGTTGGTTCCTCTTTGGGGGAACTGTTGTTTAACCAGGGATGAAGAGAATGCCTTCTTTCAGAAGTTGTGAATCTTTGGAATCTATTGAAAGAATTGAAATGCAAGGATGAGAAAGATTATTGAACTTTAGGAGAGCCAGGAGTATGGGGAGTAGGGAAGAAAGAGATCAGCCATGATCTTGTTGAATGACGGAGCAGACACAAAGGTCCTATTTACCATGTTTAGGTGTTATATTCAAGGAATCACTCCACAACTTATGTTAAACTGACCTGTGGTTTCCTGATTTCTCCTTCACCCTTCATAAGTAACAGAGTTACAACATTTAAGTTCTCAGCCATATTCACTGAATCTGGAGAGCTTAGGAAAAGCAACATTAAACTATCTCCAATTTCATCCCTATGACTTTTACTGTCTGAAGGAGGAAACCATCAGGTGCTGGAAATTTATTCATTAAAGTTCAATCACACTTCTCCTTGCCATTTTGTCTTACAGATGTTTAATTGGAGATAACAAAGCCGTATTGCAGTATGCAAAGAATCTGGGCTGCAGCTGTCCATGTTGCTGTTCACATTAAATAATGTTGATGGATGCTGGTGTCCATGAATTCAATTCCAGACTAAATGTACGTTGCATTGCACAAGAATACTACATTAATATTACTTGCTGAAATATATGAGAATGTGCTGAGCATCTATTCTGTATAATGAGAATGCTTAACATATTTGAAAAAAATAAGTGGCAGAAAGACCAGTAGTAGATACATTGATTATTTTTTGCGTTAAAACAACAGTGTCTCTAAGACTGAGCTCTGCTATGCCAGCAACCCATCTATCAGCGGGGAAACACAATAAATTGCCATCCAAGTTGGTCAAGGTTCCTGGAAAAAGGCCTGTAACTATTTAAATGCATCAGAAGAACAATCCCATAGGGTTTGTAACTGAAAAGGAACACATGTAAAGCAAACAGACAATAAATTAAGCTGTACTAAAGATAAAAAAATAAAGTCCAGTTCTAACCCAATTTGGCCAGACTAAGCTAATCCAAAATCAATTTGAGCTTGTTTACTTATAATATGTTCCTTATCCAAATGACCTAATTCAATCACTACTATCAGTTCATCAAAGTGCTATATAAAAATATAAAGAATTTCAGCTTGAACTGGATAAAGTATTGAGCGCATCAGCAAATAAACACGGCCCAAATGCATGTAGTTGGATTGCATTACACTTAAGCTAAGTGGTCAGGTTCTACTAGCATCAATGCTGAGGTCGCTGTTTGATCTGCTTATATAGCATGCAGTGAAAACCATGGACCAAGGCTGACCTTACATGGACAAGCATGTCCTGGCTTGGAATGATCGAGCTAATGGGAGTCAGAGTCCCAGTGTTACTATGACCACGTAAAGAGCAGCAGCAGCAAACGTTTAAACTGATTAAAGGAAGAATCAAAGGCAGCAAAAGAATCTGGAAGAGTAAAATCAAAAGTAGCAAAGATGTAACTGACAACATAGATCCTCATGTCCTTGAACCTTTGCAACCCAGTCTTAAACAGAAAGAACATCCTATCCATTCTTGTTGTTAGAATTTAAAACAAAGAATTTCCTCCTTGATTGCTGAAAATGGACATCAATATAGGCTCTTCACACTTCAGTTTATTTCTTTATATTTTATTTATTTAGAAATAAATAACCCTTTCCAACCCTTCAAGCCACACTGCTCGGTCATCTCCAACAATCCTGATTTAACCCTGACCCAATCACAGGACAATTTATCTATCCAGTCATTCTCTGGACTGTGGGAGGGAACTGGAGCACCTGGGGAACATCCATGAATCACATGGGAAGGGCATTCAGAGACTCCTTACAGAGGACACGGGGATTGAACTCCAATCTCTGACTCCCCAAGCTATAATAGCATCACACTAGCTGCTATGTTACCATGACACGCCAAGTTCTGAAACCCTGTTTGAATGGACACAATTTGCAAAGCTAAGTTCAAGGCATATCTATTCTTGCATTCTATTCCTCTGCTAATTAAGTAACCCTTGCTGACAATACTCGGGAGGGAGATACCCCTGTAGTTGTTGCAGTTGCTCCTATCACCCTTGTTCTTGTACAAAGTGACGATTTTGGAGTCACGCAGATCCTGTGGTATGACTTCTTCCTTCCAGCACTGACAGAGGACCTCGTGTAAAGGTTGGAGGAGTGAGCTCTTGCAGTGTTTGATCAGGTCTGGAGGAATCCCATCACTGCCGGGAGCTTTCCCTGGGGCCAGACTGAGGTCCTCAATGGTTGGTTCAGAGTCGAGTTCATCCATGACTGGTAGACAATCGATGGCATCAATGGCTGAACTAACAACAACATTTTCCCTCGAGTATAGAGCTCAGGGTAGTGTTCCATCTGCTTGCTTTTATCTGTAATTATTTTACCGCCAGATGACTTCAGGGGTGCTCTGGCACATCTATAAACTCTGGCAGAATGGGTCTACCCTGAGTCCCAATGTGGTTTTCATGCAAGGAGGTCAACTGTCAACATGATTTTCTCACTTTGTCAACTCCAGGAGCAGTGCAGGGAACAACAGAAACCCCTCTAGTGGCATTCAACCTTGTCAACAGGGATGGGCTCTTTCAGATTCTCCTCAAGATCGGCTGTTCCCCAAAACTCTAAAGTATCATCAAGTCATTCCATGACGACGTGAGGGCTACTGTTCAGTACGATGGCAGCTCATCAGAACCCTTCGCTATTAATAGTGGGGTCAAACAAGGATGCGTGTTGGCCCCAACATTATTCAGCATCTTCTTCTCTCTGCTATTGAAGCACGTGTTTGGGTCATTGACAGAAGGCATCTACATGTACACCGGGTCTGATGGGCGGCTGTTCAACCCTGCACGCCTGAGAGCAAGAACAAAGGTGAGAAAGGTCTTAATGCATGACATGCTCTTTGCCAATGACGCTGCTATAACCTTGCACACCAAAACGGCAACTACAAACTCTCATGGACTACTTCTCTAAGGCATGCAAGGACTTCAGGCTAAAGAACCTTGCCCAGAACGTAGAGGAGACACCAGTCATTACCATCGACAATTACGATCTTGAAGTGGTCCACGAGTTCACATACTTGGGGTCGACCGTTAGCGACACTCTCTCCCTCAACGCTGAAATCAACAGGTGTATCGGCAAAGCAGCATTGATCCTTGTTCGACTCTCCTCGCGGGTCTGGGAGAATCCAAAACTCACTACAAAGACCAAGACTGCTTTATACAAGGCATGTGTTATCAGCACCCTCCTGTATGGTAGCGAGACTTGGACCATCTACTCCAAACAGGAGAGGAAACTCAATAGTTTTCATCTGCTCAGCCTTCACCACATCCTCAGCATCACCTGGAGAGACAAAGACCCAAACTCTGAGGTCCCCTCCCGGGCTGGACTTCCCACAATGTTCACACTTTTAAGACAGTGTAGACTGCGCTGGTCGGGACATGTCTGTCGTATGAAGGATGGTACACTGCCAAAGGACATCCTCTACGGAGAACTAGCAACAGGCAAGAGGAACGTTGGTAGACCCCAGCTTCGCTTCAAGGACCTCTGCAAGTGCAACATGAAAGCCTTAAAAATCAACACAGAGTGCTGGGAGGATACAGCAGATGACAGCAACAAATGGTGAGGTACTCTCCAGCAACACCTAGAGCAAGGTGAAAGAGTGACCCTGAGTCAGTTTGAGGAGCGGAGAGCTAAATGGAGAGCACAGCGGACAACAATGCCATAACACCCTACACATGCAGCAACTGTGGCAGAGCCTGCCGTTCCAGGATCAGCCTCAATAGCCAGAGTCGACGCTGCTCGACAAACCAGTGACTACCAGAGGCTCAGTACCCATGGTCCACCACGACCGACGGAGGCCACACACACAAGTAACCTGGGTAGAAATTTTACCACTACGATTAAAAATAGCAAAAAGTTATTTTATGAAAATAATTTATTTACACATAGCTCTGGGTTAAAGATTCTAAACACTTAAAGAGTTAAACGTTCCACACCATGACAAAGGGCAGCATCATCTAATAACCTTCGTTCAAGACTTAATGAAACAAATAAAATTAAGATAAAATGTCAGCAAATCTGTTAAGCTGTAACCATTTTCATCAAAAGATTCCTTTAATTGTTCTAATCTCCATATATCTATGTACATATATTTCTGTATAACGTAGTTTATATTATCAATTTTTTTAAACCAGATTTGAATCTGAAATAAACACCAAACAATCACCAAGTGTGGAAAGAAAAACAAACGATGCTTCGCATCAAAGACACTGAGACACCAGAGAAAGAGACAAGAAGAGCTCATTTTAGAGTAGAGACAAAAGCAGGAATGTAAAGGGCAAAGGGAATATTTGTAATAGGATGGTGTGGGGTTGTTGATAGATCAACGGGTGAAGTTTTATACCGCAGTAGAGTGGCAGTTAGCATGAAGCTGTTACAGCTCGGGGTGTCAGAATTCGTAGTTTAATTCCAGCTTCCTCTGCAAGCAAGGTGAGTTGTCAATATTATGGAATGTTTATTCCTATCATAATCTAATGTTTCAAAAACCTCTATATAAAAGTTACCTAATAAATTCAATACATGACAGATTTACACATAATTAAAGTACTAAAGTCTGACTCCTACACTAAACTCAATCGCACACAAACTTTCAAGCCTTGTTAGGAACAGATGTAGGTTCCTTGTAAGTGGTCAGACTGTCTGACGCCCTAATTCCTTTGTTGCTAAAGCTTCACTCTTCATCTCAACATTCTTCTTGTGCTAAGATGAAGACTTTGAAAAAACAGCAGACTGGTATTTATTTCTCTGTAAATTATCAGTAGGAATGTCCCCCGAGGCTAATTCTTTTCAACTGGTGATAGATAATCACTGCACTCCTCATTCTGGGAATCATTAATGTTTAACATTTTGTAGTTTTCTATATAGAATTAAAGTACAATGGAAGTCAGAACACACCTCTGCACCCTGAGGTTTTTCCTATTGTAACATAGTAATTTTCTTTGTATTACATTGTACTACTGCTGCAAATTAACAAATTTCACAACATACACAATGGGGTTTGTGCTGTCTTTACGACAGTTATTTAGTTTATAATATTTTCGCTTAGTGATTCATTCAATAGTATTTTCTAGTTAGAATTAGGAGTGTTTAAAGTATATTCATTGCATGTAAAATATATCGGCATGCGATGACGTCACATCCGGTTTCGCCGCGTCTTGTGGGAAAACACCGGTTTGAAATTAGCGCGAGGGTGGGGGCTTTCCACGAGGCTCACCTGAGCAGAAGCAGTTTTGCAGGCATGAGAAATCACAGTGAGAGCAACGCTGTAAGTTAATAGATAATCGATATATTGAACTAAGATGTTAATAGTGATCCTGTTAGAGGTAACGTCGGTAGATAATGTTTATGCTTTCGTTAGTTAAAGAGTCGCGGATAGTTTGCATGGAAGTGTATTTAAAGTAGTCAATGGAGCAGGTAAACTCTCCCTGTATACTGCACCTTAGTGTAATGTAGTTATAGTCACCTTTGCAAGTATTTACACTTGAAATGTGATATTAAGGAAGGAACAAATACTGTATCAATCTTGTATTGTTTTATCAACAGTTTTCACCATATGTTAATGTGAAGAGTGAACAGTAAATGGTTAATCTTACTGCGATCTGGTTTGCATTGGCTGTGGTTTATCCGGACGTTAAATTCGGCGTTTCGTTACACCCGAAGGAGAACGTGACAGTGAAAAAGCGGCATTATCAGGTGTTTCAAGTGCTGCAATGTCAGCTCAATCCGGCATCAAGTCGACGCCGCCCAGCGACAGGGGCAGTAAACCGACATCAAGTAAGTCCACACAGGCAAGAGCCAAGGCAGAAGCCGCCAAGGTGCGACTGCATTACGCCAGACAAGAAGCAGTTTTGAAAATGAAACAGGCCACCAGAGAAGCCGAAATCCAGAAAGAAAAGGCTGCCAGAGAAGCCGAAGCGGCCGCCCGAGAAGCCGAAATCCAGTTGGAAATGGCAAAAATATCGACAGAGTTGCAAGTGCTGCAGCTAGAAAGAGAAGAAGAAGCTGCCATGGCGGAAGCAGAGTACATAGAAGAAGCTGAAGGGTCACGTGATCTGACCGCAGCAAGATCTACTTTAGAAAGGACCAGACTGGAACGCACAAGTGACTATGTACAATCTCAAACAGACAGGCAGGCTCGTCTCCCCTCTCCATACCTATTCGATAACTTCCCCAGCTACGAGGAACCTCAGAGAGTCACGATTGCATCACATCCATACGAGGAAGGAAATTTACCCTCACGGCTCCGTGATGAAGTCAAGAATGAAAGAACCGACAACGCTCCTTCACCCCCACAACAGGACGGCGGGGAGGGAGAGGTTCACTCCAGGACAACAATTGTCAGCTCGAACTGTACAGAAGTTTGCGGTCAAACTCAGTCAAGCCGTTCTTGTTCCGAGATCTGCCTCACTGAGGTGTACCCTAAAGAAGCACAACAAGACATTACCAAGCGTAAAGTAACCGACGAGACGCTAGGTCAGTCAGTTTTCGTTCAAACCGAGCACGGAAACAAACTTGCACAATCAGCTCAAGATACCATTTCTTTAAAAACCAAAGACACCAAGGTCTTCAGAGATGAAGCAAATAATGGGGTTGCCCCATTGCCAATCAGAGAACCACGCCAGCGCTCACCAGATAACAAAGAGCAGGCAGTCAAACGGTTCACGTCCTTACGGAAAACCTGGAAAAGGAAACCTGAGATACAGCAACGCACCCGATTGGCCCACGAGGTACTGTGCACCCTAATGGCAGAGGTCACAGCCATTATAAACGCACAATCATTCCTACCTGTGTCTTCTGACCCAGAAAACCCCTTTATACTTTCGCCATCAACGCTCCTTACGCAGAAGGCAGGAGCACCTCCTCCACCAGGAGACTTCTCAGACAAGGATTTGTACACAAAGCAATGGAGACAAGTCCAGGCTCTGGCAAATCAGTTCTGGCCTCGCTGGAGACAAAAATATCTACCTTTGTTGCAACAGAGACAAAAGTGGACAGAACCCCGCAGGAATCTTCAAGTTGGAAACTTAGTCCTGCTCAGGGACAAGCAAGCCACCCGCAACAGCTGGCCAATGGCCAGAATCACTGTTACATTCCCTATCGAGGATGGACATGTCAGGAAGATCGAATTGAAGACTACCGACCAAGGCGATGTGAAAATTTACCAAAGGCCAGTTACAGAAGTTATTCTACTTCTACCCAATGACTGATTAAGAGACTAAGTTTTGTACTCTGCTCATTGTGACCTTACGAAGGTCAAGCGGGGAGTGTGCTGTCTTTACGACAGTTATTTAGTTTATAATATTTTCGCTTAGTGATTCATTCAATAGTATTTTCTAGTTAGAATTATAAGTGTTTAAAGTGTATTCATTGCATGTAAAATATATCGGCATGCGATGACGTCACATCCGGTTTCGCCGCGTCTTGTGGGAAAACACCGGTTTGAAATTAGCGCGAGGGTGGGGGCTTTCCACGAGGCTCACCTGAGCACAAGCAGTTTTGCAGGCATGAGAAATCACAGTGAGAGCAACGCTGTAAGTTAATAGATAATCGATATATTGAACTAAGATGTTAATAGTGATCCTGTTAGAGGTAACGTCGGTAGATAATGTTTATGCTTTCGTTAGTTAAAGAGTCGCGGATAGTTTGCATGGAAGTGTATTTAAAGTAGTCAATGGAGCAGGTAAACTCTCCCTGTATACTGCACCTTAGTGTAATGTAGTTATAGTCACCTTTGCAAGTATTTACACTTGAAATGTGATATTAAGGAAGGAACAAATACTGTATCAATCTTGTATTGTTTTATCAACAGTTTTCACCATATGTTAATGTGAAGAGTGAACAGTAAATGGTTAATCTTACTGCGATCTGGTTTGCATTGGCTGTGGTTTATCCGGACGTTAAATTCGGCGTTTCGTTACACCCGAAGGAGAACGTGACAGGGTTACTTTATTAGATACAGTACACCTGTGCACCTGCTCTTTAATGCAAATATCTAATCAGCCAATCATGTGGCAGCATCTCAGTGCATAAAAGCATGCAGACATGGCCAAGAGGTTCAGCTGTTCTTCAGACCAAATATCAGAATGGGGGAACAATGTGATCTAAGTGACTTTGACAATGGAATAAATGTTGGGGCCAGACTGCCACTGCCAAAGGACTTTGGCTGTACATTTTTTCCATAGATGCTACCTGGCCTGCTGAATTCCTCCAGCATCTTCTGTGTGTGCCAGACTGGGTGGTAGAAAAACACATCAGTTCTGAGGACAAAAATGTTTATTAATGAGAGAGCTCAGAGGAGAATGGTCAGATTGGTTCAAACTGACAGGAAAGTGACAGTATCACAAACACGAGAAAATCTGCTGATGCTGGAAATTTAAGCAACAGACACAAAACACTGGAGGAACACAGCAGGCCAGGCAGCATCTATGAAAAAGAGTAAACACCTGATGTTTTGGGCCGAGACCCTTCATCTGGAAGTTGACAGAAACTCAGATAACCACACATGACAACAGTGGTGGGTAGAAGAGCATTTCTGAACACACAACATGTTGGACTTTGAAGTGGATGAGCCTCAACAGTGGAAGACCTTGAACATACACTCAGTGGCCACTCTACTAGATACAGGAGGTACCTAATACACAGAATGAGTGTATGTCAGTGATAATACACCTGATTCTCATTCTGGTCTTTTGCTCAATAAGCTGTCTGTACCAAGAGTGATTTAACATATGATTCAGTGTCAACTGGTTTTTGATTTTCTACATATGCAATAGCAAGTTACATTTATGTGGAACCTTTTTGATGTACGATATCTCAAGATACTTGGCAGAAGCATAATTGCACAAGAGATTCTGCAGATGCTGGAAATCCAGACTAACACACACAAAATGCTGGAGGAACTCAGCAAGTCAGGCAGCATCTGTGGAAATTAATGAACAAGCAGCATTTCAAGATTCAAGATTGTTTAATGTCATTTCCTGTACACAGGTGTAAGGAGAATGAAATAATTGTTACTCTGGATTCGATGTAGCACAAAATCAAAAACACAAAAGATAAAGGACAAAAATAATAATAATAAACACACAATAAATATAAATAAGATAATTTATAAATATAGATTGATTGTACATCGATAGAGTGATGCTAGACTAACTGGAAATAATAAAATAGTGGTTGAATTAGTGAGTGGAGATTTCGGGCTGAGACCCTTCATCAGGACTGAAAAGGAAGGGGGGAAAGGTGGGGGATGGGGAAGAAGTACAAGCTAGAAGGTGATAGGTGAAACTAGGTGATGGAGGAGGGGTGACAAAGTAAAAAGCTCAGAGGTGATAGGTGGAAAAGGTAAAGGACTGAAAAAGAAGGAATCTGATAGGAGAAGAGAGTGAAGCATGGGAGAAAGGATAGGTGGAGGGGCACCAGGGGAGGTGATAGGCAAATGAGGAGAGAAAGTAAGAGTGGGGGTGAGATTGGGGAAACTTAGAAGAGGTAAGGGGAGAGGGAAATACCGCAAGTTTGAGAAATCAGTGTTCATGCTGTCAGATTGCAGGCTACCTAGATGGAATGCAAGATGTTGCTCTCGAAGCTGAGAGTGGCCTCATCATGGCAAAGTGGAGCCATGGTCTGACATGTCAGAATGGGAATGGGGATTCGAACTGAAATGGTTGACCACTGGACAAACTTGCTTTTCACGGATGGAGAGAGGGTATTCAACAAAGTAGTCCCCCAATAAACCTCAGGTCTCACCAGTGTAGAAGCACCAGGAGAGTTGACAACCCCAACAGATCCACAGGTGAAGTGTTGCCTCCCTGGAAGGACTGTTTTGGGCCCAAAATGAAACTGAGGGAGGAGATGACTGTGCAGGTGCAGTACTTCTGCTGTTTGCAGGGATAAGTGCAAGAGGGAGATTAGTGTGAAGGGATGAGTGGACAAGAGAATCATATAGGGAGCAATGGTGGGAGGTAAAGATGTGGTTGGTGGTAGGACCCTTGGTGAAGGTTGTGGAGAATGATGTGTTGGATGCGGAGACTAATGGGTGGTAGGTGAGGACAAAGAGAACTCTACCCTGTTATGGTAGCAGGAAGATGGGGTGAGTGCAGACGTCCGTGGGATGGACTTGATGTGGCTGAGGACAGCAGCAATGGTGGAGAAAAGAAAACCCCATTCTTTGAAGGAGGAGGACATCTCTGAAGTCCTGGAAAGGAAAGCCTGAGAACAGATGCAGTGTGGCAAAGGAACTGAGCCAAAGGGGGTGTTATTTTTAAAGGAGTTAGGGTGGAAAGATAAAAAGGTAACTGTGGGAATCGGTAGGTTTATAAAAGATATTAATAGAAACAGTTGATCAGTTTACGTTGTCTGTTTAAGAGTGGCATATTTGAAAATGAACTTTTGATTTAGTGAAACAAGGTAATTTTCTTAGCTGTTATCTCAAGACACTGCACACTATCAGGTTTGAAACACAAGAGATTCTGCAGATGCTGCAAATCCTAAGTATCACACACAAAAACACTGATGGGTGTTATATACAGGGCTCTGAAATGTGGCAGGATGTGGGCTACAAATTACAATGGGAGATAGAAAAAGCATGTTAAACGGGAAATGTTTTGATGGTCATGGGGTTTCAAAATGCAGGTAGATTGGGAAAATAGTGTTGGTGATGGATCCCAAGAGAGAGAGTTCACAGAATGACTACAGGTTGGCTTTTTTAGAGCAGCTTGTGGTTGAGTCCACTAGGGGATCAGCTATTCTGGATTCGGTGTTGCATAATGAACTGAATTTGATTGGGAAGCTTAAGGTAAAGGAACCCTTAGGAGACAGTGATCATAATATGATTGAATTTACCCAGCCATTTCAGAGGGAGGAGCTAAAGTCAGGTGTATCATTATTTCAGTGGAATAAAGAGAATCACAGAAGCATGACAGAGGAGCTGGCCAAATTCAATGGAAGGAGACACTAGCAGGGATGATGGCAGAGCAGCATCGGCTGGAGTTTCTGGGAGCAATTCAGAAGGCCCAGGATAGATATTGTACATCCCAAAGAAGGGACGTATTCTAATGGCAGGATGACACACACATAGCAGAAATGGAAAGCCAAAACCACACAAAACCTAAAGAGATTGCATATAATAGAGCAAAAAATTAGTAGGAAGTTAAAGGATTGGGAAACTTTTAAAAACCAACAAAAGGCAACTGAAATCCATAAGGAGATGAAAGATGAATTACGAAGGTAAGCAAGCTTATAATATCAAAGAGGATACCAAAAGTTTTTTCAGATATATAAAGGGAAAAGAGAGGAGAGAGTAAATATGTCATTACAGAAGTAGTGGTGTGGGGGGGGGGGAATGGCGAATGAATTGAATAAGCACTTTTTCGTCAGTCTTCACACCCACAGCATGCTGGAGGTTTGAGCATGTCAGGAAGCAGAAGTGAGTGCATTTGGTATTACTAGGGAGAAGGTGTTTGGGAAAGGTCTGAAGATAGACAAGTTAGCTGAACCAGATGGACTGCATTCCAGGATTCTGAAGAGGTGGCTGAAGAGATTGTGGAGGCATAGATACTGATTTTCAAGAATCAGTAGATTCTGGCATGATTCCGGAGGATTAGGAAAGCACAAATATCTCACTACACTTCCAGAAGGGAGGAAGGCAGAAAAAAGGAAATTGAAGGTCAGTTAACCTGACCTCAGTGGCTGGGAAGGTGCTGGAATCGATTTTTAAGAATGTAGTTTCAGGCTCCTTGGTGGTGCATGATAAAATAGGCTAAAGTCAGTAAGGAAACAATCTTGCCTCTCAAATCTGTTGGAAGTCTTTGAGGAAATAACAAGCAGGATTGACAAAGAAGAATGGGTAGATGTTGTGTACTTGGATTTTCAGATGGCATTTAACAAGCTAAGAGCTCATGATTTTACAGAAAAGGCACCAGCATGGATAGAGCATTGGCTGATAGGCAGGAAGCTAAATCTGAGAACAAAGGGAGCCTTTTCTGTTGGTTGCCTGTGACCAGTGGCATTCTGCATGGATGTCAGAGATTAGGATGATGGGATTGATGGCTTTAAGGCCAAGTTTGTGGATAATATGAATACAGGTGGAGGCACAGGTAGTGTTGAGGAAGCAGAAGGATTTAGACAGATTATGAGAATGGGCAAAGAATTGGCAGATGGGACACAGTGTGGGGAAGTCTGTGGCCATTCACTATGGTAGAAGGAATAAAAGAATACACTATTTTCTAAAGGAGAAGTAAACTGAAAATTCTGAGGTGCAAAGGGTCTATGGAGTCCTCATGCAGGAATCCCTAAGAGTTAACTTGCAGGTTTAAATGGTGGTGAAGAAGGCAAATGCAATGTTAGTAATCATTTCAAGAGGACTAGAATGTAAAAGCAAAGATGAAATGCTAAGGCTTTGTAAGGCACTGATGAGGCATCACTTGGAGTACTGTGATCAGTTTTGAACACCTTTTTTAAGAAAGAATGTACTGACATTAAAGAGGATTCAGACAAGGTTCTCGAGAAAGACATCATATGAGGAGTAAATGATAGCTCTGGGCCTTTACTCACTGGAATTTAGAATGAAGGGGAGGGGGGAACTAATTGAAACCTATTAAATCTTGAAAGGCCTAGATAGAGTGGATGTGGAGAGGATATTCCCAATGTTGGGGGATTCTTCCCAGGGCCAAAGTGCACAGCCTCTAAATAGATGGACATCCAGTTAGAGTGGAGATGAAGATGAATTCCTTTAGCCAGAGGGTAGTGAATCTATGGAGTTCATTACAAGGTATTTAAAGTGGAGATTGATACGTTCTTGATTCATCAATATGTGACTAACTACAGGAAGAAGGCAGGAGAATGGAGTTGAGAGGGAAATCGATCAGCCATGATGAAATGGATGAGCAAACTCAATGGGCTGAATGGCCTAATTCAGCTCCTACGTCTTATGGTCTAAAATGCAGGATGAACTCAGCAGGTCAGGCAGCATCTAGAGAAAGTTATAAAGGTATCTGTGGGGCAGCACAGTAGTGTAGAGGTTTGCACAACACTTCACCACGCCAGTAACATAGGTTTAAAATTACCCTGCTGCCTATAAAGAGTCTCTATCTTCTCCCCGTGACTTTGTAGGTTTCCACTGGATGCTAGGGTTTCCTCCCACAGTCCAAAATTACTGGTCATTATAAATTGCCCGTTGATTAGGATAGGATTAAATTGGGGGATTGCTGAGTGGTGCAGTTTGAAGGGCTGGAAGGACCTGTTTCAAGCTGCATCTCAACAAACAAACAAATAAATAAATAGTTGATGTTTCAGGACAAGACCCTTCATCAGAACAGGAAATGAAGAAGGATGGAGATATAGAAACATAGAAAACCTACAGCAAATAACTAATAATCTAATCTTCATAGGACCTATATATTTAGTCCTATCTTTTGTAGATAGGGGTGCCAAATTTTCAAAAATATATCATATTCATTTCTTAAATTATAAGTAATTTTTTCAAGTGGAATACAACTATATATTTCATTATTCCAGCAGTCCATAGTTAAGTATAAATCTGATTTCCAAGTAACTGCAATAGCTTGGGGTCTGTGTCCACCACTGTCACTGGCAGCCCATTCCACGCACTTACCACTCTCTGCGTAAAAAAAAACTTACCCCTGATATCTCCTCTGTACCTGCTTCCAAGCACCTTAAACCTGTGCCCTCTCATGCTAGCCATTTCAGCCCTGGGAAAAAGCCTCTGACTATCCACACGATCAATGCCTCTCATCATCTTATACAGATCTATCAGGTCACCTCTCATCCTCTGAACTTAAGCCTTTTTTCCTTGGAGTGACACTCAACCTATTCTCATAAGACATGCTCCCCAACCTGTGTAGCAGCTTTGAGTGTCCTATGGAATTTTCCTTAATCCTGTCTGCCAAAGCCTTCTCATGGCCCCTTTTAGCTCTCCTAAAGTTCCTTCCTGCTAGCCTTATAATCTTCTAGATCTCTATCATTACCTAGCTTTTTGAACCTTTTGTAAGCTCTTCTTTTTTTCTTGACTAGATTTGCAACAGCCTTTGTACAACACAGTTCCTGTACCCTACCATCCTTTCCCTGTCTCATTGGAACGTACCTCTGCAAACCTCCATACCATTTCCTGAGAACCCAATTTATTTTTTCCCTGAGTTCCCAATTTATGCTTGCAAGTTCCTGTCATATTTCCTCTTTCTCCAATTAAACGCTTTCCTAACTTCTCTGTTCCTATTCCTCTCCAATGCTCCAATTCTATCTCCAATAAAGGAGATAGAAATGTGATCACTATCTCCAAAATGCTCTCCCACTGAGAGATCTGACACCTGATCAGGTTCATTTCCCAATACCAGATCAAGTACAGCCTCTCCTCTTGTAGGCTTATCTATATACTGTGTCAAGAAACCTTCTTGAACAAACCTAACAAACTCCACCCCATCTAAACCCTATATAGTGGAAGTTCAGACAGGGTAAGGGGGAATCAGGTTTATTAATTAATAGGGTTTACATATCTGACACAATATTGGTATCAATGTGAGCTAATGATCCCAAAACATTATGAGGTTAAAAAAGAAGATCTAGTGCTTTCCTAGCTTTCACCAAACATAGCATTTAGTCTGATGGCCAAAAAGCTCAATTTTGGGTTCATCAGACCATAGAACTTTCTTCCAGCTGACATCAGAGTCTTCCACATGCCTCTAGCAAATTCCAGCTAAGATTTCAGCTGAGTTTTTTTCAACAGTGGCTTTCTCTTTGCCACTTTCTCATAGAGCTGTGACTGGTGAAGCACCCAGACAATAATTGTTGTACGCACAGTCTCTCCCATTTCAGCCACTGAAGCTTGTAACTCCTCCGGTTGTCATGGGTCTCTTTGTGGCCTCCCTCACTCATCCCCCTTCTTGCCCAGTCACTCAGTTTTTGAGAACAACTTGCTCCAGGCAGGTTTACAGCTGTGCCATATTCTTTCCATTTCTTGACTATTGACTTAACTTTACCAAGAGATATTCAGTGAAACATTCTTGAATCCATCACCTGATTTGTGCTTTTCAATAACATTATCGTGGAGTTGCTTGGAGTGTTCTTTAGTCTTCATGGTGTCGATTTTACCAGGATACTGACTCACCAGTAGTTGGACCTTCCAGATACAGGTGTATTCTTACTACAATCAATTGAAACACCTTGACTACACACAGGTCTCCAAAAATAGATCTCCGTTTAATTAATTATGTGACTTCTAAAACTAATTGGCTGCACCAGTGATGATTTGGTGTGTCATATTAAAGGGGATGAATACTTAGAAAATCAATTATTTTGTGTTTTACACTTGTAATTAATTTCAGAGTCAGAATCAGAATCAGGTTTATTATCACCAGCATGTGCTGTGAAATTTGTAAAGTTAGCAGCAGCAGTTCAATGCAATACGTAATATAGAAGAGAAAAAAAAACAAAAATGAAATAAATAATAAATACAATTAAAAATAATAATAAATAGTTTGCCATATATGTATATTGAATAGATTAAAAAACGTGCAAAAAGCAGAAATACTGTATATTAAAGAAGTGAGGTAGCATCCGAAGTCTCAATGTCCATTTAGAAATCAGATGGCAGAGGGGAAGAAGTGGTTCCTGAATTGCTGAGTGTGTGCCTTCAGGCTCTGTCCTGTTACCTGATGGTAACGGTGAGAAAAAGGCATGCCCTGGGTGCTGGAGGTCCTTGATAATGAACGCTGCCTTTCTGAGATACTGCTCTCTGAAAATACCCTGGGTACTTTGTAGGCTAGTGCCCAAGATGGAGCTGACTAGATTTACAAACCTCTGCAGCTTCCTTCAGACCTGTGCAGTAGCCAGACAGTGACGCAGCCTGTCAGAATTTAGATCACTTTGCAGATATCTGTTTTCACTTTGTCTTGAAAGAGTGTTTTTCTGTTGATCAGTGTCAAAAAAGCCAAATTAAATCTACTGTGATTCAATGGTGTAAAATAATAAAATATGGTAGCTTCCAAGCCGGGGGGCGGGGGGGGGGGTGAATACTTTTTATAGGTACCGTACGTTTAAGAAAACAATAAGGAAATATATAAAACCCACTCTTGGCTCATAAGACTACAAGACATAGAAGCAGATTTGGGCCATTTTACAATGGTGTAAAATAATAAAATATGGTAGCTTCCAAGCCGGGGGGCGGGGGGGGGGTGAATACTTTTTATAGGTACCGTACGTTTAAGAAAACAATAAGGAAATATATAAAACCCACTCTTGGCTCATAAGACTACAAGACATAGAAGCAGATTTGGGCCATTCGGCCCATCAAGTCTACTCTGCCAGTCTATATTTGGCCGATTCATTACCCTCTGAACCCCCTTCTCTCCCATAACTTTTAACACCTTTACAAACAAGAACCTATCAAACTCTGCTCCAAATATACACAATGACTTGACCTCACAGCCACCTTTGGCAATGAATTGTGTTGCATCCTTGAGCAAAGCACTTAACCACATCAATATAGGTTTGATTGATTATTATACGATTTTTTTTTGCTGATATTTTAATAAGATATTGTTATCTTACTACTAATTTAACTTCAAGCCTAGCGCATTTATAACCTATTTAATATTATGTTATGAATTTCTTTATATATGAAATTTAATAAAAAGATTGAAAAAGAAAAAAGCTCTTAACCACACAGTCCACCCAGCTGAAAATGCTGGGGGTTAACCTCGCGATAGACTGGCATCCTATCTGGGATGGGGGAGCGGGGGAAGTCTCGTACTCTCAGTCACTTTACGCCACGGAAACTGGCATAAACACCAACCTGATGAGGCACGGGACAAACTTTAACTTTCTGTTCTAAAGAGACATCTTGAACCCTCTAAGTCCTCTGGTCCTAGACTTAACCCTTTCCACAGGAAACATCCTCTTCGCGCCCACTCTATCTGAGCCGTTCAATATACACTCCGATAGGTTTCAATGAGGTCCCCCTCTCTTATTCTTCTAAACTTCATAAATAGAATTAAACTCTATAAAACATGGACTTTTCATCATATGGAATATTGCATATAGCTGCAGAGTCACTCTTTAGGAAAAATATGTAAGCTTTAGAGAAGGTGCAGCAGAGATTCCCCAAGATGATTCTAAGGTTTGTTGTTTCAAGATTGAAAGTGGAGGTAGAGCAAAGATAGACAGATATAAATAGAAATGTAAGATCATGAACAATATCAAAAGAAACTGGCCACATTGGCTGCGGATCAGGAAGGAAGGGTCATCAGATGAAGGCAAATGGCAAAAGGGAAAGCTGCAGAGGGAAAGAATTTGTCACCATGAATGGTTAGGGTCTGGATTCCAGTGCAGGCAGCAGTTTCAATCGTAGCTTTCAAAGTAAGTTTCTGAAAGGCAAGTATTTCCAGGATTATTGGGAAATGGCAGAGAAGCGGAATTAGCTGGTTTATTGTTCTGACAGCCAGTCTGGATTTAAACAGTTCCCTTCAGTGCTGTAACTATTTTAAATAACAGCTCCCAATTCTTTATGTGTCCCAGACCAATTCCCTTTCCTGTGCTTCGAACCCTCTCATCAGCCTTTCTGGCATTAGAAAAATGTTTATAAAAACACCAGTAAGTCCACATTTGAATCCAATTTTACAAATTCACTCATGAGGTAATGCATACAGCATGAAACTAATCACCCTCAAGCATCCCGTGCATCCGGTTTTCCTCACTGGGTGAAAGACAGCTCACCTACAGTTTAGGGCGCCTTGCAGAGCGACTTTATGTAAACTTAAAACTTTTATTTTTAATTGAAGCTCTGGAAGCTGATCCTGATAAATAAAACTAGCCCTGTAATTTGTGCAGAGTTTGCTCACTGAAGCTAATGTGAAAAGGACAAGATCGTATTTAATTAGTAACAGGTTCATTACTTAACTTATATTGTAAAAATGAAAGATAACAAAATGAAGATTAACGATGTGCTGTCAGTTAAAGTCATGCGCCCTGGGAGTGACCTTAAATCAAATCAGTTTTGAAAAACAAAGATCGTTGTCTATCTGAATTAAATCTGATCAATATTAGCTCAGTTCCTGAGGAATATGAATTGGACATTTTATTAGCCATGTTAAGTATCTACATATGGCTGATGAATGTAGTTGTGTGTCTGTAAACTGACTGTATTCTATTCCCCGGCAATGTTATTCGCAGTGTTGTGGAGCACTACAGCACAGAAATAAGTTCTTCAGCCCATCGAGTCCATACTGACCTGTTCTTCTCATTAGACTAAACAGATGCCTGCAGCCAGACATAACCCTCCATACCCTCTCATCCTTGTAACTACCCAACTTCTCTTAAATGTTGCACCTGAACCTGCATGCACTAAATCCACTGGCAGCTTATTCCACACTCTCAACTCCTTTGGGTGAAGAAGTTCCCTCTCAGGTCCCCCTTGAACACTTTATCTTTCACTTAACCTATGTTCTCTAGATCTAGTCTCACCCACCCTGAGGGGAGAAGGCCTGCTTACATTTACCCTATCTATATCCCTCATAGTTTTGTATCTCTCTATCAAATCTCCGCTCATTCTCCTACGCTCTAGGGAATAAAGTCCTAACCTATTCAACCTGCCCCTATTACTCAGTTTCTCAAGTTCCAATGACATCCTTGTAAATTTTCTCTGCACTCTTTCATGATATCTTTCCTGGAGGTAGGTGAACAGAACTGCACACAATATTCCAAATCTGGCCTCACCGACCAACTTCAACATGACATCTTAATCCATGTACTCTGTGCTCGGATTTATGGAAGGTCAGCGTGCCAAATGCTCTCTTTACAACCCTACCTACCTGGCTCTATAAAAATCAGCTTGTCATAGGATGAAATAATACGCAAATCCCAATATATTTTAACACCTTAGTCTTTAACAATAAAAACCATAAACTGCAGAGTCCCTCAGTGGAAAGTCAACAATTATTCAAAAACTTAGCAATGGTCTCCCAGTTATACTTGTTCTGTCTTTATTAGATGATGTAACCGACAGTGACAGATACACATAAATACAGAGAAACATGGATGGACTGATACAGACACAAGTTGATAGGTAAGTAAGCATGTTAAAATTTTATGAGACCCTTTGAGTATGATGTCAGTGGAAAGAATATCTCTGGAATGTCAGAACTGAGTGGATAATAACAATTATTATAAGATTATAGATGGAGTATTTAACACCAGGCATTCCTAATCAGACCAATATACACGAGAGTGAATCCCAGTTTACACTTACTATGGAATAGATTGAGACATGTTCATGAGGCCCAAGGCAAAATCTTGCAAATAATTTACTTTTCCTGGTCCTAATGACAGTTTTATTATGTGAATATATGAAAAGAATTCTGCAGCAAACATCAAGGAACAACATCAACTGCTGCCTGAATTCTACACAGAAAGATCTTGAATTAAAAGTGAAAAATTTGTATGGCTGAAAATTATTCAAAATGTTACATCTGCAAAGTATTTACTTTTCAATTCATGAAAATCAATGATGTTTCTGAAGCTGGAAATCTGATCTTAAAAACAGAAAACACACAACACTCTTCTCTGCTTTACTATAAACTCCAACTCAATACAGCATGCATTTCAACACAGGCACATGCTGCGGCGGGCATTCAGTCCACAATGACAGACAAGAGCTCGTTTATCTCAACGGACGTCACATACAGATGGGGGAGGTGATTATTACACACCCTGGTTAGTCAGGGTGACCCACAAACACACAGACAACTGTATAACCCGAGTTAAAATGTAATAACAAATAAACATCTCACCAAAATTCCACAAATGCATTTTAAAACAAACAATATTAGCACTGGCTAATTATTGGAATGCTGGGGAAAACATTCAACCATACCCCCAGCCCACAACACTGCCCCCACCTAAGGGGTCAGTCATCACCGCAAGCCTCAGGGTCTACAAAAAGTCCAAAAATCCAAGCGGTGGTCAACCCACTGCCTGGGGCACTGAGGGGATCTGTGGGCCACCTCCAGGGGAGTCACTGTTTGGTGAGGCAAGAGCTAGGGCACCCAAAATGTCTCTTTCTTCTTTCAGCCCCCTTGAGCCAATGCAGTGCCAACCAGAACCGGTGCAGCACGACTGCCGTCCACCGCACCCAGTATACCACCTTGGAGATGCGGTTGAGCATCTTGCCTGGCCCCTTCCACTGGCTTCCCAACTTAGGGGATGCTCCCTTCTTCTGGACCCCACCATTCCATCAACCAACCACAGCACCATTGTGTAGAGCCCCCAGGGAACCACCAGCTGCAATTGATATCTGTCACCATCAAAAAACGGCTACCACTAGAACAGCAACTCGTTGTGTGTCTCCAGCATTCCACACTGAGTATATGGCTTTGGAGGTCTACCTCGCTACTAGTCAGTGGTGGGGAGCTCTACCTCACTACTAGTCAGTGGTGGGGAGGTCTACCTCCCTGCTAGCTGCCACTTGTAGCACCACCACTGCCACTAGCCTCTGGAGTCAATTGTGTTGTGTAGGGCTGCTGCATGGTGTGCCGTTCTGTGTAGGGCCACTGTGAAACCAGTGGTATGTTTCCTGGAGCTGACCTGCCGGAGAGCCTCGGTCTCAGCCTCAGTGGGCCTGCAGAGGGACAGCAGATGTCACTGAGCCATGCCTTGTGCTCCACTGTGTCTTTCCCCACTACACTGCACAGCCACCTCTTCTCTATCATAGTCGCACAGTCGCCGGTGACCAGAGCCAGCTGGACCGTAACTGTTGTCCACCCGGGGGATGGCTGGTCTGTGTTGGGGAGGACACCTGATCAGATGATGCTGATGGTTGACCCTGTGTTCAGCAATGCATGGCATCTGATATCCTTCACCACCCAGTCCATGTATAAGCCTTGCTCTTCACCCAAACAGCCCACCTGGAGGGGCAACAAGGGAGGGATTCTGTTGGGAGTCTCAGACACCAGCTTGGCGCTTCCTGATGGCTGCACTGGGCTGTGGTGTGGCGCTGGTGCGGAGCAGTCCCAGGTCACATGGCCAGCCTCACCAGTCCGGTTGCAGAGATTGTCCCTCAGCACATGGTGGGGCCGGCACAGTGCTAATCCAGCCTGCCTCATTGGCTGCTCCTCATCAGTTTCCTCCTTCACCTCGGTGACACAAGCCCAGGCTCGCAGCGTGTGGGACAATGCTGGAATGCCTTAGGTGGCTCAAATTGCTTCTGTCCTCTCCGTGTTGAAGGCAAGCTCTTCCTGGGCTGCAGAAGGGAACTAGGGGTGGCCATGCCAAGCGCAATGGCAGATATCTGCTGCAAACACCCCAGGGCTTTCTTCAATATGATATCGTCTGCTGAACAGTTCTTCCCTCATTACTTTCTCCAATGGCCTCTGCTTGAAACACTGCTCTAGAACTGCTATGAGGGTCTTGTAGTCATGCTGCTCTGCCGGCATCAGGTTGAGGAGTGCCAGGACAAGGTGCACCGCTGTCTCAGTGGGACTCCATGTCATAAGGTGGGCGGTGGGGAGCAGACCCAAATGCAAAACACAGACACTGAAGTACTAGGAACTGGACTGGACTTGAGTTATGGAGAGGACAGGACACAGACTAGAAGATGGGACAGGAACAGTTGGCCTAGGACCTAGGCTAGGAAAGCGGGACCAGGACAAGGAACTAGGAATTAGGAGCCTGGGCTTGGACTTAGAACATTGGCATTGACTTGGGCTCAGACCCTGGAACTAGGCGAGGACATGACGTGGCCACAGGACTAGACATGGTTTGGGTTCTTCGAGACTTGGCTGCAGAACTAGACATGGAACTCCTGCACAGGACAAGGCACATAGACCGAACAAGAACGTGAAGCCTTAACTCGATCTTGGGAGAACTGAACGCAGAGCCCTGGTCTTGGGAGAGAACAGGAACACGGAGCCAGGACCCCTCCTAAGGAACAGGACTTGGGGCCGGCGCTCTACACAGAGTCAGGACCCCTCCTAGGGAGCAAGACATAGGGCCAGGTCTTGTACACAGAACACAGAGAGACGGTTCCCAACACAAGGCAGCGGCAAATGGCCAGACCTACCTAGCGAAGGTGTGGACACAGAGACGGTTCCAAACAACAATAGCCAGTTCCTTATCTAGACACCACAAGGCTCCAGTCTTGCTCCAGCAGTAGAACTTGACAGCAACACAGGTGAGGACACAGGCAAGGCTGCAGGTAGAAGGTGAAGGGAACGATCCAGTAAATGAAGCTGAACCCAGGAGCTATTTATGTAGCCAGCCCAAAATGAGAATCAGTTGCCTCAATTAGAGCACCCAACAGAACAAGGGAAAACCAGAAAACCTGGAATAAGGAACAATGGACCGGACTGTGAACCAGAATGCAGACTTCACAGACACTCCACCTGTTGTGCCATGCAGCAAGTTTGAATTGCTCCAGGTAAGTCTGCAGCTGGCCAGTACCACTGTATCTGGGGAGCTTCAGGGTGAACCTTGTGATGTTAATTCCTCTTTCTCCAGCCTGCTGTGTTGCCCATTCACCCATGAGGGAGGTGGATGATGCATTCTGCCGTGTTGCCTGGTGTAAATTTTTCAGGTATTTCCTTCTCCAAGGGTAAATGGACAATCTGTCAGCATTTCCATAATTAGTCATCCTCTTGAATTTGATCTTGTAATTGTGTCCTCCGAGAAGCAGAGTCCCTGTCTGCATTTGTGCCGTTGCTGTTAGTGGAACACCCTTCTGTGGATTGAAGATAGACACTAGTGGTTGATGATCAATAACGAGGGTGAACTCTCTCCAGTGCAAGTACTGGTTGAAACATTTTACACTGCAAACCTCTCGTCAAATGCATGTATAATTAGGCATGGTGTCACAGTCAGGCTTCACTGGACAATGTGGATCATAATGTGTGAGTACAGTGTCTGATGTCACCATTCCCCTTTTGGAAAGCCACCTCACACTACATTGTCCATTGCCATCTCTTGCTGATCAGTAGTAATGAGTTCAAGGGGTGGAACACAGTAGCTAGGTTTGGCAGGAAC